>NC_058372.1:77245000-77887142 GCF_018350175.1 Felis catus
AGTTGGACATTTAAGCAACTGAGCCACCAAGGCACCCCTTACATAATTTAATTTTTCTGTCTTTTATGGATTTTCCATTTTGTGTCATACTTAGATCTTTTCCCCTCTGAGGTTCTTTTTAGAAGTGTTATGGTTTCTTCTTGCACTTTTATGGTATTATTTCCTACATTTTAATTTTTGATCCATATGAAATTTAGTTTGAACATGTGAAGCAGCATTTCCACTTATTTTTTTCCAGTGATCATCCCATTTCTCAGTAACATTTATTGAAATGTCTACTTTTTCCTTACTGATTTGAAGTGTTACTATTATCATTTTTTATCACATATCCTCTTATCCAAATATTGTGTATATTTTTATCTATTTTTTAGATTTTCTAGTCTGTTCTACTAATTTGTGATTCAGTAAAGGTTTAATCTGGCTGCATATAAAATAAAACCCAAATAATAGTTGTTTAAACAAGATAGGTTTTATTTTTGTGTCATTTACCATAAAGTCATAAAGTCATTTAACATAAGCACTTAGCACTGTAGCGGTGGTACTACAGTATCATGAATATACCAAATTCTCTCCATTGTTCTGTTTTGGCAACCTTAATGCTGGCTTTCAGCTTCAGGTACTTCATGGTGGTAACATAGCTGCTGTAGTTCCACAAACCATATGTAAATTTTAAGCAGGAAGAGATAGGAAGAGGAAATTGCAAAATGACGAATGCCATCTAAATTTTTGCCTTTTAATTTTTATTTATTTGCATTCATTCCCCACACACACACACACCCACTTTCTTCCTTTCTCTTTCCCCTCTTCTCAGAGTAACCCTCATTGCAGTGTTAGTTCAGTATCACTACTAAGGCATGACCCACGTAGAGTCTCCACTGAATGAACTGGTGATCATCAGGATCTCTACTCTGCCTGGTTGGGGCTTGAAATCTCCATGCCCTGTGTGAGCTCTTTATTGTTCAAGTCACAGCTACCTTGTAGTTATTTGTCTACCTTTGTGAAGTTCATTCTAGCATGCATGACTTATTACCCAGCAAAGGTTCAAGATGGCTGTCGTAAACATTTTTGAAGCTCATTTCCTGTGTAGCATCCTCATTTACAGAACTCTTCTTTGCTATTTCTGGCTAACTGAACCCCAAACTCTGGATCTTTAACTCAGAGTCTCCAAGGCTCTATATGGTTTCTTTTTCCTCCCAAGGTGTCTAGAAATTATCTCCGGAGAGAAAACTGGGGTGACTGTAGCACATACTTCATTTGTGTCCTTTATCACAGGGATCATAGTCCTGTGCTGCCTATTGTGCAATAACTAAAAATAACAGGATTTTTTTTTTCTTCTGGTTTTCTGGTTGTTTATGGCAGGAGGTTAAATCTGGCTTTTGTTTTTCCATCATGGCTGGCTTAGCTTCCTTCCATCAAGGTTTTCAGAAAGGCCAGCTATGATGGGCAGAATAGTGCTCCCCCAAAGATGTCCATGTCCTATTCCCTGGAATCTGTGAATATGTTACCTTTCAATAGCAAAAGAGACTTTGCAGATATGATTAACTTCTGGTCCTTAAAATGGGAAAATATTCTGGTGGATCTGGTGTAATCACTAAAGTCCATATAGGGAAACAGGAGTATCAAATTTAGAAAAGCATATATGATAACAGAGCAGAGGTTGGAATGATTTTCTTTGTTAGAAGGAGACCATAAGCCAAGGGATGCAGGTGGCCTCTAGAAGTTGGAAAAGGCAAGGAAGCCGATTCTCCCCTGCAGAAAGAACACAGCCCTGTAACACCCTGATTTTAGCCTTGTAAATTTCATTTTAGACTTCTAACCTGCAGAACTATTTTGTTTTAAACAAGTTGTGGCAACTTGTTACAATAGAAGTAGGAAACTTGACACCCAGCCATGTCACAATGGTCAAAAATTGATCATATGGCTACTCATTCTTTGCAAGAGAAAGTTGAAAAATGTATTTTTAAAATATGGGCACATTGAAACTTTGTCTTAGTCCATTCCAGCTGCTATAACAAAACACCATAGTATGGGTGGCTTATAAACAACAGAAATTTATTTCTTAGAGTTCTGAAGGCTGGAAGTCCATGATTAGGGTGCCATCATGGCTGGGTTTTGGCAAAGCTTCTCTTCTCAGTTCCAGACTGATGAATTCTTGCTGTGTCCTCACATATTAGAAGAGGCATGGAGCATCATTTATAAGGATGCTAATTCCATTAATGAAGACAGAGCCTTCACAACCTAATTATCTCCCAAAGCCCTACCTCCTAATACCGTCACCTTGGGAGTCAGGGGTTTAACATATGTATTTTGGAGGGACAAAAATGTTCAGACAATAACATACCTCCAGTAAAATTAAGGTTCTATTAAATTAAGAATTATTTGTGAAAAAATGAACAGTCTTTGACACAATGATTTTTTTAGTTGTTTACTATTTTAATTATTTCAGCTGTTGCCAGGTGTTTTAATATCTAGTAACTCTTCCACTTCTTTTCTTGGTAGAATTCTTCTGACTATCCCTGCTTGTTTATTCTACCACATGTACTTTGCAGTCAACTTGTCTAATGAAAACTATCTTGTTGATATTACATTAAATTTGTGGATTAATTTATAGAGTACTGACATCTTTATGATACCAGGTTCTACTTAAATGAATGGTATGACTCCCCATTTGTGTTAGCCTTGTAAGACTCATTTTGGACTTCTGACCTTGGGAACTGTAAGATTTATTTCTTTCTCTATGCAGATTTTTAATTTATAGAAAAAGGACTTGGTGGGAATATTTACACCAGGAACTCAACAAAGGCAACAAATCAGTTCACCCCATCCTCTCCTTCCTCTTAGTGCTCATTATTAAGCATTTACCAACTCTCACTGTAAAGAGCAAGATTGGCAGTTTGGAAGTGCTTTCCCACATACTATCAGAAGAAAAACCAAATTCTCCTGGAAGCATCAATACCTCTTATCTTTCCACAGAAATGTTTGTTGAGACTAGAGCGGTTAAGGGATGCAGAGCCAAGTAAGCACATTACAGGCCAAGAGCACTAACAAAAGGAAACTCAAATGTCTGTGCTTTCAGTGAT
This sequence comes from Felis catus, assembly GCF_018350175.1. Taxonomy (NCBI): domain Eukaryota; kingdom Metazoa; phylum Chordata; class Mammalia; order Carnivora; family Felidae; genus Felis; species Felis catus. The sequence continues at coordinate 77,248,081 of NC_058372.1, forward strand.
GGTGCTACCTAATCTTGGTCCTACTCCCTTCAGATGTAGTATAATACTAAATGGCAATAATGGTGACTTTTCTATTGATACAAGATCTGAATAACAAAGTAGGAAACTCACTGAATTGAACTTAGAAGTCACAATGACTAGTACATCAGTTTTTGTTAAGTTGAAATATAATGGACATAATATCCTATTTTGATATTGTATAATTAATTGAGAGAGAAAGAGAGAGAGTGTGTGTGTGTGGGAGAGAGAGAGAGAGAGAGAGAGAGAGAGAGAGAGAGAGAGAGAATGAGTGGGGGAGGGGCAGAGAGAAAAGGGGACAGAAGATCCAAAGAGCCTGAGCCCAAGATGGAGCTGAAGCCCATGAACCGTGAGATCATGACCTGAGCTGAAGTCAGAAGCTCAACCAACTGAGCCACCCTGACGCCCCTGCCCCCATCCTTGTCCTTTTTAAATCAAGTGTTTTTAAAATATTAAGTGTGTAAGTTATTTACATATTTTGTATATTAACCCCTTATCAGATGTATGATCTGCAAATATCTCTCCCATTTAGTAGGTTGTCTTTTCATTTTGTCGATGTTTTCTTTTGCTATGAAAAAGGATTTTTTTCAATGTAATCCTATTTGCTTATTTTAGCTTTTGTTGTTCTTGCTTGAGACTGATCCAAAAAAATATTGCTAAGAGTCAAAGAGATTACTGCCTATGCTTTCTTCTAGGAGTTTTATGATTTTAAGTCTTATATCTAAGTTTTTAATCTATTTTGAAGTTATTTTTGTGTATAGTATTATAAAGTGGTCCAGTTTCATTCTTTTATATGTAGCTGTCCAGTTTTTCCAATACCATTTGAAGTTTGAAGGGTTTGAAGAGACTGTCTTTTCATCGTTGTATATTCTTGCCTCCATTGTCATAGATTAATTGGTCATATATGTTTTTTTCTAGGCTCTCTATTCTATTCCATTAATCTATGTGTCTGTTTATGCCAGTACCATGAAATCTTTTGATTCCTATAGTTTTGTAGTATAGTTTGAAATCAGGGAATGTGATACCTCCACGTTTGTTCTTCTTTGTCAGGATTGCTTTGGCTATTTGGGGTCATTTATGATTCCATAAAAACTTTGGGATTCTTTGTTCCAGTTCTCTGAAAAAATGCCATTGGTATTTTTGATGGGGATTTCATTGAATCTGTAGATTGGTTTGGGTAATATGGACATTTTAGCAATATTAATTTTTCTAACCTATGAACACAATATGTCTTTCCATTTATTTTTGTGGTATTCAATTTATTTCAATTTATAATTTTTAGAGTACAGGTCTTTCACTTCCTTGGTTAAATTCATTCCTACATATTCTATACTTTTTGATGCAATTATAAATGGGATTGTTTTCTTAATTTCTTTTTTCTGATAGCTCATTATTAGTGTATAGAAACACAATGATCATATCTTAATTTTGTATCCATTACTGAATTCATTTATTAGTTCTAAGTTTTTTTGATGGAGTTAGGGCTTTCTATATATAGTACCATGTCATCTGCAAATAGTGACAGTTTTACCTCTTCCTTTTTAATTTGAATGCTCTTTCCTTCCTTCCTTTTCCTTCCTTCCTTCCTTCCTTCCTTCCTTCCTTCCTTCCTTCCTCTCTCTTTCTCTCTCCCTCTCCCTCTGCCCAATTGCAATAGGTAGGGCTTCCAAAACTCTGTTGGATAAAAGTGGTAAGAGTGGGCATCTTGTCTTGTTCCTGGTCTTAGAGGAAAAACTTTTAGCTTTTCACCATTGAGTATGAAGTTAGCTGTGGGTTTGTTATATATGACCTTTATTATGTGGGAGTATACATTTTGTTGAGAATTTTTATTATAAGTGGATGTTAAATTTTGTCAAATGTTTTTCTGCATCTATTGCAATGATTAAATGACCTTTATTCTTTGTTTTGTTAATATGGTATATCACATTGATTGATTTATAGATACTGAACCATTCTTGCATCTCTGGAATAAATCCTACTTGATTGTAGTACGATCCTTTTAATGTATTGTTGAATTTAATTTGCAGATGCTTTGTTGAGAATTTTTGCATCTATGTTCATCAGGATAGTGGCCTTTAATTTTCTTTTTGTTTTTGTTGTGTCTTTGAGTTTGGAAACAATCCTTCCTCTTCAATTTTTTAGAATAATTTGAGAAGGATAGATACCAACTCCTCTTTAAATGTTTGGTAGGATTTCCCTTTGAAGCCATATTGTCCTGAACTTTTGATTCTGGAAGTTTTTAAATTACTGGTTCAATTTCACTACTTGTAATCCATTTTTCAGGATTTAGGATATCAAGTTTCATAACACATGAGGGACTGTTGCTTCATGTTAATAATTTGTTGTTTTTTAAAAAATAATTTTTTAAGGGTACCTGGGTGACTCAGTTGGTTGAATGTCTGACCCTTGATTTTAGCTCAGGTCATGATCGTATGGTCATGGGATTTAGCCCCGCATCAGGCTCCAAGCTAATCATGGAGTCTGCTTGAGAGCCTCTCTCTCTCTCCCTCTCCGCCCCTCTTCCTGCCTCACTCATACTCTCTCTCTCTAAAATAAAATTTTAAAACATGAAAAACATAATTTTTTATTTAATTGCTTACTTATAATTCTGTATTTTTTGTACGTATTGCTTGTAAACTACGATGAACCAAGGACCCCACTCCAATGGAGGCCTGTACCTTGCTATAGGGAAGCCTAAAGGCATACTCAGGTCCTCTTTTCTAGAATTTTTAGTCAGTGTTTTATAAATCAAATCATTTATTTATTATTTTTAAAGTGGTGGCAAAGTGTCTAGCTCACTTTTACAAAAAGAAAATAAAATTTAAACTTTTTGTATAATGTCCACAAGAATTTAGATTAAAATCTGTTTAACTCATTGGGAACAGAAAAAGTACATATTAGAACAAAAAGAATTTAGGGGTGCTTAGGTGGTTCAGTCGGTTAAGTGTCCAATTTTGGCTTGGGTCATGATCTTGCCATTTGTGAGTTTGAGCCCTGTGTCAGGATCTCCACTGTCAGCAAGGAGCCTGCTTCAGATCCTCTGTCTTCCTCTCTCTCTCTGCCTCTCCCCCACTGGTCCTTTCTCTCTCTCTCAAAAATAAATAAATATTTTTTAAAAAGAAATAAAAATATTGCATACTTTCTTGGGAAAAAAATGAGAGAATCAGAGAAAAAAAGACTTTATGTCGTAACTTTGCTTTTTGAATAATATTTTATTTGTGCAGAATAAATGAGTTGGCTTTATTTTATCAAATCCCATAAGGCAAATTCTCTAAGCTTCATTAGAAAAACACAGTAAACAGAATGGATGTAATATTTTTAGCACATCAACATCTTGTAAAAGAGCTTTCATTGTGTTGTAGAAAAAAAATACATGTAGCCCATGTGTCATGTTCAGTTAATGGTTCTGGCTGTTTATACTTGTGGTATACTTCTCTTGTAGAAAATGCCATGTGTGGTAAGAAATGGACAAAACCACCATGATTAAGCATAAAGCTATTCTTTAAGAACATAAAATGTTGGGGACCGATCCCCAAAGTATTCCCCAGACTTGTCCATTGACCATGTTCTTCTGAAATCTCATTCCTTCCTGTGATGTGACAGAAGGGAATTGTAGTATTACTAATCTTCAATAGCAGGTTAAGGAGAAGGCTAAAAGAAGCTGAAAGACTCTTGCCTTGTCATCTGGATAAATAAGTGGTTGGGATGACAATTAGCAGTTAGAGGATAAGCTTAGCTTCACCTGTCTCTATACCTTTCGCTCTCCTTGTCGATCTCTCAGCCATGCATTTATTCTGTCATTCTTTCACTTACTCCTTCATTTATGCATTCATTCCAAAAGCCATTGCTGAACACTTACTAACATGCCCAGCTGGCCTCTAAGGACACAGCAAAGAGCAAGACAAAATGTCCATCTTTGTGGAACTTAATATTAAGCAGAGAAGATATGTTCTTAATTAACCAACTTACAGTAGAGTGTCTAGATGTGCCTACCCCATCTAGCTGTCATTCACCTCCCAATGTCCATATCTTTTTCCCCTCTCTCTGGGAGTATGGAAACTAGGAGTAAGGGGGGCTAAGCCAGGATCAGAAGATGTAGCTTTCTTCTTGTGTTCTCTGAATGATGCACTTTTGGGAGTAGAGAATTCACTTATCAATTTAATGTTAAAGATTTATTTTTATTTCTAAACTCAGATCAAAAATAGTATTATAATATTATCTCACAAATTGTGTAGCATTTTAAGAGTTTGCAAAATACTTTCATAATCATTACTTCATTGGAATCTTAAAATAATACTGTGAGGTGAGTGATTCATTTTATGAAGGAGAAAACCAAGGCTTCTGAAGGCTAAGATACTTGGATCATCAGTGGCAGAGCTAAAACTTGAACTCTGCTGCCTGATTCATAATGGTTATTGTTACATGCTAGATTTAAACCTGTCTTTACCCCAATGATGCTTCACAGACCATCTGTTATGGTAGGAAAATGTTAAAAATCATAGTTTGTTATGTTATTTTAGTAAATCATACAGGCAGTGGCAGTTACAGAGGCAGTGATTAGATTTTATAGTAGCCATTTTTAGGAATTACACTACCTGTTACACACTAGAATGTTGAAACTCTGGAATTTATTTGCCAAGTGGATTCCCAGAAGCTGCTTGCTTTTGATTCTTTTGCCAACACCAGTGATGGGTGGCTGGAATTCTGCAAGAGGAGGAATAACAAAGTATCAGGAGAGTACTAGAGCTAGGACCCTGAGATACCCACACAGGTCAGAGTTCTATGATGTAAAACAGGTTAAAACCATGAGGACAGTAAGAGAAAGTATCAAAATGTAAAGATGCATTTGTTTTGTAAGTGAAGTACAATGGAGCAATGGAGATGCAACAAAAAGAGGAGCAATGTGCAATATGCATGTCCTCAGTTACTTCCTCCTCATTTGCATATAGTGCTCACGACATCCCATGAGCACCAGATGCCCCATGAGCGCAGAATATCCATGAAAACAGGGTGCCCATAAAAATAAGGTCCCCATGAGCACAAGATGCCCCATGAGAATGGGGTGTCTATAAGCATGGGTGCCTATGAACACAGGCTGTGAACATAGGATTCTATGAGTGCAGGATACCCCATGAGCACAGGGTGCCCATGATTTCAGGGTGCATGGAAGATCAGTGAGGCTCAAAGTGAGTACAGGATAAACATATTACATCTATGATTAAGTAAGTGAAGGGGATGACAATCCTGGTAAGTCATGCTTTCTTGCTGCAAACACAGAAAGAAGGCAGTGGTATTCTAAGAAACACATGACCAAGGATCTTCCTCTTGTACCTCCCTGCACTAGCCAACCACTTACGTTGAAAGTGATGATGCAGAAGGAAGAAAGGGCGACTCCTAGTTCTCTATTGTCTCTACCTTCCTTTCTTATGAGTAAGCCAGTGGTACAGAGTTTAGGCAGTAATATGTGCATGTATAAACAACTGAAAGAAAAACAGTGGATTTTATTTTGTGCAGCTTTCCTACCCTTCTGGTAAGAGCAAAATACATATGCTTTCATGATATACAAATAGCTTAATGTTGGTGACTCCACATATGAGTTAAATGCTCTTGCATTTGCATTTAAAGTTGGCTTTGCACAATATAAAGATGACTGGTAAAATTGAAGTTAGTAATTTAAATTTTTAATTTTTCTTTACTTAGAATGACATTATATATCAAATAGAAAACACCATGACAAAATGAAAGAGAGGGCATGCAAGAAAAAAAAGTTCTATATTTGAATACTTTTAATGACACTTTCCCTCTACTTTTGGAACAGGGGTTCTTGCATTTCATTTTGCACTGAGCCCCACAATTTATGTAGCCAGGCCTGCTGCTCCTAGATAGAGCAGAGAAATCTTCAGCCACAGGGCAGGTCTGAAAAGATCAGGAAGAGCATGGACAGAATGATTTTGTGTTTAGGTCAAACAAGAAGATGCTAATCAAGGAGAGGTCCAGGCAAGTGCTTCTGGAGCTCAGGTGTGTGAAGGGACAGTCTAGGTCATGTTGATATAGATGCTAACCAGCCTCAGGGTCATGTGATATCCAGTTAGGCTTCCTAATTTTCTGACCCCTGGAGAGTTTCTGTGAGGACCCCAAAAGGAAGGGGCCATGGAAGAGGTAATGGCAAGTTCCAGGAGCTGAAAGAACCAGGTGGTTGTGAGGTACAGTGTGTGAGCCAAGGTGTTCTGACATCCTATCAGTTTCTCACACTTTTATGCACTTGAGCTCTAAATGCTTGAGGTCAGCCAAATCATGTTTGTGAATTTTCAAGCAGCCCAGGGAAAAATTTCTCTTGTACCAGATGTCTAAGTTATGAAAGATCATGAGCGCTTTTCTATGCCAACCCTGGGATACATGGGTACGATGAGAGGGAAGCAAAGATGTTACTGGAGATTGGATCTGAGCTCCATCTGGGCAACAGCTGAAAAGCATTACCACTAAATGCATCTAAACCCCATAGTTGTCTCTGCCCACATCTGGTGAATAGAGTGAGATTCATAGGCATTCACAGACAGAACGCTTTTTGCTTCTCAGCATCAACTTCTGACTTTGAGCCTGGCCCCATGGAGGCTGATAGAAATACTGAGGCACACCCTTCCTCCTTCCTTCATGCTAACACATCACAGCAGAGAAAGGGATGTATATTCATGCAAAAACAACTGTTACGGCAAACTGTCCTTAACATCTTTTATATTGCTGTTGTACTTCACCATTGATGCTAACAGCCTACATATCATATAAGTACATACCATATAAGGATTTTCACCAAATATACGGACTCCAGAAATCTGAGTGACAGACCTTCTCTTCACCCTTATTTGTACCCACATGGTGAATACTGCTTCTGGAAGATATAAGGACTCCTTTTAACCTTAGGAATAGCCAGAGGCAACAGTATGCTAAAGCAGGAAACACACTGTATTTAGTATCAGAACTTGCCACTAGGGCACCTGAAAATTACTTTACGTCAGTGAGCCTCCACTTTTAAATGAAAAAAAAAATCCCTGCCTCTGCAGACTGTATAGGTAATGGCTTTGTTAGCGGTTGAGTCTGTCCAAGTGTTAGTTATCATTGTTATAGTCAGTACTTAAACTTCTGTTGGATTGTTGAATCTTCCAGGAAACCTGCTGGAGAAGTCCCATGAGTCATTAGTCCAATTCAGTCTTAGACCTCTGCTTGGCACTGGATGTCACAAAGGAAAAAGGTGGCTGAGGTAGCCCAGTGATTGGAACATCCTGGCTAATTCTCAAAACATATTTACATACTCAAGACTGATTAAGAGGTGTGTTGGGACATGACCAGCAGCAAAAAATGAAATACTAAAGACAAATTTATAGCTTGAAGAAATTTCTTCATCTTGTATAGTTCACAAGTGTACTTCTAAAATCAGTTTGTCTTAACTTTGTGGGTGGCACAAAATTCTATTAAGTTTGATATGCAAAAAAATAGATAAACTCATTGTTAGAAAGAAGTAGCAATAATTAATGTTTGTAAAGGAAAAGCCTACCGTTTCTTCCTTTCTGTGTAGGGAAAAACCCACTTCTTCCCTACTGTATGTTTCTCTCCTGTGTGTCTCCTTTACTAGTCACACAGAACACTTCTAACATATCTGGTCACCAAATGTGAAGAAGCTTTTCCCCACACCAGGCAATTCTCTGTGACATCAGCTGGTGTCCAATATTTAATTCAATTTAGACATTCTCTACCTGAAGATAGCATCATATCTCACAAATTAAGGTCTCAGTCCCACAAGACTGCCTCCAGGCCCACACTTCAGATGCCCGTTGCAAGCTCGTATTGTCACCTGTGCTTCTGACCAAGCAGCTATAGAATGGAGGTTCCATCCTCCCCTAACTTGGGTTCAAGTGATTTGCTAGAGTGGCTCACAGAATTCAGAGAAACACTTACTTACATTTACCAGTTTGTTTAAGGATGTAGTAGAGGATACAGATGAACAGCCACAGAGGGGATATTTAGGGTGAGGTTTGGGAGGGTCCCGAGCACAGGAGCTTCTGTCCCTGTGGAGTTGGGGTATGTCACCCTCACAGTGTGGATGTGTACACCAACCTGGAAGCAATCTGAACCCCATAGTCTTGAGATTTTTATGGAGGCTAATTGTGTGGGCATGATTGATCATTGGCTCCATTTCCATCCCCTCCCTACTTTCTGGAGGATGGTGGGGTAAGGCTGAAAATTCCAAACTTCTAATTATGGCCTCGTCTTTCTGGGTCCACCCTCCATCCAGGAGCCATCCAAGAGCCCACCTAGAGTCTCCTCGTTAGAGCAAAAGATGCTCCTAGTGTTCTTATCACTTAGGAACTTATAAGAATTTTAGGAGTTCTGTGTCAGAGTCAGAGCCAAAGGCAAATAATAGAACAAGAGATGCCCCTAGCGTTCTTATCACTTAGAAGATTACAAGGATTTTAGGAGCTCTGTGCCAGGAATGGGGGGAGGAGGGACTAATATATATATTTTCTATTATCTCACAATGTATATGATGTCTTATATAGAGTACTTCCTTTTTCATAGTGAATCTGTTTCTCACAAGACCATTGTGGGAGTAGTCATGATTGCTTTACGTGTTTTATAGATAACAATACTGGGCTCAGTTCAGTAGCTTATCAAGAAGAACTAAACATTGGTAGGTCTGTGTCTTTTGATGCCAAAGCCCATGAAGATTAATAAGAATACAATCAACAGTCATGTACTGCACCTTGGATATCAAACTGACCCAATACACAGGAAGTGTAGATCCATTTCTGTCATCATCTAGAGTCACCTCACTCAATCCCTTCCTCTCTCTGGGTTTCAGTTTCTTCACTTCTTCAGCAAAATGAGATTCTGAAGAGCATCCTTAAGTCATCTCCCATTCCTCAATCACTTAATTGGTATAAAAAAATTGCAGTTGAACAGCTATTGAAAAGAAATTGTACTTCAGTGCTGTTTTAGAAAATATGTTTTTTGTTTGGATTATGGAAAGCACAGGGTGGGGGCAGGGGGAAGCAAGTGGGAACACACAAGCAAGTGACAGGACTAGTCAAGGCAAACTTTCTCACTCAGCACTTACCCCGCAGGAAAATAAATCCCACTGGCACTGAGTGTTGAGGCCCCTCCTGCAAGAATTCATGCAGTTCCACAGGGGAATGAGCTGTGCTTATGTACCCAGCACACACTCAGGTCTGTTGAGCCCAAAGATAGGGGGAGGCTCCATCAGGAAGGTGGGAGTTGATATCCAACTGATAAATGAGGATTTCAGAGGAGCCTGAACCTGCTCCACATGCATCATGCCTTTCCTAGAGAAGAATGTACTCATTAGTCATAAATAAGTCCTGTGGAATGCCTCCCACATCCCATGTGACTATTCAGACATTGTGCCTAGCCAAAAAAGAAAAAAAAAGGACAAAGAAAAAAGAAATCTTTACCTTTTTGTTTTTAACATTTGCTTATTTATTATCAGATTTAATCTCCTGCAAGAATTTGGGTTTGACATCTTTGAAACTTTCCCTCCCTGATATTTCCAAGTGAAACCCCAATATCCAGGACAAAGACGGGGGCTTCTTGGGTCCCATCAGCTCTTTTTTGTACTTCTTCTGCTCCCTACTACTGGAGGTCTTCCCATACTGGAGGTCAGCTGAAGTGCTGTGAGGGGAAATCTGTGGTAGGGAAATAGGTTTCCTTATGCCCCCAGCACGTAGCTGTGCAAGTTATCAGTATGTGCTTCTACAGTTGTTTTACTCCCTATTTATTCAAGCAGCAAAAATTTATTTAAGAGCCACTATGTATGAAGCACTGTTCTACATGTTCGTGGGAGAAAATTGAGTAAGACACAGTATCTATCTCAAGGAATCCTAGTTTAATGTGGCTAGATAGCCAGATAAGGCAATCTAATGAAACATAATATGTGCGCTCAGATGACATAAAGCATTTGCATAGACATACAGGAGAGAATAGGCAACCGTGCCTGAGAGGGGGATTCAGGAAAGCCTCAAGAGCAAATGACATTTGAGCTGGGTTCTTTTTTTTTTTTTTTCAACGTTTATTTATTTTTGGGACAGAGAGAGACAGAGCATGAACGGGGGAGGGGCAGAGAGAGAGGGAGACACAGAATCAGAAACAGGCTCCAGGCTCTGAGCCATCAGCCCAAGAGCCCGACGCGGGGCTCGAACTCCCGGACCGCGAGATCATGACCTGGCTGAAGTCGGATGCTTAACCGACTGCGCCACCCAGGTGCCCCTGAGCTGGGTTCTGAAGATGATTCACATAAATAGAAGGGGTGGGGGAGGAGAAGAACATTTCTGAGAGAAAATAAAGCATGTACAAGGCAGGAAGGTGAAAGAACATAGTCCCTTCGGGGAGCCATGGCTTCTTTGGCAGGAGCCCAAAGACTGTGCGAGGAAGTGGTATGTTATTGGCCTGGAAGTTTGAACATCAGTCAGAAGGTGAAGGGGGCTTATATGCTATGGGGGTGGGGGTTAGATTTTTTTCTGAGGCAATGAGAATCCTGTTTTCAGATTATCATCCTGGCAAAAACAGAAAGCATGGATTAGAGGGAAGAGAGGCTAGAGGTAAGAAGTCCAGCCAAGAAACTGTTATGCAGTATGAAGGCAAAGGAAAGACATATGAGAGGGATTTAGGAGGAGGCAGAATTGGTAAGACTTGACGGCCAGCTGGACAGACCCAATAAGTAATTGTGGTCATGAAGAATGATCATGGTAGAAGAGGGTGGTGAGCAATGTCTGTCCCTTACCTACTGAGGTAACAAATACTAACTAAGCTCTTAATTGGTATGGGGGCCCAGGGTGGGGGTGGTGAGCAGGAAAGTGGATACAGCAGTGGATAAAGCTTCTTCCCTGTCTCCAGGAGCTTGCCCTCAATCTCACTGTTCAAGGAGTGGTCTGAGGTCTGTGGACCAGCAGCATCAGCATCATCTGGCAGCTTGTACAGTCCCTCAGGTCCCACCCTGGATGACTAAATCAGACTCAACTTTCTAACAAGATCCCAAGGTCAATTATATGCACATTAAAGTTTGAGAAGCACAGGCCTAGGGTCACTCTTGGAACTTTTTACATGAGCAGGAGGATTACAGAGAGGGTAACAAGAGAGAAATTGCATAAAGCATAAATATAAGTGCTGAAGGCTCAAATTGTTAACCTCAAGACTGTGGAGATTGATGTTTCTCTTTGCCTTGAAGTTTGTACCTGATCAGAATTGTGTCTAAGTACTGATTTTGACTTTCTGATCTTTCTTCCATTTCATATTTCTATTCCTGCCTTTTGTGTACATGTGGCACTTAAAGATCCATAGGAAATCATAAATTAAGTAAAGCCATTTTGGGGCAACTAAGGTAACAAAAAAATAAATAGAAAATAACCAACTTGGGGTGCCTGGGTGACTCAGTTGGTTGAACGTCTGACTTCGGCTCAGGTCATGATCTCACCGTTCGTGGGTTCAAGCCCCGCATCAGGCTCTACTGACAGCTCAGAGCCTGGAGCCTGCTTTGGATTCTATGTCTCCCTCTCTCTGCCCCTCCCCCATTCACACTCTCTCTTTCTCTCTCTCAAAAATAAATAAACATTAAGAAAAATAAAAAAAAATAAACAACTTGTTCTCATTTCTCTGACATCTTCATGAACTCATTATTCCTGGAATACAAGAAGCGGGTGAGTATGGCTTTAATTAAGACTACGCTAAATTCTCTAGCTCCTAGGTCAGAGAAGAGACTTACAGGGATCAGGCAGGACATTTGGCCCTGAGGTTTGGTTTGGGAGCCAGGCAGCTCCAGGTGTAGAGCATGAGACTGGGTCATAGGCTGTTATGCCTCAGGAGCTGCCCTTTGCTCCAGACATGAACCCGGGTGGTTGTGTCTCTTACCTTGTCAGCCTCTCATCCATTTTGTTAGTATGTATTTGTATGAATGAAAACATGATGTGGATCTACACATCTACTATGGACAAATATTAATACTTTATTGAAATTATAAAGGCAAACCAGGCCATTAATAGAAAAGAAAAATTCTCTGCAAAATGCCTAAAACACACCAAGAAAAAGTACAGTGTATGTTGCCTTTTCACAAGCCTAAAATGGCATTCACCTCTAGAAAGAGGTTTAATTTACCTGTGACATGCACCATCAAACTCAAAACTTCCAAAATCTGATGATGTATTGGTTGCATCAAGAGCATAGTAGAAAGTAGATCACATTCTATTGCCCCTGTGATGACCGGAATGGCTATGAGTTCCAGCAAAGACGTGACAGAGAAGAATGCATTAACTTCAGAAGCACAAAAGTGATGTGGTCTAAACAAATCACAGACGACTTTAGTGACAGTGTTAAGTTGTTTTTCAAGTACATAATAAATGATAGGGATATTCTGTTCTGAACTATTCTAGTTTCTATGAGCCACAGCTGTGAAGAGAATTTATTTCTCAGGGACAAGACAAAGACTTCAAAGCAGACAGAAACACAGCACACTCTGAAGGAATGGCTATTTTACATTACAGAAATCACTTTGGGGTGTTTTTTAAAATTTTTTGATGTTTATTTTTGAGAGAGAGAGAGAGAGAGAGAGAGAGAGAGAGAGAGAGCGTGAATAGGGGAGGGGCAGAGAGAGGGAGACACAGAATCTATAGAAGGCTCCAGGCTCTGAGCTGTCAGCACAGAGCCCGATGTGGGGCTCAAAACTACAAACTATGAGATTATGACCTGGGCCGAAGTTGGATGCCTAATTGACTGAGGTTCCCAGGCGCCCTGGGTGGTTTTTAATAATACTGTCCTGGGAGGCACTGACATGGACTCTTGTCCCAACTGCCACTAGATGTTTGGACTTAGACAAGTTATTTCACTCAATGTTCTCATCTGTAAAATGGGAAGCATCCGGAAGTGGACTTAATAGGTCCATCAAACCACCTGTAATTATTTCTCTAGTTCCTGGGTATATAATAAATAGTTTGTCATCAGCTTGTAGAATTTCTATTTTAGTTCCTTGACCTATGGACTTTAGTATACTGCATGTGGTAGTCAGGGTCAAATGGAAGTTCCTAATTGCCATCTCCATCCCTCCTATACCAAAATTGCAAAGATTTGGGAGGCTAGAGTGGAGGGGTGGTAACTGTCATCACATTCTCATTTTACCCACTTGTCTGACCTGTGCAGAAGATGTAGGGTTAGCAATGAATTACTCCAATTTAATTAGTGGGTGGCTTGAATTACAGTTGCTCCTCTAGATGTAATGTCTTTACTAGCATAAATAGATAAATTCTTTGACACCTGTTATATAGCTACAGATCTGTCTACCCCCAAACTGCTTTGTCTTTTCATGACTCATTTCAAAGCACTGGCCATCAGGGCTAACCATCAGCTTGTATTGCTTCTTTTTTTTATGTTTATTTATTTGAGAGAGAGAGAGAGAGAGAGAACCAAGCAAGCTCCATGCTGTCAGCACAGAGCCCAGTGCAGGGCTTGATCCCATGAACCATGGGATCATGACTTGAACTGAAATCAAAAGACTCAGACACTTAACTGACTGAGCCACCCAGGCATCCCTTATATTGTTTCTAACCCTTCCCGGAATCACTTCTCTTTCCCTAACTCTTAGTCCCCAGGGATTAAGTCTCCTGTTCTGTTATTGATGTATTGACATGTTGAATGAAATATACTTTCCTTTGAGAAAATGCCTACCCTTGCCATTCTGTCAAAGTTGGAGGCAGGGATTGGTGAATTAAGGAAAAGAACTGAAACATACATGCTGTTTGACAGCTCAAGATGTTGATTTAACACATTAAATGCTTATCATCTTGTATGCTTTTTATCAAGATATCCTCATTCATCTACATAATCTTTTGATTTTAGAGTGAGAAAGAAACTTATAGAATATGACAGTGGATCACAGATTGATGGTTAGAATTCTTTTAAAACAGAGTATTCATTTTCTTTGAGTTGGGCAGAGACTGAAGAGAAAGCACCATATCTCACAGTGGAGGAGGAAGGAAAGTGGCAGGCAGTGACGCTCACAAGAAGTTTGTGTGTATTTAGGGGAAGGATGAAATCATAATGGGGGAGAGTCTTATGCCACTGATATCAAGCTTTTGCTCCTTAGTGCAGAGATTTCACATCTGTGCTGCTATATATCTTTTAAGTCTAAGCAAAGAACTCCTCCAGAAGGTTGGCTAAATCAAGATAATGAGCCTAGGAAGGGACATCTAAGAAGGTAGCACACGGAGATTTTTCAGGTGCACCTGGAACCATACTGCATTAATTGCCACTTATTTTGCTTACACTTGGGGTAACTGAGGGCAAGGAGCTGGCCTGGCCACTACAGGGGCAAGACCTTGGAACATCAAGACAGAAGGAATTCAAGAAGGAGGTGGTAGTGGTCAGTAGTTTCAGATACATAGAGGTAAACACTTATGAAGAGTGTTTACTTCAAACACTTATGAAGATGAAACTATTTACATGACTGGAGACAGAGACTGGGATCTCTGGGACTCCAAAATTATAACAAAAAGTGTCAAAGAAAGTGATGAAAAATTTCATGAGGCTCCCAGTGTTGGGAGGCCAGAACTTGTATCCCAGGAGTTTGTGTGGCTTGTGCTGCATTCTACGTGGGTCTCAAAGAGGCCAAGAGTTGGTGCTGGGGAAGTTAAGAAGCTCCATGGGAAAAGCAGTGTGATACCTAAAACATCATATTTGCATGTTTGATCAAGGCTCACACAAAATAGTGTGCAATGGGATTGGGGGCTGGGGATATGCATTTCCTTAAGACCTAATCTCTTTTTTATTGATTACAACAAGTTGTAAAATTAAAATTGGCACCACACTTTGTCAGACCCAAAGTTGCTTAATGTTTATATACTAGAGGGCAGTTGTATTTCTTTCAGGATCATTGAAGTCCTACTGGTGAGGAACAAGAATACTAAAAAATAGACTAAAACATATTTTTGTGAAAAAAAAGGAGAGAACTCTAAACGCGGATATCTTGGCATTCAAGCTATTGTACCTTAGCCTAGTATCAAATATCTGGTAACACGTGGGAAATGGGCATTTCAAAGTATTCTGGTTCATTTCTAGTTTACTCTATTACATTTTAATATTAATATGTAGCTATTTTAATGCCCTTTTCTTTCTTGATTCAGCTGGTTCATGTATAGGCCTCTTCTACAGAAGCAAGATCCCACACTAATGTAGGTGCAAATGATTGCCTATAATATATGAATGGGCTTTATTATAAGTGTTATTGGCACTCAAAGTCTATCACTGGTAGATAGCCTTCCAGATGAGGCCTCCAACATCTATTTAATCCATTTTTTAGCTACTGAAAGAGACCTGGTAGGAGTGGAGATCACTTGGACATTAAGCCCGAGCTTCCTATGAGCCCCTAGAGCCCCTGGGCTGTATACCCCCAACAGCCTGGCCACCAAACCTGGGAGCTCTGACAGTGGGACGAGGAGGAAAGGACAGACTCAAACCCACAGGTAGGGAAAGGGGTGGGGAGAGATGGGCAGTCAAGCACTGTCACTCCATGATGAAGCCTTGAAGGCTGAAGACTGCCTGAAAATCGTCAGTTGTCAACTTACTGCTGGTGCAGACCCAATAAAGCAGATGCCTGGTTTGTTCAAAAATAGAAAGATGGATGGGTGGGTGATATTCTAGAGTAAAGAAATCAGTGAAGTAGTGTTTTTTTCTTCTTCTTCCCCTTGTTTTATCATATACCTGTCTCAATTTGACATTATTTTTAAACAGACTATCTACTCCTATGCTGGAAAGGGAGAGTGTTCAGATATGCAAATTTGAGCTATATTAAATGAATAGAAAGGAAGGCTGTGATCAAATGAAAACATTTTCTCCCTACACATAGTTTCCATTTTTATCTATTCCCCAAGCTCCTCAAATTTTTAAGTTCGTATTTTTGTTCTTATTTGAAGAAAGGTAACTATTTTCCTGGATAGACTTGTTACCTTTAGAAAAGGACCCATTGCAAGACATTGGGAATTTGCTGCTTCTTTTCACTGAAGAAAAAATATTGTATAACTTCATAGAACTTAAGCTTAAACATATATTTTTAGGTAGATACCAAAAGGAATGTTTAAGTTTTCCTCCTTTACCTGTCAAAGTGCATTCTTATTAGGGGTCTGTAGGGTTAAATAACAAAGGAACAGGCAAGGGATACACAGGGCTTGGGAAAAGTTATTTTTTGTTGGAAAAACTACATTGGGTTAACTCCAACCTACACTTAAACTAGGGCAGCACACAGCTACAGAACTTACTGCAAAGTCTGTGTCCTCATGCCCCTATTGTACATAACACTCCTTTTTTTTTTGTGGCTAACATATATCTTAACTTCTCAAGCTCCTTAGTTACAAAAACATTTGTATTTTATTTTTTTAAATTTTAAATGTTTACTTACTTATTTGAGAGAGAGAGAGAGAGAGAGCAAGCCAGGGCGAGGCAGAGAGAAAGGGAGAGAGAAATCCCAAGCAGGCACCACTCTGTTAGCACAGAGCCTGATGTGGGGCTCGAACTCACAAACTGTGAGATAATGACCTGAGAAGAAACCAAGAGTTGACTGCTCGACCGACTGAGCCACCCAAGGTGACCCTATTTCTATTTTATTTCAGTAAGAAAGCCTCCATTTGAGAACATGTGACACCCAGCTCAGAAGTGTTTCTTCCTTACTCTTATTGCTCTGATAAGTCCTCCAGAGGTAGAGCCTACAAATTAGTGGCAGCTGCCTGTTGAGAAGACACTCGGTCAAATTAAACAATTTAACATTCTGCAGTATGACATGAAATTCCTATTCTTAATAGTTGTCACAAAGTTGCATCACGAACTACAGACAGGTACATGGTTCAGTCGTGAGTTGTCAGAGTTACACTGGTTAGAGACCTGACTTGAGGGACCAGACCTAGTGAGGGTTTTGATGAGAGACACTTGTGGTTTTGATGGAATACCTGCATGGAGTTCCATATATGCAGAACTCAAGAGTGACTTCCCTGAAGATCCCTGTCTATGTTGGTGTTTGGTCATCTCAACTCCAGTAGAATCTCTTGAGGTTATCAGTGAGTATTCTTTTGGCCAGGGATCTATGTCACATAATGTTTTATAGTTCTCAGGAGATTTGGTAACCTGCAAAAGCCTTTCTTTGAAGAAATGTTCTTGCAATCACAATTCTGTTTAAATTCCTTGGCAGTAATTTTCTATCATATACTCTTTTGTAAATGCAGACCCCAATCTACTCAATCTACTTCCTTATTGGCCTAATATAAAAGAATTTCCAAATTAAATATTATAAAAGTTATCATCTTTAAGTCCTTGTTATATCACATTATTGCAATCATAAAATTTATAGTATTATTTCAAATGTAATAAATAATTCATGACAATGAAAATAATCATTAATTACAACTTATTTCACAGCATCCCAAATTTCAAATGGTATTGCTATTGCTCAGGGGTCGGCTCAACATTATAGGGAGATGGGGAACAGAGGTGTCCTTAAGTGATCCTTCCCTGATACAACATCTGGTTCATGGGCTGAGGATCTTGAGAAATAAATAAGAACTGGAGTTTGGGAAGAAAAGCAACACTCAGAAATTGAGACTGTGGAATGGGTCAGGCCAGATTTTTTGTTGTGTTGTTTGGCAACTACGGGTATCTGTATTGTGTTATGCTACCCATTTTTACAACTGTGGACAGAGTTGGGGATTGGTGAAATGGGATTTTTGTTTAATTAGTAAGATGGGCTTTTAACTCATGTGGCCACAACAAATGGGTTTAGGTTTTCAAGTATAGGCTGCTTCAGTGTGTCTTGGTATTACAAGAAAGGCAGGATGGGATTAGACCTTTTAGGCATTGGTTAAGCAAACAATATTTGCTCCATTGACAGTGTTTTCCAGCCAGGCCAGTAGTCAGGAATTTTAATGTCAAAGGATCTACGTTCTGTACATCTTACAGAGCAGCTGTGGTGTTTGAGATTGCAGTTTTACCTGCCAGGTCTATGTAGGCTGTCCTGGACTGGTTGCCTCCATTCCACTTACATTGTAGACTAAGAGAGGACAAGAGAGGCTCTAGGCTACGTTTGAGTTAATGTGGTTTAACATAAGTGTGGGTTATTTGCTACCATATTACTTTAAATTGGCTCTGGATTTATCTTTTCTTTTCTTTTCTTTTTTTTTTAAATATGGAAGCTTCATAGATTTGCAGGTCATCCTTGCACAGGGGCTGTGCTAATCCTCCCTGCATTGCTCCAATTTTCCAGTGTATGTGCTGCTGAAGCGAGCACTGGCTCTGACTTTCTTAATGACAGAATCTCTATCTTTGACCTTAGTTTTCAGAGAGCTAAGCTCAGGGTTGAACCAAAGAAGTGTGGTAGATTTCACTAATGAAACAATACAAGGGTTTTTAAGCCCTTATTATGACAAAAACATGCCAAATTTTTCAATGGATATAAATGAATTAATAAAATTATTGCAGACCCCAAACCTAGGAAAATAATAAAAAAGGTGTTTTCCAGGAATTCCCTGATCAGATTTGCCCAGAAAATCAGTAAGGAACTGGAATAATCTGAAAATAATTCTTCAAATAGAGAAGTCCTATTCAGTCCAACAAAAGTTATGGAAAAAGTAAACATTTAAAAGGCTGATGAACAAAAAGAGAAAGAGAGAACCTTAAGTGGAGCACAGATATAAGAAGATAAGCAGGACAGGTATGAAGGGAAAAATGAGACTTTGAGGGCTTGAGGTCAGTCCTGATCATGTAAAAGGGAACATAAGATGTACCTACTGTTAAAGGTACTATTTGTAGAAGAGGGCTTGTAACTAGATCAGTTACTAGATCAGTAAAGCTAAATAAACATCAAACAATATAACAGAGAAAGAGGAGCAACATTTCAAGCACAGACTAGAATGAACACCTGAGGGAACCAGTCCCCAGGACACAGTGAGAAAGGCCTTTTTTTTTTTTTTTAAGTTTTCATTTATATTCTAGTTAGTTAGCTTACAGTGTAATGTTTTAGGTGTACAATATAGTGATTCAACACTTCCGTACATCGCCTCGTGCTCTTCATGACAAGTGCACTCCTTAAATCCCCATTACCTATTTAACCCATCTCCCCCCCCCCCCCCACCTCTGGTAACCATCAGTTTGTTCTCTAAGTTTCAGCTGTAGAGTCTAAACCAGGAGTGGGTGAGAGGCCACCATTATTCTTTATTGCTGATTGTCCTCTCGTCTCCCAAGGTAGCATACTGCCTACATCCCAAATTCTGGTCACTACACCATCAAGAGGAGAGGATAAGATCTATGTACATAAAAACTCTTCAAACAGAGACTCTTCAACCACTAGGAATGGTCAAGTAGACTTCTCAAGAAGATCTGAAAGATGAGAAATATTAACTTCTAACAGTGATGTGGTGGCATTCATAGAACACAATGGGTAAAAGCAGAAGAAATAATGATATAATTTATTTAACTAGTTGTTTAGTATTTTGTTGTTTAGAATTACTTTTATACACTCCATTTCCTTAGGGTCTCACAATGCTCTGTGATACAGGATTGGTTCCTTTCAGAATTATCAGTGATGGAACTGAAGCTCAGCAGGTTGTTACCTGCTAAAGGGCATTCAACTAGTAATTGAGTTACAGTCCATATTTCTGAGTTATGCCATTTACTTCATTCCTCTGAACCGCACTATTCTTCCCAACCTTAAGATGTGTTGCTGAGCCTGAAGAATGAGCAGTGGTCACATAGGATCTGGGTAGTAGAGTAAGATAAAAATATTTTGCACTAACAGTATGAAAGAGAGCAAGTGATTAAATTTGATACTTTGAGCAAGTGATTAAACACTTTGGTGTTTTAAGAAATCATTGAAGAATGACTATTTGGTTTGAGGGACTAACAGTGTTTTAAACCAAGATTTTAAACATATTTGAGCAGATTCAGAAAATTCTTGCACATTCCTCCTCCAGTCAGCCTGCACAGTTATTATTATGAATAATTTATATTTCTCTAGGGGATTTTGCTATTTATTGCTCTTAATTATTTGCTTTTCAAGTGCCACTATAGATTCCCTGGGAAAACCCTTGAGAGAAGGAAATTGTCATGCTGGGGGAAGCATCAGCCTCATGACTCGCTGCACTAAAGCCACAGGTCTGTGGGTGACAGCAATTACCCTTCATTAGCCCAGCAGAGCTGGTGGAGCAAAGTTCTGCTAAATGGGCACTTGACATGGGCATTAGCTTTATCTTTTCTGAAGAAAAATTACTTTGGGGGAGAGTGTACAAAAATAGAAATGGAACATTGAAAAGAGAGAAGAATCACAAGCTGTTTTTATTCTTTGTACTAAATCAAATAATGTTTTATTAAATAGCCTTAGAACAATGTGGATACAGAAAGGATAAGTTGGGGGATGCTGATATCTGGGTTCTGTTACAAAGGTGCCATTAGCCCACTAGGATTTTTTATGCCATCGATTCTTAATTTGTAAAATGATGTGGGAGGTGATTATGAGGAGGAATCGAGCCAACTATAGGAAGTCTTAGTTCAATACCAGGGAGGTGAGACTGAACAAAAGACAGGAAAAGAAATGCCCTGAAGAGATTTGCTCAGGCAATCCTGGTTAAATCCCTAATCTCTCTAGTTATCCTTTTAGCATCCAGGGAAAACTGGTTAATACTTAAAGTTCTCTAGGATCATAGGAACTGAATGATTGTGAGTGACTCAGATCTGCTGCTACAGCTCTAGAGTCCTCCTTATAGGGCTGGGGGAATTGTGGAAGGGTGATTCTGAGATGCAAAGGAGTACCCATCTGGGTCATAGATGATACCCAGATGGCATGCATTAATATCAATCATCTGTGGCTTACAGACTTTTTGTCATTACCAGTTTCTGACCAGTTGTTAAATATTTTTAATATTTAGCCTGGTCTGGGGGTGACCTTAGAGTTCAAGAGAGCTATTGACCATCTGTTTGAACTTATTAGCCTCTTAGAACCTGAGTTTTTAATGAGAAGGTTATGCTACAGGACCTCTACATTTTTTACTAATGCGTGCCTTCTCTGGTGTTCTGAACTATACCTCAGACTCTCATCTCCTGGGGTTCTGGTCAAAAAGTTAGTTCCCAAAACACAGTATATAGATATAGATAGATAGATAGATAGATAGATAGATAGATAGATAGATATAGATATAGATAGATATAGATGATATAGGTATAGATACATTACACCACTAAATACCCATAAACCACTATTCTAATGAACCGGAAGAGTCAAGCCGATAGTTCTCAAGAGAGTAGGTAATTTGGATACAAAGACACCAACATGATTCTCTGCACAAATCCAAGAAAAGTATATATGCAGGTTGACCTTAAAATCAACAGAAGATCATGCTGATATGCTATATTGCTTTTATAAAAAGCACAACATCGTAGGCAGCAATAGAGCTCTAAAATTAATTTGAATCATCAATGAGATAAGAGTAAATAAGACATTATTTCTATTCATAAAACCAAGCCCCACTCTGTTGATTTGGGAAGGAGTAAAGAATCAGCAAGTGCATGCTTATTTTTTTTAATTTTTTTAACATTTATTTATTTTTGAGACAGAGAGAGACAGAGTATGAATGGCGGAGGGTCAGAGAGAGAGGGAGACACAGAATCCACAACAGGCTCCAGGCTCTGAGTTGCCAGCACAGAGCCCAACGCGAGGCTCGAACTCATGGACCTCAAGATCATGACCTGAGCTTAAGTCAGACACCCAACTGACTGAGCCACCCAGGCGCCCCAGCAAGTGCATATTTAGATTAAGTATGTTGGCAATAGAGGAGTGTGTGTGTGTGTATATATATATACACACACATTGATAAATGAAGTCCTATTTTTCCTTCATGTTATAAGTTGCAGTACTATGTTCCTTTTGAAAGCTAAAGATTGCCGAGTGTGTGTGTGTGTGTGTGTGTGTGTGTGTGTGTGTGTACATTTCGAACAAGTAGAGGAACCTGCCTGGAAAAGCTAGGTCACTGGTCACATAGGTTCATGACTCATGGAAGGACACTGCCCTCCAGAGGCTGGCCTCACTCTCCTTCCTCCAGATTCTACTTGGTCTGCACAGGCGCCGATGCTGGCACATTAGTGAAGTCTGCACAAAGCAGGTGTAGCATCACTGTCATATTCAGGGTAGTGCTTCCAACCTGTTCCTCTGGGGTGCAAACTGAACTGCTATTTGTCACTCCCATGAACAAGTATGTAATACTTGGGTTAGAAATAAAATGATAATTGTCCTTGTTAAAACTCTAGAGTCAGATATGGGGGGATGAGCCCTAAAGTGAATAAAAAAACAGCTGAGACCCTTGCTTATCTCAAGATACTTGGGCACAAATGAATTGTCTCTGATAATATGGAGCTTTACCTCTGAAGAGATGCTGTGATGGTTGATTTTATGTGTCAATTTGACTATGTCACAGGGTGTGAGGATATTTGTTTAAACATTATTTCTGGGTGTGTCTCTGAGGGGTTTTCCTGCTAAGATTAGCATTTGAATTGGTAGACTGAGCAAAGCAAATTGCCCTCTCACACTGAATCATCTAATCCAGTGAGGGCCTAAATAGAACATAAAGGTAAAGGAAGTCAGAATTCACTCTCTCTGCCTGAGCTAAGACATTGACCTTCTCCTGTTTTCCTGTTCAGGCTTTACCATGAGTTCTGCTGGTTCTCATGTCTTTGGACTTGGACTGAAACTATAACCCTGGATTTTTTGGGTCATCAGCTTTCAGACAGCAGATTGTAGGACTTCTCAGCCTCCACAAGTGCTTGAGCCAATTCCTTATAATAAATCTCTTTATACTAGGAATCTCTTTCCAATAAAGTCTTTTCCATATATTGATTCTATATCTTTGGACAACCCTGGCTAGCACAGGTGTACTATGCCTGTATTTCCAAAGTCACAACCAGGTGGGACAAGAGCCATTTGGTCAGTGGGAAGTAATGTTCCAGTAATGTCCATGGGTACCAATTGATACAGCCCCAAAGATAGTAAGTCTGCTTCTCTACTGCTAGCATTTGGTGATTGTCTCACTTCCAGATTGAGTGTTGTGAACCAGGAGGTAGCACTTTCTTAGCTTTTCTGGCACTAGAGACAGCAGTTTGAAATTATGGGGAAGGATTGGCCTCTAATATTACATATGATTTTTGGCAGATCCTGACCTATTCTACTTTGTGTATATTAGGGGCAACAAACACTTTTTAATCCAGAAGCAATAAAGAAAAAACTTGTATAAAATTATGATAATAATAGACTGTCTGAATCCAGAAGTCAAAAGTGTCTGCAATCTTGGGTGGGAGGAGCTAGAAGTCTGTTTCTTGGGTGGGATGGTGAAGTAGGTCTTCAGGAAAGACAGCAAAAGCTGGATCAGGACTAGGGATTGGCTGAGCACCCACCATGCCCCCTACACAGACCACAGTTCTCCAAGGAAGAATGAAAACCACTCATTTATGCACCTCATATTTATTAAGTGCCTACCTTGTGCCAGACACTATTCTGGGCACTAGCTGTGATCAGAGCACGTTAAAATCTTGCTTTCTTTCATTTATATTCCAGTGGTGCTCAATCAATATCTAAGAAATAGCTACTGAGAGACAGTATAGTATATTGGAACAGGAATGGGCTTTGGAATCAGGCAAACCATTTAGATCCTGGGTATTGCTGGGATAGTTAAACAAATAAACAAAACAAAAAAAACTTCTTTCAATCTCAATGTCCTAATGAGTAAAATGGGGACGATAATACTGTTCTGCATGATTCATGTTAAGAATTGGCAATAGCGTATATAAAATCCTTGGCCCAGGTCTAGTATGTAGGTGAGACTCCACCCAAGGAATTTTTATTGCCATTGTTGGCAGATAGAATTGTTTAAAGACTGAGGGGAGGAAGAGTTAGTATTTATCTTTTCCCCAACTCCCATTTGCATTGCCCTATTTATTATTCCTTTTTCTTAGAGTATTTGGAAACCAGTTTTGCTGCCCTCAGTTTTGCTGCCCTTCTAGCTATTGAATGGGAAATGGGAAGCATTGAAGAGACATAAGACAAGAAACATGATACAGATCATAAGATACAGAGCTAGTGAGTAGTGATTGCTAATGCATACCTGCCCAGAGGAGAAATGGCATCCCTTCAGTGTTACCCTCTTGCTGGTTTCCCTAGGTGAGTCTCTCAGAAAGTAGCACAACAGGTATGTTTCCAATACTTTCTTCAGAGAGTACAAGTGTTGGAAGCTCCTATTTCTAGGACTCAGGCAGGAACTCAAGGAAGAAAAGATTACTCTTATACTTAACTTACTCTTATTATCATTACTGTTGTTTGTTTTTCTGTCTGTTAATAGACAGACGGTCCTAATTCTCACTTAGAAGATCCCAAGAGATGTGTAGAATGCCTCCATAGAAGTCAGGGAGAAAATAAATACACCTTGAAAAGAAGCTCAAATCTCATATTCTTAGAGATTTATCTTTTTTCTCTGTCTCTCCATCTGTCTGCATGTCTGTGTCTCTTTGGCCACCCTGTGAATACTTTCATATATATTAATTATGAATGACACTACCCATTGGAGCTATTTACCTTCTCTGTTTGGCATTAAGACAACCTGAGTTCTCCACCCACCACCAGCACTAGGGCAACCTCCCTGGTACCGACAGTACCTTGCCTTTACTTGGCAGAATCATACTATTTTAATTACAGATGTTGTTTATGACATTCCTATAAGAGCAAAGAACCTTGTTTTTTCATGTGCTGGGTTTATTTATTCACTTGTTTTTTACCAGTAAAGAATCTCATTTGTCATTCTGGTTGCTTTTATTTTTTAATTTCTTAAAATAATGATGACCTGTGTTTAAATTATTAGAAAAATTTCTTCATCTGGAATGAGGAAATCCTTGTTCAAATAAAATTTTTCAAAACAAATTTTTCCCCTGACAATTTGTTATACTCTCCTGTAAATCCCAAGGATAAACTTTCTTTCTGTGCATGGGGAAAAAAAAAAGATAGAAAAGATTTAATCTAAATCATCAGTCTCAAAATTATGGGTGAACAGGGGGAGGCACCATTCCTGAGAGGCTCTTGGGTAGGTAGTTAATTCCTACCCAACCAATCTCAGTTCACTGATTCATGATCTAATGCAAAATATGGGAAGGGAAGGGAGGCTACAGGAGGTTGAGAAGATTCATAAAAATTGATTTGTGTTGTGCTTGGAGGCAGGACTTCTGATTAGCATGTAAACAGTATGCTATTTCCTTACCTAATGGCCATACCTTTATTTGTACTATTCAATTACAAAAAGAAAATCAGTAGATGTGAAATAATCTTGGACCTGGCCTTTTGGAATTAAAAATATATAAATTGGGAAAGAGAGACTGAATTGAGGATCAATAGAAGCACCTGAGCCCACTCCATGAGGTTGACACAAATTCATGGGTTATTGTGGCGTCAGAAATAGGAGATGGTTCTTTGTACACTTGGGCAAATGGAAGCAAGGTAAAAGTAGCAGAACTGAAATGTGCAGACCATTCTCAGAAGCAATTAATCTACAGAGACTCTAGAGTTTGGATTTGTGAACTAGAATGCCCACAGGATCCAGGCAGGGATTATAAATGAATGAGACAGATAAAACTCTTGTAAACAGCAAAAGACATCAGGAAAGCTCCCATCAGGGAGCTCATGCCCCATGTGAAAAGATATTTGTGTTCAGTCTCTAGTGCTGCCATGTGAAGTTAGGTTGCAACCATGCCATGAGGGCACACACACAAATTGTGTCTTTCCACAATGTCAGGTTTATTCGATCGTAAAGCAAAGTTAACATAATTGTAAAGCAGTTTCAGGATTCCAAACTCAATGACATTTCACTGCACATTTAATTTGGCTTCCTACACATCACACAAAACAAAGCATAATACAAAGTCACACAACAAACGATACAACAAGGGGTAGGAAGTTAATGAACAAAAAATGAAGTCAGTCCATGAATTTCCAATAGAGATGGGCCTTTCTCTGGTCTGGGTCAGTTCTTGGCACTTGCTCTTATTATGTTTAAGCAGTGGAGAGTCTCTGTTATGTTCAGAGATCAATAGGGCAGAGCCTTCAGCAGCAGTTGCTGTTTTGGTGTGGTCAGACATGAGAAGGTCATTGTCCAGAAAGTCTGACAGTTTGCTGCAAATATCCTTCCTTTTTAAAAGAGCTTAATCAGTCTTGGGCCTTTGCAGACTGCCAGTTACCAGTTCTGGGTGTGATCATTCTGTCTGGTTTTGGTAATATCTGATCTTACCTGCAACACTATTGCCTGCTTATGTCACTGCCTGACATAAGTCACTGCTTGACATGAGTGACTCCATCTTACTCTCTACAGGTTATGAGCCCAGTAGTGCAAGATCCTGCAAGATTTTAAAGAATTTACTTAAAGAGGATTTCATGTGCAGTCTCTCAATTCTAAATGCTGTCAACTATTTAAATTTAAAAAAGTTTTGCAGGTTAGACAATATTTCTATGACTTGAATTTAGGCCATAGGCCACTCTGCTGTCTGATCAGGAATGATGGAGGTTTATTTGAGCAAGGGAAGTAACAATTTTTCTTTTATTCTTCCATTTAACATCTATCTGTTGGGTGCTTGCTATATTCTAGATTCTGTGTCATAGTACAAGCCTTCATAAAACTTTCATCCTAGTGAGGAGACAGAGGATGAATGAAAAAAGAAATCAGGGACATAATTCAGGTAGTGATAAGTTTTATGGAGAATATAAATCAGACTAAGGGGACAGAGGAGGGTGGAGGGTGCTATCTTAAATATCATTGGCAAAGATCTTTATGAGTAAATTCTATCAGAACACAGACCTACATAAAGTAAGGGGGTACGTTGTGCAGTGTGTGTATATGGAGTGGGAGGTGGAAGGGGGAAGCCTCAGGCAGAATGCAAAGGCCCTGAGGGAAAAGTGTGCTTTAGTGTATTGTATTTGGAGGAGGGAGGCCAGGAGCACTGTAGCAAAGTGACCAGCAGGACAGTCAGAATCAGAAGTAACAAGAAGTCATGTCACATGGGCCACATAGAACTTCTGTTATTCTTTCAAGTCCATTTGAAGTAGGGATATTTGAAACAATAGGGAAATTATTGATAGTTTTGAAGCTAGATGATGGGTACATGGGTTACCAGGGGGATTGTTGTATTTTCTACTTTTGTGTAAGTTGGGTAATTTTTTTTTAAAAATTTGAAAAAGTTCCAGCTCATGTTCTATATTTCCCTTTCTTGTTCTGGTTGTGTATCTGAACTTCCAAAATACCTTTTTTTTAAACAATTCAACCAAAATGGTGCCTTGATTTTATAATTTATTCATTGTCCTTTGTGTGTCTTCTCAATTAATTTGTAAGTACCTGAAATCATGACCATGATTTATATTTCTTTTTTGTCTTAGCATTTAGCAAATTGCCAGACTCACAGAATTCACTCAATAAATATTAATTGATGGGTGAATTCATCCAATATTTGAGTGTCTACTTTATGCCCTGCTGTGTGATAGATGAGGGTGAGAGAAGATACTAAGATATGATTCTTGCACTCTAGGAACTTCCAATGTTCAGGCAGACCCCTATGATACAGGGCAGAATTTGTTAAGGTGGATGTAGAAAATGTAAAGGGGGAATCAAAGGGCTAGAATGCAGAGAAAATGTTGACTATTTCATGTAAAACTGCTCTCTTCATCCTCACAGTCTTCACATGCTGGATACCAAATGAAAGCAAAATGAAACAAAAAAATAAAAACTTGTATTCCGATATGGTGATCTTAATTCGATGTGATAAACTTTTAACAGTTCCTTTGGGCTATGCTCAATGTCTTTAAGAAAAAAAAACCCACTAGTTTCTTAGATATATTTTTTTCTTTTTCTCTCTCCATGATCAAAGCAAAAATTGCACTGGACAAAGTTTAACTGGTAAGAAAGATTTTATTTAAGGCTATTGCAATAGGGGTGAGAGATCAGAACTCAGTCTGAACTCAACTCTGCTGAAACAAAGAATGTGAGGATTTTTAAGTATCAGCATTAAAGGGAGAACAAAGGTCACCTGTGTTTGCCTCTTGGCTTTACCCAAAGGAAAAGTAAGCTTTCTCATGTCTTTGAGGCAGAAGGTAGTTTTATAACTGGAGTACCTGCGGAAGTTAGGCTCACAGGAACCAGGAGATAGGGGTGCTATCTCCCCCAGTGCTTACGTTTCAAAATGATGGCTCCTAAATCCTTGAAAAAGACATTTCTATGTTGTAAAACCAGCAAGAAAAAGATTTACATATATCTCAAAAAGGCAGAAAAAGAATTTATGATAATAAATTTTCTTAAGTAAATGCTATAGGGAAAGGGAGGTCAGGGCTTAGAGTCCGGAAGAAGCCTGTCTAATGTTTAGTCAGGCTGAGGGCTATCTTGGTCACTACCCTTTCCTCTCCAACATGGCATCTAGGGTTATGGGAAGGTATGTGGCTTGTGTAGTCACTTGGTGACTGGGAAGATGTGTTCCTTAGATCTTCAAGTTTTTCTGTCTCCATGGTAATATCTCTCATCTGCCTGACTGCTGATCATCCCACTGGCCCTTATGACTGAAGTGTACAACAGATGTGACTTATTTTCCAGTCTTTCTCTTGGCTTGATAAGAGTCTAGAGCAGTGTCTCTCAACCATGAGTGATCCTCCCATCCCCAACCAAGTAGGGAGGGTAGAGGTGAGGTGGGCATGGGCAGTATATAGGATAAGGTCTTCCATGAGTAAAAACATGAACTGGAACAGAATCCTTTGCTTTTAGGATCTTTTTCAATGTATCTAACATTCCTTCTTTTTCCTAAACATACATCTGAAGAGGAGAATGGAACATCCATGCTGATTCTAACTCTACTCCTCTATTTCCTCTTTCTTGTCTCTCTTCCTCCTGTAATACTCTGGGACTGGCTGCACTGGGCTCTCTTTTGTCTCCCCTATTGATGTCTCATCTTTCCAGAGGGCAGAAGAGTTGGGGTTTAGCCTGTATAGGAGGAAGGGAGTAAGTCCTTAGAGGAGACAACTCAAGTTGTCTCAAGGCTTAGTTCTTGATGAGTCAAAGGAATTTGGAAAATCTTCTGTCTAGTCTTCTATTTAAGCTTACTATTTTATCCTGGGACTTAAATCTCGAGCTGTGGCCTCAGAGGGTAGAAGGCTACAAGGCAATAGGATATAAAAAGAAAGTTAAATTGCATCAGTTTAATTGCAAATTTGATCTCCATTGCAAATATCTACTTCTATTTTAGAAGGTGCTAGGAGAGTATCCTGGTGTGGGTGAACTGTGAGCTTAAAGAAGAGTACAGCAAGAGATAAGGAAGTTTCAATATAGACTGGGTAAAGAAGGAAAGCCAAGAGGGAAATAAATATTTAAGGAAATAAGATCAGATTTAAAATCTGAAAATATCACTTACTGGAGTGGAGAAGTGGGAGACTCCTCAGGAGACTTTAAAATTCTGACCTTGAGCAGGTCCAGGTGACATAATTTCTCAGAAATATCCTTCAGCTATTGGGTGAATTCTAGTTTTCATTCTGGAGAATCTATATTATATTCCTAACATGGTAATATTTAATAAAACTGGGCAACCAAGACTAGCATCATCGCCAGGCCAAGGAAATCCTGTTGGAACATCAGATGGCTTAACACTTCAAAAAGTTGCCCTAAGTTGTAAGTTCCCTCTCCTCTCCTCTCTGTTAATCTCCCACTCACACCACACCCATACCTGTTCTCTTAATTAAGCTCAGCCTATAGGTAACTAAGGTATATGCAAAACATGTGTGTGTGTGTGTGTGTGTGTGTGTGTGTGTGTGTGTGTGTATGAAACTATCTCAGCAACTTATTTTTGAGAAACTATGGAAATGTCTACACATCAGTATGTTGAATTTTCATGAAATAGTGTGATGAGAAGCCCAAGGATACAAATTTCCTTAAATAGCTTACAATCACCATGGGTCTCTACACACAGAGTCCATGTGGTTTTCCATCTGTACAAACAGCCCATAATTAAGTTATTCATACCACACTTCTCTTTGATATGCCTTTTAATGCACAGGGATCAATAAATGTGAACCAGTACTTCTATTTAAATGTCATCTCCTAAAGACAGGCAACACAGATAACCTTTTCCCAGAGTGAGTCTATTCTAAAGCACTCCTCACAGATGGCAAAACCTTCTCTTCATCCCAGTCACTTAACCAAATCTGCTCACATTTATTACCCTAAAAGTTATTTATTCCCCATTGAAAAAAGGAAGCACGCCTTATAGAAACAATTCTATAAGGAAAAAAAACACTTTGGAATACATAAAAAATCAAGTTGTTTTTTTTCCCTCAGCTGCCTTCTTCTCAAAAGTTTATCTCTTGGTCTTTGACTAGTGGTCTGTCGGTGGGACAGGTGGAAGTAGAGCCACATGTCCACATTGTGAGGTGAATGTGAATAGTGAGGGGGAGAAGAGAACTTTTTAGAAATTTTATACTTCATTCTCTTTTTTTTCTGATGGCTTTTCAAAAACTGGCCCTGAAAACTAATTTTCTCTCTCTCTTTTTTTTCTTTTTCTGTATTTTTAGACCAAGTAGGGTGAAGGACAATGAAACAAAATAACAAAGGCACCAATCATGAAAATTAATATCTTCAACACCCTGCTTACCATTATTTGCCATTTGAAAACATCTGTCTACAGCATTTCTTTCCACTTATCATGGGCGTGTCTGATCAATGTTTTGCATGTAATGCAGACAATTTGATTATCTGAAAACTCACAAAATAGAATTTCTCCTTTTTATAATTGTTGTCCTAATATATGTCAGAGGTAGAATCCTGAAGTTGTGCATGTTCACAGTTTTGGGATTTTTCTCCTTACCTCCATCTCTCTTTCCTCACCCCTCTTGCTCCCTCTTCTTTTTCTCTATAGTTGAAATAAGGGCACTTTGGCATTAGGCTGAATTCATTTTAAGTCCCTACTTACACTAGCTGTTTATTCTCAAGTTAGTTAATTTTTTAAATGCCTCAGTTGGAAATGGGTATGATTTTGCTTTACTTGCATGATTTCTTAAGATCATAATTTATTTAACAAGTATATTTTTGCATACCACATATTGAGATGCTTATCATCATGTTTTGACAAGGGTATCAAAACACTATCGAACAAATTGTTGAATTATTGGGCATTACAAATAGACTTTATCATGGCCAAAACCAGGGCAAGTTGCTACTTATGACTTGTGATCTAACTCTGTGATGCAATGGGGGCAGGTTTATCCCAGGACTGTTGACCATGTTAGTTATTGTTCATGGAAAGGGTGTAGCTTCAACCGTGAGCACTCTAATCCTGTAACAGTCCAAACCAATTGTCATCATGGCAAGAGATTTGGTTTAGAGAATGGACAATGGGTGACACAATGTACTTCTGTATATTATTTATTTAATACACAAATACACATGGCCTTTACTTCTATTCCTTGAGAGAGGACATATGTGGAAGACTTTCTTATCAAAAATCTGTGCTTAAAAAATTAGTGGGATTGAGTTAAAAAGACTTGAACACCTTTCTTGTCCTTCTTTATATAGGCATTTCCCACCAGCCCAGTCTTTCCCTTTCCCACCCCACAGTTAAATTTTAATATTTCATTTATATTTATCTTCTTTGGAACAATGGAGCTGTTTACTTTGCAGCTATCAGGAAAAATAATGGGTCAGAACCCCTTTTATGGGCTAAAGAGATTATATATTTATGTATATATTATATATAAAAGATTATATATGAGGTGTGTTGTAGAGGTTAAGAGTGCTGGAGCCAGGCTGCTGGCACTCAAATTCCAGCTTCATTAATTCCTGGTATTGTGTCCTTGTGAAAGTTATTTATCTTCACTGAATCTTGAGTCCTTGTCAGTAAAATAGGGTTTGTTGAGAGAATCAAACAGAATCATGACCTATAATACTTAATATAGTGCCTGCATATAACAGACACTTGAAAAATTGTAGATATTATTGTTAAAATTGCATAGGACTTTAATCTAAATTATAGCTAGGTACATTGCAGTGAACCCTCCCATATGTCAAATTTTTATTGGCCATTCATATACTATGCTGATTCAGAGGACCTTCTTATTTAAGACAGATTTACAAATGTATGGATTTCAGGACTGGACTTCTCAGTATGTTGAGTGTCTGACTCTTGATATCTGCTCAGGTTGTGATCTCTTGGTTGTGAGATCAAGCCCTGCATGAGGCTGTGTGCTGAGCATGAAACCTGCTTGAGATTCTCTCTCTCCCTCTCTCTCTGCCCCTCACCAGCTCATTCTCTCTCTTTCAATAAGTAAATAAATAAATAAATAAATATTTAAAAATAATAAAAAGTTTAGTGTACTTCAGGGTATTGTGGGGAATTAGGGAATGCCTCTTAGAAGAATTGATTCCCAAGCTGAGGCTTAAAAGCTGAGTAGAAGTCATACAGGTGAGAATTAAGGGGAGAAGCATCAAGGGCAGAAGTAACAACATACACTTAAGCCTGAGGATGATGGTAAACAAGGCAAATTCAAAAAGACAAAAGGCATTCAGTATGTTGTCACATAGCATGCTGCATTTGGAGAATGTTAGAAATGAGTCACTTCAGGTCTCAAAGGGTTGTGCAAGCCATAGTAAGTATTTTGGACTTTATTCTAAGGCAAAGGCAGAGAGTGATGGGTATTTAAAAAAGGAGAGAAATAATTTGGTCTGTATTTATAAAAATGTATATGGGCCAGGATGTGGAAAATAAATGGCAGGTCAAGATGGGAAGCATGGAGAGGATTAAGAGGGTGCTTCAGTTGTCCAAGTTAGTGAAAACAGTGACCTGGAAAGGGAGAATGATGGTGACAATGGAGAAAGTGAATGTGGGTATAGATTCAATAGGATATGATGATTGATTAGATATAAGTGATTAAGAAAAATAGGAAATGATGACAACTGTCAGGTATCTTGTTAAGACACTGGCATTACCACTAGAGAACACAAGAGAACAGTATGTTTCAGGTATGAGATAATGAGTTCAGTTCAGTTTTGGACAAATTAGTAGCATGTGTGGTACCTCTAAGTGAAGATGCCCAAGTAGCAAGATGTGTTGAGTTAGAAGCTCAAGAGAAAAGCCTGAGATGCAAACATATATTTTTGAATCATCAGCACAAACATGACAATTGAAACCATGGGAGTAGCTATGATGGCCCCAAAATAGGAGGAGATCATAACTTTGAGGAACAGGGTTCTAACCTTTAATGTTTACATGATAAAGAGAGAAAAGGCTGGAAAAGAGACTAAGTATGAGACCAAGAAAGAGGGAAATCATGAGAAGGTGCTGGTATAGAAACCCATAGTGGGCAGGGAACACTTCAGGGAGGGTGAAGTGGTCTCCAAAGTCAACATGACTACTGAGAAATCATAGAAAAGTGAAGGAGAATGGAAGCCCTTTTGCAGTGAGTAGGAATGGGTAGGAAAGAGAATGTGGAGACACGAAGGGAGGGTAATTCTTTCAAGAAGTTTGATTATGAATGGGTGACTGGAGAAGTGGAGAGAAGATTGATTGATTGATTGATTTTGGAGATGGAGCACTTGAGCAGGTTAATTGCAATGGGAAGGAGGCACTAGAGTGAGAGACTGAAGATACAGGGGTGAGAAGACACCTGAAAGATCCAAGTTCTTGAGAAAGTGGGAGGACAAAATTCAGGCAGAGCAGAGGTGTGATTTTAGATAAGGGAAGAGATTTTTTTCCTGAATGGGAAGGAAGGAAAGGGGATGGATGCAGGTAAGTTTGTAGGTTTATTCTAGGAACTGAGAAATTCTATTTTCTCTGAGAATGAGAAGAAACCAACTGCTGTGAACAAAGGCATAAGGTAGCAGGACTGGAGGGGCACCTGGGTGGCTCAGTTGGTTAAGCATCTGACTGTTGGTTTTGGCTCAGGTCATGATCTCACAGGTCATAAGATCGAGCCTTGTGTCAGGCTCTATACTGACAATGTGGAGCCTGCTTGGGATTCTCTCTCCCTCTTTCTCTGGCCCTCCCCAGCTCGCTCTCTCTCTCTCTCTCTCTCTCTCAAAATAAATAAATAAATATTTAAAAGTGTTTTTTTTTTTTTTTAAGTTATCAGGACTGGAGTTGTGAGAAGTGAAGGTCATAAGTAGTCCCCTGCAATGAATGGAAGAGAGAGAGCTTGATTAGGGAAGGGCAGAAATTTTGCCTGTGACACTAAAAGCTCTGATTAAGTAGGAGTTCATGATTTTTAAGTGGAGCCCATTTTCACCTGAAGTGGGGGGACTATGTGATTTTTCTCCAGCAGCCTAGTGTGGGTTCAGAGAACTGGGCATGTGGAATCATCAAAGGTTGAGGTTCTTTCTAGACAAGTCAATGGAAAGAAAATGGAGCAAAGGAGTGGTAAGACAGACCATGAAATCCATAATGGAAAGTGAAGAGAGTGAAGAGAGTGAAGAGAGAAAGCTGCTGATTAAAAAGGAAAACAATGAGAGGGAAGGTCGAAGAAGAGTTTTGGTAAAGTAAGACAACAGCTGGAATGGGAGCACCTAAGTGGAAAAGCTGAACAGAGAGGTGGGTATGGAAACATGAGCAATTTTATCGAGGAACTTTACTGATGACATTCATGAATTCTGCCTTTTACTTTGCTCAATTTGGTTGATGTTATTTAATAGTAATGTTTAGCGAATCTCCTATGATTATAAATGGAATGTTTCTCAAGTTTCCATAAAATGTTCAGAGAATATGTAAATATCATTGTGTGATAACTGCAGTGATTAAGAGCTCAAGATCTGAGGTTGAGTGATGGGCATTGAGGAGGGTACTTGTTGGCATGAGCACTGGGTATTTTGTATGTAACGATGAATCATGGGCATCTACCCCCAAAACCAAGAGCACGATGTATGCACTGTATGTTAGCCAACTTAACAATAAATTATACTTAAAAAAAAAAAAAGATCTGAGGTTGGGTTAGAATCCTGTCTCTTGAACCTGCTTTTTCATTTATAAAAGTGGGATAAAATGGTATTTACTAAAAAAATGGTCAAATGACTCAGTGCACATAAAGTATTTAGAATAGTTTTGGGCACATAGTAAGTGCCCACTAAGTGTTAGCTATTATTATCATTACCATTACTATTAGAGATAATTTTGTCTAATTAGCTCATTTTACAGATGAGGAACCTGAGGTTCATTGAAACATATTGACCGTCCCAAGTCAGGCAGTAGACCTAAGTCTAGATCCAGATCTCTAGATTCTTGGTCATTCTCTATCTTTTCTGTGTCACGATGTTTGGATTTTAGCTACTTACAAGGAGCCAGACCTGCCAATTGGCCCCAGCCCCTCAGACAGAAGAATGTATAGCACAGAGATGCCCAGCAGAGAGCTAGCTCCTCCTCAGGCTTCTCCTGTGCCTTCTCATGTGGCTTCTCATGGTATGGTGATACCATGAGACAGTCATGCACAAGAGACAGTGCAAGTAGATCCAGAAGTCTACGGCAAGGTCACCAAATTGCCAATTCATGGGCCTTGTGCCATCTCATCATAACAAAGAAAATTGCACTTTCACAAGCTTCAGTGCATTTTCTGTTGTTCTATGAAATGAAGGCAGCAGCCGTTCTCATCTAATTTACTGTCCTGTCCAGATGGTGGAAGAAAAGATATAATCGAAGTCATTGATGGTATTTTAAAGTTGGGACTCTGTAAGCACTGACTCTTTCCAGCCTTTGATTGTTTACAAAGTCTTCCAGCTAAAATTGGATGCAAACTGACCTGTCCTTCTCTGAAGTAATGGAGCTAATGCTGGGAAA
This sequence comes from Felis catus, assembly GCF_018350175.1. Taxonomy (NCBI): domain Eukaryota; kingdom Metazoa; phylum Chordata; class Mammalia; order Carnivora; family Felidae; genus Felis; species Felis catus. The sequence goes on from NC_058372.1 coordinate 77,283,988, forward strand.
AATTGGTGATTACTTTCTTAATTCCTATGCCTCCAAATACTGTGTGCACAAATTTTCTGACTGATGGCCTCTGGATCTCTGTCATGACCAAATACTCACACAATCCTTCCTGAGATGTGTATCACCTCTAAAATTTGCCAAAGTTGATTATTAAAGAACCTAAACTGAAACCTTGAAAATCATACAGGGTAAATCATGCAGATGAGATTTCCAAACCAATTTTGGGTTCAGGTGGCCTAATTTAGTTCAAATCCCTATGTGCTCCAAATCAGAATCTTGATTTGTGGTTCCTCAGCTGTGGCCTCAGCCTTCCTACACAATATTCAGGTGGTTTGTTTTGTTGTGGCTGTTGCTGTTATTTTGTTTCTTTCTAACTGAAATTAGAAACAAAGGCTATGTGAGTTATTTATAGTTGCCACATTTGACATGTACTATGCATTTAGGTCTAGAGAAGTAGCTCTTAACCTCCACTGTGCATCAGAATTGACTGGTAAGCTTTTAAAAAACATAGATCTCTCCGTGTTCTTTTTCAGTGACTTACAAGCGGTTTCAAATGTAAGGCAGGGTTGAGAACCAATGCTTTAGACACGTGCTTCTCAAACTTTAATGTGCATATGAATTCTTACTCCTGAAAATGTGATCTGTAGATCTGCACCATTAACATCATACAGCATGTTAGAAATGTAGTCAGCTCCCACCCCAGACATACTGAATCAGAATCTGTGCTTTAACAGGATCCCAGATGTGTCATGTACACATTAAAGCTTGAGAGGTAGTGCCCTAAAGAGTTCTGTTTTCTTCTATAGATCATGATTTACGTATGCTGCCACCAAGATTTTGTGCCTGAGTTGTGGCATGGAAATCCCAACCCTAGGCTTCAAAGATTGTCAAAGGCTTTTCCATGTTACTCTTAACATATAATATGAATTTTCAAAAAAGAGAGGTATAAAACTTTATATATAAAGAATGATTCCAGTTATAAAAAATGCAAATAAAAATAAAGGAAATATATACTATCTCTGAGTTGTAAAACTGTGGGTGATTTTTATTTTTTATATTTTTTTGTATCTTACAAGTTTCCTTCAATACTATAATCAGAAAAAGTAGTTTCAACAAGACAAAAATCCTATACAAATATCTAACTTCCTTATTATCTTTTACTCTTCTTGGTCCCTAAAGGAAAAATTCTTCATTTTAATATTAAAGCATATCAGGAGATGTTACTTCAACATGTTTATTCTCTAGGCTTTTCCACTGTTAGGCCAGAAACCTGATTTTTTTTTTAAAGAGCAAGAAACTCGGTATCTTAGAGCATGTAGTGACGAGCTTCTTGTCAGTCTTGATGAAAATTCTAGGGAAAAAAAATCTCATTCTTAGAGAGTAAAAAGAGGTGACTGTTGGAGGCTGGCATAAGTAACACAAAAATGATACATGATTAACCCTAGTTCCTTTTATAGCAAAGTCAATAGAATGGTAAAGAAAGAGGATGTTTTAAATTTTATCTAGCTTGTTTTGTTCCAAAAATTAATTTCATGTTATTCTGATTAAAATATTGAAAATATCAAGAACTGTGGCTTGAATGGTATTAAAATTGGTAACAGTCAGAATCCCAGTAGGAATGAAACATTCAAACAGGTTAACCCTAAGAGAGTTTAATAAAGGGACAATTACAAAGTGGGAGCACATTTAGGGGAAACCCACATGGGATGGTGTAGTACAGAGGGATTAGCTATAAGGGACAATTGTTACCACCTGGTGCCTGCATGTGCAAGGAGAAGGAGAGGTTACCAGAAGGCAGAGAGAATTCCTATATGGAAGTCTGACAGAAGGTGTGCACTTAATGAAGAAAAGGAGCCAAACCATAGCAACCTGGCAAAGGGAATTTCTTCAACTACAAAAGGGGTTATTCACTCTTCACCTGTGGATTTCACCTGGTGTCACTTATTGGCCAAACCACCCAAAGGTTAGAGGCCAGGGATCCTGTCCGTGCAGGTCAACCCCCAAGTAAAGCAGTACACCAAGTAAAGTGGTAATAGATCCACAAATGCATGTGGAAAATATTAACTATTAAACTATGTAGATCCCTAATGGGTTGAAAGAAAGTAAAATAATTGGTTAATGGTTTAGAAGTCCATTTACAGGGGTGCCTGGGTGGCTCAGCCGGTTAAGCATCTGACTCTTGATTTTGGCTCAGGTCATGATCTCACAATTCATGAGATTGAGCCTTGCATTGGGCTCCGTGCTGACAGCACAGAGCCTGCTTGGCATTCTCTCTCTCCCTCTCTCTCCATCCCTCCCTCCCTCTCTCTCTCTCTTAAAATAAATAAGTAAACATTTAAAAAAGAAATCCATTTATGTCTTTGCTTCATTCAACATTGCATCAATACTTTGAAGATAGAGAGGATACATGTTAACAAATTTGAAGATGTCACAAAAGTAGGGAATAGGGGAAACATCAGACATACAGTCTCAGTATTCAAAAGAATGATGTTCTGGTTCTAATACAAAATATTTAATAGGTATAAATGAAAGGCCAGCATTTGAGTTAAAAAACATAAAATGTATCTATCATTGTGGGAGAGATATGACTAAGTATTATTGCTTATCATTAAGATTTTTAATTAACAAGATCAGTATAAATAATCAGTCATGAAAAGACTGCCGCCCAAACTAATGTGACTTTAGTATGAATTAGAATCAAAATGTCCAGAAAGAGGGGTGAAAGTCTCACTCTATTCTATGCTGAATAGACAGTAATGATAAAATGAATTATTTGCAGGGGATTTAGGACCAGGATGGTAAATATTTAACCTGGAGAATGAGACTCTGTCCAGGAAAGGAGGTGAAGGAATAGATTCTGGGGTAAGTTCCCAAATGTCTGAAGGACTCCCCTGTAAAGAGTGATATGACTTTCTTCCAGCTCTGGGGGCAGAGGGTCATAGGCACAGGGAGCAGATATCAAATTACATAAATCAGCTAAACAAGCCATGCCATCTGAAAATCAAATGCATCTACTGTAGGATCGTAAACTCTTTATCCTATTCAATCCTATTCAAACAAAGGCTGAGTGACCACTTACCAGATATACTGCTAAGGAGCCTGGTTGCAGAGAACTGTGCTCTCTGTTATCTTGGAGGCGAGACCCCACCATACCTGAATCCTCAGGGTTATGGTGGCCCCTCTCATCCTGTTTTCTTCTCTATATCTCTATCAATACTGCATGTTGGTGTTTTCTTCATCTTGTCTTCCCCAGAGCTAAGTAGAAATATAAGCTTACGCTATGGAGTTTTTAGAAGGTTTTTGAAGCTTTAGAACTGTTGTTCCCAATTTCCACCAATGGCTTAAATATTTTCAAACATTAAGTGCTAAAGCAGCCCTTCTTATCTCCCACACCAATTACTCTTTTTAAAGAAAAGGCCAGCTTCAATTCCAAATATAATAGTTAAAAACAAATTTTAATTTAGGCCTTTATTTAGCTATTTATTTTTCTGTCTATACAAGTTCAAATAAATTAAAAAGGTATAGAAATGAAAGCAAAAGTCTCTAGAAATCCTACCACCCTGAAATAGTCACATCAATGTTTTGGTGAGCATTCTATGGACCTCTGTCTGTGAGTACCAACATAAGGCTTTCTGGATACACAGAAAGATATATTATACATGCTGCTATGCCATCTGTTTTTTATATGCAACATCATGTTGTTGAAATACTTCCATGTTAGTGAATGCTTTTTAATGCTCTGTATGATTATACATATATTATATTATATTATATTATATTATATGAATGTAATCTGGATATTACTACATACCCATCTAAATAGAATATAGTAAAATATTTAACATGCATTTATTGGTTCTTTTCAAATAGACTATTAAGAGAATATCGTATCCCAGCTGATACAATTTCAGCTCCCTTTCTGGATGACAGCAGTCCTTAAGAGGACAGGCCCATGATTATATAGCAAGGTCAGATGGGATGCTAGGAAAAGCTGGAGCTGTGAGGCTCAAATGAAAATTTTAATTTCAGGAATGAATAAAAGTATTTATGGACTCATTGCTGTGTTAAGATGAAAACTTTAGTGTTTTCTCTCCTTTTCTATCCCTGTTACACATATTGAATGGATTTAATCAGATTCATTTTATTTTTTACATGCTCATATTTTTTAGTGTCTATCAGATTATATTATCTGTAGCTCTTAAAGGTCTAAAAATCTTGTTTCTTTCAGTATAAATTCTCTTGATCATGTTGGATTTTCTAGACTTCTATGTTTTGTTGTTTCAAATTGTGAGTTCATCATCAGTGGGCCTTAATCTATAGAAATGTACTCCCCCAAACAGACATGTAAATAAAGAACAGAATACAGAACCCTGAAATGGACCCACAAATGTACAGCCAACTAATCTTCAACAAAGCAGGACATATTATCAATTGAAAAAGGAAAGTCTCTTCAGCAAATCGTGCTGGGAAACCAGGACAGCAACATGCAGAAGAATGAAACTGGACCACTTTCTTACACCATGCACAAAAATAAATTCAAAATGGATGAAAGACCTAAATGTAAGACAGGAAACCATAAAAACACCAAAGGATAAAACAGGCAGCAAATTCTTACTAGACATGTCTCCAGAAGCAAGGGAAACAAAAGCAAACATGAACTATTGGGACTTCATCAAAATAAAAAGGTCCTGCACAATGAAGAAAACAATCAACAAAACTAAAAGGCAGCCTACAGAATGGGAGAAGATATTTACAAATGACATATCAGATAAAGTGTTAGTATCCAAAATCTATAACTTATCAAACTCAACACCCTCCCCCCACCAAAAAAAAAAACCCCAAATAATTCAGTGAAGAAATGAGCAAAAGAAATGAACACTTTTATAAAGAAGACATCCAGATGGCCAACAGACACATGAAAAGATGCTCAACATCACTCATCATCAGGGAAATACAAATCAAAACCACAATGAGATACTACCTCACACCTGTCCAAACAGCTAAAATTAAAAACTCAGGCAACAATACATATTGGCAAGGATGCAAAGAAAAGAGAACCCTTTTGCATTGTTGGTGGGAATGCAAACTGGTGCAGCAACTCTGGAAAACAGTATGGAGATTGCTCAAAAAATTAAAAATAGAGCTACCCTACAACCCAGCAATTGTACTACTAGGTATTTATCCAAAGGATACAAAAATGCTGATTTGAAGGGGCACATGCACCCCAATGTTTCTAGCAGCACTATCAATAATAGCCAAATTATGGAAAGAATCCAAATGTCTATTGAGCGATGAATGGGTAAAGAAGAATATGTTTTACACACACACACACACACACACACACACACACACAATGGGATACTACTTGCGATCAAAAAGAATAAAATATTGCCATTTGCAACAATGTGGAAAGAGCTAGAGTATATTATGCTAAGCAAAATAAGTCAGTCAAAGAAAGACAAATATCATATGATTTCACTTTTTGTGGAGTTTAAGAAGCACTACAGATGAACATAGTTGAAACGAAGGAAAAATAAGATAAAAAGAGAGAGGGGGGCAAGCCATAGAAGATTTTTAAATACAGAAAACAAACTGAGGGTTGCTGAAGGAGTGTTTAGTGGGGAGATGGGCTAATGGGTGACAGGCATCAAGGAGAGCTCTTGTTGGGATGAACATTGGATGTTATTTATATGTAAGTGATGAATCACTGGGTTCTACTCTGGAAACCAATATTACTGTTATGTTCAGTTTAAACTTCAATTTAAATGAATAAATAAAAAAAAAAAAGAAATAAAGATGCCCTATTGGCTAGGAATGCATCCCTCCAAAGAGGCTTTGTATTTAATTATGCTAAATATCCCAGGGACCAACTTTTAAGGTAACTTCTATTGGAGGAGCTTTCTATACCATGTAGGTAGCATTAACTCATACCACACTTTATATGAACATAGATTATGTGGTTGCTATAATTTTTTAGAACCTTGGCCAGGATGCAGGCCCTTTGGTCATCTCTTTGTGCTGGTGAAAATAATTTTTTTCATTCCTCTTCAATGAAGAGTTCTAGCTTACACTGAGGGGACTTTAGAGGGGTAGTTACCACCATACTCACTCAGTGGTAAAATATTGAAAGTTTATCCCTGAGACTGACACCAAAACAAAGATGTTCATTATCACCATTTCTATTCAACATGGTACTGAAAGAACTAGCCAGGGCAATAATGCAAGAGAAGGAAACAAAGCATATAGATTAAAAAGAAGAAATAAAAACTTTTTTATCCATATATAATGTTTCATAAATAATCCAAAAGAATCTATAAAGTATTATAAATAATCGAATTTAGCAATATTACTTAATGCAAGATCAATGTATAAAAAGCAATTGTATTTTTATGTAGTAACAGCAGTTGGAAAATAAAAACAATAAGCATTTATAACAGTACTGAACGTCAAATACCTACTAATAAATCTAATGAAATAGGTGAAAACTTCTCCATTAGTAAAAATAACAATGGAGAAATTAAGGAAGATCTAAATAAAGAAGTATAGATGGAGAAAGATTATAGGTTAATGCATTGGGAGACCCAAATGGTTAAGTTGTCAATTCTCAAATTGGTCTTTGAACTCAATGTATTCTTAATCAAAATCATAGTAGCTTTTTTCTTTTGGTGGAAATTGGCAGGCATGATTCTAAACTGTATATGAGAATTCAAAGAGAGTCTTGAAAAAGAACAAATCTGGAGGTCTTCCTCCACCAGATTTTAACTTACTATAAAGGTGTAATATTATAGTAGTTAAGACATCTTGGCATCAGTGCAAAGCTAGAAAAATAGAACAATGGTACAGAGATGCCATAAATAGACACATACATATATGGCAATTTGGTTTAGCAAAAGGTATCATTTCTAGTCAATGAAGATAAAAGAACTTCTTTTCAATGAATAATGCTGGGGCAATTAGAAACATGGGAAAAAACAGAAACTTTGAATCCTTCATCAAACCATACATAAAAGTTAATTTGAAGTGGATCATTGAACTTTAGTTTCTTAGTGGAAGCTAAAAATAAATCAAGCTCTAGAATAATCTAGGAAAATATTTTTATGACTTTGAGGTAAGCCTCTCTGGAGCTTGTGTTTTAATCTGAAACTATCTCCTGTACTCAGAGGGCAGGGAAAGACTGATGAAAGATGAAGTCTACTTTAGGATGATAGGTGGCCCATTTTAATAAGCAAGGAAACTTACATATGAGGCTTGTCTTGGACAACAGCAAGATGTATAAATCTCTGCACCTGCCCACCAGATTGTAAAAATTTTTAAAGAGGACTTAACTGGGTTCAGTCACATATGTATGGTGCAGATGTTCTCAGTACCACATCACTATCTCAATGTTGTATCTTTGGAAAGCCTCTGGGAATGGGAAAGGAAAGCATCATCCACATTCCAAGGACAGGGGAGGTGTTAAGGAGCTTCTGTGTGCTGTGTGATTTTAAATATGTCTCTTATCTTCTTAGAGTCTTAGTTCCTTCTATAAGTTAATATTTTTGGACCAGATGTTTTTTAAAAAATTTTTTTAATGTTTATTTATTTCTGAGACAGAGAGAGACAGAGCATGAGTGGGGCAGGGCAGAAAGAGAGGGATACACAGAATCAGAAGCAGACTCCAGGCTCCGAGCTGTCAGTACAGATCCCGACTCCAGCCTCAAACTCACAAACTGTGAGATCATGACCTGAGCCCAAGTCTGTTGCTCAACTGACTGAGCCACCCAGACGCCCCTGGACCAGATGTTTTATAAGATCTCTCCTGTGATTCTACCTCAATTTATATTATTCACTGCATTATGTTATAGATTACACATATATTATATAATATATAATATATATAAGTTTCCATTTGATTTTTGTTGGAATAAGAGTATTATAGACCAAAATTAGGCAATGAATTTTAGAAGTTTTTATTTGCCCTTGCTCTTGTCACATATATGGAAATAATTGACAGAGGATAATATACAAGAGCTCAAAATAACCTGGACTTTATTAGAAAAAATAACCAAACTACTCTAGAGCAATTATAAAAATATCATTAAAAATATTACTTATCTTTCTGTAATCAAAACAAATTTTAAGTTACTGTCATGTGTGGCAGGATATAGGAACTTTCTGGCTTTATAAATTAAATACAAATCACACCTGTTATTTATATCATATCTATTTATAAAGAAGTAAAATTGCAGTATATTTTAAAGGAATATTTTCATTTTTAAAATTAGTAATGAAATTTAATGAGTGTATTATTATCTCAAGTTCGTTAGAGCTCTTCAGATAGCAAATGCAACAGTTGAGACCTGAAAAGCTGTTGATTATCACACTTATTTTATTTTATTTTATTTTATTTTATTTTATTTTATTTTAGAGAGGGAGAGTGCAAGCAGGGGAGAGGGGCAGAGGAAGAGAGAGAGAAAATCTTCAGCAGACTCCACATTCAGCAGGACTCAATCCCACAACCCTGGGGTCATGACCTGAGCCAAAATCAAGAGTCACTGAACCAACTGAGCCACCCAGATGCCCCAGATTGTCATCTTTTATTTTTTTACTTTCTAAGTGCCTAGAAGAGCATGGTGCTTGATTTTTCTCACTTAAAAAATATTGATAGGGATAGAATAACATTTTCCTGGAGTATTTATAAGCTTTTGTTTGTCCATATCCCTATCACAGATCTTCTGCTTCCATTTAGAAAGCCACTGGATATGGGAGCTCCCACCCTAACAATGAGGACAACCAAAATAAAGTATATAATTATAGTTGCAAAAATACAAACAAACAAGAAACCCCTTCAGTGACCTAAGGACTCAAAGAAACCCAAGTGAACTAAACTTTACAAGTTATTAGCCCTTCCTAGGGGAAAAGAGACCCCTGGCCATTTTCTTTCCTAGCATGACAGCAGTAGAAGGTAAAGGAGAAACCAGCCAAACTTGTATGTGAGTTGGTGTGATGGATTAGAAACTATGGCCACAGAGCAGCCTTCATCCACCCATCATGGACCTTCACCAAGTATGCCAAGAAATTAAGGTTGGGTTCAAGACAGAAGAGATGAGGGCCATCTACATGAGGAAGCTTTTGGAGTCACTGAGGTACTTTGTTGGTCTCAATCCCTTTACAGACTCCAGTGGTTATTTGAAGGATGAGGAGACCCTTCTGTTCCCAGCATTAAGAATGATAAAGATTGGAGGATGGTGAAAATGGTGGAGTAGTTTAGGGACCCTGAGCTTGTCTCGTCCCTGAAACACAGCTAGATCAGCATCAACCCATTATGAACACCTAGGAAATTGATCTGAGGATTAATGCAACAAATCTGCGAAATTTGACCTAGAGAGCCTGGCAGGTACACAGTGCAGAAAGGTGAATTAGGGAGAGAAAGGCACAGAACCATGGAGGTTACAGAGCCATTTTTGTGGAGAGAGGACAGAGAGAGAAAAAGAAAGGGGAAGAGAGTGCAGAGCTTTGGGATTGAGCAAATAAAGCACTCCCCCTGAAAGTAGCTGGAGGAAAAAGAGAGAGAGAGAGAGTGAAAACACTCTTAGGGGACTGGAAAAGAAATCTGTTCCTCAAGACCATTGACAGGGAGGAAGGAAAGGGTTTCACTCCCTCCCAGGTTTCTATAAACAGTGGAGCTCAAAGTGTGAAGTTTAGAGCTCAGTGCCTGGTAGTGCTCCTGCAAGGAAGTAGGGTGAATCCCTAGGAGGAGGCAGTGCAGTCTGAGGGGTTCCTGTGCCACACAGGGAGAAGCGGTTCACTGCTTGGAGTACATCTGGTAGAGGATATATGGCCTCCCTGTGGGCAATGAAACTTAGAGCTGATTCTTAGAAAGAATTAACAAAATTGATAAACCCCTATCCAGATTTATTAAAAAGACAAAGGAAATGACCCAAATAAATAAAATCACAAATGAAAGAGTAGAGATCACAATCAACATAGCAGAAATACAAACAATAATAAGGGAATATTATGAGCAATTATATGCCAACAAATTGGGCAATCTGGAAGAAATGGATAAATTCCTAGAAACATTTTAAACTACCAAAATTAAAACAGGAAGAAATAAAAAGTTTGAACAGACCCATAACTAGAAAAGAAATTGAATCAGAAATCAAAAATCTCCCAACAAACAAGAGTCCAGGGCTGGATGGCTTTCTGGGGGAATTCTACCAAACATTTAAAGAAGAGTTGATACCTATTCTTTTGAAGTTGTTCCAAAAAATAGAAATGGAAGGAAAATTTCCAAACTCCATTCCATGATGTCAGTGTTACTTTGATTCCAAAACCAGGCAAAAGACCCCACTAAAAAGGGAAATTGCAGACCAATTTCCCTGATGAACAGGGATGTAAAAATTCTCAACAAGATACTAGCAAATTGAATCCAACAATACATTAAAACAATTATTCACCATGATCAAGTAAAATTTACTCCTGGGCTGCAAGGATGGTTCAATATCTATAAATCAATCAACATGATACATCACATTAGTAAAAGAAAGGGTAAGAACCACATGATCTTCTCAATAAATGCAGAAGTAACATTTGACAAAATACAACATCCTTTCTTGGTAAAAACCCTTGAGAAAGTAGGAACATACCTCAATATCCATATATGAAAGACCCACATATGAAAGATCCAGGTTTAAAAAAAAAAGATCCAGGTTAATCTGGATCCTGGTTAATTTATGTGTTAACTTGAGTGGACTACTGGAAGCCCAGAGAGCTGATAAACATCATTTCACAGGGGTTGCCTATGAGGGTATCTCCAGAAGAAATTGGCATTTTAATCAGTAGACTGAATAAAGAAGATTGCTCTCACCAATGTGGTGGGAATCATCCAAGCCATTGAAGGCCTAAAAAGAACAAAAAAAGTGGAGGAAGGGTGTATTTATTTCTGCTTCAGATGAGACATTCATCTTCTCCTGCTGTCAGACATTGGTGCTCCTGGTCCTTGAACTTTTGGACTCAAACTGAGATTTGAATTCTTATTCCCATAAGGTCATTAACCCATAAGCTCAAGGGTTCGTAGGTATGAGGACAAAATCTGCCTATATGGGGAAACTGTCTATGGACAAGAAACTGAATGTTCAGATACTGTTGCCAATTCCTGTGACTGTTTTTTCATTTATTCAAGGATTTACCTAATGCCTACTATGTGCTGGATACTTCTCTAGGAACTGGGAATTCACAAGTTAAAAGCACCCAGGAGATTTCTGACCTCATGAAGCCTACATTCTAGCTTGAGAAAGAAAGATAATAAAAAAATCAACAAATTAATAAATAATATATAAGATGGTGATAAATTCTATGAAGAAAAATAAGACAGGAAGAAGGGATAGGAAGGCACAGAGGGCAGATTTAAAGGATTTACATGAAGGGGCACCTGGGTATCTTAGTTGGTTAAGTGTCCAACTCTTGATTTCAGCTCCGGTGATGATCTCAAGGTCATTGAGGTCAAATACAATGTTGGGCTCTGTGCTGAGCATGGGGCCTGCTTCAGATTCTCTCTCTCGGAGGAGGAGGCAAGATGGAAGAACAGCATGGAAGTTTTTTGTGTGTCTCTCATCAATGAAATACAGCCAGACCAACACTAAACCATCCCACATACCTAGAAAACTGATCTGAGGATTAACACAGCAATCTGCACAACCTGAACCACAGAATTCAACAGGTACGTGGCATGGAGAGGTGAACTTGGGGAAAGAGAAGCCGTGGAGGGCAGGGAGCTGCTTTTGCGTGTGGAGAGAGGATGGAGATGGGGGCAGGGGAGAATACGGGAAAAGCACCCCTCCCCAAAAGCAGCTGGAGAGAAAATGGAAAATTGGAAATACCCGCAAAGACTGAACTAAAAAGGGAGAAAGGAGAGGGTTTAAATTCAATTAAGACTGTAAACAGGGGGAGTGCAGAATCTAAAACTCCACAGCTCCATACCTGGTGGTTCTCTGGTGGGAGGGGCAAATGCCCAGGAGCAGAGTGGGGTCTGGGAGGTTCTCAGGCCACAAGGGGAAAAGTGGTTCCACTGCTGGAAGGACATTTGGTAGAGGCTGTGAGGCCACCAAGGCCCAGCAGACCCCAGAGAATTGCCACATTCTCTGGTGCTTGAACAAGGATGTTGGGGGTGAAGCCTGGTGCCAGATGTGTGTTGTGATTTTCCATAATCCCTGAGGCACTGCTGCTACACTGTCTTGCGAACTTTTTCTGGGAAAACTGGCACCTGGCTGCACTCTCTGGGCATTGGCAGCAGCACAATCCCACAAGCGTTCCTGGGTGTAGCCAGCACCTGGCCATTGCTCAGTGAGACCCTCTGCAGAAGGACGCAGCAGGTCAAAGCCTCAGTCCCTCAGAAGTGGGGGGCCAGGGAAGGCAGCCACATCTGAGACAAAGCATGGGAGGGAGGTGCTGTCTGGGGCTTAGTCACAGACAGTGTGAAAGCATGGAGTGGACGGAAGCTGAAGACAAAGGATAGGTGTGCAATTGCTGATTGAGAAAAGAGATCTGATACCAGAGACTGGGTAGCTGTGTGACGCCATTTCCACTGCTCCCACACATGCATGTACCCACCTACGAGCACCACAACAATCCACCCCATTAGGCAAACAGCTCCATCTAGTGGCAAGCGGAGCCATTACCCTAAGCCCCGTCCAACTGGGCCAACCTCGCTCTACAAGAACAAAAGTCTCACTGCTAGCTTAGTTTATGGACTATAAAGTACTTCAGAGTTGGACTTCTAGGACAAAATGAAGTAATTTCAGTTGGATTTCAGTCTGTTAGCTGGTCTAACCAATTTTCTTTCTTTCTTTCTTTTTCTCTTTTTCATTTTGTTTAGTTTCTTTTTCTTTTTTCTTTTTTTTAAATAGATTTTTTAATGTTTTTTTTTTTTGAGACAGAGACAGAGCGTGAACAGGGGAGGGGCAGAGAAAGAGGGAGAAAGAGAATCCAAAACAGGCTCCAGGCTCCACACTGTCAGCACAGAGCCTGACACGGGGCTCAAACCCATGACATGTGAGATCATGACTTGAGACAAAGTCAAACGCTTAACCAGCTGAGCCACCCAGGCGCCCGTTCTTTTCTTTTTCTTGAATACAGAAAGAGAAAAAATACATTTTTATTTTCAATTTTTATTAAAAATATTTTTCTTTAGAATTTTATACTATATTTTTTAGTTTTGTGTAAATTTTTTCAAATTCTATTTTATTTTATTTTTTTTCAAATATGAAATTTAGCATCAAATTGGTTTCCATACAACACCCAGTGCTCATCCCAAAAGGTGCCCTCCTCAATAACCATCACCCACCCTCCCCTCCCTCCCACCCCCATCATCCCTCAGTTTGTTCTGTTTTTAAGAGTCTCTTATGTTTTGGCTCTCTCCCACTCTAACCTCTTTTTTTTTTTTCTTTTCCTTCCCCTCCCCCATGGGTTTCTGTTAAGTTTCTCAGGATCCACATAAGAGTGAAAACATATGGTATCTGTCTTTCTCTGTATGGCTTATTTCACTTAGCATAACACTCTCCAGTTCCATCCATGTTGCTACAAAGGGCCATATTTCATTCTTTCTCATTGCCATGTAGTATTCCATTGTGTATATAAACCACAATTTCTTTATCCATTCATCAGTTGATGGACACTTAGGCTCTTTCCACAATTTGGCTATTGTTGAGAGTGCTGCTATAAACATTGGGGTACAAGTGCCCCTATGCATCAGCACTCCTGTATCCCTTGGGTAAATTCCTAGCAGTGCTATTGCTGGGTCATAGGGTAGGTCTATTTTTAATTTTTTGAGGAACCTCCACACTGTTTTCCAGAGTGGCTGCACCAATTTGCATTCCCACCAACAGTGCCAGAGGGTTCCCATTTCTCCACATCTTCTCCAGCATCTATAGTCTCCTGTTTTGTTCGTTTTGGCCACTCTGACTGATGTGAGGTGGTATCTGAGTGTGGTTTTGATTTGTATTTCCCTGATGAGGAGTGATGTTGAGCATCTTTTCATGTGCCTGTTGGCCATCCAGATGTCTCCTTTAGAGAAGTGTCTATTCATGTTTTCTGCCCATTTCTACACTGGATTATTTGTTTTTCGGGTGTGGAGTTTGGTGACCTCTTTATAGATTTTGGATACTAGCCCTTTGTCCGATATGTCATTTGCAAATATCTTTTCCCATTCTGTTGGTTTCCTTTTAGTTTTGTTGATTGTTTCCTTTGCTGTGCAGAAGCTTTTTATCTTCACGAGGTCCCAGTAGTTCATTTTTGCTTTTAATTCCCTTAGCCTTGGGGATGTGTCAAGTAAAAAATTGCTGCAGCTGAGGTCAAAGAGATTTTTTCCTGCTTTGTCCTCTAGGGTTTTGATGGTTTCCTGTCTCACATTCAGGTCCTTTATCCATTTTGAGTTTATTTTTGTGAATGGTGTAAGATAAGTGGTCTAGTTTCATCCTTCTGCATGTTGCTTTCCAGTTCTCCCAGCACCATTTGTTAAAGAGACAGTCTCTTCCATTGGATATTCTTTCCTGCTTTGTCAAAGATTAGTTGGCCATACGTTTGTGGGTCTAGTTCTGGGGTTTCTATTCTATTCCATTGGCCGATGTGTCTGTTTTTGTGCCAATACCATGCTGTCTTGATGAGGACAGCTTTGTAGTAGAGGCTAAAGTCTGGGATTGTGATGCCTCCTGCTTTGGTCTTCTTCTTCAAAATTCCTTTGGCTATTCAGGGCCTTTTATGGTTCCATACAAATTTTAGGATTGCTTGTTCTAGTTTCGAGAAGAATGCTGGTGCAATTTTGATTGGGATTGCATTGAATGTGTAGATAGCTTTGGGTAGTATTGACATTTTAACAGTATTTATTCTTCCAATCCATGAGCAGGGAATCCATTTCTTTATATCTACTTCAATCCATGAGCAGGGAATCCATTTCTTTATATCTACTTCAATTTCCTTCATAAGCTTTCTATAGTCTTCAGCATACAGGTCTTTTACATCTTTGGTCAGGTTTATTCCTAGGTATTTTATGCTTCTTGGTGCAATTGTGAATGGGATCAGTCTCTTTATTTGTCTTTCTGTTGCTTCATTATTAGTGTATAAGAATGCAACTCAATTCTGTACCTTGGTTTTGTATCCTGCGACTTTGCCGAATTCATTTATCAGTTCTAGCAGACTTTTGGTGGAGTCTATTGGGTTTTCCATGTATAATATGATGTCATCTGCAAAAAGTGAAAGCTTAACTTCATCTTTGCCAATTTTGATGCCTTTGATTTCCTTTTGTTGTCTGATTGCTGATGCTAGCACTTCCAACACTATGTTAAACAACAGCGGTGAGAGTGGACATCCCTGTCGTATTCCTGATCTCAGGGAGAAAGTTCTCAGTTTTTCCCCATTGAGGATGATATTAGCTGTGGGCTTTTCCTAAATGGCTTTTATGATGTTTAAGTATGTTCTCCTATCCCGACTTTCTCAAGGGTTTTTATTAAGAAAGGATGCTGAATTTTGTCAAATGCTTTTTCTGCATCGATTGACAGGATCATATGGTTCTTATCTTTTCTTTTATTAAGGTGGTGTATCACACTGATTGATTTGCTAATGTTGAACCAGCCCTGCAGCCCAGGAATGAATCCCACTTGATCATGGTGAATAATTCTTTTTATATGCTGTTGAATTCAATTTGCTAGTATCTTATTGAGAATTTTTGCATCCATATTCATCAGGGATATTGACCTGTAGTTCTCTTTTTTTTTACTGGGTCTCTGTCTGGTTTAGGAGTCAAAGTAATGTTGGCTTCATAGAATGAATCTGAAAGTTTTCCTTCCTTTTCAATTTTTTGGAATAGCTTGAGAAGGATAGGTATTATCTCTGCTTTATGTGTCTGGTAGAACTCCCCTGGGAAGCCATCTGGTCCTGGACTCTTATTTGTTGGGAGTTTTTTGATAACTGACTCAATTTCTTCACTGGTTATGGGTCTGTTCAAGCTTTGTTTCTTCCTGTTTGAGTTTTGGGAGTGTGTGGGTGTTTAGGAATTTGTCAATTTCTTCCAGGTTGTCCAGTTTATTGGCATATAATTTTTCATAGTATTCCCTGATAATTGCTTGTATTTCTGAAGGATTGGTTGTAATTAAAATTCTATTTTACTTCCATCATGTCATATCAGTCTACTTCAGTGTATTCATTTTTTCAAATTTTCAAACAATTTCCTTTTTTTCCCTTTTTTCCTTTCCCCTTTTTTCTCTAATCTATCAAGCAACTTTCAACACCAAGATCAAAACACACGGGATCTAGTATCATTTATTCTATTTTGTGCGTGTGTGTTTTTTTTAACTTTTTAATTTTAATATTTTTTAATTTTAATACTTTTTACTTTAATTTTTCTACCTCATTAATTCCTTTTCTCCCTTAAAAATGATGAAACGAAGGAATTCACTTCAAAAGAAAGAGTAGGAAGAAATGACAGCCAGGGACTTAACCAACACAGACACAAGCAAGATGTCTGAACCAGAATTTAGAATCACAATAATAAGAGTATTAGCTGGAGTGTAAAATAAATTAGAATCCCTTTGTTCAGAGATAAAAGAAGTAAAACTAGTCACGATGAAATAAATAATGCTATAACTGAGTTGCAGTCATGGATGGATGCCACTGGGGCAAAGCTGGATGAGGCAGAACAGAGAATCAGTGACATAGAGGAGAAACTTATGGAGAATAATGAAGCAGAAAACAAGAGGGAGATAAAGGCAAAAGAGCACAATTTAAGAATTAGAGGAATCAATGACTCAATAAAAAGGAACAACATCAGAATCATAGGGGTCCCAGAAGAGGAAGAGAGAGAAATAGGGGTAGGAGGATTATGTGAGCAAATCATGGTGGAAAACTTTCCTAACTTGGGGAAAGACACAGACATCAAAATCCAGGAAGCACAAAGGACCCCCATTAGATTCAACAAAACCGACATCAACAAGGCATATCATAGTCAAATTCACAAAATACTCAAGCAAGGAGAGAATCATGAAAGCAGCTAGGGAAAAAAAGTCCTTAACCTACAAGGGAATACAGATCAGGTTTGCAGAAGACCTATCCACAGAAACTAGGCAGGCCAGAAAGGAGTGGCAGGGTAAATTCAGTGTGCTGAATCAGAAAAATATGCAGCCAAGAATTCTTTATCCTGCAAGGCTGTCATTCAAAATAGAAGGAGAGATCAAAATTTTCCCAAACAAAAATTAAAGGAGTTTTTGACCAGTAAAGCAGCCCTGCAAGATATTTTAAGGGGGATTCTCTGAGGGGAGAAAAAATGAATGAATAAACAAACAAACAAACAAATACCAAAAACAACCAAGATAAGAAAGGACCAGAGAACACCACCAGAAACTCCAACTCTATAAGCAACATAATGGCAATAAATTCATATCTTTCAGTACTCACTCTAAATGTCAATGGACTCAATGCTCCATTCAAAAGACATAGGGTAACAGAATGGATCAGAAAACAAGATCCATCTATATGCTGTTTACAAGAGACCCACTTTAGACCTAAAGACACCATCAGATTGAAAGTAAGAGGATGGAACCATCTATCATGCTACTGTTCAACAAAAGAAAGCCAGAGTAGACATACTTATATCAGAGAATCTAGACTTTAAAATAAAGACTGTATTGGGAGATGCAGAAGGGCATTATATCATAATTAACAGGTCTATCCACCAAGAAGACCTAACATTTGTAAACATTTATGCACCAAATGTGAGAGCACCCAAATATATAAGTCAATTAATCACAAACGTAAGAAACTCATTGATAGTAATGCCATAAGTGTAGGAGACTTCAATACCTCACTCACAGCAGTGGACACATCATCTAATCAAAAAATCAACAGGAAACAATGGGTTTAAATGACACACTGGACCAGATGGATTTAACAAATCTATTCAGAACATTTCATCCTAAACACTGGAATATACATTCTTCTCCAGTGTACATGGAACGTTCTCCAGAATAGACCACATACTGGGACACAAATCAGCCCTCAGAAAGTACAAAAAGATCAAGATCATACTGTGCATATTTTCAGACCACAAGGTTATGAAACTCACAATCAACCACAAGAAAAAATTTGGAAAGGTAACAAATACTTGGAGACTGAAGAACATCCTACTAAAGAATGAATAGGCCAACCAAGAAGTTAAAGAGGAAGTTAAAATGTATATGAGAGCCAATGAAAATGATAACACCACAACCCAAAACCTCTGAGACAAAGTAAAGTTAGTCATAAGAGGAAAGTATATAGCAATCCAGGCCTTTCTAAAGAAGGAAGAAAGATCTCAGATACACAACCCAACCTTACTCATAAAAGAGCTGGAAAAAGAGCAGCAAATAAAACCCAAAACTAGCAGAAGACAGGAAATAATAAAGATTAGAGCAGAAATTAATGCTATCAAAAACAATAAAAAAAACAAAAAAACAAAACAGTAGCACAGATCAATGAAACCAGAAGCTGGTTGTTTGAAAGAATTAACAGAATTGATAAACCACTAGCCAGTTTGATCAAAAAGAAGAAGGAAAGGATCCAAATAAATAAAATCAAGAATGAAAGAGGAGAGATCACAAACAACACAACAGAAATATAAACAATATTAAGAGAATATTATGAGCAATTATATGCCAATAAAATGGGCAATCTGGAAGAAATGGACAAATTCCTAGAAACATATATACACTACAAAAACAGAAACAGGAAGAAATAGAAAATTTGAACAGACTCATAACCAGTAAAGACATCGAATTAGTAATAAAAAATCTGCCAAAAAACAAGAGTGCAGGGCCAGATGGCCTTCCAGGGGAATTCTACCAAACATTTAAGGAAGAGTTAACACCTATTCTCTTGAAGCTGTTCCAAAAAATAGAAGTGGAAGGAAAACTTCCAAACTCTTTGTATGAAGCCAGCATTACCTTGATTCCCAAACCAGACAGAGACCACACTAAAAAGGAGAACTATAGAGCAATTTCTCTGATGAACATGGGTGCAAAAATTCTCAATAAGATACTAGCCAACTGTATCCAACAATACATTAAAAAAATACTCACCACGACCAAGTGGGATTTATACCTGGGATGCAGAGCTGGTTCAATATCTGCAAAACAATCATTGTGATATATCACATCAATAAAACAAAGGACAAGAATCACATGATCCTCTCCATAGATGGAGAGAAACCATTTGACAAAATACAGCATCCTTTTTTGATAAAAACCCTCAAGAAAGTAGGGATAGAAGGAGCATACCTCGAGATCATAAAAACCATATATGAACGACCCAATGCTAATATCTTCCTCAATGGGGAAAAACTGACAGCTTTCCCCCTTAGGTCAGGAACAAGACAGGGATGTCCACTCACCACTGTTATTCAACATAGTATTGGAAGTCTTAGCCTCTGCAATCAGACAACACAAAGAAATAAAAGGCATACAAATCTGCCAGGAGGAGGTCAAACTTTCACTCTTTGCAGATGACATGATAGTGTATATGGAAAACCCAAAATATTCCACCAAAAAACTGCTATAACTGATTCATGAATTCAGCAAAGTTGCAGGATATAAAATCAATGCACAGAAATTGGTTGCATTCCTATACACCAACAATGAAGCAAGAGAAAGAGAAATCAAGGAATCGATCCCATTTACAGTTGCACCAAAAAACATCAAATACCTATGAATAAGTCTAACCAAAGAGATGAAAAATCTATACAGTGAAACCTATAGAAAGCTGATGAAAGAAATTGAAGAAGACACAAAGAAATGGAAAAAGATTCCATGCTCCTAGATAGGAAGAACAAATATTGTTAAAATGTCGATACGACCCAAAGCAATCTACGTATTCAATGCGATCCCTGTCAAAGTAACATGAGCAGTCTTCACAGAGCTAGAACAAATAATCCTAAAATTTGTGTGGAACCAGAAAAGACCCCGAATAGCCAAAGCAATGTTGAAAAAGAAAACCAAAGCAGGAGGCATCACAATCCCAGACTTCAAGCTATACTACAAAACTGTAATCATCAAGACAGTATGGTACTGGCACAAGAACAGACACTCAGATTGATGGAACAGGATAGAGAACCTAGAAATGGACCCACAAACATGTGGTCAACTCATCTTTGATAAAGCAGGAAAGAATATCCAATGCAATAAAGACAGTGTCTTCAGCAAGTGGTACTGGGAAAACTGGACAGCGACATGCAGAAGAATGAACCTGGACCACTTTCTTACACCAGACACAAAAATGAACTCAAAATGGATGAAAGATCTCAATGTAAGACAGGAAGCCATCAAAGTCCTCGAGGACAAAGCAGGCAAAAACCTCTTTGATCTTGCCCGCAGCAATTTCTTACTCAACACGTCTTCGGAGGCAAGGGAAACAAAAGCAAAAATGAACTACTGGGACCTCATCAAAATAAAAAGCTTCTTTCTGCACAGCGAAGGAAACAATCAGTAAAACTAAAAGGCACCTGACAGAATGGGAGAAGACATTTGCAAAGGACATCTCAGATAAAGTGTCAGTATCTAAAATCTGTAAAGAACTTATCAAACTCAACACCCAAAAAAACAAATAATCCAGTGAAGAAATGGACAAAAGACATGAATAGACATCTCCAAAGAAGACATCCAGATGGCCAACCAACACATGAAAAAGTGCTCAACATCACTCATCATCAGGGAAATACAAATCAAAACCACAATGAGATACTACCTCACACCTGTCAGAATGGCTAATATTAACAACTCAGGCAACAGATGTTGGTGAGGATGCAGGGAAAGAGGATCTCTTTTGCATTGTTGGTGGGAATGCAAGCTGGTGCAGCCACTCTGGAAAACAGTATGGAGGTTTCTCCCAAAACTAAAAATAGAACTACCCTACGACCCAGCAATTGCACTACTAGGCATTTATCCAAGGGATACAGGTGTGCTGTTTCGAAGGGACACATGCACCCCCATGTTTATAGCAGCACTATCAACAAGAGCCAGAGTATGGAAAGAGCTCAAATGTCCATCGATGGATGAATGGATAGAGAAAATGTGGTATATATATACAATGGAGTATTACTCAGCAATCACAAAGAATGAAATCTTGCCATTTGCAATGACGTGGATGGAACTGGAGGGTATTATGCTAAGTGAAATTAGTCAAAGAAAGACAAAAATCATATGACTTCATTCATATGAGGACTTTAAGAGACAAAACAGATGAACATAAAAGAAGGGAAACAAAAATAATATAAAAACAGGGAGGGGAACAAAACATAAGAGACTCTTAAATATGGAGAACAGAGAGTTACTGGAGCGGTTGTTGGAGGGGGGATGGTGTAAATGGGTAAGGGGCTTTAAGGAACCTATTCCTGAAAGCATTGTTGTACTAAATGCTAAGTAATTTGGATGTAAATTTAAAAAATTAAATTAAAAAAAATAGTTTCTCTCTGCCCCTCCTCCACCCCTTTCCTCTCCCCACCCCTCAAAAATAAAGAATTTACATGAGTCAATAAGAAAAAGGCACACTACAGAAATACAGGAAAGGAATCAATAGAGACACAGGCCTAAATTATAAACAGGCATTTGACAGAAAAAGAAAGCTGAGTGCCTAATAAACATACAAAAATATATCACTAGTTATCAGGAAAATAGAATTCAAATAATGAGACACCATTCCCTAAGAGTCCATTAGATCAAATTATAGTCTGAAAATACCAAGTTTTGGCAAGGCTGTGGAATAACAGGAACTCTTATCCATTTTTGATAAGTTGTTTAAAAATTGGCTCAATCTCTTTGGAAAACAGTTTGGCATAATTTATTAAAGTTGAATAGATGCATTCCAAACAAATCTATTCCTACTACCAATGTCTATATCAGTCATGATAAGCCAGCCAAGGCTTTGGTTAACAAACCCAAGTGACTTAAAATAACAAAGGTTTCTGTCTCACTCATGATACATGGTCCCTGTGGGCTGAATGGAGACCTGATTCTATTTCATTGGCATCCCTACTTTGGGATCCATGCAGACTGAGCAGCTACCATGTGGAATACTTCCAGGCACCATAGAAAAGGGAAAAGAACATTGCATGTATTGCTTCTTAAAGCTTCTGCCCAGAAATGTCACACATATCTTTAGCCCACAGTTCATTAGTCCAACACCGCCATACCGAAATTATGTGGGCCACGGAGGGTAATCATAGCATGAGCCTTGATGGAAAACAGCAGCAGAATATATGTGACCAGTGTTAATGACACTTACAGCATACTCCCAGGAGAAACTCTTGCTCATGCATGCCAGGAGCCACATAATGTGAGTTCCAAGATACACTGTTTATAAACATGAAATTTCCATCAACAGTAAAATGGATAAACAAATCCTGTTATGTTCAAAAGTGAAATACTAAACATCAATGAACAAAATGAACTACCACTCAAAATGTTGAGTAAAAAAGAAAGTCATAGAAGTATACTGTGTTATTCATTTATACAAAGTGGAAAATCAGGAAAAATTGGACAACATACTGTGTTGGGATAGATGTGTATGTGGTAAAACTATACAGAAGAGCAAGAGAATGACTAATAATACTGGATTTTTGTTACTTCTGGGCTGACAAGAGGTAGTAGAGGAAGGTGGATATCAGTAGGGGGAGCACACATGGGGCTTCAAAGATAGTGGATATATTCTATTTTTTTTTAAGTTGGCTGGTGGCACATGGGTATTTTATTATTTTATTTTATGTCATTTTTATTCTTAAGAAATATGTATCTTAGTCTGCTTAGGCTGCTATAACAAAAATACCATAGACTAGGTGGCTTAAACAACAGATATTATGGCTCACAGTTTTGGAGGATAGAATTCTGAGATGAGGGTGTTGGCCAATTTTATTCCTGGTGAGAACCTTCTTCCTGATTTGAATATGGTGGCCTACTAATATATCCTCACATGGCAGAGAGAGAAACCATCTCTCTCATGTCTCTTCTTACAAAGGCACTAATGCCATTCATAAGGGTTCCACCCTCATGAGCTAAGTACCTCCTAGAGTCCCCACCTCTGAATCAGATATATACATGTTTGACATTTTACAATAAAAAGAGGAGTCTTTTAAGTGTTCTTTCCTGAACAATGAGTGATTTGATTCTCTGCCTTTAATAGGAGTTTCTTGGATTTTCACCAGCTAAGTACACATACCCAGTGCCAATGCCAGGAGACCGATCTCCTTTCCTCACATTGAGAGGAAAGGGTTGGGTGCTACTGTGAAGATAGCTGACTTTTCCTGGGCTGCCCATATCAACAGAGAAGAAAGTTTTAGGATTCTGAAAGGAATTTTCTCTGACCTGTTCTGTGGTTCAATGTGGTTTAATAGATATCCCATATTATAAAGTGTCTGAGAAGGTAACTTAGAGGACATTCAGCATCTGCCTTCAGATGTAGGTGGTGAGAAAGAGAAGGGTGCCCACGTGGCACACAGCATGTGCCCACTCCTTCCAGCTGTCTGTGAAGCATTACACACAATTAGCAGAGATGAAAAAGAGAACAGAGCAAAGCTATGTAGATATCAGAACCCTTGAGTCTTAGTGGGTCCTTGCAGAGCTGGGATCTGGAGGGTCCTCTTGCCAAGAACACACCCTCAGAGAGCAACAGTGATCTTTGGCTGAAGTCACCCAACATGTTGAGGGACCTGGGCCAACATTAGACATGTCTTCCTTAAAGTGAAATCAGTGCAGTCCAATGGGAAAGTGGAGTTTGTTAAAAGACAAACAAGAACAGAATTGCTTAGTCTCTATTCTCTGTTCCACTAACTGGTAAGAATGTAGAACCACATAATCATAAACGTTTTGTCATTTCAGACACAGAAAACTGAGGGCAAATATGTAACCTTCACTGATCATTCTGTCTGCAGAGGCAAAGTGGAGTGAGGGATTATGATAATTATCAGGCAACCAAGGTAATTCTACCATTCTGAGTAGGAAAACATTTTAAAAAAATCTATGATCTCTACAAATATTATCTAGCTATATTTTTTCTGTGGTAATTGCATAAATTGTAAGACAGTGTGACCTAATGAAAAATAGACTTTCAAGTTCCAACTTTGATATTTGGTAGCTTGTGTGACTTTGTCCCAGGATGCTTTCAGTTGTAAATTAATATAAAAAACAATAACAGTGAGTTAAACTATTGCATCTCAAACATTAATGTGCATATGGATCGCCTGCAGACTTATTAAAATGCAGATTCTGATTCAGTAGGTGTGAAATGGGGCCCAAGATTCTGCATTTCCAACAATATCCCAAGTGTGCTGATGATGTTTTGGACACAGACCACACTCTGAGTAGCAAAGACTGAAAGACTATGTTTTTGAAGTCAACAGAAAAAAAAAAAAAACGCAGAGACAGGTAGCTCCAGGTTTGGCCAATAGCTCAAAGATGTCATGGGGCGCCTGGGTGGTGCAGTCGGTTAAGCGTCCGACTTCAGCCAGGTCACGATCTTGCGGTCCGTGAGTTCGAGCCCCGCGTCAGGCTCTGGGCTGATGGCTCAGAGCCTGGAGCCTGTTTCCGATTCTGTGTCTCCCTCTCTCTCTGCCCCTCCCCCGTTCATGCTCTGTCTCTCTCTGTCCCAAAAAAAAAAAAAATTAAACAAAACAAAACAAAAAAGATGTCATAAGCACTTAGGTTCTTTACTTTTGCTTTGCCATCTTTAGCATGGCAGTGACAACTTTTTTTTTAAGTTTATTTATTTATTTATTTATTTATTTAGAGAGAATCTTAAGCAAGCTCCATGCTCAATGCAGAGCCCAGCGCAGGGCTCAATCTCACAACCATGAGATTATGACATGAGCCAAAATCAAGAGTCTGACACTTAACTGACTGAACCATACAGACACCCTGACAGTGAAAACTTTTGATTGCAGAAGAGCTTTAGCAATTTCTGCACCAATTTCTCAGACTTCAGTTTCCAGAGGCACTTTCTCCTTGGCCTTCCATCTGACTTCTCTTCCTAATTTATAAACCAGAATTGCACTACCAGTCCATTCTTAATCCCATAACTGGCAAGAGGAGTAGAGTTACCACTTGATAGACTTTGACTAATCAATAGATTCCCCCCTTTCTGCTATCATCCCTTGGCTGGGGGGGGGGGGAGATTGACCTTCTCCAAAAGGGGAATAGATAGTGATTAGATAAGCTACACTGTCTGTTATTGGTCTTCAGCAGGGTGATATGGCAGACTGAGATTGGACTAATACTGCTGGGGTTGTATCTTGGACAAAGAAATGAAAGCAGAACTCTCAACAAATTAAGGAGAAAAATCATTTAGCATGGTAAAGTAAAATCCACTTAAAGCTAGGTTCAAAAGGCCTAGACTCTGTGTATGTTGTGACAGACATCTGTTATTTCAATACCCAGCACACCTTTGCCTTTCTTCTGTAAGTACAGTATGATTTCCTGAGGGACAACCTACCACTTTCAACTGCAGAATGTGACCTTGGCTAACTAAGCTAGTCAAGATTTTCATCACCTTGCTCACAATCATTGGTTTAGGGATTGGCATATGACTTAACTTAAGCCAAATAGGTTCAAAATTATTTTGGGGGGGATTTTGGCTCACTGTATGGGAAATAATCCTTCCTTATGTGTTTTTAGATACAAAAAGCCAAAAGAATTAAGAGCCATTAGAAATTCAAAGATAATCCACACTCATTTTAATAATCAGTCCATATAAATGCATAATATATACTTAAAAATACTGGTTGAATAACCATATTCAGTATTTAGTGAAATTGAGAAGATAGATAGTTCATGACTTAATACTTCCAGGTATGTACCATAGAGAAATTCTCACACAAGGAAACATGCACAAAGATATCATTACATCATTGCTGGTGATAGCAGTAAAATGTCAAGTGAGTATACAATGTTATCTCTAAATAAGCCATGAAAACAATACTAGATCATAAAGGTCAGAATGGGCATACAGTACAACACCACTTATATATATAAAATTTAAAGCTTATATGTGGCAGCCGTGGTGTGTCCCTTGGATCTCCCTTCAAAAAAGAACCTGCCGGTCAATTGCTGAAAAAGCAATTGTCTGACAGCCTCCATCTATTAGAGATTTCAGAGTACCCTTTAGCTCTTAAAGTGAGGCTACATTCTTCTAGGATGTCCCCAGAGTCTGAGCCTCGTGGAAATACTAGGGACCTGGTCATTTCTGCCCAATGTGGGGCTCTATTAATGGGCAATCTTTGCTCTGGCGTTGCCCACTGGGGCACCATTATCTGAAGTTCCCTTCTCTCATCCCTGCTTCTTCCTTCATTTCTTTCATTGGTGTTAGTGGTGGAAAAAGTTCCAAGACAGAATTTATGAAAAGCCACAATAGGAGAATTACAGTGCAAATTCTTGATTTTCTGAAGTAAGGCCATGTCATCTGCAGTTGGGTGTTATAAGCTTTTTGAAAAGTAGCTCTTGGCATGCTACAGGGCCCTGATAAAGATGGAACATTTGGCAATGGGACTTCAAGTGGCTGTGAACTTGGAACCGCACATCATAAGCTGGGTTCTATTAAAGCTGGGTTCTATGTTGTAAAGTCAGGTAGGTCCAGGAGCAATTTACGTGAAATTAAAAAGATACATGAAAAAGAATCAATCCCCAGTGGAACCAGATGGTATGAGTAGCTACATCAGCAGCTAGCCCAGAAAGCTGTATTATCTACCTTTGTTGCAGGAGCTCCCCACCACATATGGCTATATGGGAGAATCCTCCCATATAAGGGAAGTCCAAAAGACTTTATATAATTCTTTCCACAGCACATGTGGAGCATTTGAAGGCCATGTGTGTTGGCCCTCTCAGTCATACCTAAGGAATGCATACTCAAAGCATTCATATCTACTTCCTTTTCTTTTTTTCTTTCCCAACAGTAAATTATAAAACTATTTTCTGTCAATCACCTGAGTTCTACTCTCAACTCAACACCTTAATAGTAATAAGAATTTAAAAATTATTATATTTTAGGTGTGCCTGGGTGGATCAGTCAGTTAAGTGTCTGACTCAATTTTGGCTCAGATCATGATCTTACAGTTCATGAGTTCAATCCCCAAGTTAGGCTCTGGCTGATTGTGTGGAGCCTGCTTGGGATTCTCTCTCTCCTTCTCTCTCACTCTCTGCTCCTCTCCCACTTGTGTGTGCTCTCTCTCTCTCTCTGAAAATAAATAAATAAACTTAAAAAATAAAAATTCTTATATTTTCAATTCTAAGACAATTTGATAGCATTTCAAATTTTCTGGTGTCTTATAATGGATGTCTGTATTTGATATAATGATGTGACTTTTCTTCACCCAATCTGTGATGTAACTTATAATTGCTAGCATCTGGGGACCAAGAAAAATGCTACTGCTGCTCAGCTTTCTATGCATGCCATGAAATAATATGACCCTAATGACTAGGGAAAGCCTGCCCAGTGAGAAAAGATCCCTAAGAGGTGTGGCGGAAGGTAGACATTGGAGAGAACTATTTGTTCCAAAGCAGCACCTATAATATCATTCCTGGTTCCCTTCTAAACAAAAAATGTTTTTCAGGTGGACATCGAGAGAGCAGTTTATACACATTGCTGTATGTGCAAAGACCTGGGGAGCTTATTAAAAAAGTACAAATGCTCAGACACCACCATCAGAGGTTCAGTTTGAATTGGTCTGGGGAGAGTGGGGACAAGTGTCAGTATTTTTAAAAGTTCCTCAGGTGATTCTAACGTGCAAAGAAGTTGAGAACCAATGTGCTAACACCTTTGTTTTCAATGAATTCCTTCCTTAATAGATATTAATTAACTCAGGAAGAATGTAACTCAGGATTGTATCTGATGAATGCTTTCTTCTGGAAGAGAAGTTTGCTAATAAAAAGGGAACTAGAAGTGGAGTTAGAAAGTGCTAAAGATGTATTTGTACTCCAAATTGTTCAAAGGCCCCTGACTGTGCTTTGTGACTCTTTGGCAGCTGGATGTGTCAACCCAACATTTACAAATTATAGCGTTCTGAAGAACTTGTGATTTTATGTTAATTGACACAAATTGGGTCATTCATAATTGATTTTAGAATTCAAAAGAGCATAATGATTTATTAGAGTGGACACATGTTGACAGCATGCCTGTTCTCCCTTCCACTGGAGAAGTGCTATTCACCCATTCCCTGTGGTCCTGAAATTCTGCCTGCCCAGCAGTAGGGGTGGGCATGTGATAGATGCAGGCTGGTCCTGGCTCATGTGCAAGTATCTTTCTAGCCTAAGTTCTCAGAAGTAAAATTACTGAGTTCTAGAATATGTATATTTTCCATTTAGGATTTATCTAAGTGCCCTCCAAAATGGGTCTATTGACTTACACTTTCATGAGAAGTGAATAAAACGGTTATATCATCAGACTTATTTTTTTTCTCTCCCTCTAAATTTTTTATCTTTCTAAATATTTATCTTAATTTTTTTAGAAAGTAGGAAGAGGCATTCTTTTTTAATGTTTATTTATTTTTGAGGGGGGGGGGAGACAGCCTGGAGGGAGGAGGGACAGAGTGAGGGGGAGACACAGAAACCGAAGCAGGCTCGAGGCTCTGAGCTTTCAGCACATAGCCTGACATGGGGCTTGAACCTACGGACTGCTAGATCATGACCTGAGCCAAAATCAGAAACTCAACAGACTGAGCCACCCAGGTATCTCAATCTTAATTTTTTTTTAAATCTAAAGTGTGTGAAGTGACATCTTTTGTTGCTTTATTGTGTATTTCTAGGGTTTTTAAGAATTTCAAGCATGTTTTCAATGCCTTTGGGCATTTTGATACAGTCTTCAGTGACATATTTATTACTTTCTTTTGACCATTTAAATTGTGGTTTGGAGTTTAAATCAATTTATTGTTATTTTTAAAAAATGTTTATTTTTGATTTTTTTTATTTAACTTTATTTTTTATTTTTTAAAATTTACATCCAACTTAGTTAGTATATAGTGAAGCAACAATTTCAGTAGATTCCTTAATGCCCCTTACCCATTTAGCCCATCCCCCCTCCCACAACCCTTCCAGCAACCCTCAGTTTGTTCTCCATACTTATGAGTCTCTTTTTTGTCTCTCTCCATTTTTATATTATTTTTGTTTCCCTTCTTTAATGTTCATCTGTTTTGTCTCTTAAAGTCCTCATATGAATGAAGTCATATGATTTTTGTCTTTCTTTGACTATTTTCACTTAGCATAATACCCTCCAGTTCCATCCACGTCATTGCAAATGGCAAGATTTCATTCTTTGTGATTGCTGAGTAATACTCCATTGTATATATATACCACATTTTCTCTATCCATTCATCCATCGATGGACATTTGGGCTCTTTCCATACTCTGGCTCTTGTTGATAGTGCTGCTATAAACATGGGGGTGCATGTGTCCCTTCGAAACAGCACACCTGTATCCCTTGGATAAATGCCTAGTAGTGCAATTGCTGGGTCGTAGGGTAGTTCTATTTTTAGTTTTGGGAGAAACCTCCATACTGTTTTCCAGAGTGGCTGCACCAGCTTGCATTCCCACCAACAATACAAAAGAGATCCTCTTTCCCTGCATCCTCACCAACATCTGTTGCCTGAGTTGTTAATATTAGCCATTCTGACAGGTGTGAGGTAGTATCTCATTGTGGTTTTGATTTGTATTTCCCTGATGATGAGTGATGTTGAGCATTTTTTCATGTGTTGGTTGGCCATCTGGATGTCTTCTTTGGAGATGTCTATTCATGTCTTTTGTCCATTTCTTCACTGGATTATTTGTTTTTTTGGGTGTTGAGTTTGATAAGTTCTTTACAGATTTTAGATACTGACACTTTATCTGAGATGTCCTTTGCAAATGTCTTCTCCCATTCTGTCAGGTGCCTTTTAGTTTTGCTGATTGTTTCCTTCGCTGTGCAGAAGCTTTTTATTTTGATGAGGTCCCAGTAGTTCATTTTTGCTTTTGTTTCCCTTGCCTCCGAAGACGTGTTGAGTAAGAAATTGCTGCGGGCAAGATCAAAGAGGTTTTTGCCTGCTTTGTCCTCGAGGACTTTGATGGCTTCCTGTCTTACATTGAGGTCTTTCATCCATTTTGAGTTCATTTTTGTGTCTGGTGTAAGAAAGTGGTCCAGGTTCATTCTTCTGCATGTCGCTGTCCAGTTTTCCCAGTACCACTTGCTGAAGACACTGTCTTTATTGCATTGGATATTCTTTCCTGCTTTATCAAAGATGAGTTGACCACATGTTTGTGGGTCCATTTCTAGGTTCTCTATCCTGTTCCATCGATCTGAGTGTCTGTTCTTGTGCCAGTACCATACTGTCTTGATGATTACAGTTTTGTAGTATAGCTTGAAGTCTGGGATTGTGATGCCTCCTGCTTTGGTTTTCTTTTTCAACATTGCTTTGGCTATTCGGGGTCTTTTCTGGTTCCACACAAATTTTAGGATTATTTGTTCTAGCTCTGTGAAGACTGCTCGTGTTACTTTGACAGGGATCGCATTGAATACGTAGATTGCTTTGGGTCGTATCGACATTTTAACAATATTTGTTCTTCCTATCTAGGAGCATGGAATCTTTTTCCATTTCTTTGTGTCTTCTTCAATTTCTTTCATCAGCTTTCTATAGGTTTCACTGTATAGATTTTTCATCTCTTTGGTTAGACTTATTCATAGGTATTTGATGTTTTTTGGTGCAACTGTAAATGGGATCGATTCCTTGATTTCTCTTTCTGTTGCTTCATTGTTGGTGTATAGGAATGCAACCGATTTCTGTGCATTGATTTTATATCCTGACAGAGAGAAAGAGTGAGTGAGTGGGGGAGGAGCAGGGAGAGAGGGAGACACAGAATCTGAAGCCAGGCTCCAGGCTCTGAGCTGTCAGCACAGAATTCATGAAGCACGAGAACGTGACCTGAGCCAAAGTCAGACGCTTCACTGGCTGAGCCACCCAGGTGCCCCTAAATCAATTTTTTTATGAAAGGAAATTTGACTTTGATTTTGTGTTTGTATTATGAGGTAACAATTAGATTTATGGAAATTTATTCAAGAAAACATTATTATTAGATATTGTGTCAAGAACCTTCATCATAGCTGTGGTTGTCATTACAAAGAAAAAAAAAGAAAACAAACTATGTCCAACAGTGAGAATTTGTTAATAATCTATGATAAATATATAATTATGCTTCATAAAATATGATGATATGATAGGAGATGATAGC
The DNA here is from genome assembly GCF_018350175.1 of Felis catus. Taxonomy (NCBI): domain Eukaryota; kingdom Metazoa; phylum Chordata; class Mammalia; order Carnivora; family Felidae; genus Felis; species Felis catus. Next base: position 77,315,220 of record NC_058372.1, read on the forward strand.
AACAATATATAGGTAAGTGATTAAATAAAAGAATGTATATGTTCCCCTCTTTGTGAAAGTAAATTATGTATGTGTACATTTACATTTATTTTCAAAATACTGGAAGGAAATGGAAAAACATGACAATGGTTACCTTCAAGCTAAGACCATAGATGATTTTTCTTTTTCTTCTTGTTAGTGAACTTTATTGCCAAATTTTATGTAAAAAAACCTGTATAACTTTGTAATGAGGAAAACTAATAAATTTTAACTATTGATCAAGCTAAACTTTTGCTTAGCCAAACAAAATCTGGCTATCTTAATTTCTTTTCTTAGTGTTTGCATTTTAAATGTGATAATCATGCCTTTTCATTGCAATTTGCATTGAAATTTTGCATGAAGTCCATTGGCATTATGATGCTATAATCTACAAACATGGTAATCTAACAATTAGTAGAAATTATATACTTTAAGAAAATGAATGGTATTAAGTTCTCCTGCAGCTGCTTCAATTATAATCTAAGAGGAGTAAACAATAGTGGACTTAACCCTTTCCATTAAGCTTTTGAAAACACACTACAGTGTCTTATGAATATTATTGTTATAAACTAAGCCAAGGAGTTTTGAAAACAACACACACTTGTTTGTTGATAACAACCGCCTCAAAATCTTATTCCTACTGGAAGATCTTTAACTCTGCTCTGAAATGGGCTAATTTATAATGATGTTCTGAAAGGAGAACTTTTTTCATGACTGAGCCATATTTGGCTACTTAATCCAGGCTGAATGAGTGGTGGCTCCAATGTATTTATCCTGCTAACAGAAAAAAATATCACAACTTGTAATTATAATGACTCTTTTCATTTAGATAACAGATATTTCTCTATTGTTTTCTACCTGTTGCTTCATGTGAGGGAAATTCTTACATAAAATGTAATTAACTCTATCCAAAGTTGCAGTAAACGGTTCTGTGAATACCATATCAGTGAGTTATTTATTGTTCTCTAGAGACATAAATTCTGAGTTAATAGGTGTAAAGCCTTTAAAACAGTTTCTGGCATATAGTATGTGTTCAAGATCAAGAATATGTTCATTTCTTTTGCAGAGGTAATGGAAAAGGAAGAAGTGATTCAGCATGAGACTCACGGTCTTTTTTGTTATCTGAATCACAGTCACAAATTTCAATTTCTAAACAGTAAAAATACAAACACAATCTATTTATATTTGTATATTATTTGGCAAGCGTCTCATGTTCATTTCTTTGAATTTCCTCCCTCACTTTAAAACAGATTCGCAGCCCCCAGCTATATATATGGCAGAGGGTGAACAATTTAGAAAGGACTATCCTGGTCCTAGTGTATATTTGAGACACAAGTTCACCGGTGTTTTCTATTTGGGGGACTGGTTCAGATGCCATCACCTTGAATAATTCTTCTCAAACATTCTTTTTCCTTATTAGAAATATTTTATATAAACAGTATTGGAAATCTGTGCCTAACTGGGAATTGAAAGATCAGTGATTCCTAGGGGAAAAAACCCTGCTAAATATGCCTGGCACTGGGGCCTTCAGATACCTGATTTCCAGAGTGTGGGAACTCTCAGGTTCTTCTGGAGGTGCAACCAGATGAAGCATGGGGGGGGGGGGTTATCATAGCTTTTTTTCCTTAAAAACATTAAAATGGGGAAGCTAGGAAAATTTCTAAAGGCATGCCTTTATCTTCCAAATGGAGAAGGAACGATGATGGAAAAACATCAGATGCTTCTTTTAATCAGATTAAACAAGGAAAGGGTAAGTTCCAGCCTCTATCTTTTGGGATTCATGCCACATGCTGATTGGCAGGATCTGAGAAAGTTGCAGGAAGCAACTAAATGATCACAGTGGTCTTGCCTATATCCCCCTCTGGCACATAGGAAACTTGATAGAAGCTGTGGTCTCTGCTTTAGGCCCCAGCCTGGTCCCCTCACCTGGATAGGGAGGCCACTGAGACAGTGCCTGGGCAGTCTTCAAGATGTGAAGCTACTTTCACACCTCTACCCAGCTTCTCAGGCCTGAAGGTCTTCACATGTCTTCCTTCTGGCTGCAAATTTTGTTTCCTATTCTTTCTAGCTTTGATGAAATGATCAAAGGAGAATATTTAGGTGACTCCTCAGAGAGTTATCTGTTCTTGTTTATTGATTTCTAATTATTCATTCCCTTTGCCAAATATGGTTCAGCCATGCTTCTAAGCTTGGAAGTCCCATCCCAGAGTTCCTGGAATAAAATAAGTTTTTCTACTCAAGACATGAAGTCAGAGGCTCACTGCTCACTGATGCATGGTTATGAATTGGCACATACCTCTCAGTTCCTGTTCCTCAACAGATTCCAAAGGCAAATGACCTGAGTGCCTGAACAGCCCTACTTGGCTGCCTTTACCACCTCTGACCTCACCATTCCTGCAGTGTCTCTGGGGCATGCTGTAACCATTACTCAGAGTCTCTTTTATGTCTAAGTGTGTCTCCAATTTGGGGGAAAAATAGTTTTTCACAATGCCTGAGCACTGCCAGTTCTAGAACAAGGATCAAGTACTCTGGCTGATAAAAGATACATTATTGAGCTGGTCCCCATATCCATCACTACTCTATGTCCCATGTATAAAGGGCTCCAAATTCATAAGCAGATGAGTCTATTAAATGTTCTGTTAAAATGGAAATTCCCAAGTAGTAATTTGGGAAGGACTATCTTTGTAGACTTCCTCAATGTAATGTCATAAAACCTCTTTCTGAAATCTTGCACTTGTCTCAAATAATAATTTCAATTTTGGGGCAGCTGGGTAGCTCAGTTGTTTAAGTGTCCAACTTTGACTCCGGTCATGATCTTGCAGTTCATGAGTTCAAACCCTGCATTGGGCTCTGTGCTGACCACTCAGAGCCTGGAGCCTGCTTCTGATTCTGTGTCTCCCTCTCTCTTTGCCCCTCCCCTACTCATGCTGTGTGTATAAAGTGTGTTTGTGTGTGTGTGTGTGTGTGTGTGTGTATCCCTTTATCCCTTTTATCTCCTTTCTCATTGTGAAAACCCATATTGACTCATATATATGGCAATGATTTTCATATAAGTTTTAGGTAGAGTCTCACCTTAGTTTCAAAATTGAGAATGACAATCCCCTGGACAATCATTGACTGTTCTTTATGGTTCTGTATTTAAAGAGAAACAATCCAAAGAAGATTCCTCACTTTCAGAGCTCTCTCAAACATTTACAGTGTATATAGAAATTCTTATTAAAATCACCTGTGCTCTATTATTCTCTGGTACCCTCAAACTCCAAGAAACTCTCAATGTCTTCCCCCAAGAGAGTCCTCTTTCTCATCCATATGTGTCTTCCCTGCATCCTGTTTACTTACTCTGAGCCATACCATCCTCTTAGTACCCCCTACTCTCTCTCCCAGTTATATTTCCCATCCACATGCTGAAGGCTGGGAATGTTTTTTCCCATTGGGTCTGCTGTTTTCCTTTCATGGCTCTACATCTCTTATTTTTGTCCTTTTATCCCCAGAGAGCAAGGGAGATGGGCAGATTGTGAATCCTAAGTATTAGTAGTTAATAATCCATCATGCACATATTTCATTTATCAATCTATCTATTTTTAAAGGTTTTTGTATGTTTATTTATTTTGAGAGAGAGAGAAAGAGAGAGCTGCATGTGTATGCAGACAGAGAGAGAGAGAGAGAGAGAGAGAGAGAGAGAATCCCAAATAGCCTCTATGCTGTCAGTGCAGATTCTGATACAAGGCTTGATCCCACGAACCATGAGATCATGACCTGAGTGGAAATCAAGAGTTGGATGCTTAACCGACTGAGCCACCCAGGCACCCCATAAAGTTTTAATTCCAGTATAGTTAACATGCAGTGTTATGTTAATTTCAGATGTACAATATAGTGATTCAACAATTCTATACGTTACTTAGTGTTCATCACAATAAGTGTACTCTTAATCCCCTTCTTTCAGCCAAACTGCCACCCACCTCCCCTCTGGTAACCATCAGTTTATTCTCTATAGTTAAGAGTCTGTTTTTTGGTTTGTCTTTTTTTCTTTGTTTTGTTTCTGAAATTACATATAGAAGTGAAATCAGATGGCATTTGTCTTTCTCTGACATATTTCACTTAGCATTATCCCCTGTAGATCTATCCATGTTGTTGCAAATGGCAAGATTTTATTCTTTTTTTATGGCCAAGTTATATTCTGTTATATATATATACGCCACATCTTCTTTATCCATTTGTGTATTGATGGACATGAGTTGCTTTCATATCTTGACTATTGTAAATAATTCTGCAATAAACATGGGAGTACGTGTATCTTTTCAGATTAGTGTTTTTGTTTTCTCTGGATAAATATACCCAATAGTGGAATTACTGGATCATATAGTAATTCTACTTTTAATTTTTTTTTGAGGGACGTCCATTCTGTTTTCCACAGTGACTGTGCATCAGTTTGCATTACCACCAACAGTGCATGACAGTTCCTTTTTTTCCACACCCTCGACATTTGTTTCCTGTCTTTTTTATTTTAGCCATTCTGACAAGTGTGAGGTGGTATCTCATTGTGGTTTTTATTTGCATTTCCCTGATGATTAGTGATGTTGAGCACCTTTTCATGTGTCTGTTGGCCATCTGTATATCTTCTTTAAAGAAATGTCTATTCTTATCTTCTACCCACTTTTTAATTGTATTATTTGTTTTTGGGGGTTGAGTTTTATAAATTATATACATATTTTGGATATTAATCCCTTCTCAGATATGTCATTTGCAAATATCTTCTCCCATTCTGTAGATTGTCTTTTAGTTTTTTTGATTGTTTCCTTCACTGTGCAGAAGCATTTTATTTTGATACAATCCCAATCTTTGCTTTTGTTTCCCTCACCTCAGAATACATATCTAGAAAAAACGTTGCTGTGGCCAATGTCAGAAAAATAATTGCCTGTGCCCTCTTCTAGGATTTTTAATAAAGAAGTCCAGTTTCATTCTTTTGCACGTAGCTGTGCACTTTCCCCAAAACCATTGTTGAAGAGACCTTTTTCCCATTGCGTATTCTTGCCTCTTTTGTAGAAGATTAACTGACTGTATAATCATGGGTTTACATCTCTCTATTCTGTTCTATTGATGTATGTATCTATTTTTGTGCCAGCACCACACTGTTTTGGTTTCTATAGCTTTGTAGTATCTCCTGAAATCTGGGACTGTGATCTATTTTCTTCTTTTTCAAGATTTCTTTGGCTATTCTGGTTCTTTTGTGACTCCATACAGATTTTAGGATTATTTGTAATCTTAACAACACCTTCATTATTATTTTTATCCTGTTTTTTTTTTCAAGTAACAAGATGGTTCAGAGAAACAAGGCCATGTAGCATACAAGTATAGGAACTTGGATTCAAATCCATGTCTGTCTGGCTCATGCTGCCTCACAAACAACAAGGCAGTGGCACTACTGTGGTATGAACCATATTCTGGTTTCTATTTCTATTATGTCAGATATTATCCCTTCTATAAAATAAAATTTAAAAAACCCAAATCGTATTCACAACTTTATCCATAAAGAACAAATGTTTGTACTTAGTAATCACTCAACTGTTGATTAATGGGAAAGAGAGAATATATTTTCTTCCCAAAAAAGCTGTTAATGAACAGTAAGAGAAACAGAGCAAGAAAGCACCAGGTTTCTCGCCCATCCTTTAGGGAATTTTTCACTCTGAGAAACGAACACACCACCCTTTGATAAACACTACATCATTACATTTTTTGTTCCTAACACACCTGGAGCCTGGCATAGAGTCGACATTCAATAAATGCTTTTTTTTTTTAAGTTTATTTATTTATTTTGAAAGAAAGAGAGTGTGAACAGGGGAGGGCCAGAGAGAGAGAGAGGGAGAGAGAGAATCCCAAGCAGGCTTCACATAGGCAGCACCAAGCCCAATATGGGGCTTGAAATCACAAACCATGAGATCATGACCTGAGCTGAAATCAAGAGTCAGATGCTTAACTGACTGAGTAATCCAGGCACCCCATCAATAAATGCTTTTGGATGAAAGAAAATGTGTATTAGACTTTTCTTCAGCACTGTAATTGCTGATTTGTGACTTTTAATTTTAAAATGATTAACCTAAATTTTTACTGCGTCTAATTTTACTTCAAAACTCATGACTTTCATTTGGTGTTACACCAATACTATACTCTTTAGTTATTATTCAAGTTTCTGTTTTACTCACAGACAACATGATAAGAGAAAGAGAGAGTTTTCTGAAGGATAAGCAAAAGGAAAACTAAAGAAGACACAAAGGCTTATGTGTCTGTGACAGTGGAACTTAATGAATTAAGAACTGAAACACCAAAGAAAATGGGAAGATACAACATAGAATTAATCTGAGCAGAAAGAAAAGTGATAGTGTAAAAGAGAGATCCTTGGACAGATTCCCTAGTGCTGTTGATTTAGAACAACTCGGTTAGAGCAGGTGGTAATGATAGGAAATTGGTTCAGGAGTGAAAAAAGAAAAAAGGTGAAAATGGATGCTATAGTCATGCTAGTCTGGGGCTTGAACTGTTGAAGCCAGCACCCCAGCAAGCCTGCCATCCTAGGCTTGGAAACTTCTAGAAGTGGAGAATCACAATCTTCAGAGAATTCCCATTCTATTGTCAGGTGGCTCTGTCAATAGACAAAGTTTTTCTTACCCTGAGCTCATGTCTCCCTCCCCATATATTTTTACCCATTTATTTTAAGTCTACCCTTTGGAACCAGATGGATAATGTCTACTTCTAGATATGATCATTTATTATCTCTTTGAAGAAAACTATGTTAGGCACAAGTTGGTTACCATTAATTCATGGACTGCCTCTACTCAGGTAATGGATATACTGTTTTCAGTGCACTAGCAGGCTTCACTCAAACAAATGAAAGAATGATATAATAACAGTAATGACATATATTTGAATGGTTTCTGAAAATTTAAGCTGAATTTCAGGGTGACAATATTGTGTGGTAGAAGACAGGTCATGTTTCCCAAATCATTTTGGTTAAATAGTTATGTCATAGTGTACTAATCCTACTTTCAAACATGTTGAAATGTGATATATTTTCTCACTTGAGTTTTTAATGGTTTATTTTTACAATTAAAAAATAAGGTGGCCCATTCAAACCTCTTTTCTCATTTGGTCGGAACTTATTCAAATATGAAAAAAGAATACTTTTCTAAAATTATGCTGCAATTATTGTTTTGAATTACCCCAGCAAGAAATATGCTAGTAATAAAAGCCAACCTCTATTAATATTTCTAGCGACTTCTTTGTACAAGTTTACCTAGTGATTTTATTTTATTACCAGAAAAGAATAATTTAATTTAATTTTTTTTAATTGTGAACTATATCACTCATATAGAATAGTATATTGTCTTTTTGATGTGTCAGCTTGGCTAATCTCTTTCCAGTTAGGGTGGGCTATAAGAGATATTCTCCCAGTTGGATGGACAGATGGATGACAGACAGAAGGGGCACACTGGCCATTTTGTGGCATGCACACCCCTTCTCTCTGTTATTCAATTAAACACAAATCTAGGCTCTACAGTGAAAGGATTCTGTAAATGTGGATCATGATGGCTTTAAGTTAATCAAAAAGGAGATAACCCTTTATGGGAGTGCCTTAATCAGTTGGAAATTCTTTACAATAGAATTTGCAGCCTTCCCTCAGCTCAGAGACTCCAAACAGCAGCTAGGTTTACAGCTTTTCTCCCTTCCTCCCCATCTTCCTTCCTGATTGATTCCAATGGACAGCAATCTCCAGCTTCTGCCCGTGGAATTTCAGGCTGGACATGATTTTCCCTTCTTGCTTGACTGTCCTATGGACTTTACATTTGATTAGCCAGGCACTATTGTATTTGCCAATTCCTTGTATAAATTCATGTATACCTCTTACTGGTTTTGATTCTCTGGTGGAATCTTGGCTAATACACATATAAAATGTATATATATATATATATATATATATATATATATATATATACAGTTTAAAAATATTAACACTAAAATCATACACATCATCAACCTAAGCTAAGAAATAAATACTACCACCTTCGCAGAAGCCCCCAATGTTCCCTTTTTGCAAGTGTCTCTGTCTTTCCTCCACAGAAGTAACCACTATTCTGACTTTTAAGTTAATCACTCCCTTGTTTTTCTTTAGTTTATGCTACATATGTATATATCTCTAAGCAACATATTGGTTAGTTTTAAAAAATACTGAATAGAAAGCACAAATGTAACTGTGTAAAGAACTGGTAATATTGCCACTATTAGATGAGGTCTTCCAAGAGAAGATAAATCAAACATACATTGCTGGATTACTGTCTGAAGAAATCAATGGGCAAGGTCATGAATGAACCTTGGGAAATTCAAAGCTCACCACAGGAAGGTGAAAACTAAGTGTGGGCATCTAGGTATTACTGGCTTCCAAATTCACCACTGAGTATGTACAGTTCTCCAAAGAGAACTCATCTGAAATGATTGTCCTCAGCCAATTCACACAGCAAGGCATGGAGGAGAAAGTAAGAGCTTCATTAACACATAACAAGTTAAGCAAGAACAGGGGCCAAGCTCCCTTGGGCATTCTGTTCTGGGGTTAGAAAGTTGTAGAATGGTAGCTAGCAGGAGTCTTGGAATGACAGCCTTCCATGTCCATCTCTAAGTCACACTCTCTGGTCCATTCTAACTTCTCCCATTAGGCCCTCAGCTGTCATTTTATACCCTAGGTCTTTCCCTTTTTGTTTTAATATCTGCTTTTGTAGAGCATATATTCTAGAAGGTTCTTGATAAAAGATGATTGTTTTTGAGATTTTGAATGTCTGAAAATTTTCTTTTACCCTACTACTTAATTGATAATTTGGTTAGGGATAGAATTCTAGCTTGAAAGTAAATTTTCTTTAGAATTTCAAACACATTGCTTAATTACGTTCTTTCTTCTAGAGTTGCTGTTGAAAAATCCAAACTCACTCTGATACCTGATTGCTTGTATGTGACTGTTTTGTTTTGTTTTGAATCTTGTGCAACTTTTATTTTCTCCCATTGTTCTGGAAGTTCACAATGATATTTGCCTGTGTATATTTTTACCTATTATAATGAATACCCACCTAAGTCTTTTTAATCTGAAAATTCATATCCTAAATTTCAGGGGGCATTTTCTTGAACTATTTCATTCACAGTTACCTCAACTCCATTTTTTTCTGGCCTCTCTTTTTTTAATTCATTTTTTACATGATGGACCTCCTGATCTTGCTCTCCATTTATTATTATTATTATTCCCATTTTCTTTCATTATGCTTTCTTCCCCACTTTTGGGAAGACACTAACATCTTTATCTTCCAACTCTTCTATTAAGTTTTAAATTTCTGCCTATTGTGCTTTTAATTTTCAACAGCTCTGTGAAAATTCTAGCATCCTATTCTTAAGTAGAGTTCCGGCATTGTTCCTATTTTCTCCAAGTTATTCTCTTTTCCTGTTAGTTTTGTTTTGCATGCCTCTCATGTGTCATAATCCTTGTTTATCTGTTAATACTAAAAGCGAAGAACTGAACAATGGAAGTGAGGTTTTTCAATTTTGAGCTTCAATGTAGGATTATCTGGTTAGGGCTTTTGCCAGAGGAACCCATATATCACTATCTCTAGGCTTTTCTTTGTGGAGCTGTCAGAATCTCCAAAGATGACATCATATTCTCTCCTATTTGGAGGACAAAAGCCTAGCAACCAGCCTCCTAGTTGTTGAATAGAGAAGGAAGGGGGTCTCAATAGTTAGCATTTTATGTGCAGAGTCATTTAATCTAATATTTTCCATGTAGTACTCACGCCTTTAAATGTGCCTGGCAATTGCATAGACTGCAGAGAATAATTCCCAGTCTTCATGATGGTGGGTGAGGAGGGGAAATCTAGGCACTTAAAGGCTCCCAGAGCAGATTACCCCCAGCCCTCCTTGTTTGCCCATCCTGTCACTCCCAGTTCTATAGGTACCTGGTGCTGATAGATCCACACACTTGTAGTGGTTCTGTTTGAGAAAATGGATCAGCTCATAGCTGTCTTCATATCTAGCTTAGAATTTGTTGTTCTCAGGCCAGTTAGCACCCCTCTATCAGCTTTTCAGCTTCTGAGATTGTGTTGCTGGTTTTCCCTCTTTGTTATTTCTAATATTTTGAGTTCATGTCTTCAAAAAAAGATTCTCTATACTATAGTTTTAGTGGCGTTTTGGATGTAGCAAAATTACATGTGTTAGTTTAATCAAGCATCAATTTGATTCTCAAAATCATATTTAAAAAAATTTTTCATGAATTCAGGGTTTAAAAAAAATTTAGAAAAGTTGAATGTGCAGTGAGTTTTATTAGTTCAAGTTCTTTTCCTGTCTTGGTTATTTATGGGATGTCACTATTGCTAAAATGGGGAAATTCAGGGGATGCACAGACTTGGAGGGAAAGATCAGTGTTCAATTTCAAACATGTTAACTTTGAGATCATTATGAAATATATACATGAAATGAAAATAGGTAGGAGGATATATGAGACTAGACATCAGAAGAAAAACCCAACTGGTAGAGCCTGGGTGGCTCAGTCGGTAGGGTGTCCGACTTCGGCTCAGGTCATGATCTCGCAGTTCATGGGCTTGAGTCCCACGTCCGGTTCTGTGCTGACAGCTCAGAGTGTGGAGCCTGCTTGGGATTCTGTGTCTCCCTCTCTCTCTACCCCCCCCCCCCTCAAGCTCTGTCTCTGTCTCTCTCAAAAATAAACAAACATTGGAAGGAACTGGAAGATGGCGGCTTAGGAGGACGCTGGGCTCACTGCGCATCCTGCTGATCACTTAGATTCCACCTACACCTAACTAACCCAGAAAACCACCAGAAACTAGCAGAACAGAGTCTCCAGAGCCAAGCGCAGACAAGAGGCCCACGGAAGAGGGTAGGAAGGGCAGAGAGGCGGTGCACGCTCCACGGACTGGCGGGAGGGAGCCGGGGCTGAGAGGCGGCCCGCCGGCCAAGCAGAGCCCCCGAGTCCAGCTGGCAAAAGCGGAGGGGCTTTGTGTGTTCCGACAGCAAGAGGGACTTGACATCTGGAAAGTTGTAAGTTAACAGTTCTGCTCGGAAAGCGGGAAGCCTGGAGGACAAAGGGAGGGAGAATGCTGAGCCCCGGGTCGGCAGAGCTCAGTTTGGCTGGGAACAAAGGCGCTCGCCAGCGCCATCTCCCTCGCCCATCCCCCAGCCAAAATCCCAAAGGGAACCAGTCCCTACCAGGGAACTTGCTTGCTCCGCTCAAACACCCAACGCTGTGCATCTGCTGAGCCATCCCTCCAGCGGTGGGTCTGACTCCCTCCCAGTGCCGCAGGGCCCCTCCTGAAGCGGATCTCCGAAGGAAAAGCGAGCTGAGCCTGCCCCTCCTGCCCCTGTACACCCTGCCTACCCACCCCAGCTAATACGCCAGATCCCCAGCACCACAAGCCTGGCAATGTGCAAGTAGCCCAGACGGGCCACACCACCCCACAGTGAATCCTGCCCCTAGGAGAGGGGAAGAGAAGGCACACACCAGTCTGACTGTGGCCCCAGAGGTGGGCTGGGGGCAGACAGCAGGTCTGACTGAGGCTCCGCCCACCAACTCCAGTTATACACCACAGCACAGGGGAAGTGCCTTGCAGGCCCGCACCACTCCAGGGACTATCCAAAATGACCAAATGGAAGAATTCCCCTCAGAAGAATCTCCAGGAAATAACAACAGCTAATGAACTGATTAAAAAGGATTTAAATAATATAACAGAAAGTGAATTTAGAATAATAGTCATAAAATTAATTGCTGGCCTTGAAAACAGTATAGAGGACAGCAGAGAATCTCTTGCTACAGAGATCAAGGGACTAAGGAAAAGTCACCAGGAGCTGAAAAAACGCTTTCAATGAAATGCAAAACAAAATGGAAACGACGACAGCTCGGATTGAAGAGACAGAGGAGAGAATAGGTGAACTAGAAGACAAAGTTATGGAAAAAGAGGAAGCTGAGAAAAAGAGAGATAAAAATCCAGGAGTATGAGGGAAAAATTAGAGAACTAAGTGATGCACTAAAGAGAAATAATATACTCATAATTGGTATTCCAGAGGAGGAAGAGAGAGGGAAAGGTGCTGAAGGGGTACTTGAAGAAATAATAGCTGAGAACTTCCCTGAACTGGGGAAGGAAAAAGGCATTGAAATCCAAGAGGCACAGAGAACTCCCTTCAGACGTAACTTGAATCGATCTTCTGCATGACATATCATAGTGAAACTGGCAAAATACAAGGATAAAGAGAAAATTCTGAAAGCAGCAAGGAATAAACGTACCCTAACTTATAAAGGGAGACCTATAAGACTCGTAACTGATCTCTCTACTGAAACTTGGCAGGCCAGAAAGGATTGGCACGAGATCTTCAATTTATTAAACAGAAAAAATATGCAGCCAAGAATCCTTTATCCAGCAAGTCTGTCATTTAGAATAGAAGGAGAGATAAAGGTCTTCCCAAACAAACAAAAACTGAAGGAATTTGTCACCACTAAACCAGCCTTACAAGAGATCCTAAGGGGGATCCTGTGAGACAAAGTACCAGAGACATCACTACAAGCATGAAATCTACGGACATCACAATGACTCTAAACCCGTATCTTTCTAGAATAACACTGAATGTAAATGGATTAAATGAACCAAGCAAAAGACATAGGGTATCAGAATGGATAAAAAAAAACAAGACCCATCTATTTGCTGTCTATAAGAGACTCATTTTAGATCTGAGGACACCTTTAGATTGAGAGTGAGGGGATGGAGAACTATTTATCATGCTACTGGAAGCCAAAAGAAAGCTGGAGACGCCATACTTATATCAGACAAACTAGACTTTAAATTAAAGGCTGTAACAAGAGATGAAGAAGGGCATTATATAATAATTACAGGGTCTCTCCATCAGGAAGAGCTAACAATTATAAATGTCTATGTGCCGAATACCAGAGCCCCCAAATATATAAAACAGTTACTCACAAACATAAGCAACCTTATTGATAAGAATGTGATAATTGCAGGGGACTTTAACACCCCACTTACAGAAATGGATAGATCATCTAGACACATGGTCAATAAAGAAACAAGGGCCCTGAATGACACATTGGATCAGATGGACTTGACAGATATATTTAGAACTCTGCATCCCAAAGCAACAGAATATACTTTCTTCTCGAGTGCACATGGAACATTCTCCAAGATAGATCATATACTGAGTCACAAAACAGCCCTTCATAAGTATACAAGAATTGAAATTATACCATGCATACTTTCAGACCACAATGCCATGAAGCTTGAAATCAACCACAGGAAAAAGTCTGGAAAACCTCGAAAAGCATGGAGGTTAAAGAACACCCTACTAAAGAATGAGTGGGTCAACCAGGCAATTAGAGAAGAAATTAAAAAATATATGGAAACAAACGAAAATGAAAATACAGCAATCCAAACGCTTTGGGACGCAGCGCAGGCAGTCCTGAGAGGAAAATACATTGCCATCCAGGCCTATCTCAAGAAACAAGAAAAATCCCAAATACAAAATCTAACAGCACACCTAAAGGAAATAGAAACAGAACAGCAAAGGCAGCCTAAACCCAGCAGAAGAAGAGAAATATTAAAAATCAGAGCAGAAATAAACAATATAGAATGTAAAAAAATGGTAGAGCAGATCAACGAAACCAAGAGTTGGTTTTTTGAAAAAATAAACAAAATTGACAAACCTCTAGCCAGGCTTCTCAAAAAGAAAAGGGAGATGACCCAAATAGATAAAATCATGAATGAAAATGGAATTATTACAACCAATCCCTCAGAGATACAAACAATTATCAGGGAATACTATGAAAAATTATATGCCAACAAATTGGACAACCTGGAAGAAATGGACCAATTCCTGAACACCCACACTCTTCCAAAACTCAATCAGGAGGAAATAGAAAGCTTGAACAGACCCATAACCAGCGAAGAAATTGAATCGGTTATCAAAAATCTCCCAACAAATAAGAGTCCAGGACCAGATGGCTTCCCAGGGGAGTTCTACCAGACGTTTAAAGCAGAGATAATACCTATCCTTCTCAAGCTATTCCAAGAAATAGAAAGGGAAGGAAAACTTCCAGACTCATTCTATGAAGCCAATATTGCATTGATTCCTAAACCAGACAGAAACCCAGTAAAAAAAGAGAACTACAGGCCAATATCCCTGATGAATATGGATGCAAAAATTCTCAATAAGATACTAGCAAATCGAATTCAACAGCATATAAAAAGAATTCTTCACCATGATCAAGTGGGATTCATTCCTGGGATGCAGGGCTGGTTCAACATTCGCAAATCAATCAATGTGATACATCACATTAATAAAAGAAAAGATAAGAACCATATGATCCTGTCAATCGATGCAGAAAAGGCCTTTGACAAAATCCAACACCCTTTCTTAATAAAAACCCTTGAGAAAGTCGGGTTAGAACGAACATACTTAAACATCATAAAAGCCATTTATGAAAAGCCCACAGCTAACATCATCCTCAATGGGGAAAACCTGAGAGCTTTTCCCCTGAGATCAGGAACACGACAGGGATGCCCACTCTCACTGCTGTTGTTTATCATAGTGTTGGAAGTTCTAGCATCAGCAATCAGACAACAAAAGGAAATCAAAGGCATCAAAATTGGCAAAGATGAAGTCAAGCTTTCACTTTTTGCAGATGACAGGATATTATACATGGAAAATCCGATAGACTCCACCAAAAGTGTGCTAGAACTGATAAATGAATTCAGCAAAGTTGCAGGATACAAAATCAATGTACAGAAATCAGTTGCATTCTTATACACTAACAATGAAGCAACAGAAAGACAAGTAAAGAAACTGATCCCATTCACAATTGCACCAAGAAGCATAAAATACCTAGGAATAAATCTAACCAAAGATGTAAAAGATCTGTATGCTGAAAACTATAGAAAGCTTATGAAGGTAATTGAAGAAGATATAAGGAAATGGAAAAACATTCCGTGCTCAGGGATTGGAAGAATAAATATTGTCAAATGTCAACACTACCCAAAGCTATCTACACATTCAAAGCAATCCCAATCAAAATGGCACCAGCATTCTTCTTGAAGCTAGAACAAGCAATCCTTAAATTCATATGGAACCACAAAAGGCCCTGAATAGCCAAAGTAATTTTGAAGAAGAAGACCAAAACAGGAGGCATCACAATCCCAGACTTTAGCCTCTACTACAAAGCTGTCATCATCAAGACAACATGGTATTGGCACAAAAACAGACACATCGGCCAATGGAATAGAATAGAAACCCCAGAACTAGACCCACAAACGTATGGCCAACTCATCTTTGACAAAGCAGGAAAGAACATCCAATGGAAGAAAGACTGTCTCTTTAACAAATGGTGCTGGGAGAACTGGACAGCAACATGCAGAAGGTTGAAACTAGACCACTTTCTCACACCATTCACAAAAATAAACTCAAAATGGATAAAGGACCTGAATGTGAGACAGGAACCCATCAAAACCCTAGAGGAGAAAGCAGGAAAAGACCTCTCTGACCTCAGCCGTAGCAATCTCTTACTCGACACATCCCCAAAGGCAAGGGAATTAAAAGCAAAAGTGAATTACTGGGACCTTATGAAGATAAAAAGCTTCTGCACAGCAAAGGAAACAACCAACAAAACTAAAAGGCAATCAGCGGAATGGGAAAAGATATTTGCAAATGACATATCAGATAAAGGGCTAGTATCCAAAATCTATAAAGAGCTCACCAAACTCCACACCCGAAAAACAAATACCCCAGTGAAGAAATGGGCAGAAAACATGAATAGACACTTCTCTAAAGAAGACATCCGGATGGCCAACAGGCACATGAAAAGATGCTCAACGTCACTCCTCATCAGGGAAATACAAATCAAAACCACACTCAGATATCACCTCATGCCAGTCAGAGTGGCCAAAATGAACAAATCAGGAGACTATAGATGCTGGAGAGGATGTGGAGAAACGGGAACCCTCTTGCACTGTTGCTGGGAATGCAAACTGGTGCAGCCACTTGGAAAACAGTGTGGAGGTTCCTCACAAAATTGAAAATAGACCTACCCTGTGACCCAGCAATAGCACTGCTAGGAATTTATCCAAGGGACACAGGAATACTGATGCATAGGGGCACTTGTACCCCAATGTTTATAGCAGCACTCTCAACAATAGCCAAATTGTGGAAAGAGCCTAAATGTCCATCAACTGATGAATGGATAAAGAATTTGTGGTTTATATACACAATGGAGTACTACATGGCAATGAGAAAGAACGAAATATGGCCCTTTGTAGCAACGTGGATGGAACTGGAGAGTGTGATGCTAAGTGAAATAAGGCATACAGAGAAAGACAGATACCTTATGTTTTCACTCTTATATGGATCCTGAGAAACTTAACAGAAACCCATGGGGGAGGGGAAGGAAAAAAATAAAGAGGTTAGAGTGGGAGAGAGCCAAAGCATAAGAGACTGTTAAAAACTGAGAACAAACTGAGGGTTGATGGGGGGTGGGAGGGAGGGGAGTGTGGGTGATGGGTATTGAGGAGGGCACCTTTTGGGATGAGCACTGGGTGTTGTATGGAAACCAATTTGACAGTAAATTTCATAATTGGAAAAAATAAAAAATAAAAAATAAATAAATACAAAATAAAAAATAAAAAATAAATAAATACAAAATAAAAAATAAATAAATAAAAAATAAATAAATAAATAAATAAATAAATAAACATTTAAAAAAATTTTAGAAGAAAAACCCAATTAGACCTAAATTTAAGAGCTGATGACATACAGATTATGCTGAGAGTGGGTGTTGAATGACAATGGAAGATTTTAATATGATAGCATTTTTCATTCAAATTGTTGTTGAGGTAAATATAGATTCACATGCACTGGTAAGAGATAATTTAGAGAGATAGGGGGCCTGGGTGGCTCAGTCAGTTATGTGTCTGACTCTTGATTTCAGCTCATGGTTTGTGAGTTCAAGCCCAGCATCAGATTCCTCGCTGACAGTATGGAGCCTACTTGGGATTCTCTCTCTCTCTCTCTCTCTCTCTCTCTCTCTCTCTCAAAATAAATAAATAAACATAAAGAAATAAAGAAATAATACAGAGAGATCCCATGTGCCCTTTACCCCCTTTAATTCAATGATAACATCTTAAACAACTATAGTACAGTGTCATATTCAGGATATTAACATTGATATAACCTGCCTATCTTATTCAGATTTCCTCAGTTTTACTTGTATTTATTTGT
Source organism: Felis catus (assembly GCF_018350175.1). Classification (NCBI taxonomy): domain Eukaryota; kingdom Metazoa; phylum Chordata; class Mammalia; order Carnivora; family Felidae; genus Felis; species Felis catus. The sequence goes on from NC_058372.1 coordinate 77,332,539, forward strand.
GTGTGTGTGTGTGTGTGTGTGTGTGTGTATGTGCGTATGTATTTAGTTCTTTGCAGTTTTATTATATATACAGATTTGTGTGTTCCACTACCATAGCTAAGGTATAAAACTTTTTGTTAAAGAAAAATATTTTCAAAATCTTAACAAGAAAACCACTGAAGTTAAACTTATAATTTCATGGTCTTAAAAATTCTAATTTTACCTCAAAATGTTCTTATTTTCTCTTACAGTCAAGTGTAAGTCCTCATGAGTGGGCCTGGATAGATTCCAGGAGATAGTATGTTCTGATAAATTTCTAAATACCCTGAACCTACTATATCAATTTTACTTCTTTTCCAAGTAACTCACTCATTTATCCAATGAGACTGTTTCTGTTTTGATTGAAGAGTTTATAATTCCCTTACCTAGGACAGAGGGGCTTTTCAAAGGAAGCCATTTCCTCTCAGTCATCATCACCATACCCTGCATTATCTCCAGATCTTTAACTATAAGCAAATTCTGGCAATTCTCTTACGGTCTAAGGAGCAACGCAGGCTGTCCTCAGCAGCCCTTCCCATTTAGACAATATGACCTAGCAGATCAACTCATATTTCAATGTCTGGCAGTTAGGAATGTGGCATGGATCATGTGGCAGGCCCAAAAAGAACATCTCAGTAGAGAACTCTAGAGTTTTAGAACAAAACCATCCTATTTTTAGCAAGCTAATTATTCTCCTTTCAATAAATAGCTCCTGTATTGCCCCTGGACCCTGGTAGCCACAGAACCTGAGCATGTGACTTACCCAGCATAAATTGGATACTACCAAATCCATTTAGCCATAGAATTGGACAGGTGTTGAAGCATTCAAAAATTATCCTTCAAGGCTTACCATCATCTCCCGATGCCCCTACTTCTGACAAACTTCTGCTACTGTTTTAGCCTCACAGAGAATTTTCTAGGAGAAGTTGATTAAAGTGGAAAATCTTCAAGTCAGCTCTATGAATGACTCTACCCCAGTGGGAAGTGGACTATTGTGCTATTACATCTGTCTCAGAAGTAATCCCCAGAGACAGTGGAAAGAAGGAACTACAAGGAGAACATGTCCATTATCTACTTTTTCTGGAACAAGAGTTGGTCTTATTAAGCCCATCTCACTGTCATGGCTAATAATTTGGCTCCATGGTCAGAGAAATAAGATTGGAGAATTAGTTACATGAAGGTTTGGCAAAGGACAGAAGATGGCCCTTGTGAAATGGCCCCAGAAGTATAGTTGTGTCCCATGTGAATCCTGAAACATAAAGGTTCCCACTGCAAAGGAGGTAACACACCCTGAATAAGTTGCTCAACCTGTTTCTTCACTTACCTCAGGGCCTTTTTAATGGATTAATAATCCAACTGGCCAAGATGGCAGGAATCATGCTATAAATGGGGTAGATGATAAGTGCATGGGTAGAATCTTGCCTGTCCCAACTATTGAGCAGTGGTTGATTTCAGGATAGATATTGAAAATAGAGTTTACAGGATCTGCTGGTTCACTGGTGAGGTGAGAGAGGGGGAGGTGTCCAGGATGACTTTAAGACTTTTCGGCTGAGCCAAATAAGTTGCCATTTACTTCAAGAGAAAGAGCAAATCTGAGTGAGCTCATGGTCTAATCTGGAGAGTCAGTTGATTCCTTCCAGGACTCTAAATCTTAAGCAAGTGACACAGAGAAGAAGGGGACACCACATTAATCACAAAGACAGTGGAAGAGCCAGACCAGATTGCTGCTGACCACTACTGTCCTTTCAGATGCCCAGCTCCCTGGAGCTCCTGTGATCTGGCCCAACATCTAGGTCCTGGTTCTCCGGCTTCTCATTCATTTTGTCAGCCCTTTGTAGTCTTCAGTCACTTTCCAATGAATGACATCTAGCTAGGCTCAGTTGCAGTTGCAGTTTGCGTGACAGGATGTCGAATATGCTGTGAGGTAGTTTGGAGTCAGCTGGTGGTCTCAGGACCACTGGCATCTTGCTGCCATAGCAACACAAGGAACAGAAGCCAAATGGGGTTTGTTATTTTGTTACAAACATATTTGTTATAAAGTGTGATGTGTATGTTTAACTTAAAATACATTGTCTTATGAGAATATCAAACATACTAATCCTTGCCTGTCAGATCTCCCATCCTTGCCAAGTAACTACATTTATAGGAAACCACAATCTTGATGCTATTCTTAAATTTGATCCAGGGGACCTGGGTAGCTCAGCTGGTTGAACATCCTACTCAGGTCATGATCTCATATATTGTAAGTTCGAGCCCCACGTCAGGCTCCCTCCTGTCAGTGCAGAGCCCACTTCAGATCCTCTGTCCACCTCTATGTGCCCCTCCCCTGCTTGTGCTCTCTCAAAAATAAATTAACATGAAAAAAATTGATCCAGTAATGAGTTTTATAGAGCTCGTTTCTAAAATTTTTTAGTGCTTATTTATTTTTGAGAAAGAGAGAAAGAGACAGAGACAGAGTACAAGCAGGGGAGGGGCAGAGAGAGAGGGAGACACAGAATCCAAAGCAGGCTCCAGGCTCTGAGCTGTCAGCACAGATCCCAACATGTGGCTTGAACTCATGAACCACGAGATTGTGACATGAGCCAAAGTCCGACTCTCAACTGACTGAGCCACCCAGGTGCCCCTAGACCTAGTTTTTGTTCATAGTGATCCTCAGTATAAGTAGACTGCTTTGCACCAAATTTCAATTTAGTAAAAAGATTCTTAGTATATATAGGAGCAATAATATATAATATTTTTGTCTTGATTTTGAGTTTTCACTTTTTATATCTTGTTCCATTATATATTTTCTTAAAAACTGCCACAATTGTGTGTGTGTGTATGTGTGTGTGTGTGTGTGCGTGTGTAATAAAACAGGGTATAAATCAATGAATCTTCATGGAAGATTATAATTAAACAAGCAAATATGTGTCTTTCTTTTGAAGATATTCCATAGGTCACATCAAGCATAACAACACCCACTGTTGAAAAATTGTTTCTGATATATAATCTAAGATCAACCTACTTTAATTTACCATAACTTTCACTTGACTTATCATTAATAGAGATGCTTAGTAACTGATCATTTTTCCTCATGTCAAGCTCAATGTAATGAACATGTTTTTTATTTTATGGATTACTAATTTCATTGAGTTCCTTTGTAATAAGTATAACTTTCAATGCATCCTATTTACCTGTGATAATACCTATCCTATCAATACCTATCCAAGTGTTATTATAGAGATAAAGTAATTGTTAAAATAGTAACAGTCTGTTTTCACATATATGCAGACACAGTTCCATATTCTGAAAATGCCTTATTTTACCAAAAGGTATTTTTGTTCCTAATTTGGACAATACCTTGTTTATGGTGGCAGGAAACACCCCCAAAATGTCAGTTCATTTTGAAAATATATACCTTTGTTCAACATATCATCAAGGGAACTGGTTAAAATTTGGTGGGGTGAGGATAGGTAGATTCCCAGGAAATGGCTTACTGGTTTTAAAATTTGGAGAAAGGGAAATAGCATAATGCTGGAGGTATCCTTAGAGTAAAAGTGCTAGAGTAATGCAGAAACCCACAGGGACTCAGAATTCTTCTTCCTCATTCCATCCCAATATCATAGATGCCTTAAACAACCTCAGCCAACATAGCACCATGGCAGACAGGGAGGGAAGCAGAAAGAAAGGGTAGAAAGGACAACACACAGGCCAGCTTCACAGAGACATGTATGCAGGTGGCTCCTGGGAAAAGGAAAGGATCTTCTGCAAGACCAGTGACTGCATCAAGGAGGGTGGGGGTGGGATTTCCATCACTCAGTAATTTTCATCTTAAACTCAGCCACAATCACCCCAAAATTTAATTTAAAACTATATTTTCAGTCCTGCAGAGGAAACACAAATATTTGTTAGTGGATTAGACTGACACAGCAATGAAATAGTATGGTCAATTAACGAGGTTATTTGAAGAGAAAGTTTTGAGAAGACAAATCATAATTAGTTCTGAAATTAGTCCACTGTTTCAGTGGTGACTGATGTAACTGATCCATATTTGTGTAGTCAGGCATCAGAATCAGTCTGCTACCATGGACATTTTCTCTTGCTGTTCAATCATCAAGATTCCTGAAGTAATTTATTTCTCTGGAAGCATCATAGCTTTGGGGGGGAAATAACCACAGGGCAATTATGGGCTTTATTAGCATATTCCAGATATTCTTTCTCTCTTCATAAAATAAAAAACAATACAGTAAATAGTACTCCTCCTGACAGTGCATTAACAGTAATTCTTCACAGAATTCTCACACTTTCACAGATAATGTCTAAAACTGACCATTAAAAGTTAATGAAGCTTAAAAGTTACTGCTTCAAATGGGCTCGATTTTTTTCCAGAGAACTCTTAAAAAACAATGTGCCCATCGGAATAACCTAATATATTGTCTTCCAGATATCCAGCTGCCCACCTAGCCTTCAAACAAATGAATGGCTGTCAGCAGGACACCCCAACAGCTGCTGTACAGGATTATGTTACTCATTCCACCTCCACAGGCTTACTTCTTTTGTTTCCACACCTAAGACACCCCACCCTCTCCTCCTTATCCAAATCTCAGCCAGCCTTTAAGGTTCAAGTTTCCCTTTCTTTCTGAAATCTTGGTTACTCTAGGTGTTATTAAATTCTTAAACTTACACATTTTTATAGCATTTTATTACAATGTGACTGATGTTTATCTAGTTGGCAAACATTGTTATCTATTCAGTTCCAGGCATTATGGACTAAGAATATGGAGATTTTAAGAAAAAAAAAATGATTGCTTTCCTTTAGGAGCTTGCTATTGTCCTGGACATATATATTTTGTTTTCTCATCTAAGTGTAAACTCTTTTAAAAAAGGGATTACATTCACATCTAATATTAATATGACCCATACATCCAACCTCAAGCTTCTAATATAGAGATGAAAATGTATCTATTACTGGTAATCAATAAATCTTAGACTTACTAATTATACATAGGGTCTAAAGGAAAAATAGTACTTCTCAAAATTATTTGATGCCAGTTTCAAAGCTTCTATCCATCAGAAGCTATATTTTCCATGTTACTCTCAATGCATTTCTCTGTTTCTTCAATCTCTAGTGCATTATATAATAATTTATTGTACTTACAGTAAAGCAGAGTGATGAAAAATGTAGATTCTGGAGCAGATTGTCTGGATTCAGATTTTAGAATCTTACACATATGACCTGGACTCATCTAAGTTTTCTCATCTGTAAAATGAACATAAATGTATATAAGTTATAAGGTAGTTGTGAGATTAAACAAACTAATGAAAATAAAACATCTGGAAAACTACCTGTCACGGAGTAAATTCCTGGAATTTTTATTCATGACCATTATACTTTCTTATGGCACCATCAAGGGATAACCAGATGTTGGGATGCCTAGGTGGATCAGTTGGTTAAGTGTCTGGCTCTTGGTTTGGGCTTAGGTCATGATTTCGCAGTTTCCTGAGTTCGAGCCCCTCTCTGTGCTAAGAGCGGGAAGCCTGCTTGGGATTCTTTCTCTCTCCTCTCTTTTCCCCTCCCCCACTTGCACTCACTCTCTCTCTCCAAATAAGTAAACTTGAAAAAAAAAAAGATAACCAGGTGTTATTTCACCTCTACAGATCAAACACTTGAACCAAAAAAGAGGGAATTTGATGTATTATGAATTACAATAGATATAATCTCTAAAGGCAGAGTGTGAATTCCCTGAATCCACTGGTTTTAAAATAAACACTGAACTGTCCTATCTTCTTTCCCAGAATGGTTCTGCTTCCAGGTTCAGTGCAGGGCAATATTTGGTGTTGTGAGGCTGCAAGAAAAGGACGAATAAGACATGGTCTCTTTTCTCAAGTAGTTGACTCTCTCAGTTGTGCTGAATAGTGTGTCACTACCTTTTCTTCCAATCATGTTACCATAATAGATGTGAGTGGAATTTTCCTTAACCAAAACCCAGGAAGTACACTGTTGATTCTGTTGTACCTGAACTTTCCTATAGCAGTAATAATATGTGAGTCATTGGGTTACTGGTAGAGATAGTGTCTCAGAATAGTGCATCAGCCAGGTCTCTTACCTGCAGATAACAGGACCCAGCTAGTTTAAATGGGAAAGGATTTATTAAAAAATGTAGGTAGCTTAAAGTATTTCCGTAAGGGCCAGGGAAATGGTTTCATAGCTATGTGACCAGAAAAAAGAACAGCTGAGAGTAATGCTCAACCATGAAACAGAAATGTTCTGGTAGAAACCCCATTGCTGTCTTCTCACATAGCTCAACATCATGACATAGAGCCTGGGCATTAAAACCTTCACTGTTGTTGCCTTCAAGCACCAAATTTCTTGGCTAAAATGCTTGCAAAAAGACCCACTGGCCGTTTGCATAGTCACTTCCTTACATTGGCAGCTTTCTCCTTATCAGTCTTGGCAGAGACACAAGAAATCAAAACCATAACAAAAACCTTACCTTATCTTCAAGACAGATAAGGGGTTTTTCATCTTTCTCTCCTTCTCCTTCTCTTTCATCTTTTTTTCTTTTTCAAGTTCCTATCACTTAAGTTTAAGATACCTTTGGTACTGATCAAGACCTGCCATGTATATATTACTTCTACTTTATGAGGTGGTGTTCCTAAGCATGCCCAACTTTGTGAATTATGGGTCAGAAATAACATACATGTTGTGATAAGGCAGTTCAGGTTCAAATCTATTTGCTTTATCAAAGTCAGGTATTCAGCAGCAAGCCAGAATTTGTCTATTCTCTATTAAAGAGAAAATAGATAGTTGCCAAAAAGGGCATAGATTTGCTCCACCATTGTATGAGTCTGTGTTATGGTTCTCCTCCTAGGGAGTCCTAGAGTAATGAAATCTGGCAGTAGACACCTATCTTAGTCTATGTAGTTTGTTATAATCAAATAACATAGACTAGGTGGCTTCTAAACATTTATTTCTCAAAGTTCTGGAGGTTGGGAAGTCCAAGCCACAGCATGAGTAGATCTGGTGTTTGGTGACAGCCCACTTCTGGTTCATAGAAGGCCATCTTTTCACTGTAACCTCACGTGGCAGAGGAAGTGAGGATCACCCTGGGGCCTCTGTTATGAGAGCACTAATCCCTTTTGTGAGAGCTCCACTCTCATGGCCTAATCATCTTCCAAAGGCCTCACCTCCTAAGACCATAGCCTCAGGGGTTAGCATTTCATCTTATGAATTTTAGGGGGGACACATATTCAGTCTACAGTACTAGCCTAATTTATTTATTTATTTATTTATTTATTTATTTTTTACTTTTTTTTTTTTAATTTATTTTTGAGACAGAGACAGAGCATGAACGGGGGAGGGTCAGAGAGAGAGGGAGACACAGAATCTGAAACGGGCTCCAGGCTCTGAGCTGTCAGCACAGAGCCCGATGCAGGGCTTGAGCTCACGGGCTGCGAGATCATGACCCGGGCCGAAGTCGGATGCCCAACCAACTGAGCCACCCAGGCGCCCCAATACTAGCCTAATTTAAAACGTGTGTCTAAAATTTTACAATCTTAAGGCCCTATGTATATAATCAGGACCCAGTTGATTCCATTTTTAACAATGGATGCAAATGTAATTCAGGAGGAAGATAAAGCTTTTCATGTCTACAAATGATAGAAGATCCCCGCACAAAGTTAGTAACAAAAATTACCCATTAAGGTAATTACATAGCTTAATTTCTAGATCAATGAACTGTTCTCTCAGAACATGAAGATAAATTTAACTGTAAACTTAATGATTTTTAAAAGCTAATGATAGAAGGGATACAAGCATTATTTAGATTTATATAGTACAGCAAAAGCAGGCTTAATCATCTCATGGTGATGAAATATGTAGCAATTTTTTCCACTTGGACACTTCTTGAATGTCAGTAGCAAGAACTTGAGCCCTCACCCCTTCATCTAAAAACAAACAAACAAAATCCAAAACAATCTTTTAATGGCCATGGGTTGTTATTCACATTCAAAATGTTATGCAGCAGTCACAAGAGTGGAGTCAAATTAAGTTACCAAGCTGAGGTCGTGCTAACAGTGTGGAGGCAGAAAAGTGGAAATGGACACTGACTCTAAGCAGAGGGCAGACTGTCAGCATAGAGATGATGTAGAGGCCACAGGAGTCCCTGTGCCTGGTCAGTGTTCAGTACTTCTTCTCTGTTAGAGCCTAAAGAGGCTTCCAAATCAATCCCAGTTTTTCCAGCTATCTTGCACAACACTGACATGGGATACTATGTGTAAGGAGACTAAATGTATGGGCAAATTATTCTTTGATAGTCATGAGGCATCAGAAGAATAGGAGAATTAAGAATTACTTTAGGGGCACCTAGGTGGCTCAGTCGGTTGAGCATGTGACTTCAGCTCAGGTCATGATCTCAAGGTTCTGACTTCGAACCCTGCGTTGGGCTCTGTGCTGACAGCTCAGAGCCTGGAGCCTGCTTCGAATTCTGTGATTCCCCTCTCTCTCTGCTCCTCTCCTGCTCACACTCCGTCTCTCTCAAAAATAAATAAAACATAAAAATAAATAATTACTTTAATGATGTATTTTTCTAGATCACATAAGTAAAAATGAAATAGTAATAGTTTAGGATAATTTTCAGAAGTTTTATTTTCAGGCTCCTTTAGTATTTTAGTTCCACCTGGACTATTTTATTTCCATTTTTTCCAACTGTAACACTTGGCACAATTTTGTGCAATATGCCTGTTTTATGTTCCTCCTTCTACTGCTCTATGAACTGTAGAAGGGAAGGGAGATTTATTTTTCATGATTGCAATTCCAGCAGCCAGAGTTTGGTATATATTGGAGGCTCAATGAAAGTTTGCTGAATGAAGACATGAATGACTGCTGTGTCAATGATAATTACAGAAAACTTTATTTTTTAAAATTTTGTTAATGTTTTATTTTATTTTTTTGAGGGTCAGAGAGAGACAGAGCATGAACAGGGGAGGGGCAGAGAGACGGTGACACAGAATCCAAAGCAGGCTCCAGAAGAGCCCGATGTGGGGCTCAAACCCACAAATGTGAGATCATGGCCTGAGCCAAACTCGGACGCTCAACCGACTGAGCCACCCAGGCAACCCAATATAGAAAACTTTAAAATAATGCCTTGTGTATTGATTTAGATAAGTGTTGTTCTGATTATATAATTGAAGTGAATAAAGATACAAATGTAATAAGATTAACCACCCAAAAAAGATTTACCTTTTAATTGTTTAAAGAACACCCTCATCCTAACTATGTAATTTTCTCTGTCGATATAAGTATACACATGCACACACTAAGCAAGCCTGTTTGGACTAATGCATCAGTGAGGCTGCCATCTTCAAGAATGAAAGATTTTCATAAGTTTAAGTAGTAAATAATTAAAATAGGAGTTTGTACACCCAAATGAATGTCTGTTTGAAATGTGAGTAGGAGATATTTTCGCACAGAGAAGGCCTAAGTCTTTGCCTAATGAAGGCTACCACAATCAACCTCCTCTTGTAGCAACCCTCACCAACCCCTCCTCCACATCACACTTCAGGGGGAAAAAAATGAAGGACCATCATTGCAGAAGAACACCATCTACCCCTCTCAATCAATATCTTCTGTGGGAAGTTTGTATGATCTCACCTAACAAATACTGAATATTTGAAACCACCACCACCAAGTTTAAAAAGATAAACTCTTTGGTCAGATTCCTTCATTTAATACATCTCCATCTCCATTCCCCCTCCACCCCCAACACGATTTGCATGATTTCAGCTGAAATCTACAACTCAGAAATACCCACAGACAGTGTCTACTAAACCAGGGTACATTACAGTGTTATCTGGCAGGCCTAGAAGGGAAAGAAAGATTGTCACAAACTCACTCTGCAACAGTCCCTAGAGGAATTACTTTGCCCAACTTGATTAAAATTGCATGTGACATGACTGTTCCTTGAAAAGAAAACGTGCTCCAAGTCACTACATTGTGATGCATTTTTGTGATCAATGTGAGCAATTTTAGAACCAACGATTCCTGTCACACACGATGGTCTAATCAAATTAAGTTAAATAAATACGTCATGAATCCACATTAAATTTAATCAAAGGCACAGGGCTGCATGTATGACATATATTGAAATCAGAAGTGGCCATCTCTGATCAGTGAGCAGATGAACAAAAATTCCTACCCAATAGGATTGTTGTGAAGGCCAAACATGCAACATCCAATCATCTTGGATCCCCAAGAAGGATTTCTGTGTATAATATGATATATAATAAATATAATATAATATATAATATAATATAATATAATATAATATAATATAATTAATACAATAATAATGGTAGAAGGCCTAAGGAAAGAGGTGAGTGAAAGGACATCAAATAAAGGAAGAAATGAGGAGAGGAGTAAAGGAGACCAGATAGGACGGCAGCAGACAGGCTGAATGAGTTATAAAAGTGTGAAGGGGAAAATGGGAAGAATGACTTCTCTACTCTTGCAAATAATCTATAATTCACAGTTGCATGCTTAGCCTTTACAACAACCCTATTGGATAGGAATTTTTGTTCATCTGCTCACTGATCAAGAATATTTATTTATTTAAAACTCACTCTGTGCCAGGCCTTTTTTTTAGGTCCTGGGAGTAAAAGAACCTATTATATAACTTATATTGTAGAATGGAGAAACATCAACGACAGCAACAAAGGCCTAAAAAACTAAGTAAATAAAACACATTTTAGAGATGAATCTCAGAGCTTATATTAATTTTCTATTGCTGCTAGACTAAATTATCACAAATCTACTGGCTTAAAGCAATACGAATTTATTCTCCTACAGTTGTAGTTGTGGACCTCAGAAATCTGAAATGGGTTAGCAGAACCATGTTCCTTCTGAAAACTAAGAGAAAGTCCATTTTCTTGCCCTTTCCAGCTTCCAGAGGCTTCCTGCAATCCTTAGCTTATGGCCCTGTTTTACTGTTTCTGTTATCACATCTTTGTCTCTGACTCTGACCCTCCCTCTTTCCTATTACAAGGACCTTGGTGATTACAATGGACCCACCTGGGTAACCCAAGATTATTTCCAAGTCCTTTAATTAATCACATATACCAAGTCTCCTTTGCCATGTAAGGTAACATAGTCACAGGTTACAGGGATTAGGACAGGGACATCTTTGGAGAGCCATTATTCAGCTTATCACAGAGCCTGGAGTGAATTGTTCAACTGCCTATATCTGGTCCAGACCTTCAGTCTTCTGAATCCAAATGCACTGATCTTTCTCCTTTATCATGGCTGAACCCCTCATCCTCTGTTCATCCTTCACCTGCTAAGAAAATCAGAGTCCACTTGATGTTCTTTAATGTTTTCTATAGTTTTAGTTACCCTGCTTCACTCACGTTGTGTTTTAAAGCTAGTGAAAACATACCTAATTTGTTCAAAGGTAACAGCAACTCACAACTGGTTAATGTATCCATCCATTCAACAACTATTTACTGAGAACTGCTTATGTGCTAAATTCAAAACTAGAGTAGAAAACAAAACAGATGTTGCCTTTGCCTTGTTGGAACTTTTAGTCTTGTGGGAAAGATAGATATTAAACTATCTAACACATAGATAATTATGCATTCTAGTAAGTGGTAAGAAAGAAATGAAAAGGGTTTGATGACAGATTATAATTAGGGAAATCAATTAGACAGGGAGGTTAAGGACAGATTTTCTCTGAAGGGAACACTGAAGCACAGACTGACAGATGAACAGAAGCCTTCCTTGTAAAGGGAGTGTGGGCAGAGAAAGGTCTTTCTGTGTATGGGTGGGTGGAAGGTGCTTTTACGGGCAGCGCAAACTCCATGGCCCTGAGATGGAAAAGAGCTTGATAATTTGGATAATTACTTAAAAATCCATGTGACTGGAGAATAATGAGTGGGGGAGAGGAGGCCTAAGATATTATGAGCTGATAGGTAGGGATAGTATAGGTCATGCAGACCACAGACTGTGGGGAAAAGTTTGGATTTTATTTGAAAGTGCACTGGGAAATTACTGAAGGATTCTGAGGTGAGAGTGAAGTGATCTAATTGTATTTATGCTTTTAAAAGATGATTTTTAAAAGATTGGGAAAAATCCAGCATGGAAGCTGAGACATTAATAAGGAAGCTGCCGTAGGGAAATGACGATTGCTTGGACCAGAGCTGGGCTGGGAAAGAGGCGAGCAATGGACAGACAGGAGATGCACTGTGGACTACGAGAAACAGGATTTGTTAATGGACAAGATGCAGGGAGTGAGGACACACATACACATCAAGTTTGACTCCCAGGTTGCAAGTTTGAGAATCTAGGTAGTTGGTCAGGCTGTTTATGGAGATGACAAAGAACAGAGAAGAAATGACATTAGGACAGAAAGTCAATAAGTTCTTCCTCTTTAGACCTCTTAATTGTGAGATTTTTGTGAAATTTTAAGCAAGGATGTCATGTAAGCAGGTAGATGAATGAGTCTGGAGGTTAGAGGAGAGCCTGAGGTGGACATAAATTTAGAACTTAGTGGCATAGCAGTAATATATAAGTACGGGGATGGATGAGATCAGCTGGGAAGAATGTTGAGGCAGGAGGGATTAGGGAGCAAGCCTTGGTTGATTCAAATATTTAGAGTTGGAGAGTATTCAGGGAGAAGGAGGCTGAGAATTGAGGTCAGAGAGGTAAAGGAAAATCAGAGAAATACAGTTCAACAAAACCAAGAGAAGAGAGTGTTTCACGAACAAGTGGCTTACAAGGTTCATTACGGTGAACACTTGTTTTTGTCAAAAACAAAAGTATCACAAAAGAGAGCAGTTTCAAAATACAGAGCAGACAAGTACAACTGAAGATTACATGTTAAGAAGATATACTTTTCTTCATTTGTTTCTGAGAAAGCACATTTGTTTCTAGCTGCTAGAAACTGAGCTGAGGCTCGCAGTCAGGCCCTGCTGTTTTCCTGTTGGACATAAGCTCACAGAACATTGGACAAGGTCATTCTGACACCACAATAAAAGTAAGTAAAAAAAAAATCACCATGAGGCCCACAAAATATCAAATGCCCTCTGTACTCAGCTGCAATGAGTGACTGCTACTTCTTTACTAATTTACAGCTTTATCCTGATTTTAATCTGTCCTTCCTGTAGATCAGATTTGTTCAGATACTCAGTTACAGAATTGCCCCTGCTTTCTGCCAGACACACTCCAAACTGAGCCACTGCTTCCCTAGACTCTTCTTAAAATAATCCATCCAAAGCCTAAATCCCATAATAGCTTCTTTGTGACATCCCTTACGGAGGGGCCTCAGAGCCACCCCCACCCCACAGGGAGCACTGCCCTTCAGTGCTGAAGACCTGCAAGAAGTCCTCTGGCTGAGGGGCATTGACATTTCCTAGTCCCCTAAAAATATCAACAATCCATAATTGATAAACACATATAACCAACTAATAAAAACACTAAATTAGCCAGAACTCCCCATTACTCAACCATTCCAGATCAATTATATCTATTAGTTATATAAAGATTACTATTATTGCTCCTAAAACATTTGTATTATAATTTCCTCTTACCTACATAAATCCTCAGTTTCATTAACAGCTCAAAACCCTTGGAGCGCCTGGGTGGCTCAGTGGGTTAAGCCTCAGACTCTTGGTTTCGGCTCAGGTCAGGATCTCATGGTTTGTGGGACAGAGCCCTGCACTGGGCTCTGGGCCAACAGTGTGAAGCCTGCTTGGGTTCTCTCTTTCCCTCTCTTTCTGCCCCCCACCTTCCTCCTCACGCTTTCTCACTCTCTTTTGCTGTCTCTCAAAATAAATGAATAAACGTTTAAAAAAAAAAAGACCGCAAAAACCTCTACAGACCTTTATTTATTTTATTTTTTTCCTGTTCCTCACATAGTACAGATGACAATTCCTTTTTTCCTCGGTCTCATAGAGCTAGTCGGGAGGTCAATGTGATTTTTGTCACTGAAGTGCCAGAAGGTCATTAATAGGAAGTTCCTTCCTATTTATAAAGATTGAATCAAACTTCTATCAGAATGGTAAAAGATACTGTTCACATGTTAGTTGTCATGTCTTCTAGTGTCCTCTGATCTATGACAGGTTTGCCCTGTTGCCCTGTTTTTTTGTAACTTTGACAGTTTTGAAGAGTACAGTAAGATCAGATATTTCATATAATGTCCTCAGTGTGGGTTTGTCTGATATTTTCTTATTATTAGGTTAAGGTTGTAGCTTTTGGGAAAGAACACCATAGAAGAGAGATGCCCTTCTCATCATATCCTATCAGGAGGTACATGCTATCAACATGACTTGTCTCTGGTGAGGTTAACCTTGATCACGTGGTTTAGGTGGCACGTTTCAGGTTTCTTCATTGTGAGGTAACTAATTTTTTTCTTTTTAATAATATATTCCTTGGAAGGAGGTCACAAAGTCCAACTCACTCTCAGTGGGAGGGAAATTAAGCTGCATGTATTGGGGGTGAGGGGTGAGGAGGAAGTATCTACATATCTTATTTGAACATCTTTTACAAGTAAGATTTGTCCCTTCTCCCCCATTTACTTATTTGTTCAATCATGTATTTATATCTGGATGGACCCTTGGATATTTATTGCCTCCAGAACTGTGAAAAATAATGATTTCTAGTTTAAGCCATTCAGGCTATGGTATTTAGTTACTGTGGTCTGACCAATCAGGTTGAAGAAATTCCCTCTATTACTAGTTTGATGACTTTTAAAAAATAAATCACGAATGCATACTGGGTTTTGTTTCCTCACCTGGTTAAGATATCTGGGATCTGTTTGGATCCCTGCTTCCTATCTTGTAGCCTGGAAACTGTCCAGCAACTGATCTGGTGTAATAATAAGGCTCTCTTTGTTTCTTTCCTTTCTTCAAAGAATTATGTATTTTGCCCAGTTTTCTAGTTTATTGGGATGGAAGGGTAAATCAGGTTCCTGCTACTCTATCATGGCTGGAAGTGGAAATCATTATCTTATTTTAATTTTCAAACTGTTCCTAGTAAGTTTGAAACTTTCCTTTTAAGTAACATTTGTAAGTCCTCCTTCTCAATTGTGTGTTATGAATAATTTGCCCATTTATCTATTAAAATATTTCTTTTTATATACATTAAGCATAAAAGGAATAACTTTCTAGATTACGGAAGGAGTAAGTATTCACTCCTCCTAAAACCTTTTCTACCCCCTTACTCCACTTTACCCACTCCCTATCCTCTCCTTAGATGTATATCTCTACTTTTAATATTTGTTCATTTTTCTCTTCCTATTGTGAATGTTGTGCTGTTGCTAAATATTTGTTTCTGCCCCTCATTCTTTGAGAGGACTTTTCCTTCCCCACTTGTAGTGAGTCTTGTGAGGCTGTCAATCAAAAATCCTGATCCTCTTTCCATAGAGGTGTACATCTGGACCAGTTGAGCCAATCAGAGAAATTAATCCCCTATAGGCCTGGTCCATTATTTAAGGAGAGTTTATCAGAGTCCTTGAGAAGTAGGATTATGTATGCTCTTTAAGAGAGGTTTTCTTCTCTGTTTTTCTGAGATTAGAACTAAGAACAATGAAATCCTAAAGCTACTAGATTTTATCTTTATTTTATCTTTAATTAAAAAAAATTTTAATGTTTATTTTCGAGAGAAAGAGAGTGTGAGCAGAGGAGGGGCAGAGAGAGAGAGGGAGACACAGAATCCAAAGCAGGCCCCAGGCTCCGAGCTGTCACCGCAGAGCCCTATGTGGGACTCAAAGTCATGAGCTGTCAGATCATGACCTGAGCTGAAGTCAGATGCTTAACCAACTGAGTCACCTATATTTTCACCTCCATGAAGAAAGCATACAAGAGACAGAAAGCAGCACGTGGAAAGCAGATGAAAGATGGAGAAACAGAACAAGAATCACACTGATATCATTTCAACCTTGGCTACAACAATGCCTAAAGTCCCTCTCATCATCATGTCAAAAATGCATTCCAAGGGGCGCCTGGGTGGCGCAGTCGGTTAAGCGTCCGACTTCAGCCAGGTCACGATCTCGCGGTCTGTGAGTTCGAGCCCCGCATCAGGCTCTGGGCTGATGGCTCAGATCCTGGAGCCTGTTTCCGATTCTGTGTCTCCCTCTCTCTGCCCCTCCCCCGTTCATGCTCTCTCTCTGTCCCAAAAATAAATAAAAAACATTGAAAAAAAATTCAAAAATGCATTCCATTCTATATTTCAGTCACTTTGATTTGAGTTTCTGTTACCACCAAGATTCCTGGCAAATCCAAATTCTATATGATTAGCTTTCTGAAGCTGACCGTAACTATTCTACCACAACATCAGTGCGACACATCTCTCTAACCATGGCTTCAGGTATCTTGGAGGCTTGGAGTGTGCCCTTAATAATGGCTGGCCTTGAATTAAAGATCAAATGAGAAAGGAAAGCTGTCCCCCATATTCTGCATTTTAAATGAACCTACCACTACTACTGCATGTGGAGTACATATAGATGGCTTGGGATGGGTTGAGGAAGGAGACATCATACATTTCTAAGCATATAGAGAATCATTTTTGAGATAGTGTAAAATAGAAAACTCATTCAACTAGGTTTTTATATGTGATCAATTGCATCACTTGACCCTGTTGTTACATCTGTAAAGGCTTAGCATACCATGTACTTTATTTTAAAGAGAGGAAGCTATTATATTCATTTTGCCCAAACTCACCAGTTCTCACTGCAGCAACTGTCAGTTTGCCATCTCTGGTCAATAATCTCAATTCCTGTGTTTTGGAGGAGAATCACTATCAAGGATTCTTAAATTCATGAATTTTAAAAGATGCTTTAAAAAACCAGTCAGCATTGGGGCGCCTGGGTGGCTCAGTCGGTTAAGCATCCGTCTGCGACTCAGGTCATGATCTCGCAGTTTGTGAGTTTGAGCCCACGTTGGGCTCTATGCTGACAGCTCAGAACCTGGAGCCTGCTTCGGATTCTGTGTCTCTTCTTCTCTCTGCCTTTCCCATGCTCATGTTCTGTCTCTCAATAATAAATAAATGTAAAAAAAAAAAAACAATCAGCATTTCTATATTATTTCCAATAACAAATGAAAATAACAGATGTGCCTACAATACATTAAAAATTCTTGTGAACATTTAAAACAGATACACAGCTGTCACATTTTTTGGATTTTAGTAAGAAAGTGTACTTTAACTCTTCATATTATTTATCTGTCCAATTATCAAAGATCCTATTTTCATAAGGAATAGATTTTTTCCTTAGCTGAAATAAAAATAAGCTATTTCATAATAAGCCAGATCATAACAAGACCTAAAGAGAAAAACCAAACCCCTTCCATTATTGTTTCTTGTCCAATATTTGCTTTCCTAGCTTTTGGTACAGGAAGTCTTCCAGTCTCCTTTCCTATACCTTTACATTTTCAAGCTCTCCGTGAAGGAAAAGATTCTTCCAAGGATCTCCTCAAAACAAAAACAAACAAGCGAAAAAAAGCCATTTCTAAGCATTATGTCACATCAGATTTAAGAAAATTTTGGATAATATAAAGTTTGTCATTTAACATTGATTTATGTGAAAAAAATACAAGTCTGTTCAAGAATATTTCCCCACCCCTCCAAGAAAACTTAACTCAGAGCTGATTGTACATATGGCAATCAACAGAGTGAAAGAAAGGACACTTAATTAGGAGGTGTGCATTTAAAATGATTGAAAGCATTTGATGTAGGAATGAAGCAGACTTCTAAACCTGAGTTAGTACGCCAGACTGGGAAGAGAGGAGAAGAGGAAAGACACATGGGCCAGAGATGTGAAAGAGTAAGCATCTGGTTTATCACAGAAAATTGCACTAAATTGGGATCCCGTTGGGCTGGCTTCGTGGATCTGTGACTCGTGCAGTTACACAGGCCCCAGCTCAGAAGGACCCCGTGTTTGGTTTAATGCTCTGCTATAGCTGTCTTGAAATTCTCAGTGATCATTGAATGAGGGGGCCCTGCATTTTCACTTGTACCACATCCCACAAATCATGTAGGTAGTCTCCATCCCAGTTTAGTTCTCCTAGGACTTCTTAGATGTCTCATCTCTCAGTTCTACAGTCCTCATTTTCTACCACCAACAAAGGAGTGAAATTGGCTTTCTCACTTACAGACATCTTGTGATTACAGTGAGATTCCATTTGCAAACAGGATACTATGGACATTTCCACTTCATTGTTTCTGCTCATCGATCCATTTAAAACCAATAGGGGGTGCCTTGGTGGCTCAGTTGGTTAGGCGTCTGATTCTTGATTTTGACTCAGATCATGATCTCACAGTTTGTGAGTTCAAGCCCCATCTCAGACTCTGTGCTGACAACCTGCAGCCTGCTTGGGATTCTCTCTCTCTCTCTTTCTTTCTCTGCCCCTTCCTCTCTCTCTCTCTCTCTCTCTCTCTCAATAAATAAATAAGTAAATAAATAAATAATAAAACCAATAGAAATCTGCCTTCACTCTGAGTCCAAAAGGACAAACCCTTGAAACATTCTACTCAAGTCATTTGGTTCTGCTCTTAAAACTCAACCTTGATATTTTTTTTGGTAAATGTTTTTATTTATTTTTGAGAGACAGAGAATGCAAGTGAGGAAGGGGCAGAGAGAGAAAGAGGCAGAGGATCTGAAGCGAGCTTTGCACTGACAGCAGGGAGCCTGATGTGGGGCTGGAACTCACCAACCATGAAATCATGACCTAAGCCAAAGTCGGATGCTTAACTGACTGACCCACCCAGGCACCCCTCAATCTTGATATTTTTTAAAAAAATTTTTAATGTTTATTTTTGAGAGAGAGAAAGAGGGAGAGAGAACGTGATTGGGGGAGGGGCAGAGAGAGAGAGGGAGACACAGAATCTGAAGCAGGCTCCAGACTCTGAGCTGTCAGCACAGAGCCCAATGCAGAGCTCAAACTCTCAAACCCAGAAGATCATGGCCTGAGCTGAAGTTGGACGCTTAACCGACTGACCTACCCGGGAGCCCCGCAACCTTGATATTTTTAAGACCAATGTGTACAAAGCATCATGTTCAGCACCATGGCAAAGAGAAAAGGACAAGAGACAGAATCTCCTCTCAGAGGAGTTCACAAATGAGTGGAGGCAGATGTGACACAAATAAGGGCGTGAAAGAAGGGGGCAAGGAAGGGGACTTTGGGCAGATGGAGAAGTGGTTATCACAGGCTGAACCCAGGCTCAGAGTGAGGACAGTGACATCATAGTTTGTGAGATATGCTTCTAAACTATCTCAAGGATAAAGAAATGAACACTCCTTAGCTCTAAAATAGAAGCAAACTTCTTCACAGGGTGAGTTTAAATGCTTGTCAAGAATGCTTGGAAAATGCCTTGCCTGATGCCTACTTCATAGCAAGTACTTGATAAAAAATATTTTTCCCTTTAATTATTGTTTTCGTAAAAATGACTGATGCATTTGCATGAAGTAGAAAAAGACTGAAAACTGCACAGCTCATCATCTGACCAGGCCATCCCAGTTTCTAGAGCAGTGCTTAGTCCTGATAACAAGCTCTACTTCCAGCCCTGGTTCCATTATTACCGTGGTGTGTGATCTTGGGAAAATTCTCTAAAATGCTGCTATCTTATCTCTCAAATGAAACAGTTGTATGAAATTATTCCTTACTACTCTTTCAACTCCAAACTTTGATTCCAGGAAGTTTCCTCCTCCTCGCCCTTCTTCTTCTGTTGTTTAAAAAGATTAAAAAATTCAACCCTTCAGTGGTAATGATTAGCAGACTTTGGGAAGTATACATTCTGAAATTTTCTAAAATGTAAGTTGCAGAGTCTTATGTACACCATGATCTCATTTCTTAAAACTATATGTATATAATTCTAAAACTATATAATTATATATACACACACACACACACACACACACACACACACACACTTTTATGACATGAAATCACAGTGCAAATAAGATTTGGCAAATTCCATTTTTTCCTTTATATATTTTCACATCTAATCCATTCTCTTTAATGACTGACTAGTATTCAGTTGTATGGATCTCTCTGTCTCTCTCTTGACCCCAAACTCCCATACACAGAAATTTAGGTTATTTCCACCTTGTTATTACAAAGAATGTTGTAGGAACATCTTTACACGTATATTTGAACATATTAAGTGTTTCAATAGGTGAAATTTCTAGATGTTGAGAGCATTGGTAAAATGCTTATAAACATTTAACACATTTATTATATATCAAATTTCCCTCCATGAAGTTGTGCCAATTTGTGTTCCCACTAACACAGAATCTACTAAAAATGCCTATTTCCCCACACCTTCAGGATCAGTGGCTACTTTCAGTATGTTATCATTTTTGCCTGTATGTAGGTCACAAAATGTCTTACTGCTGTTTTAATTGGATTATTTTAAATTAAATATTAAATTAATTTTAATTTAATTTAATTTAACTTAAATTTAATTTTAAATTAAAATTAATTGGATAATTTTAATTTGAATTATTATTAATAATTGTACTATAATTAATATCTGCATTTCCTCTTCAGTGAACTATTTACATATTTGATCATTCTTTCAACTAGGATATATCCTTTTTCTTTTTAGTTAGTACAACCTTAAAAATATATTATGTGTTATACGTACAAGTATTTCCTCTCAGTGTGTCTCTTGTCTTTCGATTTTATTTATAGTATTTTTTGCCATCCAGATACTTTCTATATTCTTGCAGCCATTTATGTTAAACATTTTCGTTTTTTCATGTTTTATTTTTGAAAGAGAGAGCACAAGCAAGGGAGGGACAGAGAGAGGGGGGAGCAGAAGATCCCAAGCAGGCTCTGCACTGACAGCAGTAAGCCCCAAGCGAGGCTTGAACTCACAAACTGTGAGATCATGACCTGAGCCAATGTCGGATGCTCAACCAACTGAGCCACCCAGGCTCCCCTCTGTTGAACATGTTCTATATCATTCTGAGATTTTATACCATTTACGAAGCCCTTCACCAACCCAGGATTAAAAAAATATATTTTGTCTATTGTTATACTTTGCCTAACAATAGACAAAATACTTTGTCTACTATTATACTTTTTTTTAATGTTTTGACAAGTATTGTACTTGGAATTTATTTGTCTGTATGATTTGAGATTCAAATATAACCCTGTTTTCTTCCAAATGAAGAGCCAATTATTTTAGCTTCATTATTGAATAAACCATCTCATTTTCCTTGATTCAAGATGTCACCTGTATCACATCTTAAATTCTAATATTTATTTGAGTTTCCTTCTAGGCCCTATTTTGTGAACAGCTGTTAGACTGTAGAATAAATGTGTGCCTGCACTCATGGAATGCTGAGCTATAATCATACAGCTTTGTGCAGGACTGTTGGAATAAAAGTTTGAGATGTTCAACCTGCATTTCAGTAGGATTATGTGCATGAACTTATGTGTGCATGGTGGGCCCTAAAGGACATTATGTGTGCCCTTGCACTAGTTTTGTGAGGGATATAGGATGTGGGAGAGAGAGCTCAGCCATGGACATGACATCATCTATGGAACTGCAGCTGGCCAGGAGGAACATATGTCAGTGAAAAGTCCAACCCAGTTCATTCTCACTCTTTTAGTCTCTCCCCTCTGTGAGAGACTCACCTCCACCCTTGGCTGTCACCCTTACATGACTGATTGCCATCCCAGTTGGAACAAATCCCTGCCTCTCAAATTATGCAATCAAAGTAATTTGGAAACAAAATTCAAAATCACTAGAACTTGCACCCATCTGATGTAGCATCAGGAGACAGATCAAAAATGAGACTAGGCATTGCTAAAACATAGTAAAAGATAATAACCATGATTTGGAAAAGAACTCTGAAATGTCTCCTGTTGTCAGAAAATTCCCCTTTCATAAGAATTTCAGATGGCACATTGCTTCTTTGGGCCATGTATTCTACATTTTAAGGCTCAGAAACATAGGTAGATGAATAATTTCTATGTATAACCTAAATCTAAATTACATTAAAGGAATCATTACTTCAAAAATCTATTTGTATTTTCCTTCAATCTGTTGCACTTGACTTAAGGATCCAACCAAAAACAAATTCATGACAAATAATTAGTTTTGTTAAAATAGCTACCAGGGATGCATGCAAAATAATAAAAAGGTAATGACACTGCTGGCATATCCATTAACCCAATTAAAAATTTAGAGCACACCAATGAGAACACACTAATCAATAGACCTTTAGAGAATTGTATTTCAATCTTCTAAGAAGTTATTCAAGAATAACATTCTTCTTTAATTCTAATCATTTACAAAATTGTTTTAAATTTCAAAATTGTGAGCTTTGAATAGGTGTGGTCTATTTATAATGATATTTGTATGAGGTATAGCATTTACATACCTGTGAAAATGAGTTAGTTCCTTACACTTGAGTGACCTAACCAAATGCTCCCTTGTAAACTGCTAACTGACATGCGTGGGGCCATTTTCAGCTTCTCTCCAGAGAAATTCCTGAGAGTATTTATTTGTGCTTAGGCTGATATGACAACAGGGATTTGGGGTAAGGGGGATTTGGGGAATATTTGGTTATGTTTTATATATGGTTACAATGAGTGAGTTGCAGCTGTTACTTGGTCATATTTTAAATAACTGGATATTATGCCTTGTCTTGGAACCTAAAAATTACAAAGGTCTCCATTTGGGTCAGTTTGGGAAAATGCTCCTGAATGAATTTTCATACTTCATCTGTATTTCCGAAATACAGATAGAATATGCCATGAAAGATATCAACAAATTTTAGCCATGGGCCTCTGAGAACAAGAAAGGATGGTTTCTGGTGTGTTTCTGGTGGCAAGGGACTGGCATAGTGACTTGCATCCAGCCCAGGGTGGAAGCTGAGCAGATAAGACGTGGAAAGGTTCACATGTCCGTATTTGAGATCTGAATCCTCAGAGAGTACAATTTTAGTCTCCCTTTCTCTCCTGTCACCTCATACCCTAGAAAAACCTGAAATTTTTGTGAAGGACGCTTCTCTTTATTATCCTACATTTTTTCTTCTTCCCTTGGTCTTCGCTTTTTTTTTCTTGAGATCATTGGACAGAGTTTGCCTTTTCTTAAACTTGTCATTCTATCTCTGTGTTTTTCTTTTGGCTTCCATCTCTACATAGCTAAACACATATATCATGACTCAATAACTCCACATAGTAAATGGGTACAACATGTAAGGGAAATTTACTACCTTGACATTGCCATGTGTGCTAGTAGAAAATATAATTCATGACATATGCCTGACTGACATCATGGAAAAATGTCCTGTCTTCTTAAATGTCACTATACCAAAATAGATTATAATGGAACTCAAACAGTAATTTTTGGGTTTATTTTCTAAAGTCTTCACTGATAGAGGACACTAGATAGTATTTTTTCTATTCCACTTAGTCATCTCACTATTATTTCTTCAAGCTTGGTGGTCTTTTAAGTAGATTATCTACATGGAGTCTACATTTCTACATAGCATTGAGACTCTAGAGGGTTCTAGGTATCAAGATGAAAAGATTAGTGCTACCTATTTCCCCAGTTTACAGACATACTACAACAAATGGCCAGAAAGCATGCATGAAACTATATGAACACTTCCTGAAGACCCAGGGAGTTGGTTATTTTATATCCAATGGCTTATGCTCTCAATGCACAGGGTATAGTTCAAAAATTTCTGTAATTGTTTTTCAGTTTCCAGCCAATTTTTGGATATTCATCAGGAGGCTACTTGTAAGTGTTATGAATTGGAAATGGGATAGATAAAGAACAAATGGAAAACACCTGTCTTGTGCTTCTGCAGCTGTCACAGCCTATTTCAACTGTAGACAAGCCCTGTGATGTCACCAGACAGGATCCTCACTGTCCCCAGTACACACTATCTCCATTGTCACCTTCAGCCTTTGCCCATTAGAACTATCATCTAACTCGCACTATTCTTTAGGACCCTCTTGATCGTTACTGACGGTTTCCCCCATGTGATCTTCCATGTCCTTTATTGTTTTTACATTGTGGAGCTTATGTGTTTCCATTTGTCTCATTAAATGGCTAACATTTATTGAGTACAATGTGGCAGGCACTATTATAAGTTTAATTCTTTTGATTTCTACAGTCACTCTAGAAAGTAGGAAGTATTACTACCCCATTTTGTAAAGAAAAAAAAAAACTGAGGAAAAGAGAAGTTAGGATTCTAACCTAGCATTCTACTGCCAGAGTCTGGCGCCCAAGTCTATGCCTTTAACAACAGTGCTGTATGGCTTCTTTAAGAATTATCTTCTAAAAACATTCATTTCTACTTGCCAGTTTACCTTTGCAAGTCAAACTCCATAACAAGCAGGTTGATGATACATTAGAGGCAGAGGTTGAAATTCTGGTAAGTGCCAACAGGTGAAGGATGCTATCATAAGTCATGACAATTTCAGTCATTTTCAACTACAGAAAAATTAAGTAAAGAGGTAACATTGTTTTTTAAAAAACTTTTTAAAAATTTTTTTATTTATTTTTGAGACAGAGAGAGACAGAGTGTGAATGGAGGAGTGTGAGAGAGAGAGGGAGTCACAGAATCCAAAGCAAGTTCTGGGCTTCAAGCTGTCAGCACAGAGCCCAATGCAGGGCTCAAACCCATGAACCATGAGATCATGACCTTAGCTGAAGTTGGACACTTAACCAACTGAGCCACCCAGGTGCCCCCACGAGGTAACACTGTTAACCAAAATACCTATTAGTTATATATTCATACAGATTTCAATAAAAACTGTCCATTGATATGTCATCAGAACCTAATACAGTGCCTGATATGCAATTGGTATCCAGTAAATAATTGTTAAATGAATCCCAAAAAATAAAGAGTAGATTTTAAAGAAATGCAACCTTTCAGGCATAGTTTAAATACTTTTTCTCATAGAAAATGAACCCTTATGCACTGTTGGTGGGATTGCAAACTCATGCAGCTACCGTGGAAAATAGTATGGAAATTCCTCAAAAACTTAAAAACAACTACCTTATGATCCAGTAATCACACTACTGGATATTTACCCAAAGAATATAAAAACACTGATTCAAATGTTTATAGCAGTATTATTTACACCCCTATGTTTATAGCAGTATTATCTACAATAGCCAAATGTATTGGAAGCAGTCCAAGTGTCCATTAATAGATGAATGGATAAAGAAGGTATGGTATATATAGTCAATGGAATATTATTCAACCATAAAAAAATTAAATCCTTATTGTATGGAGTTAGAGAATATAATGCTAAGCAAAATAAGTCATTGTGAGAAAGACAAACACCATATGACTTCCCTCATGTGGAATTTAGGAAACAAAACAAATGAATGAAGGAATAAAAGAGAAAAAAAACAAAATATAGATTCTTAACTATAGAGAACAAACTGACGGTTACCAGAGGGGAGGTGGATGGGGGGATGGTGAAACTAGGTGAAGGGAACCAAGAGTACACTTATTGTTATGAGTACCAGGTGATGTGGAATTACTGAATCAGTGTATTATACACCTGTAACTAATATAACACTGTATGTTAACTACACCAGAATTTAAAAAAATTAATAAATAATACTTTTTCTCATTGGACTCCAACATTATCAATTGTTGAGATTTCTATATCCATTTATTCTTTCTCTGTATGCATATTAATACAAATTTGCCATAATTTTTATGTTGGACTTTGCCTATCCACAGCTTCCAACTGGTCACTTGTTATTGAATCATCATGGCATTTTGAAAAATTTGGTTACAAAATGATGTTAAAGAAAATGCCTTTGGGGAACCTGGGTGGGTGGCTCAGTTGGTTAAGTGTCTGACTTTGGTTCAGGTCATGATCTCACGGCTGATGAGTTTGAGTCTGACACTGGGCTCTGTGTTGACAGCTTGGAGCCTGGAGCCTGCTTTGGATTCTGTGTTTCCCTCTCTCTCTGCCCCTCTCCTGCTCATGCTCTGTCTCCATCTCTCTCTCTCAAAAATAAATAACCATTAAAAATTTTTTAAAAAATATGCCTGCATTCTTGACATAGATAAATATTATTGTTTTTTTTTTTTTTAACACCAGTTATTTCTTTGATGAAAGCTTTCTCCTCTAACTGGTACTCCTATGTTTTTCTGTTGTTGGGTTGTTGTTTTTTTTTTGGGGGGGGGTTGTTTTGTTTTGTTTTGCTTTGTTTTGTTTTCCAGAAACCAAAACCTCTTTTAGTCTTTCATGAAGTTGGATTGGCCAACTGCTTCCATGGATGATGGGAAATTTTTGTAAAGTACAATCAATCCCAGGTGCCATACTTCCACATGATATATTTCTCCATAGACTATTTTTTCTGTCTTTGAAAATTAGTTCTTTTGGAAAAGCTGTTCATCTGTTCCCTCTTTCCAAATATAGTGTTTCAGGATGTTAGCAAGTTTCTTTTGTGAAGAATATAAATATTTCTCAGATATCAGGGGCAATGAGAAATAGTTTGTTTACTAAACCTGAAAATTTAGGGAAGGATCAATATTGGTTTTACTTCCCTGGGATACATTTTGATAAAATAATAACCATTTTAAAAACATGATTATATGGTGGTTTCCACACATTCATGTGCTTATTATTAGAAAATATCTTTGTCTTTTATTTTTTGTGTTTTCCAACACTATTTCACACAGAGTTAGTGCACAGCAGGAATCCATTAAATACTTACAAATTAAACAGTTCTAATAGATTTAAAATAGATTAGTGATTAGTTAAATCACTAATGGATAGACTTTTTTCTCTTGTATTTTTGACTACAAGTGGAATATATTAGCTTACTTATATTACTGGATAATTCAACATCAAATTTCAAATAAAAACTAAGTTTTTCAAGGCTCCTTTCTTTTTTCTCCATTGCTCACCACACACCCTTTTTATAAAGCAGGTTTTTTTTATATATAAATATAACAGCCTTTTGAATTTTCTAGAGAATAGACTTTATAGGAAGTTCACTTCTGGGGTGCATGGGTGGCTCAGTTGGTTGAGCCTCTGACTTCGGCTCAGGCCATGATCTCACAGTTCGTGGGTTCAAGCCCCGCATGGGGCTCTGTGCAGACAGCTCAGAGCCTGGAACCTGCTTCGGATTCTGTATCTCCCTCTCTCTCTGCCTTTCTCATGCTCTGTCTGTCTCTCTCAAAAGTAAATAAACATTAAATTTTTTTTTTAAAAAACTATAAAAAAATGTTCACTTCTGATACCTGAGTTATCTTTGCTTTCTCCAAGGACAGTTCTATTTGTTCACCTTGGAGCTTCCTTTTTCATGCTAATAATTCCTTTTAAGGTCTGGAGATCCCTGGTGATTAAATCATGTTGAATGAAGAACTCTGCTTGGTCTGAATGGCTGGAAAATGTTTTTTCAGAGACAGGTAAATCTATTTTCTTTCTTTCTTTCTTTCTTTCTCTCTTTCGTTTTTTGCGTTTTTTTTAAATATGAAAATTATTGTCAAATTGGTTTCCATGCAACACCCAGTGCTCATTCCAACAGGTGCCCTCCTCAATACCCATCACCCACCCTCCCCTCCCTCCCACCCCCCATCAACCCTCAGTTTGTTCTCAGTTTTTAAGAGTCTCTTATGTTTTGGCTCCCTCCCTCTCTAACCTTTTTTTTTTTTTCCTTCCCCTCCCCCATGGTCTTCTATTAAGTTTCTCAGGATCCACAGAAGAGTGAAAACATATGGTATCTTTCTCTGTATGACTTATTTCACTTAGCATCACACTCTCCAGTTCCATCCACGTTGCTACAAAAGGCCATATTTCATTCTTTCTCATGTAAATCTATTTTCTTAATGATCCTTCTTTTGACTAGGTGGGCTCACCATAGGCTTTGTGTGATGGCTTAGGGCATTTTGATGAGCAGGTTTTCTTCAAAGCTAAATAATGGGCAACAGAAAGGCAGGCTAGGATTTCCATAATTGCCAAAGTCAGGCAGAGGGACAGGGAGACCTAATTCTGGTAGTGGAGTGCTTTATTATTTCAGCCTTGAGTGCAGTAACTTATTCCATTCTTTCCTTCCCCCCTCCCCTTCTTTATTTTTTCTCTTTTTTTGAAGTCTGGACTTAATTCAGGCAATATAATGCTTTGTTGCTTGCCACAAAATTTCTGATGTCGTGTGCTATTCTTATTCTCTGTGCTTATTCTCTGTAGTTATTTCTCCATCAATCCTAAATCAGCTGAAATGTGTCAAGATGTCGAGTCCATTCATGGCATTTCTGTTTTACAGTGTTATTATGGATTTATTTTTTTTTATAAATGTGTCCTCCTGTCATTTTAATGAAATTTGGGGTGGGGTTTAGAAGGTGGGAGAGGAGGATAGACCCCTGTGCTTAAACTGACATTTTGAGCAGGGAGCCTGAATATCATTTAGAAGTGCCTACCATTTTGTGTTAAAGTAAATGGATTAAGTTCATAATTATCTTTAGTTTTCACTCAGATGTGGGCTTTTCCAAAGTCCCACTCCCCTCTAATGAGCATGAAAAAGAAAAATAGTTTTAACAAATATAATGGATGTTAAACATTTCCAATAACTATTTACAAATTAATTTTTGAATATTGGAAGGCAAATTAAAAACAATAAAGGTGATAAAAAAAACTATCATGACAGTTTCCTTCTACTTTTCCTCTGATAAGTTACATTTGACATCTTTTGGCTTAGATTATAACAGTACCTCCTAAAGAAAAGCCCTATTTTCTACACAAACCAAAATCCAAAGAAAAACTAACTCCCTAAGCAACAATATGATCAATGCTGTTTATTAGGATGCTAATAGCTTCCTTAATTAGGTCACCACACCTGACATTTTCTGTATCCTGTTTGCTTTTACATGAGGGAATGTTTACCCTTGTAAAGCTTCTGCTTCTGCAGTCAATCCAATAATTGGCATTGTGTATCATTTGTATGTTGAAAAAAAATTAACCTTAGTCCTATGCCAAAAGACCCAATCTTCCTTTCAAATTTACATTTTGTGTGTGTGTGTGTCATTTCCTTCCAAAAGTATTAAAATGCAGAATACTTTGAAAGGCGCAGGTTCAATAAAACTGTGAAAGCATGAAAACAATTTAATAAATACAGGATTCAGGCTCTGAAAGAAAGGAGAGGTTTGGGAGGGATGGGAATGAGAATTACACAGAAGACTGCACCAACTAAGGAAAGTTCTACACTTGATCACACACAGTAAATCACCATGTAGGTAGTCATTTCCCAGTGTTGATGAAAGATCTTTGTGCAAGTAAATAATAGCCAGCAAGAGGCAGGAGCTGCTCATTCTCCATCCATACAAAGCATCACCAGGAGCATCAGTGGTGTGCATGCATGTGAACCCACACACCTACACCCAAATGTGTATGTGCATGTGCACATGCAGAACATATGTAGAGTATATGGTACTCTCTGTCAAGAGATCTTAACATCAGTTTTATTGAAGATTCTCTCAACAGTTTAGCGGTCTCCTCTTCCTGCCAGAGTACCCAAAGAAACCAGGCAGAGGAAAATCTATTAGTGGAGTCTCAGTCAGTGAGCAGGAAGGAGTGACTAAACCAGGTTTCTGAGTGAGCAGTCTGTAAATCAGAATGGCCCCACAGTGCTCCTGTCTTATGAATAACTCTTACCCAGGGAATAAACTTTGCAGATGACAGCAATCTAGGGTTGCAATCATTCTCTTGTGTCCCCAGCTGCCAATGAAAGAAATGAAAAAGTTCCAGATACAGAGTTGCTAAGGTAGAAGTGATGAGTTCAGCTGAGCAAACACAAACTCTCCTTTCTGTGGTGTTTAGCCCAGGGTACTGGGGTTTCAGAATTGAACCATCAAGCCCAGAGAGAAAAAGAGGATTTCTGTAAAGCCCAACTCAGAAATCCCAAGGCTCAAGGTGCTTTAATACTTCTAGAGTACCAAGGAACCATGTGGTGATGGCTTCCAACTTTGGAAACTTAATCTGGTAAATCCTCCTTTTTTCTGTCTTTTTTTTTTTTTGCCTGCCACCATTTCATTATCATCACATGAAAGAACAAGAATGACTAAGACACCTCCTATTTATAAAGGTCAAATATTTGTTAAGAACTGTGCTAGGTTTGGGGTGCCTGGATGGCTCAGTTAAGCATCTGACTTCAGCCCAGGTCATGATCTCGTAGCTTGTGAGTTTGAACCCCATGTAGGGCTCTGTGCTGACAGCTCAGAGCCTGGAGCCTGCTTTGGATTCTATGTCTTCCCCTCTCTCTGCCCCTCCCCTGCTCATCCTCTCTCTCTCTCTCTCTCCCTCTCTCCTTCTCTCTCTCCCTCTCTCCTTCTCTCTCTCTCCCTCCTTCCCTCCCTCTCTCTCATATAAATAAATAAACATTACAAAAATTTAAAAGAACTATGCCAGGTTTATAAACATTACCTCATTTGATTTTTATTTACAACCCTATGAAAGGCGGTGTGTCTATTTTTGAAAGGAAGTCATCAAAGTTAAAGGGGGTTAAATAACTTTCCCAAGCTCACCAGCTGGTAGATGGTAGAGCCCAGATTTAGATCTGCCTGAATTCATATCCATGTATATACTCTTGTCCTCTCATGGGTAAACCACATAGAAAGGTCATTTATTCAGATAGACTCTAGCGTCAGAATTTTGGAGCTTCAGAAGACTTTAGAGATGGCCCTGTCCAAACTTTTCATTTCATAGACAAGGATATGGAAGCCCAGGGAGGTGAGTGAATGATCAAGATGGTGCCAGTAACAAAAGTACAACTCAGGGCTCCTGACTCCTAAGAGAGGACCTTTTCTAGAATACCATCTTGCTACCTGGGAAAATACTTAACTAAGTGAGACAACCTAAATAAGTTTACCAGGAACTTTTAAGACATTTAAAATTTTTTTGATGTTTCGGACATGCTCAGCCCTCAACATGGACAAGTGAGTGTTTTTCATTTAATTCAGAAAAGAACATTTTAAACACTCTGACTAGAATTAATCAACCCTTGGCAGTGTTCCAAATTCAATGATTTTCACACACTAAATTTGGCTCAATTTAAAATTCCACGATTCAGTCCAATGAACAGTTTCTCTCCAGGTCATTCTGGTGATCTGTTGCTTGCTTCAAGAACTACTTTATCCCATCTCCTTGCAAGTTCT
This sequence comes from Felis catus, assembly GCF_018350175.1. Taxonomy (NCBI): domain Eukaryota; kingdom Metazoa; phylum Chordata; class Mammalia; order Carnivora; family Felidae; genus Felis; species Felis catus. The sequence goes on from NC_058372.1 coordinate 77,363,669, forward strand.
CACTGGGGTGTCTCCCTTGAGATTCTTCATCTTCTGTTCTTCTCAGGAAGATTAATTAGAAAACAGTCCTGGAAACTGATCAATCAATATGTTCACCATGATTTCCTTCAGATGTTTTTCTCTGATCTTCCCACCAATACTATTCAGAATTTATTTAGCTAATATGAGCATTCTCGGAGAGTGCTCAGGACTTCTGAGATCACAATCAGCAACCTCCTAGAAATGCTATTCACAGGGCTCAGCATCCCTGGGGACTCTACAGAATCACATTTTAAGGGGCAAATAAAAAGGGTTAGTCCACTCAGATCTTGTCCTCCAGTTTGTTCGTTATGCACAGTACAGTGTTACCAGTTTTCTTTGGTGCAAAGATGTTGGAAAACAAATACCTCTCTCCCTTGACTTTTGTTTTCTCTAAAAGTAATTGTGTGTTCCAAGGATGTATCTTTGAAATATACTAATATTCAAATGTATCATCAACATGATTATTTCCTTTATTTATGATTGTTTTGTTATTCTTTCATAGGGAATATTATTTGGGGGGGGGATTCTTTCCATTCATCCCTTACAAAAAATCAGTTTTTATTTCGCCAAGACATTATGTGAATATGATTCATTTTTTACAAAGTAACTGATCATGATTGGTTACTCTTTGACATATATAGGGCAAATAAAGTAACAGAAGAAATGTATCTGCTCCAAAGCAAAAATAGACAGTGATTCTGTGCTAAGTGATAAACAATTTCAGCCCTGAAACAAGTCAGAAACTTGGGGTCATCCTTGATTCTTCCATTTCTTTGCATCCTTCCCAGACATGATTAAGCTCTGTCAATTCTATAGCCAAAATATCTCCTCAATCTACCACTTTTCTTCTTTTCCCATCATGACTGTGGTAGTCCAGGCCATCACCCCCTCTTGTCCAATTGCTGCATCAGTCTCCTGGGGGCTTCCTTGCTTCTTCTCTTGTGCCCCTGCCCACCAACTCTCAGCACTGCACCCAGAGAGACCTCTGGACTGCAATTTAGATCATGTCACTGTTATTTTCAACATGTCATTATCTTGGCTTTTGGGCTAGAACAAATTTCAAATGTCTGAAGTCAGGTAATGCCCTTCAAGGTCTGACCTCTGCAGCTGCACCAATCATCACTTTCCTTCATACTGTATATCCCAGCCATGGTGCACTGCTGCTCCTTCCCTGACTGCTCCACGGCCTGCCTCCTCCCTGGGCCTTTGCATGTGCTGTTACTTCTTTCCAAGGCATTAGCCCCTTTCCCTCTCCCCCAGCTGCTTTCCTCTTTTTTTCTCCTAACTTTCCGTTTTCCCAGCTCCTTCTGAGCTTTTCATCCTCAATAGGCATCTTTTCCTCTGAGAAACCTTCTTTATTTCTGAGATAGGTGCCTCTCTTAGTATTCCCATCGCCCCTCTGCTCATGACAGTCAGTACTTACACACTGGAGAACCATTACTTGTTGCTTGCTCATCTCCTCTGGACTGTAAGTTCCTTGAAAGATGGAACAAAGTCTTCTTCACCACCTCCTGGCTCTAAATTGGTAACATCAGGAATTATGAAATATAGTCTAAAGCCAAATTGTGAAAATATTTGCTGTGAAGGGTCATGAACTCACCCATACTGGCAAGCTTTTTATGCACATGGTATATGCATCCACAGACTGAAAGCTAAATATATCTCTATGAATCTTGAGATCAAGAATTGAATTTTATCAAAGTCCCAAGTTTAGAGTCTGGAGGATTTCTAGGACTTCCCAAAATTTGAGCATCTTGCTGGTGCTGATTTCCTTATCCCATGGGCTTCTGCATCCTTCTAAAATATATCTGTATTTCACTGCATTCACCTACATATGAAACTTAATGCATCTTTGAATCCTGCAAACACAAAAAAATGCTCTTTATACACAAACTTTAGTGAGGATGTGCACTTGACAGATTATTTTGTACCAGAGACAAAGGAGAGTTTATGCTGTGGACACTGTAGCCAAGTCCCTTTCTAACACATGCCAACATGGATGGCTCCATCGGCCCCTTTGCCCATATAGCCTCCATGTTCGCTGTGTGCCTTCCCCACCACATGCACAGCAATTCATTTACCTGCATGGAGAGACACATGAGGGGGGATATAGAGGCTGGCACTGTCACTTTTACCTATGTGACCTTGGACAAGTAATCTTAACTGCTTTATGATTTAGATTCCTCAGTGGTAGAATAAAAATAAGAGTACTTACTACATAAGACTATTACAGTGAAGTTAAATAAATTAATAGACATTAAGTTCTTAAAATATGCCTGACATATACAACACTCAACAAATGTTAGTAGTTTGTATTGTTCTACTCAAGCCCAAAGTATTCTGGAAAACTGCACTCTAGTTTATAGAGAGCAGAAATTTTTGTTGTCACATTACTAACCTAAGTTAGTTATCAAGGGTTATTACAATGTATATAAACTACAATTAGAGCTTATCAGAGTTTACTTAAGACTCCAGTGTGGAATGCCTGGGTGGCTCAGTTGGTTAAGCAACCACCTCTTGATTTCAGCTCACGTCATGATCTCATGGTTCATGAGATTGAGCCTCACACTGGGATCCATGCTGATAGCATGGAGCCTGCTTGGGATTCTCTGTCTCCCCTTTTCTTTCTGCCCCTCACCCAAGTGCTTTCTCTCTCTCTCTCTCTCTCATAAATAAACTTAAAAAAATACAAAAAGATTCTAGTTTCACATTCTTCTACTAAAGTACAAGTGTCACTCAAATGCAGCACTCCTGTTTATGGCAGATCCATGCATGTGGAACACAATGTTCAGGTGACTCCCTTCCTTCCCACTTAGTATGCTTCATGTATTGATTTGCTACATGTGACACAGCCATTAAAATAATGCACAATATGCTAGATATGTGAATACATATGCTAGCACTTATGTTAATACACAACATTCACATAGTTAATAAAATTGCTTGGTTGTTTTTCAATTAAGTTTTATAACAAAGACTATATGTGTAATTTCATGTTATTTTCTTATAAAGTAAATAATAAGCCACATGTATATGTTATAGGCAAAGAGTTTACCAAAATTTGTTTATTTTTTCCCTTTCAACTTCTCTCCTATCACTTAGCATATTTTTCCTTGGAAAATGAGAAGGGGTTAAATAGGTTTTGCTGATTTCAATACCAGCTGTGTAGGCAGTAGTCAGAAAATCTCAAATTCTATTTCTCCAAATGTGTAATACTGAGTAGGCATTCAAGAAATATTTTTTGAATTAATGTCAAATATGTATTTAAAAAAAAAAACAAATATCTAAGGAGCAACAAGCACACCTAGTACCCAGATCCTGGTTTCTAATACCATTTCCTAATTGAAGATCCAGGGATCCTTGGAGAAATGGATAATTCTAGGGTTGGAGCAGAAAATATAAATGTGAGCCTGGAGCACCTTGTAGTATCAGAAAATCAGGAACTTCTCAGAAATAAAAACTCCACAATGATGGGGGTACTTCAAAGGGACATGAGAGCCAGCTGAAAAAGTTCCTCATGGTCAAACCTGAAACAGTTTAAGGGGCACCTGGGTGGCTCAGTAGGTTGAGCCTCTGACTTCAGCTCAGGTCATGATCTGGCGGTTTGTGAATTGGAGCCCTGTGTTGGGCTCTGTGCTGACAGCTTCAGATTCTGTGTCTCCCTCTCTGCCCCTCTCTTGCTCATGCTTGGTCTCTCTCTGTCTCTCAAATAAATAAATAAATGTTGAAAAAAAAACTTAAAAAAAAAAGCTGAAACAGTTTACAACAAAATAAACAACTTAGTATTAGATTATAACTCAAAACATAAAGTCAACACCCATGAGTCCATATCAATATAAATGGTGAGAACAGAAAAACCTCTAGTGAAGAATCCATGTAGCTACTATGCCTTCAAGGAGGTAGAGCCTAACTCCCCACTTGATGAAGTGTAGTGACATCCTTCCAAAGAGTACAGCATGAAGGGGAGGCAGGGAAGAATAATTTAAATGAGACAAAGCTGAAAAACACCACCTCAGTCAGGTGATCAAAGTTAACATTAATAGTGATAAGTCATACAGATAATATACATCCTTGCTATGATACTATGAGAATAGCACTATACCTCTCTGTGTCTTCCTTCTAGAAACTTATAATACCAAATCTAATTATAAGACAAATATCAGAAAAATCTCAGTTGAGGGACATTCTATAAAATACTTGACCAGTATTCCTCAAAAGTGTCAAGGTCATCAAAAACAAGGAGAATCTGTGAAACTGTCAAAGCCAAGAGGAACCTAAGGATATAATGTGATATCCTGAGGGAGGGTTGGGGGGGGGGGATCCTGGATCAGAAAAGAATATCAGATAAAAATGAAGGTCTTTAGTTAAAATATTGAAAATATGGACTTCAGTTAACAACATTATGTTCATTAATTGTGGTCCATGAATAATGTTTCATTAATTGTGACTAATGTTCCATATTAACATAAAATATTAACAATAGATTAAACAGGGTGTGGGGAATCTGTACTATGTATGCAACTTTCCTGTAAATTTAAATCTAAAGTTTAAAGAAAGAACTAAATTAAATTTTAGTCTTTTATATAATTCAACTGATAGTGAATAGCTGTACCTTAACCTAAAAACCAAAATCCTTTATTAAAATTCTTTTATACTTTTTCCTTTGCTGAAGATGATTAGACAAATGTTTAATCACATTATTCTTTCACATACTGATTAGGAATCCTCTCCTTAAAGTTGGTAAAGACATTTTTATTTCAATCCCTTACCTCAAAAGTCATCAAAAAGTAGAACTAAAAAAAAGAGGGAAAAATTTATCTTCAATAAAGCAAATGTAATCTTAACATTTTACAAGTGGAACTCAAGTGCTTAATCTGAAAGCATCTCTGCTGGTGTCTTTGCTGTTCACTCCTGAGGCCAAGTTCCTCTGTGTCTGCTTGCATGAAAATGCAGACAGATCCCATGGGTCTTCTGGTCATTCTCAGATAATTAAAAGTTCTGTGATACCTTTAGTGAAACAAAAAAGAAACTATCTCATTTCAGTAATTAATTTCTTTACCTCAGTTTAGTGAAAAGGTCGATCTTCATCCAAAATTAAATTTTCTGCCCTCTGGCAAATTTAAGCCAGGTGCAAGGAGGTACCTACAATGATCAAGGTTAAGAAGACCTTCTTCTCTCCATCTTTGCCTTGGTTTTCTCTCCTCTTTCTTCTTCTCACTCTCCATGTTTTCTGCCTTGACGGTTAGAGCAAAGGAGAGAGAGAAGAATACTTGGTCAACAAAGATATGAGTAGACTAGTCCTGCCTGGGGCAGGTACTCCCTGGTCCTGGCAAGTATTTAAAACCAACTCAATCTCAGAGGGTGCTTTCAGGGATCCAGTTTGAGGTCACAACATTTCTTTTTTTAATCTTTTTAATGTCTATTTTTGAGAGAGAAAGAGAGACCGCGAGTGGGGAAGGGGCAGAGAGAGAGGGAAACACAGAATCTGAAGCAGGCTCCAGGCTCTGAGCTGTCAACACAGAGCCTGACATGGAGTCCGAAGTCAGGGACAGTGAGATTATGACCTGAGCCAAAGTCAGACACTCAACTGACTGAGCCACCCAGGCAGCCCTGGGTCACAACATTTCTGAAAATCTCTTGTCTACCACTCTCTTGATTAAAAAAAAAATGAATCTCTCCTCTAATTACTAATGTCCTTCCTCGGCACTGTGTGTCCTCTAGTACCCCTACAACTCCTGCCTGGTAAGGCCTTCTCACCTCATAGGCAGGTGTCTTGAACTAGGTCTAGGACTAAGGTCCCACATCTGGCCCACGGAGTCACTCAAACACCTCTGGCTCCAACAGGCTCTGGTGCCTTATGTTGTACCAATGCAATTCTCTCATTCATGTGCCCTGCTCTTAGAGTGGCCTGCCAGAGCCCTACTCCCTTTAGATTTCTTAAGGTGTGAGTCAGACAGAAGTCCCTGGTGGATCAAGTTCCAGAGGATCTCAGAGGGCCTGTGGAACCTCCTTTCCCTTGGCTTAGAGTAAGGGATAGGTTCTCCTTCCTTATGCTTACTAGGGGACTAGGTGGCAAAACTAACGATTCTCTCCTCAAATTCTCTCCTATCTCTAAAGCCTTTTTTATCATCCTTTCTAAATTTTTTAAAGGCTAACAGTGGGTGTCCAGCTAGGGGTTGAAAAATACTGTTTTTTTGACCACACCCCCTTTGTAAGTCCTTCTGGTGGCTGAGTGCTTCACTTTGCAGCAGGCTATTATTTGCCTCGGGGCCTTGGCCAAAATCAACAATCAAATAGTTCTTTTTGTGCACACTCTTCTAAAAGGAGACAAACATAACTACCAGGCCCACCTGCCAGACACTATGAAATCTGGACCATAATAAAGGAGGAGGTCGAGATAGCCCTAAGCAGGGAATGGAATTTTCTAATTGTAAGTAGCACAGTTCTAAAGCTAATTGTACTTTCTTCAGAACGAGTGGTAGGGATGTGGGTTATCCAAAGAAATGGAAAAAAGTTTATGGAGAGATCCAGATTCACACAAAAAAATAGCAGAGGAGGAAAAACTAAAGGGCTAATTATACTCTTAAACCATTTCAGCTGTTCGTAGCTGAGCCTTAGGATGAAGTCTTTTGTGTTTTAACTAGCAACATAGAAGCAACCCAAATGTTAATAATAATCCTAACACTGTTTTTATCATATGACAGGCATTTCTCTAAGTGAATTTACATATACCAACTCATTCAATTCTCATAGCACCCCTATGAGATGGGCATTGTTGTTATAGCTCACCTGAGTCACAGAAATAGTAAGTAGTTTGCACAAGGTTATCCAGCAAGCAAATGTTGGAGCTAAGATTTTAAATCAGGCACCCAGGCCCCAGAGACTAACTTTTAATCCTGATTCTAATGTTACAGTTCTTTGCGACTGGAATAATTTGATCAACCCATTTCATTTTTTAAAATTATTTTATTTTTTTCAGAGAGTGAGAGAGCACATGAGCAGGAGAAGGACAAAGAGAGAAAGAGAGAGAGAGAGAAAGAGAGAGAGAGAATCCCAAGCAGGCTCCATACTCAGCATGGAGCTCAACACAGGGCTTGATCTTATGACCCTGAGATCATGACCCAAGCTGAAATCAAGAGTCAGACGCTCAGCCAACTGAGCCACCCAAGTACCCCAGTTGTTTTTTTTTTTAATTTCTCTAATAGTTTACAGAAATTAAAATTTAGGTAAACAAAATCAAGTTTCAGCCAGTAGTTCTGGAGTTCTTGGCACTATCATAAGTACTCTGGAAGAATACAAATATGAGTAAGACAAAGCCTCCATCCTCAAAGAACTTAGAGTTGAATTGAAGGTCAGTAATGGATAAGAAAGAATAGATGTACCTTGATCTCCATTGTAGCATGATATTTTTTTAAATTTGCACAATATTTTATAAATACCATGTGAAGAATCAACAGGGTGCCAAAATACAGCAAAATGAACACCTCTTGTTGGTCTAGTGCTCACATACAGCAGGTGCCCACTCAATATCCATTGACTGAATAAGTGATGTATGCAGTTCAGAGGAAAGAAGAGCAACACTCAGTAAAGGCTACTTTGGAAAGATTTCATGGGATCTATTGTATATATTTCCTTTAATCTTCCTAATGCTACAAGGAAGCTATTGTGGTCTTCATTTTCCATGAGAATATTAAAGCACAGGTTACTTAATGCCTTGCCCAAATTTACATGAGTTTGAGGAAGCAGAACTGAGATCACCCTGCATCTATACAAAGCCCAGTGTCTTTATCCACTGTGCTGTCCTGTGAGCAAGAGAGAGGCCACTTTTGGGGAAGGGAACGATAGAAGCAAAGTAAGGGCATCTGTGAAGGGCTGAGCAGGTTTTAAGAACCATTGGGGCTGAGAATGCATGGAATTGGGGAGCAGCGAGATGGAAATGAGGTCCCACAAGCAGGTGGGGCCTGGACAAAGTCACTGTGGCAGCCAGCCTGAGGACTTGACATTGTGAAGTATGGGGAGCCACTGAAGGTGTATGGGCAGGAGGCAACGTGGATCTAGAAGATATCAACTGGATAAAGTGGAGAATCGATCTAAGAGAAGTAAGAGGCACAGAGGAGGTTACTCCAACAGCCTAATTCTCATAGTGAACACCAGAGGTCATTAAAAAAAACATCAGCAGCATCTTAGTAATAAGCTGTGCAAAGACAAAGCTTTGCACAAAGCTGTACAAAGGCAAATGATAAATGCATTATAAAGATGAGCCTTTGACAGAAGCAACAGGCATCTCTAGTGCTAAGTCAGAGCAGACTAATAAATACTTGCTGTGTTCTGAGTTGGGACAGGGAGTCATACATGTATGCCTTTGAGAATTGCAGCCCTACTTTGATATAAACAAATGGGGGGGGGGGGGAGAACACAACAGTTAGAATTTTCTGTAATTATTACTTAAACACAGAAACATAGCAACAGCAATTTGCCCCTCATTCTTCTTTTGTACATGTCAGTGCTTGAGGTTCAAGAGTTTAGCAGAGCGAAGGAAAAGATTGCAATTCCAATGACAGGGACCAAGGGAGAGCCCTACATGCCTGATTACATCCAATGGTGTTTGGTCAACTTGCTTGTTTCTGTTTTCTCCCCACCTCAAGTGTCCTTGAGGACAAAGCTGAGCCCTGCATTTCCTTTGTATCTTCCACAGAGCTGGAGGCACAGCAAGAGCTTAATAAATGCTTCTTCAAAGGGGATAATAAACCACAGATAAAAAAGAAGTTAACAGTTAAAAGGACAGTATGACATTTTAGAGCATGAGTAACATTTACATAAAAGGGGTCTTATTCTCTCCTTGTCAGAAAAATGTCCCCAAACTGTCACTTACATACAACTAGGATACTCAGAGGCAAGAACATTTAATGGCTTGGACTGTGAGAGAAATGCAAATCCTCTGTTCCCCCTTTCTGAAAGAGGTACACTTGCTGGTGGAAGGAGGGGGGGGAAGAATGAGGAAAAGTAGAAAAGGCTTCTTTCCCTTCTTTACCTGGTGCCCAAGTTGATGGAAGCAGACAGAAGGAGGTGTTTGCAACTTTATTCCAGATGCACAGACCATTTAACCAGTGGTCTCTTACCAGTGCTCAGGAACTTCTTTTGCATAGGTAGAAATATTATAATCTGGTTTTTTATACAGAGAGATTCATCAGACAAACCTGGAACTTTTCCAATGTCATATAAATTGTTAAATTCCTTCCCAAAAATGCCCACATATCATCTGTCTTCCAGTTGGACACTATTTTTTTGTAACTCATGTTGCCAATAAATGGTTTTTCATATAGATTTACAGAAACATTTTCTGAAAGTGTCTGATGTCTTTGAATATTAATTATTCTAGCAGATGTTCATGGAGTGCCTACTTTCTGTCAAGTACTGTGCCACGTGTTGAGAAACAAAAATATTTTCAGACTCAGTCCCTACCTAAAATAATTCAGTTCAGTGGGAGAGACTGACACATATCAGATAACTATTGAACAACATGGCAAGCACAGTAATTTCACAGATAATCATAACGGTAATCAGGAGCAAAGCCCAATTTGATCTGAGTGGACTTGGGAGGAGAGGCGTCAGGGAAGATTTCTAGAGCTCACAATACCTGAATAGATTTTTTAAATGGTGGAGTCTTAAAAAAAAAAAAAAAAAAAAAAAAAAAGAGGCAAATGAAAAGAAGTGATAAGCATGGAGTTATGAGCAGAAAGAAAGTCATAAACAAAGACTAGCATGGAGGTAAGAAACAACATGGCATATATGACATATATGCCATGGCATATATGACAAAATACATGTATTTCAGGGCTGCTGGGACAATAATCACTGGGCAAGGAGCAGAAGGAGGAGAAATCAGAGGCAACTCAAGCCACACACAAAGGATCTTGAGAGCCTTTCAATGGGCTGGGACTTTATCCTATTAGATGTGGACAAAGAGTCAATCAAGACTTTCCAACAGGTTAATTATATGATCCAATTTGTTTTCAAATAAATCCCTCTAGCATTAAGAGTGTGTGGAACATTTGAAAAGGACAAGAATGAAGGCAGTGAGATTAGTTTCTAAGTAGTGGTTGATGTTACACATGATGTGGGCAGTGAGTAAAAGGATGGACAAGAAGAGACCAGAGAAAAGTTTAAGTAAAAGCAATGGAAATGGGTGGTTAATCTGATATTGGGGTAAGGGAGAGAGACGTCAAGACTCGAAGGTGCATGCTAAAACCATGACTACATAAGGAGAGGATGGGGGAGAGAGGGCTGTTGAATTTAAATATTTGATGTGTGTTTAAGGTGACTTCCGGACATCTGAATAGAAATATCCAGCAGAGGGGCGCCTGGGTGGCGCAGTCGGTTAAGCGTCCGACTTCAGCCAGGTCACGATCTCGCGGTCCGGGAGTTCGAGCCCCGCGTCAGGCTCTGGGCTGATGGCTCGGAGCCTGTAGTCTGTTTCCGATTCTGTGTCTCCCTCTCTCTCTCTCTGCCCCTCGCCCGTTCATGCTCTGTCTCTCACTGTCCCAAAAATAAATAAACGTTGAAAAAAAAAAATTTAAAAAAAAAAAAGAAAAAGAAAAAGAAAAAGAAAATAATTAAAAAAAAAAAAAAGAAATATCCAGCAGAGAGTTGGGTAAATGGGTATGAAGTTTGGAGCAGATTTTAGGCTGGAGATATAATCTGGAGTCAGTTAACCACTTCTGCTTGTGACCTACCATAAATATCCTGCTTGCAAACACTGTGTAAATTCACTCTTCTTAGTTGGAAAATGGCATATGCCTGGCTCACAGTGGCACTCATACTTAGTTCTCTTAGGGGGTTGTGACACTGTGATACTCTTCAACACTATAAAACCTGAAAGAAATGCCCATTAATAAAGAAAACAATAACTTTCTCCTGCACTCATTAGGAGAAGAGAGTCTGAAGATGTAATGATCATGGACGTGTCTCTATCTCTAATCATGATTTTACAGGCTACTTCACGGGATGTTGATAGAATCAAGAAAAATAGTGCAATCTCAAAGGTTAAAAAGGCTTTTACTGTTGATAGACTTAAAAATAACAAGACATTTCATACTTTTGGGCATCTAGCTGCTTACAAATCCTTAATTTCTTTTATAAACAACATGAGAATATTATATCAAAGAAACTGAAACTAGGAAAAGAATTAAATCTGCAACAACTTTCTGTCATATATTCAGAAGCCCAAGCTTCATTAGGCAGTGAGTGTGTCCTCGGGGAATCTCCATTAGGTCGTCAATGACACTGGATCTAGAACTCCAAATAGAGTCTGGTTTCTGTAATATCAGAGCATTGAACTAATTCAATTGTACGGGCAAAATACCAGGGGCTAAAAGAATTTGAAGGATAGGAAAAAGAAAAATTAGATAAGCAGCCAGACTTAAGATATGAACAATCATTATTACCAAGAACATGAGAGATGCAAACCTAGGAAAAACAGTCTGTCATTGGGAACGGATGACGTTGTTGTCCAATGTTAAAGCCACCTGGAATGAAGTTAGCATTCTCTTGGTTCCACTCAATCTTATCATACACATCATCCAACCTGCCACTCTACAAAATGCCCTCACTAATTTTCTCTAGTTTTCCATGGAGTCAATAGACTTTTTATTTACTTATTCATTTTTGCACTTATTTTGTACATCCAGTCTCTAGTATGCCCTCTGTGCTTTCCTGCATCTGTGTTGTGTTGGCTTCTGTTTTAAGCTGCCCTTAGAGTGTTTCACAAAGTGTCCTACAGAAGGCTCTCTCCTTGCAGAGCAAGGATGGGGGAGACAGGATTTTGTGGTCAAGTAAAAATGGGAAATACTGTATTCTGTAATTTCCTCTTGGAGATTCAAAATGAACATTAGCAGACTAAAGGCTCTGGAAAAATGGAAACTGCTTAACTTTTTATTTATTTATTTAAAAAATATTTTTTAATGTTTTATTTATTTTTAAGACAGAGACAGAGCATGAGTGGGGATGGGACAGAGAGAGAGGGAGACACAGAATCTGAAGCAGGCTCCAGGCTCTGAGCTGTCAGCACAGAGCCCGACACAGGGCTCGGACTCATGAACTGTGTGATCATGACCTGGGCCGAAGTCGGACGCTCAACCAACTGAGCCAGCGGGGTGCCCCGAAACTGATTAACTTTTTAAATCCAGCTTTAAACTTGTTTGGTCACAGACCCTTTCCCTTGGAACAACTTTTAACCTGCCTCAGAAACCACTGTTCCAGTAGATCTACTCTGGAAAATAACCCCAGAGAATGGAAGCCTCACACTAAAGATTAATAAATAGGAACTGGATAATGTTTTAATATAATTCTGTCTGTTCTTCTGTTTGTATCTAGAGAACAGAGGAATGATAATAAAGAAACCTGAGTTCCATTCCTGAATGTGTAGCATTAAGCATATTATTTTACTTCTCTTTTCCTCATGGGGTAATGTTGTGACTATAAGTCAATACATATTCAAGTATTATGGGAAATAACAGATGTTATTTATTAAGTGCTCACTGTGTGCCAGTATTATGCTAAACACTCTAAAAAATCACTTTTAAAATTCTCATGATGACACATGAGAACCAAGGTTTGCATCTCTCATATTCTTGGTAATAATGGTTGTTCATATTTTAAGTCTGGCAGCTTATCTAATTATTCTTTTTCTTATCCTTCAAATCCCTGGCCCCTGGTACCACTGGGTTTTTAATTTTTTTTTAATTTTTTAAAAATTTAGGTATTTATTTTGAGAGAGAGCACACGATCACCTCCAAGTGTGAGGGGGTGGCAGAGAGCGGGGAGAGAGAATCCCAAGCAAGCTATGCACTGTCAGTGCAGAGCCCCAAGTGGGGCTTGATCCTATAAACTGTGAGATCATTACCTGAGCCAAAGTCAGTCCCTTAACCAACTGAGCTACCCAGGTGCTAACCCCCTAATCCTGGTACCATTATTATTGCAAGTTTATAGATTTAAAAACTGAGGCTTACAGAGGGAAGTAACAAACCCAAAGTCAAACAGCTCGAAAATGCACCAGTTTATTTTTTTTAAGTTTTTATTTAAATTCAAGTTAGTTAACATACAATGTAATATTAGTTTCAGGTGTACAATACAATGATTCAACACTTACATACAACACCCTGTGCTCATTACAACAAAGGCACTCCTTAATCCCCATCACCTATTTACCCATCCCCCCACCCACTTCCCTTCTGGTAACCATTAGTTTGTTCTCCATAGTTGAGTCTGTTTCTTGGTTTTCCTCTCTCTTTTTTTCCTCATGATAATTTGTTTTGTTTCTTAAATTCCACATATGAGTGAAATCATATAGTATTTGTCTTTTTCTGGCTGACTTACTTTGCTTAGCATAGTACTCTCTAACTCCATCCACATTGTTGCAAATGGCAAGATTTCATTCTTTTTTATGGCTGATATCATTCCATTGTGTGTGTGTGTGTGTGTGTGTGTGTGTACACATACATATATCACATCTTCGTTATCCACTCATTGATCAATGAACATTTGGGGTCTTTCTATAATTTGGCTATTATAGATAATGCTGCTGTAAACATCAGGGTGAAAATGCACCAGTTTAAACCCAGTCTGTTTGACTCCAGAACACAAGCTCCTAGCCACTACTGATATCCAGGCTTGTGGCTTAGGGAAAAGGCAACATAATTATTTCAGTATTCCATGTATTTCAGTTTGAACTCCCTCCATGAAATAACTTATCACTCAAAAAGGTGCTTTACCTCACTGAGGGAGAGAAGAGCAGTCTTAGGCTGATTGCTTTCCACCCTGCCTCAGGAGCAGTCAGCGCTGGGAGGAAGAGGTGCCTGTAATAGGTCAACTTATAAAATATCAGAAATCTTATTGTATATAAGTTCGGCTTAAACTCACCTTTCATGAATAATTGAGATAAAAGCTTAGGTAGTTCCCTATTAGGGTTATCAGAAATTACCGTCCTATCTCGTTTCTGTAACTTCGCCTGCTTGCTAAATGGGTAACTTAGGTTGCAAACCACTCCCCCATCCCTTCTACCAAGATTCTGCCTTTGCCTAGGCAAAGACCAACATGTAAAAAGTCATGAACTCACTGCCCCATGGTATCTTAGGTGTCTATGATTGGTCATTTTAAACCCTCTTGCGACAAAGAACTTTAAATTGATAGGTTCCCGCCAAAACTAACGCCTGTATGTCACAATATAATTGGCTACCATGAAATGCTGTAAATTGTAATTGGTTAAATAATGACGTATTCTGACTTGCTAAAATCCATATACGCTCCCTGCTACCTTTGTTTGGGGCCATTCTCTGCACTTTTCTCCTTAGATCAGGAGATCAGGTTTGGCCCAGCTGTGAATAAAATCTTGCCTTCGCTTCTATTTGGCGTCTGGTGTTTTTTTTCGACAGCACCCTGTTTCAGTGCCAGGTGGGGTAATAGAGTTAGCCATGGCAATAATCCTACAGGCCTAAGATTCCACCATGATCCCAATGTTAAATGAGCAGCATTTCAACACTAGTGCTGAAATTTGTGAGAAAAACATTGTTCAAGATAGCCCAATAAAATATAGACATTCATTACAAAGCTGAAGGTATTCTTCATTATCTTATGATCACTGGCCAGCAAGGACCATAAAAGATTATTCAGTGTATCTAATCTCTCTCTATGCCACACCAAAGCCATGGTTGGGAGAGTGAGGCTAAATGGGCCTTTTTTCTAGCAGTAAAAGCAGAACTTGGAAGGATGACAGAATTGTGTTTTCATCGATTCAAATAGTATTTGCTGAATGCCTACTGTTCTAGGCTTTAGGAATACTACAGAAAAGGAACTAAATCATGGAATGTATCTTTTTTTGATGGATGGGATTATTAGTCTTAATAGGATTGTTGCATCTAATTACATCTCCACTAATCATCATGTGACTTGCCTCTGTTCCTGTGAAAGGAGTATGTATTCTCTTTGGCTTTTTGACTTTGTGCTTGGGAATTTAAGCACATGTGACTGTCATATCTGAGCAGAATTAAAAATTTTTTTAAAATATTTATTTATTTATTTATTTTATTATTATTATTTTTTTAATATTTATTTATTTTTGAGAGAGAGAGCACAAGTTGGGAAGGGGCAGAGAGAGGGAGGCAGAGGATCGGAAGCAGTCTCAGCACTGTGAGTACAGAGCCCAATGAGGAGCTCATACTCAAGAACAATGAGATCATGACCTGAGCCAAAATCAAGAGTTAGCCACTTAACTGAGCCTCCTAGGTGCTCCAGAGCAGAATTTTTAAATGAGATTGCCTGATCTGTCTCCGCCTCCCCCTGTATTCCTGCAGTTTACCATAAGAGCAGTTTATCCTAAAGAAGGAATGTTTTTTCAATTTGAGTCCTGAAATAGAAGCAAGACTAGCTGAGCCTGGGTATGCTCAGGAGAACCCAGAAGAGCTGCAGCCTCCCCACAGCCATCATGTGGCATAAGCAAGGGATAAACGTTTATTGTTGCAAGCCGCTGAAATATTGAGGTCATTTGTTGCTGCAGCAAAAACTGATTGATACAGGCACAATTTTGGAGTACAACAATATGTAAATATATAATATGTCAAGTAGTAAAAGTTTTATACAAAAATTTAAGCAGAATAAAGTGAAAAGAATAATGGTTTGGAGGTAGAGTTTGCTATCTTTTTTTTTTAACATTTTATTTATTTTTGAGACAGGGAGAGACAGAGCATGAACAGGGGAGGGTCAGAGAGAGGGAGACACAGAATCTGAAACAGGCTCTAGGCTCTGAGCTGTCGGCACAGAGCCCAACGTGGGGCTCAAACCCACAAACCATGAGATCATGACCTGAGCCAAAGTCGGCCGCTCAACCGACTGAGCCACCCAGGCGCCCCATGGAGTTTACTATCTTATTAAAGTAGTTAAGTGAAGGCTTCTCTGGCAGAGTTGCATCTGGTCAGAGACCCGAAGGAAAAGAGGCCAGGAAATAAGCATATAATTACAAGAAAAACCTTTCAGACACAGGGAAGATCAAGAACAAAAGCTCTGGGGATAAGAAATATAGGGGTTGAGTATAATTTAAATAATTTTCAGAGGTAGCAGGCTCCCCATTTATCGATTATCTAGAGCATCTATAGACGTGAAATTGTGTGAGAAGTCAGAGATGGAAGACATTATAGGATTATAGGATTATAGGATTTTATTTCTAGAAAGATTTTGGAGATCATCATCTAACATCGTCATTTTGTAGAAAAAGAAATTGAAACTCAGAAGGAAAGAGATTTGCCTAAAATCACACAAGCAGAAAGATCTTGAATTAGGTTTTCTGACTTAAAATCTAAGAGCATGCATGCATGATAAAAACCCACAGCTTAGCAATTGATCCATAAAGAGATACAACAGCTGGGGGTTGGGAGGCAGCTGTTGGTGTTCCCTATACCATTATCTGAACTGACTAACAACAAACTTAATTCCCCAAGATAAAGCTGTGTTGAACTCAGCTGTCACCACTGACACAACCATAACTATTTTCAAGGTAACTGGAATTTTAAATGATTAACCGTCCCCAAATATATTTGATTAGTAAAATTCCCTACTTCTGCCATTATTATATACTTCTGGAGAACCAATATATAAACTTAGTTCATAAAGGCACTACAGAAAATACAGTTGATTTGAGAAAATAAGCCTACGATGGACAGCCTTTTAAAATATAATCTAAAACTGTAAATCATAAAAGAAGCATTGATACAATTCATGACATACAAATTTTAACCTTATGTATCAAAATAAATTGTAGCAAAAGTAAAATTAAAATATGGGGAAAACATTTACAACTCAGTTGACAGAAGCAAAGCCACTGACTTTAACATTAAAAAAATTTAAATGAAGGTTAAGAAATAAACAACTCGATAATAAAAGGGGCAGAGACATGAATAGGCATTTCATAAGAAAAGACATAACATGCTCAAAACAGATGAAAAATGTTCATCTACTCACATCGTTTTGCAAAAAGTATATTTAGAACATGGAAAAATAATTTTTTTTTTTATGTCTCAATGGTAAATCTAAAAAGTGACTTCAGGTACCTAGACACCTTCACACATGGTTGGTGAGAGAAGCCAGTAGTAGAATAATTTTGAAGAAACCCTTGGTATATCCATAAAAATATAAAATGTATAAAATATAAAATATCCATAAAAATAGAAAAAAATATAAAATATTCTTGTGGCCCAGCAACTCCACAAATAAAAGTATGAACCTCAAGGGATGCATCTGGTTAGGCATCTGACTCTTGATTTTGGCTCAGGTTATGATTGAGGTTGAGCCCCACATTGGGCTTTGCACTGACACTGCAGAGACTGTTTGGAAGTCTCTCTCTCCCTCTCTCTCTGCCTCTAACTCTGCTCATGCTCTCTCACTCTCTTTTTTTCTCTCTCTCTCTCAAAATAAATAAATAAACATTTAAAAAAAGAATATGAACCTCAATATTTATTATTTGAGCAAATATTTATTGAGTATTTACTATGTACCAAGATCTGTGCTAGGAGCTGGGGACAGAAGAGGAGCAGAGAAGTGTGGTAAGATATTTGGATGTCCTTGTCATCATGCAAGGACACTGTCAGCACATTGTAATGATGTAACAGAACATATTCTGACATATAAATTAGGAAGCCTAATTTTAGTTTTGATACTGTGGCCAAATTAATGAGTTAATTTTGCACCCCACAGTTTTTCTTTCAGTTAAGACAATCAGATTTAAATACATTATATCTAGGGCTCTATCTACTTCTAGAATGGTTATGATTTAAAAATCCTCTCTGAAGTTTAAAGCAGAATGCATATTTAGTAAGAGGGGAATTAGGTCTTGCTCTAACTCCAGATTTATGAGGCTCACCACCTCAAAACGGAGTACTTTCTTGATGATATTCTTAGAGCATAAATTCTACTTGATGGTAAATAACTTAAAACATCATTTATAGTTAAAAAACATAGGTGACTGGAGTACCAAAATGACATCTAGTTTTGAAATATGCATCAGAAATTTCCTATTTGCTGTGAATGCCTGTTTCACTCCCTTAGCCATTTCCCTGAATCATCTAGAGTCCTCTGTGATGAGGGTTATGTATGCCTGTGGAAACCTTTCAGAAGTGCTGTGCTAGTCATATTGCTAGCTACTGGCCATAGAGTTTTATGTTGACCTTTTAAAGACTCATTTTTAAAGTTGATTCTGGCTAATTTTGCCCCTGAATTTTAGTTCCTCAGGAAGAGACTTCTAGCATCTGTTCACAGCCTAACCTTTATTCCAGACTGTTCCCATCCATGGAACAAAGTATATCTTGCCATTTGGCCAGCAGATGGTCATAGTACTTAGGAAGCAACATTTTTCCACATCAACTTGCTTCTCTCATCTTTATAGTCCTGACATTCTCCTTGTCAGGCAAAGAACCCAGACTTTAGATCCTTTATAACAAGCCAGAATCCTGCAAAGTTTGCAGGGGATCTATACATGTGGTGTTTTTTCATGTCTATTTAATTTCTCTCTCTCTCTCTCTCTCTCTCTCTCTCTCTCTCTCTCTTTGTGTATTATTATAGAGAGAGGGAGAGCATGAGTAGGGAGGGAGGGACAGAGGAAGAGAGAGAAAGAGAGAACCTCAAGCAGGCTCCACACTCAGCACAGAGCCTGCCATGGGACTCAAACCCATGATCCTGGGATCATGACCTGAGTTGAAATCAAGAGTCAGATGCTCAACCAGCAGAGCCACCCAGGCAGACCTCTTTGTTAATATAAATTTTCCCCTTTATTTAGTAAGCCATGTCCCCAGTGATTAAATTTATTCCTCCATTAATTATGATTCATAAACATTCCCCATCTATTAGGATCATTTCTTTTTGGCACTAATATTTTCTTTCTATTACAGCAGGGAGCTGGTCAAGGAAATAAATTTAGCAGAAGAGCTGTTATTTCAGGTGGCGGATATAAAAATTTACTATTACTTTTGAAGTTTAAAGTTTTTTTAACGTTTATTTTATTTTTGAGAGAGAGACAGAGCATGAGCAGGGGAGGGGCAGAAAGAGAGGGAGACTCAGAATCCGAAGCAGGCTCCAGGCTCCAAGCTGAGCTCAAACCCATGAACTGTGAGATCCTGACCTAAGCCAAAGTCGGACGTTTAATCAACTGAGCCACCCTGATTACTTTTGAGGTTTTAAAGGTAATTTCCCAAAACAAAATTAGTCACAAAGTTTCAGAATTCTATAGGCTTTTATTTCAAAAATGCAATTGAAATATGAAATGAAAATCAAACTAGTTATATTTACCATTAACTAGAATTTTAATCCTTTCATATTATAAAATAAAATGCATAGAGAGAAAGTCATCAAATACAAACGTATAATTTAATAACTTATTGTCAAGAGCCATCAAAGATCTGTGATTTTATCCTACTAGCAAATTAACAGTTTAGTCTGCCTTAGTTTCATAAATGGTGTTAGTGCTGGTAGGAATGCAAACTGGTGCAGCCACTCTGGAAAACAGTATGGAGGTTCCTCAAAAAATTAAAAATAGAACTACCCTACGACCCAGCAATTACACTACTAGATATTTATCAGAGGGATACAGGTATGGTATTTCGAAGGGGCACATGCACCCCAATGTTTATAGCAGCACTATTAACAATCACTAAAGTATGTAAAGAGCCCAAATGTCCTTCAAGGGATGAAGGATAAAGAAGATGTGATATATATATATATATATATATATATATATATATATATATATACACACACACACACAGTGGAGTATTACTCAGCAATCAAAAGAATGAAAACTTGCCATTTGTAGCTATGTGGATGGAACTAGAAGGTATTAAGCTAAGTGAAATTAGTCAGAGTAAGACAAGTATCATATGACTTCACTCATATGAGCATGTTAAGATACAAAATAGATGAACATAAAGGAAGGGAAGCAAAAATAATATAAAAACAGGGAGGGGGACAAAAACGTAAGACTCTTAAATATAGAGAACAAACAGAGGGTTGCTAGAGGGGTTGTGGGAGGGGGAATGGGCTAAATGGGTAAGGGGCATTAAGGAATCTACTCCTGAAATCATTGTTGCACCATATGCTAACTAACTTGGATGTAAATTAAAAAATAAATAAATTATTAACAAAAATAAATTAAAAAATTAACACATACACAAAATAAATGTAAATAAATAAATAAACAAACAAATAAAGTTAGAAGTCCAGAGACTCCTGGATCAGAGACACTTTATTACTTGGGCACAGTGGGCACAAGAGTCCTATTGATTCCCCTTCCCATGAGACTAATGTGGAATGGCCCAGATGGATGCTGACCACACAGTGGATTTGGATCAACCCTGAAGAGCAAGCTTAAGAAACCTCAGCCTCAGGGCTCCTGGATGGCTCAGGTGGTTAAGCATCCAACTTTTTCTCAGGTCATGATCTTGCGGTCTGTGGTTTGAGCCCCACGTTGGGCTCTGTGCTGACAGCTCAGAGCCTGGAGACTACTTTGGATTCTGTCTCCCCCTCTCTTTCTGCCCCTCCTCCACTCACATTGTCTCTCTCTCTCTCTTAAAAATAAATAAACATTTAAAAATTTACAAAAGAAAAGAAACCTCAGCCTCAATCTGCTTGCCTGTCTTTTGTTCTAAAGGGAAATTTTAACTTTGTATGATGAAACAAACCTGCCCGCTAGTCCAGTGAGATACTGCCTAATCTTCCAAAGGAGTCCTCTACATGATTATTTTTGAAGATAGAGTCTGGAGCAAAATCTGTCAGTGCCTCCATTCACAAGATATATATAAATGTGAGAGACACATAAAGAACTGTCTCCAAACAATTATTACAAGGCAATCACTCATTTAAGCACCACCCGGGTCAACAAATTGAATATGGACAACATGCTGGCAGCCTCACACTTGCTTTTTCTAAACACAACCCACTCTGTCCACTAAAAGTAATCCTGACTTTTACAATAATTACTTCTTTGCTTTTCTTTATACTACCATAACTGTGAAAAGAAGACACAGATATGAATGAATTGTGAAGAGAAAAGGATTTTTACTTACAAACTTTGTTCATCAAATTTAAAAAATTCATCAGGAAGTTAAAGAATACCCAATTTTGCATGGTGACAGATGGTGACTTCACTCCTCATGACATGAAACTAATATAACATTATATGATAATTATACTTCAATTTAAAAAATAAAGTTAAAAATGATTAAAAAAATAATTAAAAAGGGGAAAGACCTTCTCCCAACAAGAGTCCTGGGCTAGATGGCTTTCCAGGGGAATTCTTCCAGAAATTTAAAGAAGAGTTAATACCTATTCTTCTCAAAGTGTTCCAAAAAAATAGAAATGAAAGGAAAGCTTCTGAACTCATTCCATGAGGCCAGCATTACCTTGATTCCAAAACCAGACAAAGACCACACTACAAAGGAGAATTATAGGCCAATATCCTTGATGAACTTAGATGTAACAATTCTCAAAAGGGTACTAGCAAATCGAATTCAATAATACATTAAAAGAATTATACACCATGATCAAGTGGGATTTATTCCTGAGCTACAGGACTGGTTCAATATGCACAAATAAATCAATGTGATACACCACATTCATAAAAAAAAGTGATAACCTTATGATCCTCTCAATAGATGCAGAAAAAGCACTTGACAAAATACAACATCTGTTCTTGATAAAAGCCCTCAAGAAAGTATGGATAGATGGAACATACTGTACCTCAAAACCATAAAGGCCATATATGCAAGACCCACAGCTAATATCCTCAATGGGGAAAAACTGTGAGCTTTCCCCGTAAGGTCAGGAACATGACAGGGATATCCACTCTCACCACTGTTGTTCAACATAGTACTGAAAGTCCTAGCCTCATCAATCAGAAAACAGAAATAAAAGGCATACACATTGGCAAAGAAGAAGTCAAAGTTTCACTCTTCACAGATGACATGATAGTCTACGTGGAAAACCCAAAAGACTCAACCAAAATATTGTTAGAATTGATATGTGAATTAAGCAAAGTCATAGAATATAAAATCAACTATCCAGAAATCGGTTGCATTTCTATACACCAATAATGAAGCAGCAGAAAGAGAAATCAAGGAATTGATCCCATTTACAATTGCACCAAAACCCATAAAATACCTAGGAATAAACCTAACCAAAGAGGTAAAAGATCCGTATGCTGAAAACCAAAGAAAGCTTATGAAAGAAATTGAAAAAGACACAAAGAAATGAAAAAACATTCTATGCTCATGGATCAGGAGAACAAATATTGTTAAAATGTCTATACTACCTAAAGCAATGTACCCATTCATTGCAGTCCCTATCAAAACAACACCAGTATGTTTCACAGACTATAACAAATAATTCTAAAATTTGTATGGAACCACAAGAGACCTTGAATAGCCAGAGCAATCCTGAAAAAGAAAACTAAAGCTGGAGGTATCACAATTATGGACTTTAGGCTGTATTACAAAGCTGTAATCATCAAGACAGTATGGTACTGGCACAAAAACAGACACACAGATCAATGGAACAGAACAGAGAATCCAGAAATGGACCCACAAATGCATAGCCAACTAATCCTTGACAAATCAGGAAAGTGTATCCAATGGAAAAAAGAGAAGTCTCTTCAGTAAATGGTGCTGGGAAAACTGGACAGCAACATGCACAAGAATAAAACTGGATCACTTTTCTACATCATACACAAAAATAAATTCAAAATGGATGAAAGACCTAAATGTGAGACAGGAAAACATCAAAATCCTAGAGGAGAAAACAGGCAGCAACCTATTTGACCTCAGCCTCAGCAACTTCTTACTAGCCATGTCACAGGAGGCAAGGGGAATGAAAACGAAAGTAACTATTGGGGCCTCAAGATAAAAAAGCTTCTACACAGTGAAGGAAACAATCAACAAAACTAAAAGGCAACTGACAAATTGGGAGAAGATATGTGCAAGTGAGATATCAGATAAAAGATTAGTATCCAAAATCTATAAAGAACTTATCAGACTTAACACCAAAAAAACAAATAATCTAGTAAAGAAATGGGCAAAAGACATGAACATTTTTCCAAACAGACACATGAAAAGATGCTCAACATCACTAATCATCAGAGTGAGAAATATAAATCAAAACCACAATGAGACACCACCTCACACCTGTCAGAATGGCTAAAATTTACTCAGGAAACAACAGATGCTGGCGAGCATGCAGAGAAAGAGGATCTCTTTTGAACTGCTGGTGGTAATGCAAACTGGTGCAGCCACTCTGGAAAACAGTATGGAGGTTTCTCAAAAAATTATAAATAGAGCTACCCTATGACCCAAAAATTGCAGTACTAGGCATTTATCCACAGGATACAAAACTGCTCATTCAAAAGGGCACATGCACCCCAATGTTTATAGCAGTACTATCAACAAAGCCACATTATGGAAAGAGCCAAATGGACCCAAATGGATCCAAATGTCCATTGATTGATAAATGGGTAAATAAGATATACATACATACATATATATATATGTATATATATATATATGTATATATATATATATGAATATTACTTGGCAATCAAAAAAGAACAAAATCTTGCCATTTGCAACAACGTGAAAGGAACTAGAGTATATTGTGCTAAGTGAAATAAGTAAGTCAGAGAAAGACAAATATACAATTTCACTCATATGTGGAATTTACAAAACACAACACATGAGCATAGGGAAAGGGAAGGAAAAATAAGATTAAGCACAGAGGGAGGCAAACCATAAGAGACCCTCAAATACAGAGAATAAACTAGGGGTTGTTGGAGGGGTTTGAGTGCGGGGATTGGCTAAATGGGTGATGGGCATTAAGGAGGACATTTGTTGGGATGAGCATTGGGTGTTATATATAAGTAATAAATAACTGGGTTCTACTCTTGAAACCAAAACTACTCTGTATGTTAATTAACTTGAATAAATAAATTATGTACTCTAAAAATAATTAATTAATAATGAATTAAAAAAAATTTTTTTTAAAGGGGAAATACCTAAAGTTGCTAAGGTTTCCAAGTTTATACTTAGTTCTTCAGGATGGAAAATACAATTTTCTTATAAGACATGTATCAACATTTCAAAAGTCAGAGATATTATTTGATTAGAGAGTTAGTAACTTATAGAAAATGACTCACTAGACAGGGTGACCGTGTTGGTTTTTTGTTTAATGTCAGGATGCAGTGTTTTTCTTTCTTTTTTTTTTTTTTTTTTATAATTTTACTTTTCAGGGTTTTTTTTTATTTTTTATTTTAATTCCACTACAGTTAACATGCAGTGTAATATTAGTTTTAAGTGTACAATACAGTGATTCAAGATTTCCATACAACACCCAGTGCTCATCACAGCAAGTACATTCCTTAATCCCCATCACCTACTTCACCCATCCCTGCCCACCTGCCTCCCCTCAGGTAACTTCTGTTTGTTCTCTATAGTTAAAGTCTGTTTCTTGGTTTGCCTCCCTCTCTCTTTCTTTTCCCTCTGCTCATTGGTTTTGTTTCTCAAATTTCACTATGAGTGAGGTGTTTGTCTTTCTCTAAGATGCAATGTTTTTCTTTCCTTGACTACGGGACACGATATTTTGAACTTATAATAATTTGAACTTATAATAAAGCCAGGGCTAGGTGTCAGTTTTGCGCTTGCAGTCCCTCCTTGTGGTCAACCTATCCTCAGGATGTGGATTTGACCACAAAAATTTTGTTTTGTTTTGTTTTTAAGCTAATTTCTGATTCAATAACATTTATTTGTTGTTTTCTTTATTTGGTCAATTTTATTTACATAGATACAAGAACTATTAATATACATGGAACTTATTTTTTTTTTTTAACATTTTTAAAATATTTATTTTTGAGAGAGAAAGAGAGACAGAGTGCTAGTGGGGGAGGGGCAGGAGAGAGGGAGACACAGAATCCAAAGCAGGCTCCAGGCTCTGAGCTGTCAGCACAGAGCCCCGTGTGGGGCTCCAACTTGGGAACTGTGAAGTCATGACCTAAGCCAAAGTCGGATGTTCAACCAAGACACCCAGGTGCCCCTATACATGGAACTTCTTACTGCATGGTTTCCAGAACTAGAACCATGTGATACTAAGGCTTGAGAGTTAACTCCTGACTGGAAGCTTGGTAAAGCACCTGGGGTCATACGTTGATGATTCTCATGTGGCAGTATTTCCATGACTCTTATCAACTCAGTTCATTTTTTCAAAGGTTGGAGCCCCAAATTTGCAGTGCTCCTGTATCCAGATTCCGCATGGACTGCCTAAATTATAGAGGTATCCTCAAGTTTGTCAATGTCCCTATACCAGGATTGATACTGTTTGCTACCTATAAAACTGAGATTCTGTAGGCAGAGTTATTGCAACAGATCCAAGTGTGGGTTCCTGGAAAGACATTGTGCATACCTTTCCTGCATCTGAAGTTTGTTACTTGTTTCTTAATAGTAGGATTTGAAACCTAATCAAATGGAATTTTTCTTTTAAAGTGGCATTTATGGCATAACAATGTTACAATTTTGAATTTATCTAAATTTTTTGAACCTCTGCAAATAACTACATGGTCATGAAAAGTAAAGGAATTCAGTAAAGCCACTTTAAAAATATTTAACATTTTTCTGAATAATGTTGTATACAAGGGATATCAGTACATTTCAAAAGATACTATACTATACTATATTTCAATAATTGACATGCTACATTATTTTTATATAATTTTGTCTGATGATTTATCAGCAGTCAGTTGTAACAAGATAACATTTAGAAACTATATCATTCTGGGGTGCCTGGGTGGCTCAGTTGGTTAAGTGTCCAACTTTGGTTCAGGTCACGATCTCATGGCTGGTGAATGTGAGCCTGACACTGGGCTCTGTGCTGACAGCTCAGAGCCTGGAAACTGGTTTGGATTCTGTGTCTCCCTCTCTCTCTCTGCCCCTCCCCCATTTGTGCTCTGTCTCTCTCTCTCTCTCTCTCAAAAATAAAATTTTTTTCCAAGTGGAAAGTATATCCTTCTAGTTTGTACGATTCTAGCCTGTTAAATTAATGGTAATGTCTTACAAAGAAAAAAAAAGGATTTTCTTATATGCCCAGTAAAAAAAAAAATGAAATGTTAATTACAATTACATGAGATTCATGCAGTTGTAGGCAACTAATTTTATTTTGCTGATTTGGAATTAAGCAGTCCACTTTCACAAGGTCTTCTGTTTGAAGAAAAAAGGAAATCCTGATGTGAGTCCCCCCACTGGCTGAGAAGTTTCCCCTCTGGTCACAATGCCAGCTTCTCCTGGAAGCTCACAGCCAGGCTTCCATTCCCTTTCCCATCAATCATCCAAAGTACATGGAAGAGTCATTTGCTGAGGTACTTTTGATGCTTCTTCCAGAAAACTCAGTTTCCCACATCAGGCTTGCGTGATGGACTTCAGGTAAGCATTAGTGAAATGCAGACACCTTGTTATTCACAAGGCTGAGGGGCTCCTGTTCACTTACTCTAATCACTATAGTTACAAGTTATTTCTAGGGCTGTGATCACTAATTATCCTGAAAAATAAAAATAGATGGTGGAGAGTGAGGGCACTGCAAGTTTCTTGGGATTTCTAATTCATCCCCTAAAAATGTGCTATGAGAACGGGTTTTGATCATCAACAATTGACAAGGGTATTTTAAACCTAGGGAAAATAATTTTTTTTAAGTAATAAATTCATTGACTGTTATTGTGTCAGCCATGTCCATGATTATCTTTTCTTCATCCTAGAAGCTATTTTGGTGATATAAGGAATTTTTAGATGAGCAATTGCATAGATCACCAGAGTGATAGTTATTTCATATTCAGAACATTTTCTGCACCCAGAAATCAATTTCTTACTTTAACAGAATGAAAACTAAGTTCTAGCTTTATTCTTTCTATATTCCTCTACATATCATTTTCTAATAAAAAATCCACACATCTCTTTTTCATCTTATAAATAACCCATCAATGTCAAATCAGATTTGTTGACATTTAAAAATATTTCATTGCTGGGGCACCTGGGTGGCTCAGTCGGTTGAGCGTCTGACTTTGGCTCAGGTCATGATCTAGCGGTTTGTGAGTTTGAGCCCTGCGTCAGGCTCTGTGCTGACAGCTCAGAGTCTGGAGCTTGCTTCAGATTCTGTGCCTCCCTCCCTCTCTGCGCCCCCCACCCCCCACCCCTGTTCATGCTCTGCCTCTCTCTCTCTCTCTCTCAAAAATAAACATTTAAAAATTTTTTAAAAAGTATTTCATTGCTTCTTTCAAACCCATTTATTTGGAAGTATGATAAATGAGGGAAAATAAAATTTACTTCCCTTCAAACCTTCTCCAGCTTAGTGTACACTCTTCTACCATCTTCTGTCACATTCTGGCACAAGCAAACACTTTTTTAATATTAAAATAAAGTTATTCTCTTTTTTCTTGGTACTGTTTAAATGTATGTACCCAAAACGTAATATTGGTTTTACCGATTTACAATGAAGGTATACATATATATATTCTCTTGTCTCTGGCTCTTTTTACTAACACTGTGTTTGTAAGATTCATGCACGTTGTTGTACATCGCTGAAGTTCATTAGTTTTCATTGTATTCATTACATTCACTGTGTGACCATACCAAAATTTATCCATTCCATTGTTGGTGGATACTTAGGCAATTTTTAGTCTTTTATAGCAATGCTGCTATAAACCTTCTTGAAAAATGTATCCTAGAGCACATACACCTGTGTTTCTCCAGGTTATACACATAGTTTTCTTTGGTTCAGGTCATTATTATATGCATCTGGGCCATGAGTATATGCATCTTCCACTTTACTAGTTCAGACCAAATTGTTTCACTAAGTGCTTACACCATTTTAACTCCTGCCAATGGTGTAGAACAGTTTCTGTTGCTCCACACTCTCCTCAACACTTAGTATTGTCCGACTTTAATTTGAATTTTAAAAGGCAGTGGCAGTGGCTATAACTTCTGTGTGACTTATATCTTACATCACTCATCCCTCACTAGAAAACTCACACACTCCCTTCCCTTCTACCCTGCTCTCTGCAAACTTGATCCCCCTCTCCCATCATCCTGGCCACTGTCTATCCTGATTCTTCCTCTTTCTGTCCCCACTCTTTCCTTTCCTCTTTCCCCCTGAATTACTGTTTCTGAAGTCTTCTCTTCAGTTGAACCTTCTTTTTCCATTGGCCACTTTACCTGACTCCATCTCTTTTCAACAGCTACCATTTATCATACCAATTATAGGCTTTGTTCTCTTCTTAATTTCAAGAGGCAGGTAAGTAGAGCTCATTTCATGTCCCCAAAATATCTCTGTATTAGACACACCAATTGTGATGTTATCAGTCATATTCATTATCCTTCTAAGTGGAATAGCTTCTGCCCCAGCCTCTTAGGCTATTGTGTTTTTTAAATTAATTATGTGACTTGTATGATTCCTCCTCTAGTCATAGCCCATTGAACCAAGTGCGATAGTTGACTCAAGGTCAATCAGTCCATGAATAGTCCAGCAACCAAGACACAGCTCTGTAAGAAAAGATGAGCCAGGCCAATTTGATTCTTCCCTTAGAAATTTTAATAGGGAAAATAGATTGAGAATGAGGAATTAATCAGTAGAAACAGGAAATTAAAGAGAATTTAGAAAAGTCATAGTGGCCTAGGTACAAAACAGAAGTAAGGGGAAGCAGAAATTATAAATAAACAGACACTGAATAAGAAAGAAGAAGTTAAAGGTGATTGGTGGTAGTAGACGATAAAGAAGTAGACATTAATTATGGAGCGTAGCATGACTTTAATTCCTATGGTCCCAGGAGGCCTTTGGACCTGGTTCTAGTTGTTGTGAGGACCAGCTGTGATTATGTTCTGGAGGCTTGTGAGGAATATTTCTTGATTTCTGCCCTATCTATAGCCATCTGTTAAACCTTCTCATTTCTTGAGGTACTTTGAGAGAATTCCTTCCGTATAAGAACCAAGAGAGCTGATCTAGAAAATTCAAAATTAGTTGTACTTCTTCTTAGGTGGGACCTTTCAGTGATGTTTCCCTTTTGTACACCCTTGACCTTCAATGGAGGCTGACCTTCAAATGCACCTGCATGCAGCTCCTCCAGATCTTATTTCGCATTTGTCTTTCAAGCACACAAAAGTTGTTATGTTGTTTGTTAAAGGGGCCACCGGCTGCTAGGTTTCTACATTTTTATCCATAATGTTTTTCAAGAGAAACTATTTTTACTGAAAACTACCAAGAAGGATGTAGCACTGCATGTTCCCAAATGGGAGTATTTGTGTCTTCACACATCTTGATGAAGGGCACCACTGAAGCCAAAGGCTAAAAATACAACAGCAAAGATAAGACATGGTAAAAATAAAACTTACAACATGTGATCCTGAGGGGATAACAAGGATTGCTGCTTTTAAATTAACACAAACCAGACACTGAATAATGATTTTAATGTAAAACTTTATCCTCTCCCCAGTTTTAATACAAAAAAAGACACTCTAGGTTGGTTTAGTAGGACCTTTTCCAAGTATCTTCACCCTGACTATGTGTTCTCATTAGTAACCCTGCTATTATAGATGTATTAGCCGTCGAACTTATATAATTCTAGGAGGCGGAGGAGGGGGACTTCTGGAAGAGATTAGCCAACAAAACAGACATACACAATCACAGTTCTTGCTCTACACTTGAGAAGAGACCAAGAGTTCAGCAAATGAGGAAACAGGGTCATTGAGTTGAAGTGACTTATCTGGAGTCACATAGCTCTACAGGAGCCAGAACTAAAGCCCAGACACTGTCTTTCTTTTCTCCAGGGCCTTGCCCATTTATTCATAAATTTTTCAAAAACAAAATTGATCAGATTCTGCCAAATCTTAACCTGTCCTGTGAATTTGTATCCCAGGGCATATAGCCTTTATGATGTGTCATCTCAATATTTATGTCCTCTAGTCATTGAGAGTAAATATGATTCTGCATCTTATGGGAGGCAAGTGAGCTGATGTGAACACAGGACAAGCACAAATCTAGGAAGGCACAAGGATCTGGAAGTATGAGAGGCCGAGAGGCATGAATGGGAGGGGGAAATGCCTTTCCTGGAGATGAGGGGTGGTACACACAAGATTTGGCCTACTTACTAATTTTTCTGAGACATTCTATTGGCTAAAATGAAGTCAGTCTGATTTTCACTATATGCTGATAGCAAAAGAAATAAAAAATAGATGACATAATTATGGAGGCACATGATTTTATAAGATGTGGATGATGAAATTAGGAAAGCCAAAATAAGATCTAAGCTTTGTGTTGCAGGAGATATAAAAGGAAATGAGAAAACATTCTTAATATAGAAGACTAAAAGGAAGATAAAGGAAAATGGTTTACATTCATTGGAAGGAGCAGAATTTTGTCTTAATGCCTTTTTTAAATGTTTATCTTAAAAAAAAAAGGAATTGTGATAACTTGGGAAAATGAACAGGAAGCTTACCTTAAATAAAGAAAAATTTTGTCATATAGCTACTCAAAGTAAGCTTTTCAAAATACAAATCTGATCATATCTCTATTGTCCCCCACAGTTGTTAAAAGACCAAAATCCTTAGCTCATCTTCAGGGTGTCACCTCACATGATCCTTCTGTACATCTCCAGCCTCCTAATTTGTATTCCACCAATTTCCTCCCTTTATCTGCATTTGACCCCAAACCAGTCTGGTCATTTTGGCCAACTTTCAATGCACTTACTACCATGTTCCTTCCTGCCCCAGGGCCTTTTAAGTGCTCTTTCCTCTGCCTTGATCCTCCTTCTTCCCCCCTGAACTCCCACCTTCACCTAGTCAGCTTTTACTCCTCCTTCATACCTATCTCATCCTACACTTCAATTTCTCAGGAAACACTGCTCTCCTCTTTTTGGCCCCAGTGTAAATTGAGTTACATTCTTATGACCCATGTGGGGTTTTTTTTTTTTAATAAAAATTACAATAGCTGTACAGTTACATAGAGTGTGTGATCATCTGAATGTGTCTACTCCCCTCTCTAAACAAAACTATAAGCTCTGCCTGGGTAGTCTTCAATTCTCTTTTCTGTTCACCAATGTTATCCTGAGTGTCCATCATATCTGCTGTATATTTTTTGTGCCAATAAATATTTGTTCAGTCAGTATTAAATGTCATGGGTTACTTAAAAATAATATAATAAATAAATCTTGAAATCTACACTTTCGCCTATAATATTAGGAATGGAGCATAAGGTGAGAATCACTAATCCAATGGAGTTTTTGAGAATAAAATGAGATGCAATAGT
This sequence comes from Felis catus, assembly GCF_018350175.1. Classification (NCBI taxonomy): domain Eukaryota; kingdom Metazoa; phylum Chordata; class Mammalia; order Carnivora; family Felidae; genus Felis; species Felis catus. Next base: position 77,395,043 of record NC_058372.1, read on the forward strand.
TGAAACCACTTAGCAGGGGTGCCTGGGTGGCTCAGTTGGTTAAGTTTCTGACTCTTGATTTCAGCTCAGGTTATGATCTCAAGTTCGGGAGATGGAGCCCTGCCCCACATCAGGCTCCATGTCCAGCATGGAGCTGGCTTAAGATTCTGCCTCACCCTCTCCCTCTGTCTCTCCTCCATTTGCACCCTCTGTCTCAAAAAAAAATGAAATTAAATTAAAAAATGAGACTACTTCATAAATTTTAAAATTCTGTATAGTCATTGCATATCAAAAAATGAGTAACATTTATGTGTTCATCTTGCTTTTCATGCTGCAAGGGACAGAGACAGGCTCGGATAATCTTGAGAGATGTGAGTTTACTTTTAATGGAATAGTAGTTGCATTTTAGCTCTCTCTGCTCTGGTATCTCCTCTTGGTATGCATGTGTGTGCTTGTACGTGCGTGTGTGTGTGTGTGTGTGTGTGTATTGCAGGTCTACTGCTGTCTTGTTTTCATCTTTGGTTTTCATCTTCGAACTCCACTAATCATGGAGATCTGATTAGCAGGTTGGTTAAGCATTATCCTATACAAAATGCCCCTACTGGACACTTTTGCCTTGGTCCTTGCTCCATGGGTTATCCCAACCCAGCTAGGGTAGCTGAAATAGTTTTCAGCAAATTACATGTTTCCTTTTTTCAAAAAAGTATTAAAGACGAGAGTTACCATTTGATATAATGAGGCTTCAGGTCCTCTACAGCACAATAAGCAAAAGGGCTTTGCAAATTAACAAGCACAATATCCTTGTTACATAAACCATCAGAAATCTGAGTGCAAAATAATGGTAGGAGGCCAAGCAGTGGTAGAAACACCAATGAAAATGAGCAAATGAGATGGTGATCTGCATTTATTTTGCAAGGCTGGATTGTCAGGCAATGTTGCATCCTCCAGTTCCTGCCCTCCCTCCCTGCAAGCCAGTCTCCCACCCCCAGTCCACACACCCACATATACACTCTCTCTCTCTCTCTCTCTCACACACCCACACACACACACACACACACACACACAAACACACACATTTGTACTATTGTAGAGGCTACATTTTTATTCCAAAGCAAACTCCAAAGTACTAGCCTCCAAAGATACATTTAAGCAGTTATTCAGTGGCTCATCCCTCACTAAGACAGACTTTTTTGTCTCTGACATAGACAGTTAAGATATCAAAAATAGCAGGTATCCTCATCTGATCTCAGACAACGGATAGGATCTAGGCTCACATAAATGCTAAACATACTCAGTCACATTCGTTCAAAATATTGTGAACTCTGAGGATCTTGCCAGTTGTAGTTTTCTTCTTAATTTACAGGAGGACAGGTGGATGTGAAGAGGAAAAAACCATTTCTTTGATGATAGAAATGTTAAGAAGTCTGAAAATAAGATGAAGTGAAATGTCTTTGGAGATAGAAAACAAGAGCACACAAAGCCTACAATTTAAAAAAGAAAAGAAAATGACTGCTGTGGGCCTCTAGAGGCAAATGAGAAGTCGGGGAAGCAAGTGCAATACCCACTCGAGTGAAATGAGCAAGACCTCCCCCTCTATCCAGGATGTCTCTCCTGGAATCAGTTGAAAGGATTCCTTCCACGTGTGGTTCACCAGCTTTAACAAATATCAGAATGGTCTGGAGGGCTTTTTCAAACATAGCAAGGTTCCATACCCACTTTCTGCTTCAGTGGGTCTTAGAAAAGGCAAAAAAATGTGCATTTCCAACAAGTTCCCAGGTGATGCTGACTCTGCAGGTCCAGGGACTGCACTTGGAGAACCATAGTGTGGACTGGGATTTGTACCAGGTGCAGAAGAATAAGGAAGAGATAAATGACCTTGCTCTCAAGAAACCTGAATGGGTCAGCTATGGGCTCTGTGTATCAAATCTCCCTATGTTCCCGTGAAGCTCACAGACCACAATTTTAGTGTCACTTAATGACACCTGCTAAAACTAGCAAAGGGCTTTCACATGTGTAATCTCATTTGCACCTCACAACGAGATAGGCAGATGAAGTGTTTCCATGAACACTTTACAGATGGACAAGCAAGATAAATGAAGACTGAAAGGGAATAAATGATTAGTCTAAAGTCATAGAGTGGGTAAATGAAAGACCAAGATCTTTGTTGATTAAATTCTGTGTTCTTTCCACTAACCTACTTTCTTGGGAGAAAGTATAATGAATCTTAGCTGTCAGCAAAAAGGGACTAGCATATATATGATTATAATGTGATGTAAACTTCTTTGTATTATATATGATTGTATCCAACTACTTCCTCTAACCACATATTATAAATACAGGGATTAACTAAAACAAAGAGGATTTAATAATAACAGGAAGAAAAGTCAACTACATTGCATCAAACAAAAGCAAAATCCTTCCATTCACATACTCACACCTCATTCTCTCCCATCCCACCCTTCTAAATTTTTCCTAACGAGAAAAATAAATCATTATTTAACTGAGTAGTAACACAGCTTGATAACTGTGAATTTCTTGTCAACATTTTCTTTTTAGAGAAGTTACAAGTTTGTCTTATGAGGACCCTAGGTCCACAGGCAAGGTGTACAGTTTAAGTTGGCTGGTTTGCAGTTCAGTTCACAGAGAAGTGATGATGATTCCAGGTCGGTTCTTCCAGGAGCTGAGAGCTGCTCTTTATTTCCTCTATGCCCAAGGATCTTCTGCTATTACATAGGGTTCAATAAAATCTTGGAGCAGAAGGGGATCCAGGAGATGAGGAAAATTCAGAGTCTCTCAATTGATAGTAAGAAAACTGAAGCCCAAGATTGTATAAGTGAGTTGGTCAAGGCTAATTCAGGGTAGAACACAGATTTTCTACATTTTAGTCTAGTGCTTTACAAAAATTCTCTCCTGATCATCCAAGGGGAAAAAAACTTTATTGAGTACCTATTAAGCTTGCAGAATGTCAGATTTAAAGAACTTTACAGATAATCTAAAACACTATCTATTTGAAATTTTTGTTTTATCTCCTTCAAATTGCATTTTAAATTTAGCTTTTTATGATTCTGGTTTCTCTAAATTTGTAGAATAGGTATATGCTACTTTAAAACATATTAAACAATACAATAATACACCCCAAAACAATGAATATACCTATACATCTCCCATCTAACCACTCTTAACTGGTATGGTTCTTGCCAGAACTTCTGTGATATATTTACACATGTTCATATTTATATGTGTGTATTCTCTTAAAGTGATTCATAGGTCTGTGATATATACATTTCACTTTACGTTATCTGATAGATTATATTGAATGCTAAGAATAGGGCTACATCATTCTATTCACTGACTGGAATAATTACCCTTTTAGGGATTACCATGTTTTTAAGACAACTTTCTTTCTATGAACATTTATATTGTTATTTTTTCTTTAAGAAATAGTGTTGAAAAAATATATAGTGTTGGAGGAAGTTCTAATACTCTTGTGGTGGTACAAGCCCATGGTAGCTCATCCTTCCTGCTGATAACAACTATTAACTATAAACAAGATACAAAAACCCCAACTACCTTAGAACTCTGCACAGTAAACAGTAGCTGGTGAATTGTGGAGGGGAGACAAACCTTGCAGGAGTGATATCCATTTTACCTTCTTTCTCCAGTGGATTTGCCCTAAGGTAGACTTCAGTCCTAGAAGAGGCAGCTGAAAATCTGATAGAAACTCATGGGGCACCTGGGTGGCGCAGTCGGTTAAGTGTCCGACCTCAGCCAGGTCACGATCTCGTGGTCCGGGAGTTCAAGCCCCGCGTCAGGCTCTGGGCTGATGGCTCAGAGCCTGGAGCCTGTTTCCGATTCTGTGTCTCCCTCTCTCTCTGCCCCTCCGTTCATGCTCTGTCTCTCTCTGTCCCAAAAATAAACAAACGTTGGAAAAAAAAATTAAAAAAAAAAAAAAAAAAAAGAAAGAAACTCTTATCTCACCAGCTGCGAGAGCAACCTTGGAAAGGAGCTCCTGTAGGCCAGGGTGAAATAGAGATCTCAGAGGGACTGAGACTGAAGAATCCTGAATTTAGTCTAAGAACCCACACGAGGCTTAGGCTAATCCATAGACTACACATGTGTAAGAACAACCAAAACCAGCTCAGTAAAGACTTAGCTTGAATTGAATTGAGATTTGAACCACTTACACAAATTCCAGCCTAACCCCTAAACCATACATGAGTGAGATAGACGCAAACCAGAATAGGAAAGGCTTTGAGAACTGAGCCAGGATGTGAAACATTGCCTAGAGAAGGAAAGTATCAACTTTCACCAGGTGATTATAACAATACATAGATTCTACACAACCTAATATTCAAAATGTAGAGGATATGGTTCAAAATCACACAATATACAAAGAAACCAGGAAAATAGAATTAATTCTCAAAGTCACCATATGCTAATTCTTAGATGTCCCAGATTTTGGAATTCACAGACAAAATTTGAAAGCACATATTATAATAATACTCCACGAGGTAAAAGAAAGAACATACCTGAAAAGAATGAAAAGATATCTCAACTAAGTAATCAAAACCAGAAAAAAATAGAAATTTTAAACAAAAATATAACTAAAATTTTTTTAATGTTTATTTATTTTTGAGACAGAGAGAGACACACCATGAACAGGAGACGGGCAGAGAGAGAGGGAGACACAGAATCTGAAGCAGGCTCCAGACTCTAAGCTGTCAGCACACAGCCCGATGCAGGGCTCAAACTCAACGAACTGTGAGATCATGACCTGAGCCGAAATCGGACACTTAACCAACTGAGCCACCCAGGCACCTCCCAAAATATATAATTTTTTAAACAAATTCACTGATTTGGTTCAATAGTACATAGAGATAATAGTGAAAATGTCAGTAAGGTTGACAAGATAATTCAATAGGAATTATTCAACTTGAAGAACAGAGAGAAAAAAGATAAAAATAACACAGTCTCGGAACTTGTGGAAAATTCAAAAGATTAAATATGCATGTAGTTGGAGTCCTGGAAGAAGAGAAGAAAAAGATTGAGGTGAAAAAAATATATGTGAACAAATGTCAAATTTCCCAACTTTGAAAACTTCCCAAATACATAAATTAACAAATTTGAGAAGTTCAGTGAATACTAGACAAAATAAATTCAAAGAAAATCTTTCCTACATATATTATAATCAAACTGAAGAATTCCAAAGCTGAGAAAATCTTAGGAGGCATAGCTAGAGGAAAAAGACATTGCATGCAGGAGTTGTGACCCATATGGTCATGGATTTCTCACCAGAAACCACAGACACTCGGGGCACCTGGGTGACTCAGTCAGTTGAGCTTCCGACTTCGGCTCAGGTCATAATCTCAGGGTTTGTGAGTTTGAGCCCCACATCGGGCTCGTTGATAACAACTTGTCAGTGCAGAGCCCACTTAAGATCCTTTGCCCCCCTCTCTCCCACCCTCCCCCACTTGTGCTCTCCCAAAAATAAATAAATATTTTTTAAAAAAGAAAAAAAACCCCACAGATAGTAAAAAAAACCAACATCGATTTACATAGCAATTTGCACAACAAAACACAGATATAATTTTAAAGGAAAAAACCTGTAATCCAGAATATATTTCAGGAATAAAAGTGAAATAAAGACTTTGCAGATAAAGCAAAACTAGTATTTGTTGCTAACTTACCTAGTATACCAGAAACGCTATAAAAAAAAAAGTTCTTTAGACTGAAGGGAAATGATATCAAGAGGTAAACTTGACTTCAAAAACGAAGGAAGATTATTACATATGGTAATTCTATGAACAATTTTAAGATCTTTAAAAGGTATGACTGTTTATCAACGTTTATTTATTTTGGGGACAGAGAGAGACAGAGCATGAACGGGGGAGGGGCAGAGAGAGAGGGAGACACAGAATCGGAAACAAGCTCCAGGCTCTGAGCCATCAGCCCAGAGCCCGATGCGGGGCTCGAACTCCCGGACCGCGAGATCGTGACCTGGCTGAAGTCGGACGCTTAACCGACTGCGCCACCCAGGCGCCCCAAGGTATGACTGTTTAAAGCAAAAGTTGTAAATTTGGGGAGCGGTTTCTATATATATACATACAGATGTAATGAACATAAAAATTATTTAAAAATGGAAATGGTTAAGAACCTATATGATCAAAAATTTTTGAAGTTTTTAATGAGGCAGTATAATACCAGCTCTAATCATTTCAGAAAATGATACATCTGCTGTAATATATGGAGCAACTCCTAGAATAATAAAAATATAGCCAGTGAGTCAACTGAAAAATTGAGATGGAATATTAAGATTTTCAAATAATCCCAAAAAAGGCCATAGAGAGAACAAAGAAACAAAAGTCAGAGGATATGAATAGAAAACAAGTAATGAAAAAGCAGATATGAACACAACCATATCAATAATTAAACTCAATGTTCTAAACACTCAAAGAGCAGATATTGAAAGAACAGATTTTTAAAAATCATAACCAACTATACACCTAAAAAAGACCCACTTTATCTATCTACTATCTATCTATCTATCTACCTAAGAGAGAGAGTGTGCACGCACTTGAGCAGGGGAGAGGGGCATAGGGAGAGAAGGAGAATCTTAAGCAGGCTCCATGCTCAGCACAGAGTCTGATGTTGGGATTGATTCCATGAACCAGTATAATGACCTGAGCTGAAATCAAGAGTCAGTGGCTCAACCAGGTGAGCTACCCAGGCACCCCTAAAGGAGACCTACTCTAAATATAAACACAAAGATAGTTGAAACTAAATAGATGAAAAAAGATATGCCATGCAAACAGTAAGCATAAGAAGAATGGGTGGCTTTTTAAATATCAGATAAAATAAACTATAAGTAACAATATTACTAGTGATACAGAGATACTTCATGATAATAGTGACAATCTATCAGAAAAACATAAAACTTTTAAATGTGTGTCAACCTAGTGAAAGAGCCTCAAAATACAGGAAGAAAAAAAATTAAATATTAAAGGGAGAAATAGAAAATTCCAAAATCATAAGAATCAAATACTTCTCTTTACAACTGATAGAAAATCAGACCAAAAATATTTAATAGAAACATAAATCTGAACACTATCTACCACCTTGATATAATTGACATTTATACCACACCATATCCAGCAAATGCAGAGTGAACATTTTTTCAAGTGTAAATGGTACAATCACCAAGCTAGACCACAGTCTAGGCCAGAAAGCATTTATAAATAAATATTTAAATATTTAACTATTTTATGGTCAAACAACACACTGTATTATTTCAATTAAAAAATATCATCAAATTAGAAATAACAGAGAATAACATCCAACTGATAAATTAAAAACAATGCAATATTTAGGAATAACCAAAATATCTGGAAATAAAACAACACACTTCTAAATATTTCATGAGTCAGAGCCAAAAAATCACCAAAAAAAAAAAAAAAAAACCTGGAAAATATTTTGAACTGAATGATGTTAAAAATACAATATATCAAAATTTTGAGATCCAACTAAAGCAGTGCTTAGAAGGAAATTTACAGCTTTAAGTGCTTACATTATGAAGGGAAAAAATCTAAAACAATGACTCAAGGCTCTACCTTAAGTAGAAAAAGAAGAGCAGAGTAAACCTGAGGTAATTCAAAGAGGAGAATAGTGAAGAGAAGAAAACAATGATAAAACAGACAGTAGAGAAGATTAGCAAAGCCAAAAAGTTGTCCTCCAAGAAGACTTTTTTTATTCAAAAATCCCTAGCTAAATTTCCTAAAAATCCTACCTAATACCCCTAGAAAAAGAGACAGCACTAAACATTAATATCTAGAATGAAAAGGAGGTGTACTTCAAATCTTATAGACATTAAATAGATAATAAGAGAATACTAAGAACAACTTTATTCTAACAAATTTAACAACTTAGATGAAATAAAAAATTATTTTAAAAGTACAACTAGTTAAAATTGACAAAAGAGAACATCTGAATAGCCTTATATCTATTAAATGAATCATTATCAAAACTTATCAAGCATTTCAGGCCCAGATGTTTTCGCTGATGGATTATATCATTTGATTCAAGGAAGAAGTCACAACTATCTTACACAAATATTTTCAGAAATAGTAGGGAAAGAGATCATGAACAACTCACTTTAGAAGACCAGCTTGATTTTAATCCCCAAACTTGACAAATATATTACAAAGAAGACTACAGCCATTAACTCTCATGAATATAAATTTATTCTTTTAAAAATATTATCAAATAAACAATATATAAAAAGAACAGATCATGCTCAAATAGGATTTATCACAGAAATGCAAGATTTGTTTAGTGTTTGGAAATCAATCGGTGTAACTCACTTTATTAACAGAATCAAGAAAAATCATATGGTTTTCAGTAGTTGCAGAACAAATATTTGTCAAGTTTCAATACTTATTCATATTTATGAGCTTAAAAATTATCAGTAAGCTAGGAATAATAGAGAACAACTTCAAGTGGAAGGAAAATATACAAAAACCTACAGTTACCATTGTACTTAATGGTAATAAGCAGGATTCCCTCTGAAAAATCAAGCCCTGCTAAAAATCAGCTCCCTTTCCCTCAGATTAAAAACATATGGTAAAATGATGCACCATGAAGGAAAATCAGCAGACACAAAAAATGACTTAGGATGTAAAAATCTTGGAGTATTTCAACAATAATCAGAAAGAACGAAAGAAAAAGAGAGAGGGAGGGAAGAAAGGAAAGGAAAGGAAAAGAAAGAAAGAAAGAAAGAAAGAAAGAAAGAAAGAAAGAAAGAAAGAAAGAAAGAAAGAAAGAAAGAAAGAAAGAAAAGAAAAGAAAAGAAAGAAAGAGAAAGAAAGAAACAAAGAAAGAAAGAAAGAAAGAAAGAAAAAGAAAAAAAGAGAGAGAGAGAAAGGGAAGGAGGAAGGAAGGAAAGGAGGGAAGGAAGGAAAGCAATTGATATACCTCCTGCTACCCATTCCAGTTTTGCTGGTCTCAAGTATTTTGGGTCACACAGACATGTATGTTGATATTTGTGATTTTTCTCTCTTTTCAGTTTTCACTAAGTTTTCAGTCTGTGCATTGTATGTTTTTGTTTTCATTCAGTGTTTCTCTGTATAACTTGCTAATGGAAAAGAGAAGATTCACAGCTAAGGTGTCATCATGATCCAAAGGAAGACTCTCTCCTCTCATATGTCTCTGTGCGGTCCTCCCCATTTTATTAAAATCACTTAACTAAAAAGGTAGAATGTCTTTTTTAATTCTTTTTTTTAATGTTTATTTATTTTTGAGAGACAGAGACAGAGTGTGAGCAGGGGAGAAGCAGAGAGAGAGGAGACACAGAATCCAAAGCAGGCTCCAGACTCTGAGCTGTCAGTACAGAGTCCAACGCGGGGCTTGAACCCCCTAACTGTGAGATCGTGACCTGAGCCGAAGTCAGATGCTTAACCGACTGAGCCACCCAGGCGCCCCAAAAAGTAGAATGTCTTTTGACAATAAGTATAATGACATAATAAAGTCATAATTTTCACCTTATAACTTACGTTTTAAGGAAATATATAATTGCTTCGATCTATATCTAAAGAGTTGAAACCATCACTTTCAACAGCTGATTTTAAAATGTGTGCTCTGGAGGCATCTGAGTGGCTCAGTTGGTTGGGTGCCTGACTTCGGCTCAGGTCATGATCTCATGGTTTATGAGTTTGAGCCTTGCATTGAGCTCTGTGCTGACAGCTCGGAGCCTGGAGGAACCTGCTTCAGATTCTGTCTCCCTCTCTCTCTAGCCCTCCCCTGCTTGCTCTCTCTCTCGCTCTCTCTCAAAAATAAACATTAAAATAATAATAATAAAAATAAAGTGTGTGCTCTGATATTAAAAACAGGATGACGTTTACTGTATTCATAGCCATAGAATTAGTTTTCTGGATTGTATGTACTCAGGGTATCACCACTTCTCTTAGCAAGTCTTTGAACAACAGGAGCTACTAGAGTGTTCTAGAAGGTATATTGAAAGTGATGTCATATTATTTGCCATAATAGAAGTCCAAGTTATATGATCTAAAGGAATACATGAAATACTTTATGATAACTTTCATTAGTGTCATCTTACTTGTTTGATATTAAGCAGATACAGAGAGAAAAATGACTGAATTGCACACAACAGCGAAAGGACATCAGAAGTTAGGTTGACTCTAGAGGAACATACAGTTTTAGGGCCCAGGACAACAAGAAGGTGTTTTTACAATGTTGTGGGCTGGTTGCATCTTCCTAGAGTCACTATAGAGGGATTTGCAAGAACATGTTAGGCCTGTCACATTGAGAAGAAAATCAACCAGAGGGTGTTTAACATTAAAGTAGTAGAAAGTAATGGCAGTATTTGTTTTTAGTGATTACAGTTGAACTTCCGCTTAATGTAATATTCTGTGATTTAAATATTCTGGATGCTTCAAAATAAACCTGGAAAACAATAAGCCACCTTTGTTTTCACATAGCTTGTGATTAGATTTAATTCAGATCAATAGGCCAGTAGACACTTCAAAATAACCATCATATGGAAAAATGACTGACTTCCCCCCATGGGACAAAACTAACCAATACTTCACTGAAACCTAGTGTATTTGCATGGTATCATGTCAGGCCCATACCTGCAAGTTTTTTCCACAGTGTGACTTCAATTTTTGATAGATGTTCTTTGATAATGTGCTTCTATAATGTTGCCCGGTTGGAGACAAGTATAAAATGTAAACAGACTATGAGTGAGCAAAATCATTTGTGCAGTCTGCATTGTATTATCTCAGGCCTTTGCATGGGCACTAGTTATACTAACAGTCCTTGCTGTTGGATTTTCCCAACTAACATACACATTTCTGAGTGGACTTAGCTCCCCTTGCCCAGTCTGCTTTTCTCCCCTGAGCCAACATGACTGTCTTGGCTCCTGGGAGAAAATACCAAGATGAATGTCACCTGGAGTTTCTCTAAAATGATGGAGAAAATGTCCCTTTGGTGCTTTGTGTACAAAGACTACTAACACATACATGGATCCTTTGATTTCCTCATGGGAACGACAAGAAAAAGGATGAATAGAGGAAAAATGCTTAGCAGGATTTTTTTTTAAGTTTATTTATTTATTTTGAGAGAAAGAGGGAGAGCAAGAGAAGGGCAGAGAGAGAATCCCAAGCAGGCTCTGCACTGTCTGCACAGAGCCTGATGGGGGCTCGATTTCACAAATGGTGAGATCGTGACCTGAGCCAAAACCAAGAGTCACACACTTAACCGACTGAGTCACCCAAGCGCCCCAGAAATATGTTTTACTCCATCCTATTTCTCCACCAGTACAAGTAGCAAAGACCCTAAGAAACTTGAAAAGGACTGTGTGACTGTTGCAAAACAGGAAGAGGAGGGGTAGCATTTTAGATAAAAAGTCTCCTTCTTTAATACATGAAAATACAAAAGAAGAGTTGCACATAGGACAGCTACTACAAAATGAAATGAAAATGAACACAGAGAATTTTAGCTGGGGTGCAGCTACACAAAAGCCAGAAGAGAAAAGTAAAAAGGGTGGCCAAGAAGCCAAGTTAGGTCTGTTTCAAATTTATTTAGCAACTCCACCACCCCCACCCTGCCTCACCCCCACTGCCATCTCCTCACTCACAAATTTATCCTCCCAGATCCCTGTCTTAAAAGAATCATCCCTAAGATCCAGGCAGGAAGAGTCACATTTTCTGTAATGAAGGGATTGGAGACATAGCTTAACTCAGATTCTTTTTAGTATAGTTGATGCACAATGCTTTTTAGTTTCAGATGTACAACTCAGTGATTTTACAAGTTTACACATTATACTATGTTAACAAGTATAGCCAGTATCTGTCCCATTGCATGACTCTTACAATATTATTGACTTATCATTGTTCTCTGCTTTTTATTCCTGTGACTTACTCATTCCATAAGTGGAGGCCTCTGTCTCCCACTCCCCTTCATCATTGTGCTCAACCATCTACCCACTTCCCCTCTGGGAACCATCACTTTGTTCTCTATTTATATGTTTGATTCTGCTTTTTGTTTATTCAAGTTTTTTTAGATTTAATTTACAAGTGGAATCATATAGTGTTTGTGTTTCTCAGTCTGACTTATTTCACTTAGCATAGTACCCTCTAGGTCCATCTATGTTGTCTCAAATGTCATAATCTCATCCTTTCTATGGCAATGTAATATTCCATAGCTTTTTTATCCATTCACCTATTTATAGACACAGGTTGCTTCTGTGTCTTGGCTATTGTCAATAATGCTACAATAAACATAGGGGTGCATATATCTTTTCAAGTCAGTATTTTCCCTGAGTAGGTATCCAATAGTGGAATTATTGGGTCATATAGTACTTCTATTTTTAATTTTTTTAACTTTTTTTAATGTTTGTTTATTTTTAAGAGACAGAGACAGAGTGTGAGGAAGGAAGGGGCACAGAGAGGGAGGCACAGAATCTGAAGCAGGCTCCAGGCTCTGAGCCTTCAGTACAGAGCCCAATGCGGGGCTTGAACCCCACAAGCTGTGAGATCATGACCTAAGCCAAAGTCAGATGCTTAATCGACTGAGTCACCCAGGCACGATTCTATTTTTTTTTTATTATTTAATTTTTATTTTTTAAATTTACATCCAAGTTAGTTAGCATATAGTGCAACAATGATTTCAGGAGTAGAATCCTTAATGCTTCTTACCCATTTAGCCCATCCCCCCTCCCACAACCCCTCTGTTTGTTCTCCATATTTAAGTGTCTCTCATGTTTGGTCCCCCTCCCTGTTTGTATATTATTTTTGCTTCCCTTACCTTGTGTTCATCTGTTCTGTGTCTTAAAGTCCTCATATGAGTGAAGTCATATGATATTTGTCTTTGACTAATTTCGCTTAGCAAAATACCCTCTAGTCCCATCCACGTAGCTGTAAATGGCAAGATTTCATTCTTTTTGACTGCTAAGTAATACTCCATTGTATATATATACCACATCCTCTGTATCCATTCATCCGTTGATGGACATTTGGGCTCTTTCCATACTTTGGCTACTGTTGATAGTGCTGCTATAAACACTGGGGTGCACGTGCCCCTTTGAAACAGCATACCTGTATCCCTTGGATAAATAAAATCCCTAGTAGTGCAATTGCTGGGTCATAGAGTAGTTCTATTTTTAATTTTTTAAGGAACCTCCATACTGTTTTCCAGAGTGGTTGCACCAGTTTGCATTCCCACCAGCAGTGCAAAAGAGATCCTCTCTCTCCTCATCCTCACCAACATCTGTTGTTGCCTGAGTTGTTAATGTTAGCCATTGTGACAGGTGTGAGGTGGCATCTCATTGTGGTTTTGATTTGTATTTCTCTGATGATGAGTAATGTTGAGCATTTTTTCATGTGTGAGTTGGCCATCTGGATGTCTTTTTTAGAGAAGTGTCTATTCATGTCTTTTCAGACACAAAAGTGGTCATCTGACCCTGACTGGTCAATCAGAATCCCCATGACTTTCCTTACAGAGATGCAAACTGGAAAGAGTGCTTTCTTATTATTTGCCTATTGGTGCTAGGGAAGAGAGCCCTCTTTCCCTAGGATCTTGAGCCATAAAAACAGTAAAAGCCATAGATGCTATACTTTCTTTCCAAGCCACATAGAAGAAGAATCCATAGTAGGAAAAGTGAGGACAACACCCAAAGAGAAGCAGAACTAAAGAAAGAAAAAGAGGGCAAAAAGGGAGAGGGCACAGACAATACTGATCCCCTGAATCCAGCTGGGCCTAAAGCCATGCCCACCTGAGATTTCCTAACACTTTGAACTAATAAACTCCCATTTTACTTAAACTCATGTGACTTCTCTCTTAATCCTGTAGAGCCATATGAGTCTTAATACACCAAGATATACAGAAAGGCAGTGAGACTTCCATTCACTTCCTTGTCTTCTCCACTTGAATGTATGCTCCTCTGAGAGAATGAATTTTCCTCAGTTATCACAAGACCTGTAGGTCCCCCTCTTTGTTAAAAAGGGGAAAAAAATCCATGGCCAATGGGCCTCCACACATATCAGTGGGCACCTGCTTCTATCACCTTATCTGTGATGTGAGAAAGTTGCTTATTTTTCTAAATCTCCATTTCCTGATGTTGAAAGAGGCATTGTAGTAGTGCTCAGTTCATAGGTGTCCTCTGAGAAATAAGATACCAAATGTAAAGTATGAGATACATAATATATATTCAATCAATCTTAGCTATTATCATATAAACAGATATGATATAAGACAATGTGTTAAGTGCTATCATCGAAGTGTTGACCAAGACACTGGAGCCACACAGAGAAGCTCACTGTGCATTCTTCCTCTTGTGTTGCTCCTGTAAGTCTTGTAGACCCACTTTCTTTAGTGTAAATGTTAGAAATTTCATGGGAACTCTCATCAACCTAGTCCAGAAAATTTTGCCTTGAGCAAGGTAAAAGCCTATGGTGGGAAAGCTTTGAGCTGGTTAACAATTCAAATACTTACTGATAAATCCATTAACAGAGTAATGATTAAGGAGTCAGAGGGGTCTATAAGATGCTATTGAGCCTTAGTTAAAAGCATCAAAAGTTGACAGATTTGAATTTCACCTCTGCCACTGTTAACAAGAGGTTTTGGACAATTTACAAAAGGTCTTTGAGCCTTGTTTTCTGGATTTATGAATAGGAATAATAGTAGTTATCTTAAGTCATTGTGAAGCTAAGTAAGATAATGCATATGAAATGCTTAGCAGAAACCCTATCCATGACAGCTTGTTCATGGTGCTTATAGGGCATTATGGTGTCCTAGAGTCACTAATTGGGTCACAGAGGGTAAAACATTATTAGCAAGTCATTTTTTAGTCAGGAGGCTGAATCAGAAGAGGGAGACTGAGAAACAAGATAGATTCAGAGGCACAGCCTATTATCTGAGGCTCTTCAGTCTGAGATGTCTATACCCTTGACAACAGGGCATCCAGAGAAATTGTGAAAGACTTTGAAATGGGAAAAAATATGTTGGTGTGTATCTTGTCTAGCTCATCCAACCATATCTTCCTTGCCTTTCATTGTCTTTGAGCTATTTCACAACTCTGTAAGTTGCAAAAACTTGATAATATAATAATTCTTATCCAGGAAAATGTGTATTTGGTGAAATGCAATTTATTATTTCCCTCTGGATTGACCCATTTTACATGGATGTAAATTAGTTTCAAAATTGTTTATTCCCTATATATGCATGGTTTTTGAGGATTTTCCTTTGAAATGACTATAACATCTTACTGATTCCCTCATTAATTAATATGTTAAATAAAATGTTCGACATGTGTTCATTTTATGTTTGTATCAGAGTCATAATTTTACCTTCTCTTTTTTTTTAAGACATCCTTTTTTTTTTTCAATTTTTTTATTTACTTTGAGAGAGTGAGCACAAGAGGAGGAGAGACAGAGAGAGAATCCCAAGCAGACTCCACACTGCCAGCACAGAGCCTGACATGCTGTAACTCACGGAACTGTGAGATCCTGACCTGAGCAGAAACCAAGAGTTGGATGCTCAACCAACTAAGGCAACAAGGTGCCCCAAGATTTATCTTTTTAAAGGGGCTCTCAAATGCATGGGGAACCTCTGACATTATTTCAATTTTGCAGTTGAGCTCATGCCTAGTGAGTAGTCCTTTTAAAGGTAAAGAGAGATTACTGGTCTCTGCCCTCACTGCTTCATTGGAAGCAGCTTCTGCCAGAGACATCTTGGAAGTTTCAGAAGGGAAATTCAGTTATCAGGGATCTATATCTTAGTCCCTGATTCTGCCTCTTTGCTGTTGACACTCCATGAGGGAAGGCCCTGTTCATGGAGGCCCACATTAGTCTCCACAGTCTATGGAGAATGGTCACCTCACTCTTGGCTAAGGTTACAGCTAAATCTCTTTTGATTAAATGATTGTTTAAATTTTATTCAGTAAAGTACTATATTGAGCCACAGGTAATTTCCAATGGCAAGATTCACTCTCTTTCAAAAGTATTTCCTTTGATAGATAGTTAATAAATAAATCTTAGATGGGAACACAAAGATCATGCTACACATAAATGTTTTCAAAAGAGTGGTGTGGACTCCAAAATAATTCAGTTAATAAGATGGAACCGGTGAGGATGATAGAAAACCTTTTAAGAGCCAATAACAACAAAAAATTAAAAAGCAGTCTCTTACAGCATTTATACCACAATGTACACCTTTCACAAGCAGTATCATATTAACAATGAAAATACTGGTGAGGTCACATTTCAAATCCATAAACTGCATTTTAAGAATCCTCAAACCTGACTACCATGCAGATCAGCTACTACCTGGTTTGAGGTATGCTGCTCTCCCACAGAAAAGCCTCTAGGGAATGCTGTCTCATGCAGGAGAAGCATTGACTCACTGGCTCTCAGTCCTTGGCTCTACTTTTCCAAAAGGCAAACAAAAATAGACAAAATACTGAACAACACACTTGATGAGTATTGGTGCTGGTATATTCTTAGCCTATCTGGTAGCAGGATTTTTGATTCTTAAACTCCATGGTATAATCCAACTAAAATGAATGATGCTAAATTTGATAAGAACGGCCAAATAGTTATGGTCATGCAAGCCAGAATTGAGCTGAAGGGAGGTCAAGGAACATATCCAACTTTTACAGCCTCTCAAACCTTTGTGATTGTCCAAACTGCCATGTTTGTTCTTAGTGGTTCCCAGTAGATTAGGATATGTCAAGACCTGTCAGTGTCCCAAAAGTGTTAGAAATGTCCCCACATCTCAGCCTCTGAGAGGACTATGAATTGCCTGCTCCTTTAGCAATCCAATGCAGATTAATTGGAACCCTAACCCTTAGGCAACAAGATCTGGGAAAGTCAGGACATTAGATACCTAACAGGGAGAAAGCAGGGGCTGGGTGTTTTGCCTACTCATTCTTGCTGAGCCCAAGGGAATAGTTTCTAGGAGTGCTTATGCATCGAAAGAGAACTACTTTTTTGTTTTGTGTGGTCTTGGGGGACTCATGAATGCCAAGGCTTGTCAGTTCCCAGAGCTGGGTGATTTGGGAGCCAGTCTCTTGGGTGGTAGCCATAATGGTTGGTATGCTGGATGTGTAGACAAGCTCCTTCCAGGCGGAAGCTGGAGACTTGGTTTTACTGTTGGCATGAGCCGGAAGGAGACAGCAGGGCATATGGTCACCAACTATTTCGGGTTCTTGGGAGAATCTCAGTCAGCTCCTTTTTGAAGGCTGATTAGAAGCTGGACGCTAAGGCAGCAGCTGGGAAAGTATGCAGTCAAATCCTTTCCAGGCAGAAACTGGAAGATGGCATTTTTGCCTGCTGTCTCTGCACTGAATCCAGGAGAAATAGACCCGGAAAGTGCTTGTGTGCTAGTTTTACTGCTTCTTTGTTTGCTACGGTCCTGTGCAACTCATGAATTCAAACCCTATTAGCTCTCAGAGTTGGATGATTTGGGGGTGTACCCTTCATGTGGCAGCTCTAAATGTTGAGGTGCTAGATGTGTGGTCCAAACACTCTGAATCAAATATAACAGCTCATTTTGTGTCTCTGTGAATAATATCCAGAGCTAAACATTGGTAGTAAATTGTCAAGAGAAAGACTGGACTGCTTTGCAGAAGAACATTAAATATTTACCTGGCCACATCATCAGCTGGGAAGAGTCAGAGCACTTGAGAGAGGTGGGATCTGGGACCAGAACCACCCTCGGAGTGAAGAATGAAAGGGGAATGATCAGACTCATGAATGGTGAATGAAGGAGGAACAACCAGAAAGATTTGAGGAAACTTTTGACATTATCATCATTCCAGCCAGTCAATACTGCTCCCAGACCCACCCAGAAGAAAAGGAAAGACCATGCCCATTTGGCAAAACTAAGGGAAAGGAGTTTCAAGCAGGGCTTGAAAGATCTTTCCTACATAATAAATGTATACCAATGGAGAGATCTAAAGACAATTTCAATTTTTTGTGATATACTATTTCAAATTATCCATTAGTGTCTTTTAAATACTAAAAACCTGATTGCAAAATTCAAGAAAGGGATTTTTTTTAATTTAAATGCACCAAAGAGCGGTATTTGTATAGATTTGGCCTTTTACATTGTCTAACATAACTTTATAGACAATTTCATTGTTATTTAAAATGTATTAATGCGCAGCCACTACATGAGACAAAAAAATTTTTTTATCAAATTACTTCTTTTTAAAATCACCCTACAATACAACTTTGGCTTCTAGTTGATCTTGCAAAGTATCCAACTGCAGTCTTGTAAGTGGGAGAAACACAAAAGGCTTTCAGTGCTGGACCTTTAGCAGTGGTCAGGGCAGTCACTTTGAACAAAGATAGTGTCACATCTGCGAATGCCTGCTCACAACTGTGTTTATGGGCAAGAATTAAGGTGACATGGGGAATGGCTTTGGGTCAGTCACACATTTAAAGGTTCTATTGAGATACCCTATTAAAAAGGAAAAGGAGTTTATTTTTAACACAGTGTCAGATATTGTAGTTCTTTTGATTGAATGTATTTAGCAATAAATGTATTTTTCGATGACTGTGACAAACAAAATGTAACAACTTTGCCCTCAAGAAGCGAATTTAAGCCAGACTCAGGAGCATTTTCAAAACAAGTTTCTGGGATACAGGAATTGGTTTTTAAAAATAACAGTAACTCTATCTCTTACTACACTAACCCCAACTCTTATGTCTGGATCCTACGTAATGGCAAGTCAATTCTTTTCAAACTATGAATTGAAACTTCTCCACTCATACTCCCCTTCAACTTAAAAACAACAAAAACAAAATAATAACAAGGAGTTAATTTCCTTAAATATATTTTATGGGGAAATATTACAGAAGAATCTTAAAGCAAAAGCATCTTTTTTTCTCATTGGCTATGGTTTTCTTCTGAGATAAAAGTTAGAACACTGGGGCAATGAAATACCTTTTAAAAAACACTGTATACAAATTATCAACTTTGTGAGGTGAAATAAATTTAGATATTGTCTTGTACAACCTTTTTATTTTCATATGACAAAACTGAGGTTCAGAAACAGAACACTAGCCTTTTCTCTAGGCTTCTGAGCAAGCATTTTGCATTGTATTATGCCTTCCATAGAATTATTGCTCAATTGTATTTTGAATTATAGCTTTCTGAGTTGTAGCACTCTTATTACAATATGGCTAAGTGGATCATGAGAAGAGATCTTTCCTACTTGGTCCATTAGCATAGAAGTGATAATCAAAGCTCAAGAAATAAAAGTTAATTACTAAAGAGATTGGCTCTAGAAGTGAAAGCCTTGTACAGATCCTAGGGGAACACTTCTATTAAGAGACAGAGGAGAACAAAGAGCCTATGAATGAGACAGGGAAAATGTCTTCAGAGGTTAGGAAGAGAACCAATGACATATCGGGGGTTAGAAGTCAAATTAGAAGGTAAGTGAGGTAAAGAAGGAGAAATGAAGAAAACAAGTATAAAGACGTTTGGAAAGAAAGAAAGGAAAAAGAAGGGGAGGAGAAAGGAAAGACCCAAGAGTAGCGAAAGGAGTAGTTCTAAGAAAACATTTAAAAATACAAAGGACTTGATTATTTATCTATGTATGAAAAACAGATTGCAAATATAAAGTTACAAGAGAAAAACAGATTATTGATGAAATGAGGCTCTAGAGGAGGAAGGAAGAAATCAATCTGGCATCCTAGAGGAAGGATGGCTGTTTCTCTAGGACAGGCAGGAAGGAGAAGATGGAATGTGAAGAAGTTCTCACCAAAGTAAATTACCAGATAAGTACATCTGTCCAGAGGACAGGATAATGGGCATGGCAAATATCTGAAACAGTCTCCACCAGTTTTTTGAGAGTAGTTGCTCCTGCTTGAGCCAAACATCTCAAGGTGAGAGCCCCACATATGGTAGTAGGCTTGAGGGAGACAAGGGAAGGAGTCAGGAGATCAATGTCTGCAGAGATAAAGCCAAAGAAATGAGAAACAGTCTGCATTCTGGCACTTTATACATCCATTTATTGGAGTCAGGAGGTCAAGAATGTGACTGACAATATCATGATGGTCTCAGGGCCCCTAAGAAAATGTCACCCTCTTGTTGCACTTGTGCACCTGCATGGCAGTGCAGTAAAGGAAGTGAATGAAAGCAAGTAGAAAGATAAAGAGAGGCTCCAATCTAGATCCTATTCCTCCCCTAGCTTGGTGCTTTTGTGTCTATATAAAACAGGGTTTCCCACTCAGAACATGTCTGGGGAAGTGGATGGGTGACTCTTGAAAATCAGAGTGGATAAGAATTAGGAACTACTAAACCAATAACCATTTTCTAGATTTAGATTTGTTTAATTTTTAAATTTTTATTTTTTAATGTTATTTTTATTTTTGAGAGAGAGAGAGAGAGAGAGAGAGAGAGAGAGAGAGAGAGAGAGACAGAGCGTGAGCAGGGGAGAAGCAGAGAGAGAAGGAGACAGAATCTGAAGCAGGCTCCAGGCTCTGAGCTGTCAGCACAGAGCCCGACATGGGGCTTGAATTCAACGAACTGTGAGATCATGACCTGAGCCGTTTAACTGACTGAGCCACCCAGGCGCCCCTAGATTTTTTTTTTTTTAAATGAAAGGCCATCAGAACCAATCACTGAGTCCTTTGAAAGTGTGGAGCAGCTTGGTCCAAAGTTAATTAAATCCTCAAAGCATTGTCTGAAGGAAAAAGAGCATGAGCTGTTTTACAAAATTCCTGAATGTTGGAGGAGTTTGTGCCAAGGTAGTTTTTGAAGATTTTTCTAAAACTTGAATTTAAAATGCAGCCTTTATGCCAACTGTGTTAAGTATAAGTCGTGGGGTAACACCAGCCTACAGTGGTAATAATTCTCTACAGAACACATCCTCACAGCTGGGGATATTTTATTTGTGGCAGTTGAAATGTTTTAGCCCCATCTAATTTTCACCCACTGAAAAAAGTATAGCCGAGGAGTTTTAACTGGCATCCTTGGTAACAATAAATGTAAATTCTGACTTTCTGTTATACTACAAGGGAGGACTTTAGACCACAACGAATGAGATTTCAACTGGGCTAGGCTCCTGCTGAAGCAAAAGGGGATCCATGTTTCAATCTGAGAGACATACCTGAGGTCCATATCATTTACAGAGGTTTTGAGAGAAGTAGAAACAGTCTATGGGAATATAGAAACATTAAGAACTTTGGAGCATTGGGTCTTCGGGGAAAAAGGCACATAAGAAGTCTCTGAGATTCTTGTGAACATCTTAAGTGTTTTTATGGGTCAAGTTTTTTCTTTCCAGAAAATCATTTCACATCATCTCTAGAATTTCTTGCATATAAGCTCCTACAGATGAACACAATGTGGCCCAGGCTGCTTAGCTTCTCACTCTTACCTCCTACCCTTTTGCTTCACCGACTTCTCATTTATTCCTGTGGCACAGAGAGCTAACTGCTCTCACTGTTTCCACATTGTAAAGTGGTTTCTGGAAAGTGGCTGCCCAACCAAGATTTATGTTTTCCAGCTGCCTTTGTTTCTAGGTGTAGAAACATGACTAGTTCTCCCCTCCAGAATATGAGAACAAGTGCTGTGTGTGTCTTTTATCATCAGAAAGTTAAGTGGTAATGCCAGATAAGTAGGTGTGCCTTTTCCATATTGTTTTTCTTATCCTTCTGCTGGATACAGAATATTCTGAGGCTTAGGTGATAGTAGAGCCACAAGATGCAAGAAGGCTGGGTCCTTGAATGATAATGTGGAGGAAAGCCACCAGCCAACCTGGACCATTCATATTGGGCATTTACATGAGTGCGAAACAAACTTATAGCGTGTGAAGTCATTAAGTCTTTGGAGTTTATGTGTTATAACAGTTAGCTAGCACTGCCTTAACTAATATACATTAGTCACTCATTTCTCTTGCCTCTGTTAATGTGTTTCTTCTGCTTGGAATGCACTGCCTTTTTCACTATGTGCCAACTAGTGTTTGGAGATATAAAGGTGAGCAAACTAGCCTATTCTATTTTCATGGAGCATGCAGTATAATGAACTACAGTTTATCCTTCAAGGGAAAGCTTAATGTCACATAACTAATTTTCCCTAATTCACCCCTTTCTTCACCCCTTAAGCAAAATTATTTTTCCCTTATTTGTGTTCTAGTAGAAGTCAGCATCAATAACAAGTACAACCATCCAAGTGGCAGATGGTCTCAAAGAGGAGAATAATATAAGCCTAGACATATGAGCCTAAAATTATTTGCTTATACATTTCATCTTCTGCATTGTGAGGTCATACACATCAGGGATTGTCTTTTTGGTCTTTGTAAATGTAGCTTAGGGCACGATGAAGGCTTAGTAAGTGTTTGTAGAATAAAACTACTTTTAATACACTGTTCCTTTTCAAATAGGGCTTTATAAAGGCTTTTTCAAGAAGGGCATTCATTTCTCCTTCCTGGTTCTGGGGCACAAATATTGATATCACAAAAAAGACCAGATTGAAAATGCACTGAATACAGTTCCATTGTTGGAATGCTGTTTAATACACAAATATCCAGGACTCTTACTTCTCACAAAGCACACCATTTTTCAGAACTGGGTATCAGCCAGTAACTCTTCATCAGATCCCCAAAACAGGTACTTTTCTGACCCACAAGGTTTTTTTCTGTTTTCTGCAGATTTCTTCATGGTTGCCATTCACAATCATTTATTAAGTCTCACACACAAAAAGATCAAGCAAAATTTTCCCATAATAGAATTGTGCACTGTCTGCAGATATAATCAGCTTCTTTAAAAAAAAAATGTTTATTTATTTATTTTGAGAGAGGAAGCAAGCAGGGGAGATGCAGAGAGAGTGAAAGAGAATCCCAAGCAGGCTCTGCGCTGACAGCACAGAACCCAATGTGGGGCTCAAACCCACAAACCGTGAGATCATGACCTGAGCCAAAACTGAAACCGAGTCGGATGCGTAACAGATTGAGCCACCTGGACCCTGTGATACAACCAGCCTCTAAACTCTCATAACCTCACCATGAACAAAAGGTACATCCAGAAGCTCAGCAGTTGGGCATGTGAGCATAGGAGGAAGATGTGAATAGGGCCACTGGGGTTAGACGATGAATCTAGTGGATCTGGACTGGGCAGGGCTCACCAGCATTTTCTTTTTTTCTTTTTTTTTTCAACGTTTATTTATTTTTGGGACAGAGAGAGACAGAGCATGAACGGGGGAGGGGCAGAGAGAGAGGGAGACACAGAATCCAAAACAGGCTCCAGGCTCTGAGCCATCAGCCCAGAGCCCGACGCGGGGCTCGAACTCACGGACTGCGAGATCGTGACCTGGCTGAAGTCGGACGCTTAACCGACTGCGCCACCCAGGCGCCCCTCACCAGCATTTTCTACTATGGTGTCCAAGGGGAGTGGTGACCACTGGTTTCCTTCCAAAGTGGTGTCGCCTCCAAGGATCTAATCTGACCATTGGAATAGAGAAGTCAGAACCTCCATGTGACAGTAATACATTAACCAGATGTTGAGGAAACAAGGACCTAGGAGCATAAGACCTAGGTATCAGGATAGACTGGGATGTCCACAGGAACTGCCCCACTTCCTGCCATTATTTCTCACTCCTCTCCCATGTTAGTCCTGAATAGTAGGACTGGGCTTCTGCCTAACACCCTGTAATGCAGTGTCCATTTAAGACCTGGAGAGCTTTTCTTCCTGTTTTCTTATCTTTTAATTTAGAGACAAAAGATTTAGATCAATAATCCCTAAACAATTGGGGTGCCTAGGTGGCTCAGTCAGTTAAGCCTCCGACTTCAGCTCAGGTCATGATCTTGCATTCCGTGAGTTCAAGCCCTGCATAGGGCCCTGTGCTGACAGCTCAGAGCCTGGAGCCTGCTTCGGATTCTGTGTCTCCCTCTCTCTCTGCCCCTCCCCTGCTCATGCTCTGTCTCTCTCATTCTCAAAAATGAATAAATGTTAAAAAACATTTTTAAAAAACCCTTAACAATTTAGATCAACAATCCCTAAACAATTTTCATAATGGTTTTAAATATGTCATTCCACAATCTTCAACTGTTTACTTTATTCCTTCCACTTTGTGCTATGTCCTTTCTGCCCCTTCACTACCATTGTCATTTGATGTGATATTTCCCTCCCTATCACTATGATATAGTGAACAAAAAACAATAATAATAATAAAAGTAAAAAAAAAAAAGTAAATAGGTTGTCCATGTAGAGCCATCCCTTACTCCTTCTCATAAAGGAAAATACTGATTTTGGAAACTTCTCCTTAATGTAAAAGATATTTGGTGGAGTGGCGCCTGGGTGGCTCAGTCAGTTAGGCATCAGACTTCAGCTCAGGTCATGATCTCACAGTTTGTTGAGTTTGAGCCCCGCATCGGGCTCTGTGCTGACAGCTCAGAGCCTGGAGCCTGCTTTGGATTCTGTGTCTCCCTCTCTCTCTGCCCTCCCCCCCCTCTCAAAAATAAATAAGCATTAAAAAATAAATAAATAAAACATTCTTGGTGGAGAAAAAGATGATTAAAATTGCTAAGAGAACTGAGCATTATGGATAGAAGAGAGGAGAGGAGAAGGGGATCACCAAATAACAAAGCTGTAACAAGGCCTCCATCCACTGTATGCCTGCAGTGAACTGGGTATTTTGCAGTCCTACTTTGCTTCCTTGCTCCTCTCTTCCTTCCTTCCTTCCTTCCTTCCTTCCTTCCTTCCTTCCTTCCTTCCTTCTTTCCTTCCTTCCTTCCTTCCCACAAACACTGACTGAGTCCTAATTATATGCCAGGCACTGTGATTCCACATCCAGATATGTTAGGTGTTTTGTCACAATCTACCTGCTAGTAGCCAGATTAAGCAGTTCTACTAAGTCTTTAGAAAAGTCAAGTCCATTTTTTAGCAAGAAAAAAACAAAGGAAGTCTGGTGTTAGATAACCTTCAATATAGACGGTTCCCTCTACCATGGGAAGTACACGCCGTCTGTCTCACAGTTCCTGAGGCTTCAGAAATGAGAGAGAGGCAGCCACCTTGTTGCCAGAAGGCTGTGATGTGTTTGCACTCAGTGCTTCAAGGTAGGATCAGTGAGACAGTGAATGTACTGTTTATAAACTGATTTTTATCTCCTCCCTGGCCTTACTGCATTTACACAGTTTTAAAGAAAAGACAGGCTGAATGTACACAAAATCAGCAGTTTCCCTTCTTAATGGGAATAGCAGTCATGTAGCCTAAAGGGAGATTCAACAGAACTTGAAATGTAAAACATCACAGTCACCTTCTTCTTAGACCTTGGCTCTGTAGATGGTACATTTAAGAGAATATTCCTGCCTCTCGTGTTCTTGGCTCAGCTCCCACTCTCACAGGGATGAATTTGGGGATCTGTGTATAAAGAATGTGCCATAAAAATAAATCCAAAGTAGGTTCTCTAATATGTCCACTGACTTCACCTTACCTTTGGATATTTTCTGACCTTCCTGGCCCTTCCCTCTTTCCAGTACCATGGACATGGTTAGCTCCTCAGTCTTTCCTGAAACCTTGTCTGGTTGGCCTCCATCTCCCCTGTAGTTTCTACCCAGGCTCGTGTGGAGGCCACTTTCCCTTTGTCTTTCCCTTGGATCTTGCTGCTCTCTAGATTTCTGTCCTTGCCCTCACTCTCCTTGGAGGGCCTCATTTATTTCTACAGTTTTAGTTTTATTCTTTATGCCAATGGCACTAAAGTTCTAGTTCAACACCAGCTTTCTTTCCTGAGCTCCAGACACCCTAACTCCCATTTGGTCAGATCCATGGCCCATTAAAATAGTATGTCTGAAAGTGGGTATATCATCTTTCCATTCCATATTCCCAGATCTGCTTTTCACAAAGTGTTTAACCCAATAGAGGGAACCACATCCACCCAGGTGTCCAAACAAGGATCCATCTCAAGTCTTCCTTGTCCTTCACAGCCCACATCCAGTCAATCATATGTTTCCTCAGCCCCACCTCCTGACCAAGGAGCCATCCCCTAGCATCTCTCTTCTATTCCCATGGCACTGCCTTTGGAGGTCCCCACCATCGGCCTGCCTCACTGCCACCGTCTCCCA
Organism: Felis catus; assembly: GCF_018350175.1. Classification (NCBI taxonomy): domain Eukaryota; kingdom Metazoa; phylum Chordata; class Mammalia; order Carnivora; family Felidae; genus Felis; species Felis catus. Next base: position 77,421,099 of record NC_058372.1, read on the forward strand.
ACTGCTCTTTTTGTGCTGCTTTCACCTGCCCAGATGCCAGAGTGACGTTCCAGTAGCACAGACCCAGCCACATCAGTCCCCTTCAGGGCCCCACACTGAATTACAATGCACTCAGGATTTGTTTTAATCAGGTATGGTGAGGCCAACAGATCTGGAGATGACTGCTATTGAAAAGACAGTTTGTTGTTCAGTTCCCAAGAGAAGGGAGCATGCCACACCATGCGGGGCCACATGGGAAGCACCAGGGTTAGTCAGGAGCTGAAAGGGGGGGAAGAGGAAAGCACAGGACAGAGCCTTTACTGGGCTTTTCACAGGAAAGAATGACTAATAAAGGGTAGGTGCACTAAGTAAGCTTATGACTGGTCAGTTAGAATAATTTGTTGGGCTCTGGGCTATAAAGATGGTCCCTAGTTGTCCAGTACTTGACCCTGTGGTGATTCAGGGCAGAGAAAACATTGGCTTGGTATCTGACAGCCTGAGAAAAGAAATGATTAGGATATGGGCTCTGGATTTTTTGGTTTACATATGAAGTTGTGCTTGTTGGTTCCTATCTCTAGGAGTTAGCTAACCCTGGGAGACAAATCCCTTATGATGTCCACAAGGGCCCTAAGATGTCAAAGCATCATAAAATATAGAAAATTTAAAAATTATTAATAACCTCACATACGTAGAGACATACAGATACACAGATATACATGCACTCCAAAACACTTCAGTTCATAGGCAACAGGAAACAATGGAAGGATTTTAATCAGGAGAATGGCATGATCAGATCTGCTATTTTTTGCCTTTGGAATAAAGTCAGACTTCCGTTAATATTTCCAATCTCATTTATTTATTTCCTCTTGCCACTATGTTTTCTGTACATTGCCCTAAATATGCCCTGTTCTCTCTTGCCTATGGGACTTTGCACATAAAGTTGTTTCCTTTGTCTAAAATTGCTCCTTTTATCCCCTTTCCCCTGGTTACTGCCAGAGCTTCCTTTTAAATCAGCTCAGATGTCACCCCTCTCCGAAAAGCCTCTCTTACCCACAGGGCTGCAGTAGCTACCCTATATGTGCCCCCCCGCCCATCACCCAGCACATCGTGAACTGCAGTGACCTGTTGATTGTCTATGTGCTAAACTTGACTGGAATCTCTTTGTAGGCATACAGTGTGCCTACACCATCTCTGCATCTCCAGGGCCTGGCCCAGACCACAGCAAGCACCCTATAAATGTTTGTGGGAATTTACAAATGAACAAATGATTTACTAGGGAAATACTGTTACAATTAAAACTAAAGACATCACATCAGAAAGTCATCTTTTCCATGAAGCCTTTTATTTGGTCCCCAGTAAAATCTAAGTACCCTATCTTAGTGGTCTTCCCTGTCTACCTACACTGGAGGTTTGACCACATCATGTATCACAAGGTTCTATCAGAATTTATTTCTTTGAGAAATCATATATTCTCATATGGTAGAGAAGTCTTGCTGTTTTGTATTTTAACTTCTAATAGTGCTGGCATATAACACAACTTCAGTAAATATTCAACTTAAAGTTGGAAAATATATAAGCTATGGATACTATTCTGAAGACTATCTTACAATATTCCAAAGAAAAATAGCATTTTAACCAAACCATTCTTATAAACATAGTTCAGCCTTCCTAATTCAAAGCCATTGCTTCCACTTTCCATTACCAAAACAATACACATCCCAAAAGAAACAACCAAAGACATTAACAATAGAGGAATAAAAGGCACCATTTACGTTTGTTGTTTTCAGAGTTTTATCTTCTCCTTTCATATGCCAATTAATTAGGGCTATAAAATGACTAATGTCTCCAACTATTTAGATGTCCCAATATGCCATCATACTTTAATCTCTATGTACTTTCTCAATTTTCAACACCCACACTTCAAAAACCTTGAATTACATGGATGTTCTAAACCAAAGAGGGGGAAATTAGTTTTCTATTAGGAAGGCTATAAAATATTATTCACAAGAAAACTGGGAAAAAAAGAAGGAAGACATGATGAACCATGATTTAAGCACCAAACTTATGAAATTTGGGAAAGAATGTTAATCCCAGTTAGTACAAGAGAAAGAGAAAAGCTAGAAGATTTTAAAATTTAAACCAATTCTGCTTGAATGTCACATCTCTATATAGTTAGTATTGGGTTTTTGTAATATAAATACATTAAAAATATTTTGCTTATGACAGTAGTAACTAAGAATTACACCACAACTAAAAAATAATAAGAGGTAAGCCAGTAAGAGTATCTAAGGTGGGGCTCACTATGAATGAATGACTCTTTCAAGCTACAGAATTTGGAACTTCTTTAGTTAGATAAACCATAGACAAGACCTTGCCATTTGCCCAAGCCATGGCCAAGATGATGATGAGATATATATGGCTTGTAAACTGGCAGTTACTTCTTGGCTGACCTTTCAAATTGCTGAAAGATGTGCTTTCTCCACAGTAGCTATCACTAAATCTCTCCTAACTTACTATCTCTGACATTGTGGGGTTCCTCAGAGCATTTGTTTGTCTTCCCTTTGCTTCTGGTTATCTTCCTTGCTCTAAGTAAAGTCCCTTAAATGCCCTCAGGCCCTCCACCTCTTCTTACTGACTAATGTGGTTGTGTCTACCTAGCAAATTAAACTAAAAGTCCACAAGGCAAGACAACTCTTCGCTCTTTGGGGCACATTTCCCTCCAGTTTGACATTCATAAACAAATAACAAAGATCACTCTTAAGGTTGGGGCCCTAGGGAAATTGGGAAAAGGTGAAAATCTCTTTTACTTTAGAATTTTAGTGGTTGTTTTGACAATACTTATTTAATATCAGCCTCTTGTGTACTATTAACTGCAAGATGGAGGGACAGTTTCAATGAAATACAATGGTATACAGTACAACCTATTTTTATAAATAAGTAGAGGGGCCAGTGGATGAAGAAGCACATAGGAGGCATATGTAGGCCTCCCCAGAGGGGTCTCTGTTGGCTTTCTGCAGGAGAGAATGACTCACTGGAGTATTCCAGAGGGATTTGGATTAGTCCGGTGGAGTGGAATGGGGGTGGGTTTCAGGCAGTGTAAGCAGCAGAATGTGCAAAGGTAGGGAAGCCTCAAATCATCTCCCATCCCAGGTAGAAGACACCTGCTCTCCTACTCATTTTTCCAGCCCCAAAACAAAAGAAAGCCACATTGGGTATAATCTAATCTCTTTGCATATCAATTTTTTATAAAGATGATATTGAGTTAATACAGAATTCTTACCTGTGCCAGTTATTGAGGTGAATATGTAATTATACACATTTTACTTAATTGTCAAAGCAAAAATTGAGAAAGGCTTTATAATATCCATTCTCCAGAAGAGTAAACTAAGGTTCAGGGAGGTTACATGGGTTGTCTACAGTAATTCAGCCAGCCTCTGTGTGACAGTCTGGATTGAATCTGAGGCTTAGACCTCAAACTCCAGAGCCCGTGTTTGTTCTCCTGCAGCATGGGGCTCGCACATGAAATACAGGAGCAGCTGAACGGAAGCAGTAATCTTTTAGGGAGCTGAAACCAAAATAAAATTCCTAAGCACTGTAAAGAAACTAGTGTAACCCTGGATCACTGCTAGTGACTCTCTCCTGATGCTCTCCCCACTTTACATGATACTGAAATGTTGCCTGTTTGACTGCCAAAGGGCACAATTTGGGGTCTTCATCCCCAACTTGCTCTGACATAAAGGTGGCTCAGTTCTAAACACTAAACCCCTGATATTATATACAAGCTAATGTCTACCTTGAGCTAACACATGTATTATCTGATATGATTTTCACCACTATGCTGTGAGGTTGACAGAGTGGGCATTAATGTTATTATTATCACCAGTTTAAAAATAGAGAACTTGGAGCCCAGAGAGACTTGTATGCTTTGCTCAAGTCACATGGTACAGTGAACACATGGCAATGCCAGGAACAGAACCCACATCAGACCAAAACGGGATGAATGAAGTCATTGCTGAGAAGTCAAATTTTAAGCCTCTAGTGGATTGGCAGGGCAGAGCAATTGAGGAGAAGAGAGGAAAGCAGAGCAGCTGATCTCACCAAATCCTGAACACTTATTTAGGATTGGAAAGAACCTGAGGTCTCATCTGGTGTAATAGGCTTTTGTGATAGCCAGACAGCTGTGTGGGCCTAGAGGCCAGCGGGCGACACACTGCCCATAACATGTCTGCAGGCAAAGATGGTCGATGGAAGTGTTGGGGACATTGGCCCAGCACTGATTGGACGGGATTTACAGCTCATTTAGTAATGTTCCTCCCCACCTGGACAGAGGATTGTCATATGGGTGCAAATCAGTATTTTAGGTTGGATGCTTAGATGGGCTAGAAGTCAGCTCTCCTACATTCTCTCCCAGAGTGCAGACAAACTCAGGTTTGTCTCTACAAATAAATACTCCTTTTCCCCTATTTTCAGGTACATTTAATCAATAGATTATAAGAATTATTACCAAGGAAAGAAGATACCTTGGCTCTAAGGGCAGACAGCAAGTTTGCTTCTACTTTGTCTATATCAATGGATATAGAAAGTCAAATGGAAGATTGTCAGAGATTCACAGAAAACCTCAAGTAGGAATTAAAATCTACTTCCAGGAATCCAGTATCGTATCTGCGTGCATATGAGTGTGTGTGCGTGTGTGTGTGTGTGTGTGAATGTGTGTGTGTGTATGAAAAATAGAGAGTATCCTGCCAGAATATATGTTTAATGTTGATTGTCCATCATTGCTTTTTTTCTGTCCGGTGACATATCATTTCTATTTTAAAATTAAACTTTTTGTGGTGTCTGGGTGTTGGCTGTCTGACTCTTCATCTTGTCTCAGGTCATGATCTCATGGTTTGTGCGATCAGGTCCTGCATTGGGCTCTACGCTGACAACATGAAGCCTGCTTGGGATACTCTCGATAGATAGATAGTTAGTTAGATAGATAGATAGATAGATCGATGATAGATAGATCCCTCTGCCACTCACGTGCGGTCTCTCTTTAAATAAACATTTAAAAATCAAAAATAAATTAAATCATTTTTTGAAATAATTGTAGTTTCACATGCAGTTGTAAGAAATAGTACAAAGAGATACCTTGTATCCTTTATCTAGTCTCCTCCAATGAAAACATCTTGCAAATCTATGATACAATATCACAACAAGGATATTGGCATTAAACAGTTAAGATACAGAATATTTCACCAACACAATGACCCCTCAGGCTGCTCTGAGGCCACATCCACTTCCTTCATACCCCATTCCCTCCTTAACTCCTGGCAGCCAATAATGATAATAATAATAATAATAATAAATATTTCTCATTTCATGAATACTATGTGAATGGAATTACACAGTATGCAATCTTTTGGGATTGGCTTTTCCAGCCAGCATAATTCTCAGGAGATTTACTCAGGTTGCTGAATGTATAAACATTGATTTGTTGGGTAGTATTCCAAAGTTTTTTTAACCATTCACCTATTGAAGGACATCTGAGCTATTTTCAGTATTTGTCTATTACAAATAAACATTCACTTACAGATTTCTGTGTGAACAGAAGTGTCTATTTGTCTGGAATAAATGGTCAAGAGAGCAATGGCTAAATCATACAGTAGCTGTATGTTCAGTTTTTTAAAAAAACTACCAAACTATTTTCCATAGTTGCTATACCACTTTACACTCCTAAAAACAATGCCTGATTCCAGTTTGTCTACATCCTCACCAGCATTTGGTGTTCTCACTTTTTTATTTTAGCAAATCTGACAGGTGTGCAGAGATATCTCGCTATAGTTTTGATTAGCATTTCCCCAATGACTATGAATGTTAAACTCGTTTTCATGTGTTTATTTGCCATCTGTCTATCCTCTCAGGGAAATATCTCTTCATGACTTCTGCCCATCTTCTAAACGAATTGTTTGATTTTTTTTACTCTTGAGTTTTGAAATTTCTTTCTCTATTCTAGGTTCTATTCCTTTGTCAGATATGTGGTTTGAAATGTTTTCTCTTACTCTGGAACTTGCCTTTTCGTCTTCTTCACAAGGTCTTTTATAAGAGAAAAACTAATTTTGATGAGTCCAATGTATCAACTTTTCCTTTTAGGAGTCATGCTTTTGGCATCAGTTTTGAGAACTCCTTGCCTAGCCCTAGACGATGATTTTCTCCTAATTTTTTTCCTAAGTGTTGTATAGTTTTACACTTTCCAGTTAAGTCCATAATCCATTTTGAGTTGCTTTATGTATAGAAAAGCACTTAAGTCAAGGTACTTTTTAAAAAATTATTATTGCATGCAGATGTCTAATAGCTCCAGCACTATTTATTGAAAAGACTATTTTTCCTCTATGGAACTGCTTTGGCATTTTTGTCAGAAATTAACTGAAATAATTTAAAAAGAAATTAGTTGGGCATATTTGTGTGGATCTATTTCTGGGTTCCCTATTCTGTTCTATTAATCCATATCTCTATCCTTCCACCAATACCACAGTCTTGATTACAGTAGTTACAGAAAAAAACCTTGAAATTGGGTAAATTGTTCCCACTTTAATCTTGTATTCAAAATTACTGTAAGCTATCTAGTTCTCTTGCCTTCTATGTAAATTTTATAGTAACATTGTAAATATCTACCAAAAGCCTTTGCTGGCATTTTGATAGAAATTACGTTAAACCTGAGTATAAATTTTGGAGAGATTGGTATCTTTATTATTTTTAGTTATCCAGTCCATGAACAAGGTCTATCTCTCCAGTCGTTTAAATCTTTTGTTATTTCTTTTATCAGCATTGTGTAGCTTTCATCATACAAGTCCTATACAGGTTTTGTTAGATTGACACCTAAGTATCTCTTTTTTCAAAATGGTTATTGCATTTTAAATTTTGGTGTCTAGTATTTCATTGCTAGTATATAGAAATGCACTTGAGTTTTGTATGTTTATCCTATATTCTTGCTGAACCTTACAATCTTGCTGAACTCACTTAACAGTGACAGGAGTTTCTGTGTTAATCCCTTACAATTTTCTGTATAGACAACCATGTCCTCTGCAAAGGGGGGCAGCTTTATTTCTTCCTTTCTGATATGTATGCTTTCTATTTCCTCTTTTATCCTATTTCATTGGCTAGAATTTCCAGGACTATGTTGAATACAGTTGACAGTAAACATTTTGCCTTATTCCGAAATTAGGGGAAAAGCTTTCAATCTTTCACTATTAAGTAGAATGTTAGCTCTAAGTTTTTGGTAGATTTTCTTTACAAAGTTGAGGAAGTTTCCTCCTATTCCTATTTTTCCTCAGTGATTTTGTAATGAATGAGTGTTAAATTTTGTAATGCTCTTATGCCATTAATTAATATGTAATAAAATTTTTCTTCTTTAGCCTGTTAATATGGTGGAAATAATTTATTGATTTTCAAATACTGAAGCAGCCTTGTATCTCTGGAATGAACTCCAACTGGTTATGGTGTATTATTATTTTTATATGTTGCTACATTCTATTTGCTAATATTTGGTTAGGGTGTTTTGCATTTATATTTGTGAGTGATATTGGTCTGTAGTGTGTGTGTGTGTGTGTGTGTGTGTGTGTGTATACATGTGTGCATGTGCACGTGTGTCTGTGTGTGTGTTTGTGCTATTTTTGTCTGATTTTGCTATCAAGATAATCTTAGCTTCATAAAATCAGTTGGGAAAGGTTCTCTCCTCTTCTATTGTCTGAACGATACTGTGTTCAGTTAGTGTTAATTCTTCAAATGTTCATGGGGTTCTTGGGTGGTTCAATTGGTTAAGCGTCCAACTTTGACTCAGGTCATGATCTCACAGTTATGAATTCAAGCCCCATGTCAGGATCTGTGCTGCCAGCTCAGAGCCTGGAGCCTGCTTTGGATTCTGTGTCTCTCTCACTCTCTCAAAAAATGAATAAACATTTACAAAATTTTTAAAAAATTCTTTAAACGTTTAGTAGAATTCTTCAGAAAAATCATCTGGGCCTGAAGATCACTTTTTTGAGAGTTTTTGAATTATGAACTCAATGTCCTTAATAATTATAGTGCTATTCAAATCACCTATGTTATAGTAAGTATGGCAATTTGTCTTTTTCAGGGAATTGGTTCATTTTATCTAAGTTGTCAAATTTATGTGTACAGAATTGTTCATAGCAGTCCTTTATCATCTTTTTTATGTATTCAGGGTTTGTAATGATATTGTTTCATTCCAAGTATTGGTAATTTGTGCCTTCGCACTTTTTTTCTTTGTTAGTCTTGCTAGAGGGTTTGCTAATTTTTGATCTTTCAAAGTATCAACTCCTTGTTTTACTTATATTATCAATGGTTTTCTTGTTTCCAATTTCATTATTTTTGCTTTTATCTTTATCAAACTCTTCCTTCTGCTTGAGTTATGGTACTTTTCTTTTTCTAAGTATGTTTCACTTAACACCTTTTTTAGTGGTTGCTCTAAGTGTTACCTTATACCTACATACCTTTTAAGCTATTGGTGTCATCATTTTACTAGTTTGAGTGAAGTTTAGAAATCTTACCTCAATTCTCATCCCCGCAGCCACTCTCATTTATAATTAAATTCCTTAAATATTTCCTCTACAAACATTTAAAACAAGTGTTCTAATTATGTTATACTTAATTATATAGTCTATACTTATTATATTTAATTATAGTGTTATAATTATGCTTCAATTGTCACACATAATTTAGAAAATTCAAGAGGGGAAGAAAATCCTTTTCTACTTGTGTATAATTTTTTACTATTGCCTTCTTTCTTCTTTCCTTATATTCCAAGTTTCCTTTTTTCTTTCTTTTTTTTATCGTTTCCTTTCTTCCTTTGCCATTACTTTAGGGTAGATCTGCTTGTAACAAATTCTCATACTTGCCCTTTATCTGAGAATGTCTTGATTTCCCTTTCATCCTGGTAGGGTATTTTTCTGGACACAGCAGTTGGGGTTGATAGCTTTTTCCTTTCAGTGCTTGAATAATATAGTGTGCTGTACTTTTGGTCTCCTGGTTTCTAATAAGAAATCTGTTGGATTTCTATTATTTTCTACTATAAATCAAGTATTCTTTTTCTCTAGCTGCCTTCAAAATTTTTTGATTTGTCTTTAGTTTTGAGACTTTTAATTATAGTGTATTTTGGCATATTTCTTTGAGTTTATTTTGTGTGGAGTTTGCTCACCTTCTTGAATCTGTAGGTTTATGTCTCTTGGCAAATTTTACAAATTTCCACCAATTATTTCAAGTATTTTTCATGTCTCCTATTTCCACTCTGTTTTCAGGACGCCAATGACATTAATGTTAGAGTTTTTTGTTATAGTCCTATAGGTTCCTGAGGCTGTGTTTTCTTCTCCATTCTTGCTTTCTTGCTTTCTTTGTCAGTATATTTTTTCCCTGTTATTTGGGTTAGGCAATTTTTATTGTTTTAGCTTCTATTTTACTTATTCTTTTCTCTGCCTCCTCCATTTTGCTGTCGGACCCATGAATTGTACTCTTTATAGCATTTGTTGCATTGTTCAGTTCTAAAATTTCCATTTAGTTTTCTTTTTATATCTTTTCTTTTTTTTACAGGGACTTTCTATTTCCTTGTTGGGGCTTTCCATTTTTTCCCATTTGTTTCCAGGGTGTTTGTAATTGCTCACTGAAGCAATTTTATTATGGCTACTTTAAAATCTTTGACATATAATTCTAGCATTCCTGTCATCATGATGTTGGCATCTATTGATTGTCCTTTTTCATTCAGTTGGAGATGTTCCTCATTCTTGGTATGATGTGAATTTTCAATTTAAGTCTGGACATTTAGGGTATTGTGTTATAAGAACCTAAATCATATTTAAAATTTCAGCTCCAGCTGGCTTTTTCTGACACTGTTCTGGAAAGAAAAGTTGAGGCACTGCCTTTTTACCTCCAGGTAGAAGCAGAAGTTCAAGTCCCCACTTAGCCTCTGTTGACACCTGAATGAAGGAGGTTTCTCATTATTGTTGCAATTGAGTGGGTGTTCAGGCTCCCCATGTGGTCTGCAATGACACTGTATTGAGGAGTGAACTTGTTATCATTGGACAGTAGTGAAACTCCTGATTTTCCCCTACTTCTCTGACAACGACCCAGCACAAAGTGGGAAGAATCCTCATTATTATCAGATGACAAATGACCACTAGCACTGAGGGGAGGGAGACTTGTTATAGGCTGTTAGGGTGAAGGTCCCAGCTGTCTAATGGGCTTCTGTGACACTACATGTGTAGATGTTGCTACACCTCATAGCAATCTTGCTAAGATGGAAATCTGGGTTCCCCACTTGGTATTTGCTAATGTGGGAAGAGCTAGAGCTACAGTTTTCTTCTGTGGTGTTTGACTGGAGTCAAGCAGTTATTGTCTAAAGGTTTTCTGTCTTGCAGGGTTGCTCCTTTCCCAGTCTTTTGGCTGGAGAAAGCAGGCTTTACTAAGGCTTTTTTTTTCCTTTTGGCTATGCCATTGGCATTTCATTGTTGAAATGCCATTGTTGACTTCTTCAGATCCAGGTCTGGGATAAAGGAGGGAAAACAGAAACCCAGAGAACTCACCACTATGCCACTCTTCACATTCCAAGATCTCTAGCTGTCTTCCTTCTTCTCTTCTCCTTTCAGAGCCTTCTTATACATGTTTAAAATGTTATGTCCAGAAGTTTTTGGTTGTACTTTGTGAGAAAAATAGGGAAGATTTGTCTGATGCCCATTGTTTTTGAAGCTCATCACAGTTCTTTAAACTGCAAGCTAAGAAATGTGAGCTGAAATGACAGGTAACCCTACCTTGGAAAAGCATTCAATGGATGTCTTGTGTGTGTGTGTGTGTGTGTGTGTGTGTGTGTGTTAATGATTTTAGGAAGCAACAGGCAGTCTTCAGGGACTCAGACACTCACCCATGTTTTCAGCATATATATATATATATATATATATATATATATATATATATACAAACACATATATATGAGAGATATATTTTTAATGGGCCAGGTTCATAAACATCTTCCTAAGAAGACTGTAGTAGGAACAACAACAAAGGCAGATTTTCTGGGATTAGGTAATCTCTCCAAGACCTAGAAAAAAATGTGGTAGAAGCCCACTACTGAAACTCAAATAGCATGACCATCCTGAGGACTGAAAATAAAACTTTTTCAGTGTCAGGGTGCCTGGGTGGCTCAGTCAGTTAAGCATCTGACTCTTGATTTCAGCTCAGGCCATGGTCCCAGGATCACAAGATCAAGCCCCACATTGGGCTCTGCTGACAGCTTAAAGCCTGCTTGGGATTCTCTTTTTCACTCTCTCACTGCCCCTCTCCCCCTCATGCTTCCCCCCCAAAATAAAAAATAAACATTTAAATTTTTGTTTCATTGTCTTTAATCATCCAAAATAGTGCTTCCATGTAGATACAATCCTCTGTCTTCTATGACCAAAACATTAGCCCAACAAGTCAAGTCAAGCATTTTCCTCTGAAGTGTTTCATGTGAAAAGAGGCCTGATGTGTAAGAAACAGAGGGTGAGTCAGTGGTGATGGTTACAGTACCCTGTGGCCCCTACTGTGACAGTCACGTCATAATAAAGGCCTCAAGACCCACCAATAAACTGAAGCCAAGCAGGGAGGTTGACATAAAGGAAGGAACTTAGAAGAGCATCTAGAGAAAATGGGCAGTTCAGAAGAAAAGGGATAAGAAATAATTGGGATTGTTTTCTGAGATCTTCAAAAATGACAAACCAGAAGGGAGAAAGGATTTTGTTCTCTGGAGGCAGACAGTCTTTATTCTAACAATAAATAAATAATTTCTGTCAGAACAAAATCTACCACTTAGCCCCTAATATAAAGTAAAAACTCACTGAAGTTGGAATAAAACTGTTATATTTTCCTCCTCATTTCAATTTATGTACAGACTTCTGAATTCTTTGTGGAAAGCGAGGTTATTACACCAAAAGATAAGTAAATAAAAGGACAGTATGCTGTCCATATTAGAAAAATATTTTGTCTTGGGCTTTTTGTTTTAGTTTTGCTGTTCATCTTCCAAGTTCTAGGATAATGATACATTAAGAAAAATCTGAACCAAACAAACAAATACAAAAATTTGTCTGGAAACATAAAGGAGCAAGGAGCAGAGACCTTTGGAAAAGCACTAAGCAAATTAATTATACTTGATATGCCCTCAGGCTGGCTGGGAGGGAGCACATTGCTTTGAGCACCACTCAGGGATAGTAAGTGCTCACAGCCCTAATCCTGCTTCTCTGGAGAAAGCTAGCCCTGGCCACAGTCTCTGACTCTGCTCATAGCTCTGTAATGACAGCATCTAGACCGGCCAGCAGGGGGTCACAGTCCAAGTCTGTTTTAGCTAGACTTGTATATCAAGCTACTTTGTTTCAGTGTTCTGGCTTCTCTATCCCTCTTCTTAAGACCTATATCCCTCTTCTGCCCTTTAAGGCTGTACAGCACTCTGAATGCCCTGCACTAGACCTGACTAAATCATTTTCCTGTATCCAAATGTCTAGGAACTTTGCTCCAACAGATAATAATGCTTTGGTAGCTTCAGTTAAAATAGTCCAGTTATTCTATTTCCTCTTTGAGGCAAGATAATGTCCAAAACCAGTTAAAATATCCATGTCTCCAAAAGGATCTTTGGGAGTAGGGCAAAGAGTAGGTATGTCTGGTCTATAATGAAGCTTGTGCAGAAGTGTCTGATGGGTAGATCCAAAGTACTCTTTAGATCATAAGCATTCAACATAAGGTGAAAGCTACAACTTCACCCATCACAGTGGGCCAGCTCTTTTCTCAACCATTACTAAGTCACTGTTGGAACTTCACTTCCAGATAACAGCACAGTAACATTTCCTGGGGTTTGCAGTGATATGGATCCTAAGCAGTGAATCTTTTTCTAAAGGAAGATACTTAAAAATCTAAGACAGTTTCTACATAGTAGGGTATTATATAAAATATAAAGTACATGATTTTCTCAGCTTTGGATATTCTGATTAAACTCCCATCATTCAAAAAGAAATCAAGAGGGGCGCCTGGGTGGCGCAGTCGGTTAAGCGTCCGACTTCAGCCAGGTCGCGATCTCGCGGTCCGTGAGTTCCAGCCCTGCGTCGGGCTCTGGGCTGATGGCTCGGAGCCTGGAGCCTGTTTCCGATTCTGTGTCTCCCTCTCTCTCTGCCCCTCCCCCGTTCATGCTCTGTCTCTCTGTCCCAAAAATAAAAAAAAAACGTTGAAAAAAAATTAAAAAAAAAAAAGAAAGAAATCAAGATTATTAAACTCAAAATATGTTAGAAGTTGGAATTTAGCCTCTATATCCAGTCTACCAGTCATTCCTTGGGTGATATTGACAGAAGTCCTTTGATGGGTGAAAGCCAGGTGTTTCCTCCTCCAGACAGACAATTATTGGTGCATTGGCCTGGGTGTTTGTGACCTAGAATCAAGTTGCTTCTTCCTTTGGAGAATTATCAAATAGGCATGCTCCCCACCCCCCATATTTCTTAGGGTGTAAATAGGAAAACAGTTTAAATGGCACAAATATGTTTCAACTGGATATAGATTATAAAGTAATAATACTGCAAGAGACAAAATTAAAATCTAAATCCATGATGAATATTAACCACCTGTGTTTTCTCAGAGATTTCTATGTACTTGATTCTACACTAAATGCTTTACATACCTGGTTAACTGAATTCTCACAACAAACCTCTGATTTAGTTATTTTTATGCTCATTTTACAGATGAAGAAGCCATCATTTAAGAGTTCAACTAACTTGCTCAAGGCCTCACAGGAAGTCGTGATTGGAATCCAGTTCTCTCTGATCCTAAAACCCATATTTTTAACTACCTAGTCTAGTAACCATTTCTAGTCTAGTAGTCATTACCAGGAGGATTTTAAAAAAAATGTTTCTTTCTTCTTTAATAAACAAGATTGAGATTTTCTTTAAGTTTTAGTCCTTTTTTGTTTACTTTCATTCATCTAGGGAGTAAAATACCCAAAGATGTCATCCTACATAATTCTGTTTAAATTTAAGATTTTATGGTATATTATAACAATCATTGAAGAAAAAATATCACTATGGTGATACTATTAAGAAACTAAATTTGTGTGCCCCAAACACAAATATTTCATCTCTGAAATTAAGTACTATATTGCTTAAAAATTTTTCCTTCACTTCATGAGCAGAAAGACAATGGTAATGTATCTTTAGGGAAGATTACTTCCATTATTTCCTATAATGGTCCATAAACCTTGCGCCCCCCCCCAAAAAAGATAAATCATTCTGATTACAGATGTATTAACGTTAGAAAACAGACTTTGATTCAAACAGTTCAGGTGTATCAGTCAGTATAAGCTAGGTAATGCTCAGTAACAATAATAATGTCAGTAACATAAAATTTTAGTGATTTAAAACAACAAAAATTTCTTTCTTTCTTTCAGATCAGTAGGCTGTTCTGTTCATCCTAGTATTTCAGACACCCATGCTGATGGAGCAGCTACCATCTCAAATGTTGCTTAACACTTCCTGATTTTGGCAGATGCTATCAGTCCTCAGCCTATGTATGCCCCTTGAATTCCCTTTGTGTTGCTATGCATGTCAGTCTGAATTCCAAAGATCAAATCTTTATTTTTATTGGATGGTTGCCCTTAGGCTATCAGAAATCACTTTGCCTGCTTGCTTAAAGGGCCATAAATGATTTCAAATTAACAAATTAACATCATCTTCAGGGCTCTTAACAAAAACTGTTAGTGTGAGGGTATAAATACCCAAGCTCCCTTGCCTTTAAGCTAGGATGATTCTGAAGCATGTATAAATTGCTAGAGCTCCCCTTGAAGATCAAGTTTCAGCTGTCCACTGTAGCAGCTGCTGTAATTGCATGTTCCTTAAAGTCTGTCTGTGCTTCTCCAATTCACCCATCCCACTCCCTTGATGGTATCTGCACACCCCAAATAAACTACATCCACTCCATCCTTGCCTCAGAGTCCAGATTCTGGGGACATCTCAGCTAAGGTAATGAACAAATGCCAATTTAGAATAAATGTATTTTAAAATGGATACAATTTTGGAATTAAGACAAAGAAGAAGGAATATCACCAACATAAGCTATAAGGAATCTTGTGAGATAATAGCAGTGGGGCCCTAGGAAAAGCACTGCATTCCGGAAACATTCTCCACATGAAATACTTGCAGGAAAATATATTAAAGAAATGCTTCATACTATAACTCTCTTTCAGAGAATCATCGTATAAATTAACATATTATCAAAGGTTCTGTGAAGTCCCCCAAATCTGTTTAATATCCTTTAGTTGATAATTTCATAAATATGTTTCACCACAGAACCTATATTCCACCAAGGCACCCTGTAAATCATAATTTTAAAAACACTTATTTAATTTTTAAAAAAATTGTCTCTTTGAGAGAGACAGAGGCAACATGAACAGGGCAGGGCAGAGAAAGAGGGAGAGAGAGAGAGAATCCCAAACAGGGTCCATACCTCCAGCATGGAGTCCAATGCAGGACTTGAACCCACGAACCGTGACATCGTGACCTGAACCAAAACCAAGAGTCAGACGCTTAACAGACTGAGCCACCCAGATGCCCCTAAAAACACTTATTTAAACTGCATTTAAGTGGAGGAGTAAGTTTAAGAATTCCTTGAGATTGTACCAATGGGTTAACAAGGCTTAGAGTGGAAAGCTCTAAGTTCTAAGCTCTTTTCCACAGGACAAAAGCATCCAAGAAAAGGTAAACAGGGTGGAAGCGCCCCCAGCATAGGACAAAGTGTAGAGGAGAAAGCAGCTTCCATGGGATGAAAGCATCCAAGAACAGGTAGAGGTGTAAAACTGCCACAGCAAGGCAAAAATGCCCAGAGCTAATTAGTAAGAAAAATGCCTTGTTAATCCTGAAGTATCATGCTCTATCTGACTTAGCCCCTAGAAAAATTAAGATAAACAGACATGGTACCTGGTGCCTGCAGTAAATAGCCATCTGCTTGGTGCCAAGACTTTGATTTGTATTGACCCTAGACCCTAACACCCCAAGCCTTCAAAACTCCCTTTCTCTCACACACATGAGTTAAGGATCACTGTTTTATTGTCTCTTTTTGCACATCCATCACATTTGTAAGCCTTCTGCTCCTAATAAATATGAAGCAATGACCCTTACTTGGGGCTCCTGTCACCTCCCAGACATTAGCCTCTCTTGTATTGAATTCTGTGTCTGCTCTCTTGCTGGACAAGAGAGAACTCTAGACTCAAAGTCTGAGACACTGCATCATAAGGGACAATAACATGTTCTTTTTGTGTACTTTAAAAAAATTTTTTCCAGCAGGTTTATTTATTTGTTTGTTTCTTGTTTTGGAGAACTTGACAGGTATATTTATTTAATATAAATATAAATATAAATGTTTGTTTAATTTAAATTAAAGTTACTTAACATACAGTGTAGTTTTGGCTTCAGGAGTAGAACCCAGTGGTTCATCTCTTATATATGACACTCAGTGCTCATCCTAAAAAGTGCCCTCCTTAATTTCCATCACCATTTAACCCATCCTACCACCCAAGGGCCCTCCAGCAACCTTCAGTTTGTTCTCTGTATTTAAGAGTCTCCTATGGTTTGCCTCCCTCTGTGTTTTTATCATATTTTTCCTTCTCTTCCCCTATTATCATCTGTTGTGTTCTTGCCATTTGCAGCAACGTGGATGAAACTAGAAGGTACTATGCTAAGTGAAATAAGTCAGTCAGATAAAGAAAGATATGATTTCATCCACATGTGGAATTTGAGAACCACAAAAATGTTCTTTAAAAAAATCAGAGTCCACTAATTTAGAATTTGAAAATATTCAGTGTAGCCTAATCTAAAAGGTTATTGTATTTTTAGTGAATAGTACACTTGCTAAGCCTTAAAAAGATTTTAAGAGGTTATTCTTAACTTACTTAAGAAAAGACCTTTTCAAAAACATTAGTGGAGTCCATTGTTGTCTAAATAGAGGATGTCAACTTCAAGGTAACCTTATCTTCTTACTAAATTTACTTACAAACCTTAGGAGGTGATAAATTGTTTGGCAAATAAATATTTATTGAATGCCTACTATGTATTGGACATGAAATGTTTTCATAAATACTTTATATTGCAGATGAATTTTCATTCAGAATAACTTTCATATGGGAAGGAAGAGAAAAAATATCAGTGAACATAAGTCTGAGATACATCAGTTATTTCTGGTTTTGTTTTTTATTTTTAACATTCATGAGTTTTAACATTGGGAATTTTTCCCAGCAGCTATTGAAAATTCAGATAATTACATGATTTAAGATAGTTTCAATATAGCTTAGCTTATTTGATTAATGTAAAGAGCTAAATATAATTTTGGAAGTGTTTTAATGCATATAATAGTATAGATGTGGTGGAGTAGAAAAATCTTTGACCTTAAAATCAGAATTGACCTTGGCACAAAAACAGGCACTCAGATCAATGGAACAGAATAGAGAGTCCAGAAATGGACCCACAAACGTATGGCCAACTCATCTTTGACAAAGCAAGAAAGAATATCCAATGGAATAAAGACAGTCTCTTCAGCAAGTGGTGTTGGGAAAACTGGACGGCGACATGCAGAAAAATGAACCTGGACCACTTTCTTACAGCATACACAAAAATAAACTCAAAATGGATAAAGGACTTGAATGTGAAACAGGAAACCATCAAAACCCTAGAGGAGAAAGCAAAAAAAAAAAAACCTCTTTGACCTCGGCCACAGCAACTTCTTACTCAACATGTCTCCAGAGGCAAGGGAAATAAAAGCAAAAATGAACTATTGGGACCTCATCCTAATAAAAAGCTTCTGCACAGTGAAGGAAACAATCAGAAAAACTAAAAGGCAACTGACAGAATGGGAGAAGATATTTGCAAATGACATATCAGATAAAGGGTTAGTATCCAAAATCTATAAAGAACTTATCAAACTCAACACCCAAAAACAAATAATCCAGTAAATAAATGGGCAAAAGACATGAATAGACACTTCTCCAAAGAAGACAACCAGATGGCCAACCAACACATGAAAAAATGCTCAACATCACTCATCATCAGGGAAATACAAATCAAAACCACAATGAGATACCACATCACACCTGTCAGAACGGCTAACATTAACAACTCAGGTAACAACAGATGTTGGTGAGGATGCAGAGAAAGAGGATCTCTTTTGCACTGCTGCTGGGAATACAAACTGGTGCAGCCACACTGGAAAACAGTATGGAGGTTCCTCAAAAAACTAAAAATAGAACTACCCTACAACCCAGCAATTGCACTACTAAGTATTTATACAAGGGATACAGGTATGCTGTTTCGAAGGGGCACATGAACCCCAATGTTTATAGTAGCACTATCAACAATAGTCAAAGTATGGAAAGAATCCAAATGTCCATCGATGGTTAAATGGATAAAGATGTGGTATATATATATATATACAATGGAGTATTACCCGGCAATCAAAAAAAAAAAAAAAAAAAATGAAATCTTGCCATTTGCAGCTACATGGATGGAACTAGAGGATATTATGCTAAGTGAAATTAGTCAGTCAGAGAGAGACAGATATTATATGACTTCACTCATATGAGGACTTTAAGACACAGAACATAAACACAAGGGAAGGGAAACAAAAATAATATAAAAACAGAGAGGGGGACAAAACATAAGAGACTCTTAATAGTGGAGAACAATCAGAGGGTTACTGGAGGGGTTGTGGGAGGGCAAATGGGCTAAATGGGTAAGAGGCATTAAGGAATCTACTCCTGAAATCCTTGCTGCACTATATGCTAACTAATTTGGATGTAAACTAAAAAAAAAAGTCAGAATTGACTAAACTCTATAGTCTGATAGGCCTGATAGCTGCATGACTTAATTTCTTTACATCTCAATTTCCATATCTATAAAATTATAGGTAGATGGATATATCAAGTAAAATTTTATATGTACGTATATTATGCATAGTTGTATATATGAGCATTTTTGTGAGGATTAAAAGAAATAATGCATAAAAAATGGTCTTTAAATTCAAAAGTGACAAACACATATGTGAGGACTACTGTTAGGTAAAACCACTTGACAAATTTATATTACTCTATTCTCTGTCAGAGAATAACACTGAACATCTTCTTGCCTGTTCAGATTTGCTATAGCCCTTTGGCAACTGTTTCTCAAGACTGAAACACAAGAGAACTGAATTACATCATTCTTGCTAGTACAATATTATCTTAAGCATTTGCAACAAAGTAAATGACCTTGGGTTTTTGCTTTTGCTTTTGTTGTATCATCAAATATTTGGATTCAAACTTGAATTCAAATGCCTACACGACTACTGCATACCTGGGACTTAGGGCAAGTTACTCTGCCTATTGACCTTTGATTTCAGATAACTGTAAAGTGATAATAATAATAAATCAAACCTCATGGAATTTTTATAATAATTAAATGAGATAATACATTCAAGCATGTAACACACAGACTAGCACATAGTAAGGGCACATTTACTGTTAATTCTTTTTTCTTCCCTCCCCCACAAAAAGATTACTTACTTTTTGAATCCTCTGTGCCCAATATTGTTTCTAATTTACAAGCAATGCACAACTGTTGGTTGAATGGATGAATGGTCATCCAACCTAAGTTCTTTGGAGGACATATGCCCCTCCAGGTCAAGTCCAGACTCTTCAGTTTGATTCTCCACATTCTCCAGAATCTAGCCTGACTTTGTTTCCCAAGCTCTGTTCCTCTATCATGTTAGCTCTTGAATCAGAAGTCCCCAGTATCCTCAAGATCTTCCTTGGATCCTTCATTATGTTTGATTTGCCTTGCTGAGCCTTAACTAATATTGCTCCTTTTTATTTATTCATTTTTTTGCTCATTGAAATATCAACATTTACTTTAAATTTTTTAATGTTTTATTTATTTTTGAAAGACAGAGTGTGAGCGGGGGAGAAGCAGAGAGAGAGGGAGACACAGAATCTGAGGCAGGTTCCAGGCTCTGAGCCGTCAGCACAGAGCCTGATGTGGGGCTCAAACTCATGAACCATGAGATCATGACCTGAGTGGAAGTCAGATGCTTAATAGACTGAGCCATCCAGTTAACACTTACTTTAAAATATGTCAACATAAGCCCAATGTTTATAGCATCATTGCTATAACAATGTTTATAGCATCAGTGCTATCAACATTGCCAGATTTTGGAGAGAGCCCAAATGTGCATCGACTGATGCATGGATAAAGATGTGGTGTGTGTGTGTGTGTGTGTGTGTGTGTGTGTGTGTGTATCCATTATATATATATATATATATATATATATATATATATATATATATATAATGGAATATTGCTCAGGCATAAAAAAATAATGAAATCGCTGTTTGCATGGACATGGATGGAGCTAGAATGTATTATGCTAAGCAAAATAAGTAGTCAGAGAAAGACAAATACCGTATGATTTCACTCATGTGGAGTTTAAGAAACAAAACAAATGAACATGGGGGGAGGGAGGAGGGTAAAACCAAGAAACATATTCTTTTTTTTTTTTTTTTTTTTTTTTTTAATTTTTTTTTCAACGTTTATTTATTTTTGGGACAGAGAGAGACAGAGCATGAACAGGGAAGGGGCAGAGAGAGAGGGAGACACAGAATCGGAAACAGGCTCCAGGCTCTGAGCCATCAGCCCAGAGCCCGACGCGGGGCTCGAACTCACAGACCGCGAGATCGTGACCTGGCTGAAGTCGGACGCTTAACCGACTGCGCCACCCAGGCGCCCCGAAACATATTCTTAACTATAGAGAACAAACTGAGGGTTACCAGAGGGGAGGTGAGTGGAGGGATGGGTGAAATAGGTGATGGGCACTAAGGAGTGCACTTGTGATGAGCATTGGGTGTTGTATGGAAATGCTGAATCACTAAATTCCACACCTGAAATTAATATTACATTCTATGTTAACTAACTAGAATTTAAATAAAAACTTGGAACAAAAAATAAAATACTTCAGTACAGATATAATGCTGTGTGTGTGTGTGTGTGTGTGTGTAAGATAAAAAGAGAAAAAGAGAAAGGGAGAGAGAGAAGTGGTTTTAATCTATATACTCTGGGGCTAGTTATTGTCCTAACTGGAAAAACACACTCCAGAGAGGATTATGTAGAATTTAATCAAAGCCTCCAGGGCTCAGCTCTCTTGGATTCTGACCAGTAACAAAGATTTTGTTTATTAACCTAATAGACATTAACCAATGGTTTTCATTAGTAAAATTTAATTAGTAGAATATATGAATTGGCTAGGATCATTTTAGTGACACTGCTTGGCTTTTTTTCATAAACAGAAGGTAAAAATCTAATAAGTCCAGAAGTCTTATACTCTTCAGAATGACATTTGAGGCTAGGTTTCATAAGGTACTGTATCCATCCCTGATTCAGAGTTCTGATGCTTGATACTGTCTACAAAATTAGCAGAATCCAAGTTTGGTTTTTTTTGTTTGTTTGTTTTTTGTTTTTAGCACACATTAAAAATTTCTTGCAATGTGTGGCTGGAACACCTATAAGTAAAATGTTTATGGTGGCTTATATGATTGTCTTTGTACCTCGATGATAGGAAATAGTTGCATATATAGCAAAATTCTATTTGAATCTGATTTCATTGTCTCTTGGGGATGGAACAGTTGTAAGGAGAAGCCCTATAACCCTCACTTATTTCTATGAGAGCCCCCAAACCCTAAATAATTGTAAACAACCAAATTGGCTCAAATCAGTTGTAAAGTGCAGCCCAGATAGCATGGTGGCATTTACATGTATTGTTAAGTAAAAGCAGGAAACAAATATCTTTTCTAGGGGAAAAATCTGAAGATGAGTAAACAGCATGGATTTGCCCCCATGTTTGTCTAAATGCATATGTTGTAAAAAAAAGTAGACAGAAGGAACTCTGGGGGTTATTTCAAAACAGATCATGGTGCTCTACTAGTGAAAAATTAGAACAGCAGGAGCAGCAAGATGGCATAAATGGAGGAGGGGGCGCGGGTGGTAGTTATTACCTCTCCTACTTAATATTTGAGTCTGCATATATATTATAGGAAGTAAAATAGGCCAAAAAAATATTGTTGCCATGAATGGTGATAGGATGCTTATCAGTATTTGGAAAAACATAAAAATTATAATTGAAATTAGCCTAAGTAACTAATAGATGGAGAACTGTCTCTGTCACCAGCTAGAAATCAAGACCTGATATTTACTGACCACCTGCTTGTATTCACTAACCTTTGTCTTACTTCTTTCCTTAAGCTCTCCTTTCAGGCTTACCTCTTAACTCAGGCAAACAAAACCTGTGGAAACCCAAAACCACCCCTAAGATGATGGCCACTGCCCTGACAAGACCTCCCACTGGCCCAGATCACCCAGACTTTTGAGCTAAACCCCCATTGGCTTTTGCCTCCGCAGATGGACCATGGAGAGACCTCTAGAAGGACAAGCAGCTACCTTTATCTCCTTATAATACTAAAATTTCCACCCAAGGAGGAGTACAAGGCTCACTTACATAACATACAATGTACGTATGACATGTTTCCTTAAGCACATGCACAGCCTTACAGCTTGCATCTATACGATGACAGGGTGTCCCTATCTAAATATTCATTCTAACTCTAAACAAAGGGAACCCACCCACCCTCTCTCTCCCTCCCTCCCCCCTCCCCCCCTCACTCTCTCTTTCCTTCTCTCTCCTGAGGAGTCACAGCTTTGGAGGCCATTCCCTGTGATCTTATTTGCTGCAATAAAAGTTTTCGTCGTGTGGCAACTCAACCTGGTGCAGTTTCTGACTCACCGAGGAGCAAACTCATGTTGGTTCCGTTACATCTCCTTTTAACCCCCAACCAAAGTGACCTATTTCCAGGAAGACTGAGACAAGTGACAGCAGATCATTGACAACTTAAAGAGTAGTAATCACAGGGACTTGCAAGGGAGTGAAGTTACCAAGTGAAGAAGTTAGATCTTAGACACAGTTTACACACAAGTTAAAATTCATCAAAAAAGGATTTGTCCAATGAAAGGAAAGGGGTGTTTGATATAGTTAAATGGCCTTATCAAGGAAGGAGAAACCTTCCTTGATTTGGTGTGTTGCAAATTAGCTTATCTCTGCTATCAGTTCTGGTAAAGAAAGAAAGAAAGAAAGAAAGAAAGAAAGAAAGAAAGAAAGAAGAAAAAGAAAAAGGAGAGCATCTATTTCTCACAAAGATATAGGCCAGGAGAAGATAATTTCTGGCCTCACTATTTAATGACAGTGGTACTAAAGGAAAGTTGCCATATCTGATTCATATTCAGGAGGATTGTGTTTATTGTCAGACAGTTATAGTACTTGAGAGGATCAAATATGTTTTAAATTTGTAGATGTAGTATGATTTGTTTATACATGTTAGACTGAATACATTTGTAAAAAGGACCAAGTAGTAATTAAAAGCTCCTAAAGCAATTTTTAAAAACTGCTAGACTTACAAATACAATAAAAGATTTCCAAGTTGAACTCAAAAGCATAATAACAAAATAGAGATTTAATTCATAAATTGGTAAATTAAATCATCCTAAAAGCAAAGGTAATCTCCTCCATAGCTTTTCCAGAAATAGTGACATTCAGCTTAGCTACTACACAGAGTGCATTTGAATTGCTAGAAACTAATTAGAACCGTAAGCAGAAAGAGTTAGGGGTCCTCAGAAAAAGAAAGAGGAGACATAGCTTTCTGACACAAGAGATATCATTTTAGGTCTTCAGCAATCTACCCCTCTCCATGATCTATGCCCTACCAGCTCTACTTGCCGGAGCATACTTCTTGCAGAATTTCCTAGGAGGTGCCACAACTACCAAGAAATGCAAACTCTTCAGCAGTTAAGGATTTTAAAGGAACAAAGGGAATGTAAAAACTAACAGTCTCTACCCGGCCAGGAAATAGCCTAACCATGTGAGAGACAGTAAATCAATGTAAAACTCCCAGTCCTGTTTCAAAATAAAGATTGACCTAATGCATATTCTTGACTTGTTTTTGCAGGATTGAAACATAGGGTTTCATTAGGTTAATGAGGTTAAAACTGTCACCAGCAAGATCCCCATTGACTCCTCTTCTCACAGGAATGGTAACTTTTACTTTTAGAGGCAAACAACAGGAAGAGCTCCAGTGTCGTAGACCAGTTCAGACAGGGGCAGATAGACCATGGAATGTCTGATAGTTACCTTTTCCTCATTATAATGTTAAAGTCTCTGCCCAAGGAGAAGGACAACCCTCATTAACATAGCATGATGCATGTATATCCCTGTTTCCTATGTAGACATAAACAACCTTATACCTACCTCTACCTGCAATGATAAAATTCCCCTTCTGAATATTCATCTTAACCCTAAATAAAAGAAACCCACTCACCCCCACTCAGGAAGTTATGGCTCTGGAAACTATTCCCCATGATCTTATTTGCTGCAAGTAAAGTTCCTTTTGTAGGACAACTCTACCTGCTGTAGTCTATCTATAGCTCAAAAGAGCAAATTCACATTAGTTAGGTTACAGAATGACTATCTTTAAATCCAGAGCATTGCTAGTTCATAGGAGAGAAATGTGCAGCTCCATTTGAAATAAAGAACCCTAGTCTAGAAAAAGACATTAAATAAAAAATAGAAAATACGTTTAACTATAAAAAATTCTGGTTAACATGTGACATAATCTTTGTTTATCTATTGTAAAGTGTCATAAATCATATAAACATATATGTTTGTAGATTTTCAAATGTGTTCAAATATTTTGGGGTCTTATATATGTTTGGAAAGATACCAAACCAACTGGCTGATATCATGAAGTTCTAATTTATTGAAAAAGTAGGGGCGCCTGGGTGACACTCTGTCAGTTAAGCATCTAACTCTTAATTTAGGCTCAGGTCATGATCTCACAGTTTGTGAGTTTGAGCCCTGTGACAGGCTCTGAGATGACAGTGCAGAGCCTGCTTGGAATTCTCTCTCTTCCTCTCTCTCTGCCCCTCCCCTACTCATGCTCCCTCACTCTCTCTCTCTATCAAAAATAAATAAACATTTAAAAATATTTTTAAATAAATTTTGAAGAAATAATTTTAATTTATTGATTAAAAATTTAAAGCATTTATGGTAAGAATATAAAGGACAGTTGTCTGAATCTTGTTTACATATTTGTGTGTATGTTTGGTCAAAGAGAATTGGTAATCTATGACCATGTTTGCATGCTAACTGTGTTCTTAAACAAATTATTCTTTTTTCTTCATAGTCTTAAGATTAACAAACAAACAAAACTCCTGTCACTTTAATATAAGCAAATAGAAAGCCCTTGTAATAAACCAACCAAAGAGGTGGAACCAACCAAAGAGCCAACCATCCCCCTATTTCAGTAAAACCAAATATAAACAATTATTTTTTTCTACAAAATATAGTCTAAGTTCGGATTTATACATAAAATGTCTTTTAAAAATTTAAATTGTGACTTTAAATGGTGTGTAATAGGAGATATAAATTTAACAAATTCTAAAGAACAATAATTTAATTTAATAATATAATGTTTCTCTGTGATAATGATTTCAGTTACTGCAGAATACAACACTGAGAACTTGCAGCCAAGATACCATGTAAATTTCATAAAAAGTTTAATATCTGCATTAAAACTAATTCATAAAGTTTTATTTAAATGTGATCTAAATATTACAATTAGAGTATGTTAAAAGTTATTAAAAACTAGAATCTTTTACAAATTGGCTTTAAAGAAAGCCAGATAGTAATCTAAAAATATGCATCTATATCACGGTTTCTACAACAACTTTCTGGGTAAAGTTCAATGTAAAATATTTGGCACAGGTTTTTAAATAGTAGTTTAATAATTTAATTGAATATTATCTTAATCTAGATCATATTTTAACACTCTTAAGTGACTTATAGACATTTTGATTTTTACAACATTGGATTAATGTATTTTTGTACTTAACCAAAGGACTCCGAGGTTTAATTTTTCTTGCTATATTGCCTAAAATTAAAAGTAAGATGTTAGTAATACATATTTAAAATGAGGTTTCCATTTTTATTAATGAGTCAAAAGAAGGCTTTAAAAAAATTCTCAAGAGTTCATTGCAATGCATATGCAATTCCAAGATAATGAATTTGTCTTTAATGCCTCTGGAAGAATAGTAAAGACCTCATAAATTAATCCAGGTCAAACTAATACAAACTGGGAGAATGGTACCATGATACATTAAGCTGTTAAGAATTATGTACATAATAGAGGGGAAAAAAGAGATAGAACTCAGAAAAGGGAGCAATTTAAGAAATTTCATCAGCATACAAAATAGCAGAGTTAAAAATTATATTGACTAGAGCTTCTGCTTCCAGAAGAAAGAGTAGACATAATTGTCCCTATTCCTTATACTAAGTACAAATCCTGAATATTATATATGTAAAACAAACAAGAATGCTGAAAAGTGGAAAGAAGAAGGCAGACCATAAGGACCTTGGGACCTGAGAAACAACATGGTGGTGAGTTACCTGGTTGACTTTATCACGGACGTGGAGCTGAAGAAGCCAGAAAACCAGAAATGTCAAAGACAGACAAAAATGTACAGGCAGATAAAAATCCACTAAGAGCTTGCTCTTCCTAGCCAAAAGACTAAGAAAGGAGAAACCTAGCAAAACAGAAACCTTCAAGCAATAATTAATCTACTCCTGCCAAACACCACAGAAAAAACTGTGGCTCTGCCCCCATCCACAATAGCAAAAAGTGAGTGGAAAGCCTTGGCTTCCATCCTTGCAAGGCTATAAAGAGATGCTCCAACTCCCTTACTAGTCAAGTATCAGAGAGGTAGAGTAGGCAGTCAGGTGGTAACCAGGACACTACCCACTGTAGTACCAGTAGAGATCACGTGGGTAGCCTCTGTGCCCCAGCATCTTATAATGTAAAACCCCAAATGTCCAGGTTGCAGTAAAAAGAACTGCAACATACAAAGAACAAGAACATCTCAGATTTAATTTTTAAAAATAGATGATCGATAGATGCTGCAAGAGTTTTACCAACTGCAAAGTTAGAGGGAAAAGAGTCTGCACAAAACTATCCTTGCTTCTGACACCAACTGTAAGTGTAGGAGGTTACTAAAACTACCAATAGATTTGATAGTTCACTGAAAGGATTCACAGAACTCACTGAAGGTTGTTATACTCATGGTTATGATTTATTATAGGGAAAGAATACAGATTAAAATCACCCAATAGAAGAAGCACATAGGGGCAGAGTCCAGGAAAAGTACCAAATGCAGAATTTCCAATGTCCTCTCCCCATAGAGTCAGGGTAACATTACTCTCTGGCATTGATGTGTGACAATACGCACAGAGTATCATCAACCAGGAAAGCTCATCTGAGTCTTTGCTATATAGAATTTTTACTGGTGCTCAATCACAGACTGCCAAATGGATGACCATTAGCTTCTAGCCCTTTCAGTGATGGAACCAATACTATGTGGCCCAAAGTGCCTATCACAAATCACGGTGTTAGACTCCCCAGTGGTCAAAGCCTTCATGCAAAGACATACCTATCAGACATGGAATTCCAAGGGCTTAGAGTTCACTTTCCAGTAGCCAAAGAAAAGCCAACCCTCTTTTGGGGTAAGGTTAATTCTTCACTACCTAGATGCCGACAGAGATGAGAGAAATATTACAATTATCTGACAAAGATTTTAAGGTAGCCATGAAAACGAAACTTAAATGAGCACTTTTGGACATGCTTAAACTAAATGAAAAAACAATGGAAAACATCAGCATAGAAACAGAAGATATTAAGAAAAATCAAATTGAAATTTTAAAACTGAAAATTATTTAAAAACTGCAATAAAAAGCCAATAGATGAGTTCAATAGTAGAATGTAGGAGACAAAGAAAAAAATCCATGAACTCAAAATTAGAACAATAGAAATTACCCAGTGTGGGTAACAGAGAGAGAATTTGTTGTAAAAGAAATGAACAGAGCGTCAGGGGCTTGTGGGATTATAACAAAAGAACTAATCTTCGTATCATCAGAGTTCCAGAAAGGAGAGGATAAAGAGGGGAGGTTGAAAAGCTTCTTGGAGAAACAATGACTTAAACTTCTCAAATTTGGCAGGAGACATAAACCTACAGATTCAAGAAGCTCAGCAAATCCAAACAGAATAAACTCAAAGAAATCCATGCCAAAACACAGCATAGTCAAACTTATGAAACTGAACACAAAGGAGAAACCTTGAAAGTAGTGACAGAGTAATGACATCTCACCTATGGTGGGAAAACAATTCAAATAACAGCAGATTTCTTATCAGAAACCATGAAGAATGAAGAGGCACAACATTTTTCACACTTAAAAGAAAAGAACTGTCAACCCCTAACCCTATTTTAGCAAAACTATCCTTCAGGAATGAAGAGGAAACTAAGATTTCTCAAAAGAAGGAGAACTAAATATTTTTGTAAGCAGACCTATCCTAAAAGAACACTAAAGGAAGCTCTCTAAACAAAAAGAAAACATTAAAGAAAGAACCTTGGAACATCAGGAAGAATAAACACAGTAAATAAAAAGTAAGGATAAATACAATAGACTTTCCTTCTACTCTTGAGATTTCTAAATTATGTTTGATTGAAACAAAAATTATGACACTGATAGGATTCTTTGTAAAGGAAATATTTTTATAATTATAAATAGGGGAGTTTAGATAAAAGGACATAAATGGTTATAAGGCATCCATAATTAATTTTAACTAGTTAAAATGACACATGTGGACTGTGATGAGATATACAGAGAGATAAAAAGATATATAGAGACAAGACATAATACCTACAACAACCACAAAAAAAGCTATATAAAGAGATACATTCAAAAAACACTATAGAAGAATCAAAATGGAATTCTAAAAATGTTCAAGAATATGACAGAAGGAAAATAATACAACATAATAGAAACTCAGAAATATACCCATGTCAATATGCCCAGCTGATTTTTGACAAAGGTGCAAAAGCAACTCAATGGAAGAAAGATGGCCTTTTTAACATATGGTGCTACAGCAATTGGACATCCACAGGCAGAAAAAGATTATTTTTGTGCTCAGGTCTCACACTATATACAAAAATTAACTCAAATATATCATGGACTAAAATGTAAACACACAATCATGAAACTTATATTTTAAACAGAAGCAGAAAATCTTCAAGATCTAGGGCTAGGTAAGGAGTTCTTAAGACACCAAAAGTATAATCCATAAAAGGGAAAATGGATCAATTGGATTTCATCAAAATGACTTTTGCTCTCCTAAGGAAATTATTATGAGGATGAAAAGACATGTCAGTGTGAGGAAAAAAAACATTTACATGCACATATCTGACAAAGGACCAGTGTCTAGGTATATAAAAACTCAAAATTCAATGGTAGAAAAACAATCCAATTACACAATAGACAAAGGACATGAAGAGACATTTCACTGAAGAGGCTATATATATGGCAATAAGCACATGAGAAGATATTTAATAGCTTTAATCATTAGGGAAAGCCTAAATAAAACCAAAATCAAAATAAATAAATTAATTAAACCACAATAAGAATCTCTACATATCTGTCAGAATTGCTAAAATTAAAAATAGTGACAAGACCAAATGCTGGTAAGGATACACAGAAACTGGATCATTCATGTATTGCTGGTAGGAATGTAAATGGTATGGTCACTCTAGAAAACAGTTTAGTAGTTTCTTAAAAGCTAAACCTATAACTACCTTATGATCCTACCATTGCACTCTTATGCATTTATCCTAGAGAAATGAAAATTTATGTTCATAAAAAGCCTGCACATGATTGTTTATAGCAGCTCTATTTGTAATGGCTCCAAACTGGAAACAACCCAGATGTCTTTCAATGGGTGAATGGGTACACAAACTGTGGCACTGCATACAATGGAATGCTAGTCAGCGGTAAAAAGAGTCAAATAGTTGGTAAACACAACTCGAATCAATCTCCAGAGAATTATACTGAGTGAAAAAGCCAATTCCAAAAGGCTATATAGTCTGTGATTCCATCTATATAACATTCATGAAATAACACAATTGTAAGAATGGAGAACAGGTAAGTAGTTGCCATGAGTTAAGAGGATGGTGGGATAGAAGGAAAGTGGGTTTAACTATAAAATAGCAAACTGCAGGATTCTTGCATTAAGAGAAACATTATCTCAAATGTTTCATATAAATATCTTGATAGTGATTTGTACTATAGTACCATAAAATATTACCATTGGGGGAAAGTAAGTAAAAGTTACAGGGGATCTCTCTCTATTATTTACACAAGATCTCTCTCTCTCTCTTATTTCTTACAACTGCATGTCAATCTATAATATTCTCAAAATAAAAAGGCTGATTTAGGGGCACCTGGCTGGCTCATTTGGTAGAACATACGACTCTTAATCTCAGGGTCATGAATTGGAACCCCACGTTGGGCATAGAGATTACTTAATAAAAATTTTTGTTAAGGTTAATTTAAAAATAACTGAATCAACTCATGAAATATGTAATATCTAAATGACTAAGAATGGGTTTGCTTAGTGAAATCTGTATTTATGAAATCTTCACTTAAAACTAAGCACTAGGTAATCTGTAGTGAGCCAGACTGCCGTGAAACAAAACTCTTATAAAGAGATTTAGAGATTACATTTTAATTTACTCAAAGTAGACTGGCAAAACCATCCCCAACCAAAATCTTCCTACAGTGAATATCTTTATCAAGGGAAGGCTGAACAGATAAAAGATATTCTCTTCTATGAACTCAGAAGTACCATGCCACACCCTCAAATTTAAAACAAAATAACTGAGGGGTGCCTGGGTGGCAGTTAAGTATCCAACTCTTGATTTCGGCTCAGATCATGATCTCATAGTTCCTAGGGTTGGGCCCCACATCAGGCTCTGTGCCAATAGCACAGAGCCTGCTTGAGACTCTCTCTCCCCCACTATCCTTGCCTCTCCCCCCCCAAGCTCACTCTCTCTCTCTCAAAATAAGTAAATAAACACTTAAAGAATAAATAAAACAAAATAATTGAATCAGCCTGAACGCTATATAAGTATTTATACAACCTCATTCAGTCACCAGTTATTTCAAGTAGCTCTAGAATGTGGTACTTTGTAGATACTTAGTAGAATAATGCATTCTAATAATGAAAATAATATTGAACTGCATTGAATATTTTAAGTAACATTTAAAAGTAACACTAAAAATACTGATACTGTTGTTTTAAAACTTTTTTATTGTTGGATAAAAGAATAATTGCATTAATGATTATTCTTTATATAATATAATAAGAGTAATTATATTAGTGTTATAATATGAAAATCTTTGGCATAGGAGAAAAGGAAATATAATGACAGGTATAAAGAAGTTGTTGAAATACTGAAATATTAATACTTAATTAGAAAAGTCCATATAAACCCAGGCTTTTTAGAAAATGCTGCATATCCTTATTAGCTGTGCTATGGACTGAAGTTTGTGTGGACCCCCCCCCCCAACCAAAATTCAAATATTAAAGTCTAAATCTCCAGTGTTGAAATTTGGAGATGAGGCATTTGGTAGGTTAATTAAGTCATAAGGTGGAGCCCTCATGAATGGGATTAGTACACTTATAAGAGACACAAGAAAGATGATCTTGCTCTTTCTGTCTCAGCCCTGTGAGGACACAGCAAGAAGATGGCTGTCTACAAGTCAGAAAGTAGGGTCACACCAGACATCTTTACTGCCAGTGCTTTGATCTTTGACTTCCCAGCCTACAGAACTGTGAGAAATAAATGCGTGTTGTTTAACCCATCCAATCTACGGTATTTTTGTTATACCAGCCTGAACTAACCAAGTCAAGCTGTAACCACTGAAAACAGTCTGGAAGCAATACTACCCCTGGAGCTCAGGCACCCATAATACCTTAATTTTGGTCTCTAACACTATTTTCCACTAAAAGGAACAAGGACTTCCTAGAGAAATGACTGATACCCAGTCTGAAAAAGAAATGGTACAAGGTGAGTCTGGAATAACGTTTTGTTCTAGAAAGCAAAGAACCTTCCAAATATTAATGTTAAAAAATTATGTCTCTGAAACAAGCTCCCACTGCCCAAAGTTATAACAATTTGGATATCATATTGGGTACAGTAAAATACGGTGAATCTATTCTGAAATTCATGAATCCATATGATGCCCAAAAGTGAAAAAACAATACAAATTACCTAAAATGTATTTTTTTTCAAAATGTTTAATTTACACCTAAACAGGCTTTTTAGATTCGACTTCCAACAGTGCAAATAGAAATGAGCTAAATGATACCACAAATAAAGCAATCACACAAAACTAAAAATTAAGACGTTGTATAAGACTAATGGCATGAACCTTCAACACAGAGAGTGGCAGCACAATAAATAGTATTAAATATTTAAAGCCATTTAAGACACATAAAAACCAGATGCAAAATGTGACCTTAGATTGAATCCGATTTTGACAAATCATTTTCAAGGGAATTTAGGGAAGAACAAATGGGGAAATATGAATATGGAATGGGTATCAGATGTTACTAAGAGTTCATTGTTAATTTTACTAAATGTAATGGTATTATTTTAGCTGTGTAAGATGACAATCTTATTTTTTAGAGAAGCACACAGAAATATACAGGGGTAGAAGTTTATATTGTTGGTAATTTGTCTTTAAAAAAAAAACCTTTCAGCTTAGAAAGTGTGAATTGTATGTATCTATCAGTTAAATTTAATCTACACTATAGTGGTGTTCAGTTGCCCAATTAATTGGGAATATGCTTTCCAGAGGTGGTCAGCTATGAAAATGAAATGGCCACACACCAGAAGTAGCTGAGGCAAATACTTTATTTTTTAAATCTCCATTTAACAATATAGCTTTTGTCAATTAGTATCATAGATGTTAGAAACAATTTTTTGTTGGTGAAATTAGTGATGTTAGGGATATGTTGGTTTGGCTAAAATTATTGTAGAGGCACTCTCTGCCTTTATATGAACATGATACGAATAGCAATTTTAATAATCTAAACTCTTAGAAATGATACATTATACTTGTTCCCAAAATGCTACTGGGCTAGAAAGAAGGAAATTTCTCTAATTTTCATGCTCCATTAATTCACTTTTGAAGAACTATGCTTTTCTGAAATTCATAGATTTCACAAATTTTGATATTATATTGATAGAGAATTATCTTTATAATGAAGTTTAATTTCTTAACTGTAGATAAGTTCATCATATGTCTTGAAATTAATTTTGATGCTTTAAAATCTGTCCTCTGTTAGGCTGACATTTATTTCAAACAGTAAAGATTTTTATCATATGAAGCCTAATATCTTACAGGAACTAAATAGCTGAGTGGTTAATTATTTTGTAATCATTTCTTTTCTTTAGGTTTATGTTTCTTTGTTATTTAAATCTCAGCTGATTTAAATTTATATGCTTATAAATTATTTTGTGAAATGTAATATTTTTCCAAAGAAAAGTGTTCATTAAGTGTTTTCCTTCTCATTATTTGAAAACAAATACGAACTTGCATGAAATAACTGTTTCTACTTGACTGCTTTCTCTATAGACTTTTTTTGAAATGAAAAATTAACTTGATAACACCTAATGATTATTAATAATAATATAACTATAACAGAAATATCTTGACAATTGTTTTCTTCCATGCCTACATGAAAAGATGATTTACTTAAGCATATAATTGTTCCCTCTTTTTTTTTTTTAATTTTTTTTTAACGTTTATTTATTTTTGAGACAGACAGAGACAGAGCTTGAACGGGGGAGGGGCAGAGAGAGAGAGGGAGACACAGAATCGGAAGCAGGCTCCAGGCTCTGAGCCATCAGCCGAGAGCCCGACGCAGGGCTCAAACTCACGGACCGTGAGATCATGACCTGAGCTGAAGTCGGAGGCTTAACCGACTGAGCAACCCAGGCGCCCCATAATTGTTCCCTCTTAATTGGAACCATTTATGTCTAAAGATTTAGAAATTAATTGGAATGCTAAATTGATAGGATTCAATCCAGGAAATTAGTTCCTAACTTACCTTTAATAGACTTTGTATGTACAGGGGTTTTAAACCCTTTGAAGCTTGATTAAAAAAAAAAAAAAAAAAACGCTGGCACTCTCCAAAAAAACATGCACATACACTCAAAACTTTGCATCCAAAATCAAAGGACTCAGACATTATCTGAAACTCATTCATGTAACTGAATAACTGAGGGTAATATTCCATAGAGTAGAGGAGTATAGAAAAGCAAATCTGATACAACTATTCCTCATATCCAGTACTATGTGAATGCCAGTAATAATCCTCTAGGAACATAAACAAATATATTTCCTTTTTTCTTCTTCCCATTTATGGGCTTAATAGAGATTAATAGAAACTAGCAGGTATAAAGACCTTATAAGATCATTTATTCCTACCTCTTTATTTTATCCAGGTAAATTAGACCTATAAGTAATTTTCTCAGGATGGTACCATTTGTTAATGGCAAAGTATGGCTTATCAACTCCGGTCTGTGAATCTTGGATCTTTGAAGTTCACAGACAAGAGTTTATAGGCCATGCTTCCTCCCCAGAAAAAGGAAGACCATATTCCCAGGGCCTGGTCCTATGATGCCTCCTCTCTAACATTAGTGTTTGTGACTCTAGAATGACAACATTGTAAGTGTTAGAAATATTTGAAGTATATATCTATGATTTTATAAATTTGATGGAAACGTCCAACTGGAGGATTGCATATTTGAGGGCTAAGATTAGTAGTATCAAAATTTATCTTGCCACTGTAGAAATTAGCACCGGAATTAAATGGCTGGAACTTCTGGCAATGGAGTGAGAGTGTCTGCTTGCTAAACAAATCTAGTTCTGAGAGGCTGCACCATTGATATTTATAACCTTAATGAATTTACTATGACCCAGGCATGAAACTTCAAACTTGCAGGCTTGTAAACTGAATCTGTCAACATTCTTAGGGTAATACTGTTTCTCAGGGGCTGCCACAGATTAACCAAGTTTTCCAAGACTGAAGCAAAGAACTAAAGAGCCAATTTGTTAAATTGATTCACCTTGAGGGCAAATCTACAAGAAAGTCAGATCCTGATCAGAAAGGTGTTTCTGAACTTTGAGTCCAACTAAGGAAAGTTAGATGAACTCAGGGCAGCAGACTAAGTGGCTCAAATTACCTATCTCATAGTAGGGATTTTGTTGCCTTTGGAAAACAGAATACTTAAATTTTATTCTCTCTCTAGAAGCTTTGCAATTTAAGTCTTAGGACTTTATTCCTTACTTTAGGTAAATTCCAAGCAAATTGGGGTCCTTCTCTTTGACACTGTGCTTAAAATTCAGCACAAAGGTAGATGTATAATCTGCCAATAGCAAGTTCTCCCAAACCCAGATTCTGGAATGTTCATTCCACAGCTTTATCCTTACCTCCACTCAACCCACCAATGAGGGGCAGAAAACAAAAACTGACTAACTGGAAGTAAGACTCAATTTGATTTCTAAGTGTCAAGAAGGTTGGGACTTTTAAAATTAATTTACTATTTTTTTTCTGAAAATGTCTTCATGCCTATACTATTTTTACATATACTTTATTATGTCTACTTTACCATAAATATATAGATTATAGAGATTTATATAGGTCATTGAGTCAATTACTTCACCTTACAGATGATGAGAAGAAGATCTAATAAATTTCAGTGACTTGTCCAAAGACAGGGGGTCCTGATCCTGGACTGGGAACCACATGAGCTTCATTACTTTGTTTTGTCTCTAAGACTCTATCCATCTTTCTACTCTACACAGAGGGTCAAGAAGATGTCCTAGAAAGCTCTAATGCATGAGGATTTGGAGTTGTCACAGGCCCACATACTTGGCCCCAACTCTCCAGGAGGAAGTCTGATAGGAAGATTGCTTTTATTGTTCAGCATGGTTCTTATTTTGCAGGGTCATTCAAGAATAGGCATCAAAATGGCCCTAGCATGATGATTTGGGTAACTCTCACTCACAGTAGACATAGGATGAGTTCAAAGTTGTGATCCATAAATTGTCTACTGCTGACCTTTTGGACTGAGCCATGTTTGTGGACTTATATTTTGACTATTACTTGTTCATTATCCAACCACAGTGCTACCTCCTGTCTATAATACTGAAGGGTGTTAAGGGTAGCTGCAAGCATTCTTTACACCGTGCACCTCCTGCCATTGGCACCCAAGGCAGTCACTTCATCCCTTCTAGAGGCTGTATGCCATTACTCAGTGAGTCCTTGGGGTAACTACTCCTATATTCTTTGAGGGCTTTCAAAACCATTGCTCTGCAAAGCCTATAGACCTTTCCAACTAATGTTCTTTTCAGCCACCAGTCAATATAGTGATGGCATTCTGAGACCAAATTGCAAATGAAATTGCTCTTCTCACTCTGT
Source organism: Felis catus (assembly GCF_018350175.1). Classification (NCBI taxonomy): domain Eukaryota; kingdom Metazoa; phylum Chordata; class Mammalia; order Carnivora; family Felidae; genus Felis; species Felis catus. The sequence goes on from NC_058372.1 coordinate 77,457,562, forward strand.
CCTTACCTATTCGCCTTACTGGTAGTGTTTGGAAGGTAGCAGTATGATCAGACACTGAAATATATCATAGTCCAGACATTTAGTTATTACAGCCTAAATAGTTCAAGAGACCAAAGAGTTGTAAGATGTGTTCTGTATTTGCACAATAAAATTCCAGATGGAAAAATTTACCATGAACTGGAACAAATTATTGTTCATTTTTTCTTGAAGTGGGAAGATATGAAATGAGTGAGGAATGGAAGATTTGATAATAAAGAACAAGATGTTTCCTATACCTGAACGGAAAAATAAGGGACTTAGACACCATGAAGAATATTTATGTGCACTGACTGGACAATAAATAAACATCTAAGTACCTCTTATGTATTCATTTTTCTAAATCTTTATTTATAAGTCACTGTACGTTACATGTACTAATGAATTTTATAATAAATTTTATATCAAATGGCTTGTATAGCCAGAGGTCTCACAAAATGTATTTCTCCAGGGCCTCACACAATTTAGGGACAGACCTGCCTGGGATTCCTCTGTCTTAGCTAAAGGCTTTCAATTTTATGAAATATTACCTTTGATCTCACATCTTCTGGACTTCAGTTATAGCACTGATTATAACTTGCCATGGATAACACTTGGGTGTTTATAAGGTAGTATTTCAACAAGATGGAAAAATCTTTGTACACATAAACCATAGTTTATTTCGTCTCTACAATCCCCAAGCACCAGTGTTTTTCACAGAGTCAAGACTGAGTGGAGACTTCTGCTTCCAGGAAGATGGAGTAGACATCTTTTCCCTATTACTGTCAGTGAGTACAAATAGAAACCCTAGGTATGTATACAAAATAAACTTAAGAACACTCTGAAAGGTGGAGAGAAGAAGGCAGATTGGCTAGGGACCTCAGGATCTTAGGAGTTACATGGCGATGAGTTCCCTGGGGTTTTCTTTTTGCCTCATATTATCCCAGACATGAAGCCAGAGAAGCTGGTAACCCAGAAATGCAGATCAAAAATCCCTAATAAAATGTTGTTCTCTCCAGCCCAAGGACCAGGCAAAGGGCAGCTTACCTACAGAGAAATCTTTTAAAGAATAACAACCTACTCTAGCTAAACACCACCGAATAAACTGTGGCTCCATCTCCACTCACACCAATAAAAGCCAAATGGGAAGGCTAGACTTCCACCTCTGCAAGACTATAACAGAGCTCCCAACGTCCCCACCAGTGTGATGTCAGAGAAGTTCAAAAGAGATCCAGAACCTCCACAGCCTGCCTCTCAACAAAAACAAGATACCCTCATTTCTGCTGTTGTGGTGTCAGAGGAGACCAAGTTGAGAATCAGGGCTTTCATATTGGCACACAGTAATAAAACCACACCTATTGCACTGTCAGTGGAGACCATGTGGGTATCTGAAACTCCCAAACCAACTCAGCAGTAAGGATGTACTTCTACTTCCATCTAGCAGCAATAAAGTAGCACCCCGTTTTCTCCCACCAGAGTAGTATCAGAAATTCGCAGTTTTGAAACAGGAGATTTCTTTAAGATCCAGACACTCACAATATTATACCCCAATAGTTCAGGTTTCAGTAAAAAAACAATCATAATTCCAAGAGCCAGGAAGATTTCAAACTGAATTAAAAAGACAATTAATAGATGTCAACACCAAATGACAGAGGTCTTAGAATTATCTGACAAAGATTTTTATAGCAGCCATGATAAAATGCTTCAATGAGCAATTACAAATATGTGAAACAAATGAAAAAATAGAAAGCTTCAGTGAGGATCAAGAAAATTTCAATAAAAAAGAGAAGATAGCTACAAATCAATTATATTTCAGTATAGCTGGGGGGAAATAAAGAGGAGATATAAAGAAGAATCAAGTGAAAAATTTAAAACTCAAAAATAAAATAACTGAAATGAAAAGTACAGTGGAAGTACTCAAGAGCAAGTGTGCTCTGGAGAGCATAGAGGAAAGAATCAACAAACTGGAAATTGGAACAACAGAAATTACTTAATCAGAACAACAGAGGACAAGGAGACTGAAAAACAAAATGAATAAAGCCTCAGGCACCTATGGGACTATAATAGATCTAATATTTGTGTCTTTGGAGATCCAGAAATGGGGGGAAAAGAGAGTGGACTGAAAAATATACTCAAAGAAATAATTGCTGAAAACTTCTGAAAATTTGGCAACAGATACAAATATATAGATTCAAGAAGCTGAGAAAGTACCACACAGGATAAACTCAAAGAAACCAAATCCTACAAAATATATAATTAAATTTCTGAAAACCAAAGACAAAGAAAAAGTCTTGACAGCCAGAGGAAAACACCTTACCTTTAGGTAAAAAACAATTTGAGTAACAGCAGATTTCTTATCAGTGACCATGAAGACCAAAAGGAAGTGGTTCAATATTTTTCATATACTAAAAGAAAAGAGGTTATCTCAGAATCTTGTAGACAGCAAAGTATTCCATGGGAATGAAGGAGAAATCAAGACATTCTCAAATAAGGGAAGGAGAATTTGTTATAAGCATCAACACAAAAGAATGGTAAAAGGGAGTTCTATAGAACTATATAGAAAAGAAAAAAAATAAGGAACCTTGGAAGATCAGGAAGAAAGAAAAATCAAGTAGCAAAAATACAGGTAAGTGAAATAGGCTTTTTAAAACTTTTCTTGAATTTTTAAAAATATGTTTTATAATTGAAACAAAATATAACACTATCTGATACAGTTTTCAGTGGAGAAGTCCTACACAGGTTTTGTTAGATTTACCCAAATGTTTCTTTTCTTACCTCTTGAGCAAATGTAAATGGTATTATATCTTCAATTTCAGTGATTATGTTTTCACTACTAGTATGTAGAAATGCTGTTGATTTTTGCATATTGGGCCATATCCTATGACCTTCCTGAACTCACTTATTACTTATTAGCTCTAGGAGATTTTTTGTAAATTCCTTGGAGTTTTCTATGTAGACAGGCATATAGTCTTCAAATAGGAACAACTTTATTTCCTCCTTCCTAATTTGTATGTTTTTATTTCCTTTTCTTGTCTTTACTGTTGACAGACAGGTTGATAGAGGACACAAATACCAATATCAGAAAGGAAAGCAAAGTCATCACTACTGATATCATTAAAAAACATTGAGAGGGAAAAAAATACATTAGGAAGATAATAAAGGAATACTGTGAACAACTGTATGTCCACAAATTTGATAACTCAGATGAAATGGACTAATTGCTTAAGATACAAACTACCAAAATTACACAAGGAGAAATGGACAATCTGAATGTCTATATCTAATAAAAAAATGAATCAATAATAACTTTCCCAAAAATTAAGCACCAGGTTCTTTGATTTCATTGGTAAATTCTATAAAACATTTAAAGAGTAAGTGACATAAATTCTCTATAGTTTCCTACAGAAAATAGAAGCAAAGGTAACACTTCTGAACTCAGTCTATGGAGCCAGTATTATCCCAACACCAAAACTTGTTAAATGTTACAAAAAAGCAAAGTACAGACCATTGTCTCTCATGAACAAGGATGGGAAATTTTCAAAATTGTAGCTAATGTAATCTAAAACACATAAAAAGAATTATACAGCACAATGAAGTGGTGTTTATTCCAAATATGCAAGCAAGTCTAGTTCAATATTTAAAAAATCAATTCATTTATTGCACCCCATCAAGAAGCTAAAAAAGCAAAATCATATGATCAAATAAATTGATGCAGAAAAGTATATGGTAAAATGCCACACTCATTCATGATTTTTTAAAAAAGGCTGGAGAGGTGCGCCTGGGTGGCTCAGTCTGTTAAGCATCCAACTTCGGTTCAGGTCATGATCTCGCGGTTCGTCCATTCAAGCCCGCATCAGGCTCTGTGCTGACAGCTCAGAGCCTGGAGCCTGCTTTGAATTCTGTGTCTCCCTCTCTCTCTACTTTGTGCTCTGTCTCTCTCTCTTTCTCTCTCTCTCTCTAAAAAATAAATAAACAAAAAATTTTTTAATAACTTAGGAAGGAGGAGATGGAATCCTTCAACTTTATAAAGAACATTCATAAAACCTATAGCTATACTACTTAATGGTATGAAATTGGACTCTTTCTTCCTGAGAGCATTAACAGGGCAAGGATGGCCCCTCTCACCTCTCCTATCCTACATCATACTGAAAGTCCTAGCTCAACATAATAAGACAAGAATGAAGAAATAGTGTATATATATATATATATATATATATATATATATATACATATATATGTACATGTATACTTATATATATAAATACTTATATGAAGAAATAAAAGTGCAGTTTTATTGACAGTTGAAGCAAAATATAATATTGTCTGATGTAGTATAAACTGTCAAAACTATTTGTAGTTCTTTATCTGCAGATGACATGTTTGTCTGTATAGAAAATCAGATGAACCCTCCCCCTCTAAAAACAAAATGAAACTCTTAGAACTAATAAGTAATTATTTCAAGGTCACAGGGTACAAGGATAATATACAAAAATCAATTAATTTCTAATATACATCACAAAATTGAAATTTGAAATTAACAAGCTCATAAAACTGAAAAAGTGGGGAAAAGGAAACAATCCAATTAGACGTGAGCAAAAGATGAGAAGAGCCATTTCATCAAAGATACAAAGATAACAAGCATGTAAAAAGATGTTCAATATCACTAACTATTAGGGAACTGTAAATTAAAACCACAATGAGATACTGCTACATATATATTAGAATGGTTAAAATAAAAAAATAGTGACTTTAGGGGTGCCTGGGTGGCTTAGTAGGTTGGGCATCGGACTTCGGCTCAGGTCATGATCTCACAGCTTGTGGGTTCGAGCCTCACATCGGGCTCTGTGCTGATGGCTCTGAGCCTGGAGCCTGCTTCAGATTCTGTCTCTGTCTCTGTCTCTCTCTCTCTGCCCTTCCCCTGCTTACTCTCTCTCTCTCTGAAATATAAATAAACATTAAAAAATTTTTTAAAAAAATGGTGACTTCAGTGCTAGTGAGGATGTGAAGAAATTGTATCATTCATACATTTCTGGTGGAAGGATAAAATGATACAGCTACTCTGGGAAATGGTTTGGCAATCTCCTTAAAAACTAAACATGCAACTATCCTATGCACCAGCAATTGCACTTCTGGGCATTTGTCCCAGAGAAATGAAGACTTATGTTCATGCAAAAATCTATGTACAAATGTTTATAGTAAGTTTATTTATTACAGCCAAAAACTGAAATAATTTAGATATTCTTCAATGGCTGAATGATTAAACAAATTATTTACAATAATACCATAGAATTCTACTTGGCAGTCAAAAGTAATGAACTATTGATATGTGCAATAACTCAGTGGAATCTCTAGAAAATTATGCTGACTGGGAGAAGCCAGTCCCAAAAGGTCACATCCTGTGTCATTCCATTTATGTAACATTCATGAGAAGATAAGACTATAGCAATGGAAAACAGATTAGTGTTTACTAGAAATAAGGAGGGAAGTGATTGTGGCTATAAAAGAGTGACATGAGAGATCTTGGTGGTGATGTAAATGTTTCTATCTTGATTGTATCAATGTCAATATCCTGGTTGTTAAATTGTACTATGGTTTTTCAAGATATTAGTATTGGTGGAATCTTGGTAAGGGTACACAGGACCTCTATTGTTTTGTTACAACCACATTTGAATCTAAAATTGTTGCAGGGAGTATGGCCGGAGTTGCAAAAGATAAGTCCGCAAAGTGCAGTTAAGTGAAGGTCCTCATACTCTAGTCAGGATGAGGCCCCGACTCCAGAAGCTTCTTTTTATCAGGATAATTGTTCAAGACTAAGTGCATAAAGTCAGCTAAGCAAGTGTGTGAATCAATCTAATGGTTTAGCTTTTCAAGGTTCAATTTCAAGTTAATTGGTCTCTATAACACTAGGAAGGGTCAGGTGTGAAGGAGGATCCAGCCCTGGACAATGTTAATGGCTCTGGGCATTCCTTATGAGCTGCAGCCGTGTTCAGCTACGTAAACATGTCCTAAGGCCTTGCACCTTCTCCAGCCCTTCCCTTTTGAAGTCTTTTCCTTTGATGCTTCTCTCCTGCATCTCCCACATACAATTATCTCAAAATTAAAAGTTTAATTAAAACTTCAATGAAAGCTTATTCATTCAAACAAATTAAATCTAAAGAAAGAACTTACCTTTAACTATTTTCCTTAGGCCACACACACGCACATACTCATGCACACATAATAAAATGAAAGTATGTTACAATTCATTTCCAACCAATTTGTATCACCTGAGGAAATTCATTATCTCTCATATGAACAACATCTGCTTAAAACTCTAACTCTGTACATCCAGGACCTAGGAAATAAGAAGAATTCAGATAACGGCTTAAAGATAAATTCAATAGACCCTATCTCTTCTTTCTATTCCTGTTCCTGATTTTTATCTTTGTAAACCTTTGTAAACTGTAAGTATGTTTGCTATAAGATGAGACTTTTGACATTTTCCTTGTCTGATAATACACACAATAGTAAGAGAACATAGAATGCCCAAGAAGATAAATACACGTGGACTTAAAAGTGCTCTGGCCTAGAAAGATTACATTGACAATAATAAATGAATAAAACTGATTTCAATACATCAATGACATTTAGAAAGTTAATCAATCATGAAAAATTTAACCTAGGAATACTGAAATTAAAAACTTTCATTTCTGGTCCTCCCATAAAAAAATAAAATAAATTTAAGATTGAATGGCTTATTCTCATCACATATTCAATTCTAATCACTCTTCTATTTTTTTCTCTTAAAATTATAAAATAAAATGCACTAATTTAACTTTGAGACAGAATATAAATTTGAGACAGGAAAAAATGCAAAATTCTGCAAAGTAATTTCATTAATTCACTCAATATTTAATGTGCACCTATTATGTTATAGCCATTTAAGATACACAGTGAACAAGACAGACTGCAATCACTTCCCTCCATCCCTGCTCTCATGGAACTTAAATTCTAGCAGTAATCATTCTAGGGTAATTGTCCCTAATGTACACATAAATATGTGTAAGATTTTACACACACACACACACACACACACACACACACACACATACACACACACATATATGAAGTATAACATACAATGTTATATCAATTTTAGGTGTACAACATAAGAACAATTTTTATATTATTGATAGTTCTGTAATCATAGCAAGGCTGAATTGCTGTTGCTTTGGAAACCATAATTTCCCTAAGTCCTTTCTATTCTTGTTCACAATAGCTCAAAACTGCAAACGTTCACGGACAGGTAAATGAATAAACAAGCTGTGCTATATTTATACAAAGAACTATCATCTAGATATGAAAAGAGAATGAAATGCTGAAGAGGCAACAAAAAGGATGAATTTCAAAAATGTTATTCTGGGCAACAGATGCAACACACATCACATAATTCCATCACATGAAACGCTAGAAATGATGGGAAGTGCCTGCGTGGCTCAGTCAGTTAAGCGGCTCTTTATTTCAGCTCAGGTCCGGATCTCATGGTTCCTAGGTTCAAGCCCCAAGTCAGGCTCCACTCTGACAGTGAGGAGCCTTCTTGGGATTCGCTGTCTCTCCCTCTCTCTCTACCCCTCCCCACTCACACACACTCTCTGTATCCCTTTCTCAAAATAAATCAATAAACTTAAAATAAAAAAGAAACTCTAGAAAAGAATGATAAATCTACTCTATAATGACAGAAAGCAGATCAGTGATTGCTCAGGGTACAACTTAAGGGAAACTGACAGGAGAAAGGGATGAAAGAAACAGTTTATATCTTGATTATGGTGTTGGGTTACTTGGGGTATAAATTTATCAGAACTCATCAAAATGTACTTAAAATGAATGCATTTTATAATATATAAATAGGTCTTCAATAAAGTAGATTACAGAATAAAAGAGAAATTAACAGACTATTATTAGAATTAAGAGAATAAATGGGAAAGGCACATAATCATGAAATTAGATGCAGAAAAAGCATTTGACAAAATCAAAACTCACTCATGAGTTTAAAAAAAATCTCCTACCAAATAGAAATAGAAATCTGTCTCAAAAACAAAGACACAAGAAAATCTCCTTCCATAAAGGTTGGAAGTTCCTGGGGCGCATGGGTGGTTCGGTGGGTTGAGCCTCCGACTTCAGCTCAGGTCATGATCTCATGGTTGGTGGATTCTGGCCCACATCAGGCTCTGTGCTGACAGCTCAGAGCCTGGAGCCTGCCTCGGATTCTGTGTCTCCTTCTCTCTCTGCCCCTCCCTCACTTGTGCTCTCTGTCTCTTTCTCAGAAATAAACAAACATTAAAAAATAATAATAAATTTTTAAAAAATTATATTTTTATTTTTATTTTTATTTTTTAAGATAATTTATTGTTAAACTGGTTTCCACACAACACCCAGTGTTCATCCCAACAGGTGCCCTCCTCAATGCCCATCACCCACTTTCCCCTCTCCCCCACCCCCCATCAACCCTCAGTTTGTTCTCAGAATTTAAGAGTGTCTTATGGTTTGCCTCCTTCCCTCTCTGTAACTTTTTCCCCCCTCCCCTTCCCCCCTGATCTTCTGTTAAGTTTCTCAGGATTCACATATGAGTGAAAACTATAGAAAGTTTATGAAGGAAATTGAGGAAGATACAAAGAAATGGAAAAACATTCCGTGCTCATGGATTGGAAGAATAAATATTGTTAAAATGTCAATACTACCCAAAGCAATCTACACATTCAATGCAATCCCAATCAAAATTGCACCAGCATTCTTCCCAAAGCTAGAACAAGCAATCCTAAAATTTGTATGGGACCACAAAAGACCCCAAATAGCCAAAGTAATATTGAAGAAGAAAACCAAAGCAAGAGGCATCACAATCCCAGACTTTAGCCTCTACTACAAAGTTGTAATCATCAAGACAGCATGGTATTGGCACAAAAACAGACACATAGACCAATGGAATAGAATAGAGACTCCAGAATTGGACCCACAAACGTATGGCCAACTCATCTTGGACAAAGCAGGAAAAAGTATCCAATGGAAAAAAGACAGTCTCTTTAATAAATGGTGCTAGGAAAACTGGACAGCAACATCAGAAGAATGAAACTAGACCACTTTCTTACGCCATTCACAAAAATAAACTCAAAATGGATAAAGGACCTGAATGTGAGACAGGAAACCATCAAAACCCTAGAGGAGAAAGCGGGAAAAAACCTCTCTGACCTCAGCTGCAGCAATTTCTTATTTGCCACATCTCCAAAGGCAAGGGAATTAAAAGCAAAAATGAACTCTTGAGACCTCATGAAGATAAAAAGCTTCTGCACTGCAAAGGAAACAACCAACAAAACTAAAAGGCAAACAATGGAATGGGAAAAGATATTTGCAAATGACATCTCTGATAAAGGGCTAGTAAAATCTATAAAGAACTCACCAAACTCCACACCTGAAAAAGAAATAATCCAGTGAAGAAATGAGCAGAAGACATGAATGGACTCTTCTCTAAAGAAGACATCCAGATGGCCAAAAGACACATGAAAAGATGCTCAACGTCACTTCTCATCAGGGAAATACAAATCAAAACCACACTGAGATACCACCTCACGCCGGTCAGAGTGGCCAAAATGAACAAATCAGGAGACTCTAGATGCTGGAGAGGATGTGGAGAAACGGGAACCCTCTTGCACTGTTGCTGGGAATGCAAACTGGTGCAGCCACTCTGGACAACAGTGTGGAGGTTCCTCAGAAAATTGAAAATAGATCTACCCTATGACCCAGCAATAGCACTGCTAGAAATCTACCCAAGGGATATAGGAGTGTTGATGCATAGGGGCACTTGTACCCCAATGTTTATAGCAGCACTTTCAATAATAGCCAAATTATGGAAAGAGCCTAAATGTCCATCAACTGATGAATGGACAAAGGAGATGTGCTTATATACACAATGGAATACTACATGGCAATGAGAAAGAATGAAATATGGCCTTTTGTAGCAACGTGGATGGAACTGGAGGGTATTATGCTAAGTGAAATAAGTCAGTCAGAGAAAGACAGATACCATATGTTTTCACTCATATGTGGATCCTGAGAAACTTACAAACATTTTTTAAAAACAGATTGGAAGTTCCCTTCCTGAGTTTGAGTATGTGATAATGTCCATTACCATTACTTCTTCTTAGTATTATACTGGAAGTTGTAGCCAATACAATAAGGCTAAACAAAGAAATAAAATTAGTAAGTATTTAAAAATAATAAAACTATCATTATGCACATGTAACTTTATTGCTTATACTGAACATTCAAAAGAATCTATAGATAAGTGAAACTTAGCAATATCTTTGGGACAATGTATAAAAATTGTTTGCCTATATGTTTAGAACAAATATTTGGAAATGAAATTTTGAAAAATATATCATTTACAAATGTTTTGTGCTAGTCTCAATCTATCAATAACCAATATTGTGGCTGGACCAGACTGTGACTGCAAGATGTCCTTTGGCAATAAACATCAGGAAACTTTGAGAGGAAAAAAGGTTTGTTAGTCACAGGTGCTGAAACATGTATGGCACATGTGAAGCCACACAGCAAGGTTTGGGGGCTGCAGTGGGGGGAGGGGGAGTGTGAGCACATGGGCCTAGGGTTCTGCTTTTATTGGGGTTGAGGGTAGGGACCTAGGGTTTCATGAGCTCACTCCTTACTGGTGAATTTAAAACATAAGAGCATGAATTTAAGCTCAGGAAGAGAAAAAAAGTGGCCTAAATGGTAGATTATCCTGAAATCAACCAAAGATCTTTAAAACAAAAGGATTAGGGACTGGCTCTTTATTTACTCCTGTGTAGAATAATGTATTTATTTGATATACCCATCTTTGAAGTGGATGCCTCCACAATCAAAGCTTAAGTCAGGCACTAGTGTTACAAAAAAGAAAAGCCTTCTTTGGAAAAATGTCTATTCATGTCTTCTGCCCACTGTTAATTGAATTATTAATTTGGGGGCATATGGAGTTTTATAAATTATAGATTTTAGATACTAACCCTTTATCAGATATGTCATTTGCAAATATCTTCTCCCATTCCATAGGCTGCATTTTTGTCTTGTTGTCTCCTTTTCTATGCAGAGGCTTTTTTATTTTGATGTAGTCCCAATAATTTATTTTTGCTTTTGTTTCCCTTGCCTCAGGAGACATATCTAGAAAGCAGTTTCTACAGCTGATGTCAAAGAAGTTACTGCCTGTATTTCCTCCTAGGATATTTATGGCTTCAGGTCTCACATTTAGGTCTTTAATCCATTTTGAATTTATTTTTGTGTATGGTGTAAGAAAGTGGTCCATTTTCATTCTTTTGTATGTTGCTGTCCAGTTTTCCCAACACCATTTGTTGAAGAGACTTTTTCCCATTGGATATTCTTTCCTACTTTGTCAAAGATTAATTAACCACACAATTGTGGGTTCATTTCTGAGTTTTCTATTCTATCCCATTGATCCATGTATCTATTTTTGTGCCAGCACCATACTGTTTTGATTATTACAGCTTTGTAATATAACTTGAAGTCTGGAATTGTGATGCCTCCAGCTCTGCTTTTCTTTTTCAAGGTTCCTTTGGCTATTCAGGGTCTTTTGTGGTTCCATACATATTTAGGACTGTTTTTTCTAGCTCTGAAAATGCTGGGGGTATTTTGATAGCAATTGCATTAAATGTGTACATTGCTTTGGATAGTAGAGACATTTTAACAATATTTGTTTTTTCCAACCCATGAGCATGGAATGTCTTTCCATTTCTTTATGTCGTCTTCAATTTCTTTCATTAGTGTTTTATAGTTTTCAGAGTATAGGTCTTTCATGTCTTTGGTTAGATTTATTCCTAGGTATCTTATTGTTTTTGGTGCAATTGTAAATGGGATTGATTCCTTAATTTCTTTTCCTGCTGCTTCATTATTATTATATAAAAAGGTACAGATTTCTGTGTGTTGATTTTGTATCCCGCCACTGTACTGAATTCGTTTATCAGTTTCAGCAGTATTTTGGTGGAATCTTTCTGGTTTTCTATATACGGTATCATGTCATGTCACAGTTTTACTTCTTCCTTGCTGATTTGGATGCCTGTTACTTCTTTATATTGTCTTATTGTTGAGGCCAGGACTTCCAGTACTATGTTAAATAGCAGTAGTGAGAGTGGGCATCCCTGTATTGTCCTTGACCATACAGAAAGAGCTCTCAGCTTTTCTCCATTTAGGATGATATTAGCTGTCAGTTTTTCACATATGGTCTTTATTATACTGAGGTTTGTTCCCTCCAAACCTACTTTGTTGAGGGTTTATATGGATGTTGTACTTTGTCAAATGCTTTCTCTGCATCTATTGAAATGATCAAATAGGTTAAATAGGTCATCAGGATTAAGGAGGGCACTTGTTGTGATGAGCATTGGATGTTGTATGTAAGTGTTGAATCACTATATTGTACTGAAACTAATAATACAGTGTATGTTAAGTAACTGAAATTTAAATAAAAACTTAAAAAAAGAAATAAAGCCAACTGTCAAGACTTACACCACAATAAGCATCAAAAAAATTAAATACCTAGGTTTAAACCTAATGAAAGATGTGCAAGATATCTACAAAGGAAACCAAAAAATACTATGAAACAAAATTAAGACCTAAAGAAAAAGAATGATATATCATGTTCAGAAATTAGGAAACTGTTGTAAAAATATCAGTTCTCACGATTTGATCCATAGAAACAGTCTAAATAAAAGTGAAAGCAGCAATTTTTGGCTTTTGGTTTTTTAAGAAATTTGGCAAGTGAATTATAAAATTAAATAGAATTTCAATGTGCCAAGATTAGGTAAAGCATCTTGAAGCACATTGTAAGACTTACACTATCAGATACCAAGGCTTATAATAAAATTAAAGTAATTAAAACTAAGTGAAATTTGAGTAAGAATTGAGGAATATTACAAAATAGAGATCCAAGTAAAAAAATTCATGTGTATACAGTTTACAACATAGGTGCCAGTACATTGCAGTTGAGAAGGATGTCCTGATAAATAGTACTGGATCAACTAGATAACATGGAAAAAAAAAGGATTATCCAATGATTCTGCATGCCATACATAAAAATAAATTGCAGATGGATTATAGACTTAAATGTAAAAGATAAAGCAATGAAGTTCCTAAATCTTAATATAGGATATCTTTATTGCCTTGAGTTGATATAGATTTCTTAAATAGGACACAACAGGGACTAAATTTATTTTTTACTTTATTTTTTCCAGCTTTATTGAGATGTAATTTATATGTAACATTATGTAAGTTTAAAGTGTACAATGTGATTTGATACATGTATATACTGAGAAATGATTACCACAATAAGGTTAACACATCTATCACCTCCAATCATTAGAATTTTGTTGTTGTGTATGTGGTGAGAATATTTAAGATTTCTCTCTTAGCAACTTTCAAGTATATATTACAGTACTATTAATCATAGACACCAAGCTGTGTATTAGGTATTCAAGCTTATTCATCTTGTAACTGGAAGTTCATACCTTTTGATCAACATCTAATTTCCTCCATCCTCTAACCCCTGGCAACCATCATTCTATTCTCTGTTTCTATGAATTTGGCTTTTTTAAGATCCCACATATAAGTGAGATTATACAGTATCTGTTTTTCTCTGTCCGATTTATTTCACTTAGCATAATGACCTCAAACTCCATCCATATTGTTGCAAATGGCAGGATTTCCTTCCTCTTTTACACTTAAGTAATACTTCATTGTGTGTGTGTGCATATCATATATACCTATATATCATAATTTTTAATCCAGTAAGCCATCAATGGATACTTAGGTTGTTTTCATGTCTAATTATTGTGAATAATACTGCAAAAACATGAGAGTACAGATCTCTTTCAGACAGTGATTTCATTTTCTTCAGATATATACTTAGAATTGCGATTGCTGTAGTAGATCATATGGTAGTTATATTTTTAATTTTTTTAAGGAACCTCCATACTGTTTTCCACAGTGGCTGCACCAATTTACATTCCCACCAACAATGCACAGGGTTCCCTTTCTTCAACACACTCACCAATACATGTTATTTCTTGTCTTTTTGATAATAGTCATCCTAATGGGTGTGAGGTGATATCTCGTTGTTTTGATTTGCATTTCCCTAATGATTAGTGATATTGAGCATCTTTTCATGTACCTGTTGACCATTTGCATATCTTCTTTGGGAAAAAAAAAGTCCTCTGCCCATTTTTAAATCCAATTGGTTTGTTGTTGTTTTAGCTTTTGAGTTATATGAGTTACTTATACATTTTAGATATTAACACCTTATCAGATAAATGGTTTGCAAATATTTTTGCTTTTGTTGATTGTGCTTTTGGTATTATACCCCAAAAATTATTCCCAAAACCAATAGGCAGCTTTTCTCGTATATTTTTTTTTCCAGGAGTTTTATGGTTTCAGGTCCTTAGTCCATTTTGAGTTAAATTTTGTAAGTAGTGTAAGATAAAGGCCCAATTTCATTCTTTTGCATGTGAACATATAATTTTCCCAGCAGCTTTTATTGAAAAGATTCTATTTTCCTCAGCAAGTATTCTCAGCTAAACTTGTTAAATATTAATTGACTGTATATACAAGTATTTATTTCTGGGGTCTCAATTCTGTTCCATCAGTTTACATGTCTGTTTTTAGGCCAATACCATAGTGTTTTAAATACTGTAGCTCTGTATTCTAGTTTGAAATCAGGAAGTGTGATGCTTCCAGCTTTGTTCTTTCTCAGGATTGCTGTGGCTACTTGGGGTCTTTTGTAGTTCCATATCGATTTTAGGGTTTTTTTTTCTATTTTTGTGAAAATGCCATCGAAACTTTGATAGGGATTGCATTGAATCTGTAGACTGCTTTGGGTAGAGTGGATATTTTAACAATATCAGTTCCCTTGATCCATGAACATGGAATATCTTTCCATGTATTTGTGTCTTCAATTTCTTTCATCAAAATATTATAGTTTTCAGAATACAAATCTTTTACTTAACAGGTTAAATTTAGTCCTAATATTATATTATTTTTAAAGTTATAGTAAATGGCATAATTTTCTTTATTCCTCTTTCATATATTTCATTGTTATTGTATGGAAACAAAACTGATTTATATATGTTGGTCTTGTATCCTACCACTTTACTTAATTCATTTATTAGTTCTAATAGTTTGTTGATAAAATCTTTAGGATTTTCTATATATAAGATTATGTTAAAACAATTTTACTTCTTCCTTTCCATTTGGATGCCTTTTATTTTTTTCTTGCCTAATTGCTGTGGCTAGAACTTCCAGTATAATGCTGTACAGGAATGATGATCTTGTCTCAGATATTAGGTAAAAGCTTTCAGATTTCATCATTGAGTATATTGTTAGCAGTGGGTTTGTCATATATGGCCTTTATTATGTTGCGGTATATTCCCTCTATACAGCAATTGTTGAGAGTCTTTCTCACTAAACACTGTTTAATTTTGTCAAATGTTTTTTTCTTCATCTACTGAGAGAGTTATATTTTCATCCTTCATTTTATTAATGTGGTGTATCACACTTACTTATTTGCCTATGTTGAACAATATTTGCATCCCAGGGATAAATTTCACTTGATCATGGTGTATGATCCTTTTAAATGTGCTTTTGAATTTGATTTGGTAGTGTTTTGTTCAGAATTTTTGCATTTATATTCATCAGGGGCATTGGCCTGTATTTTCTCATGGTGTCCTTATCAGGCTTCAATGCTAAGATAATTCTAGCTCATAAATAAGTTTGGATGTTTTCCCTCCTCTAATTTTTGGAAGAGTTTGAGAAGAACTGGCCTTAATTCCTCTTTAAATGTTTGGTAGAACTCACCAGTGAAGACATCTGGTCTTATACTTTTCTTTGTTTGGAAGTTTCTGATTATTGACTCAATCTACATAGCCTTTATTTATCTTTTCAGATTGTCTTATCTTCATGATTCAATCTTGATAGTTTGCATTTCACCTGGGTCTTATCCATTTCCTCAAGGTTATCCAATTATTTGGTGTATAAATATTCACAGTAACCTCTTACAATCCTTGATATTTCTGTGGTATCAATTATAATGTCTCCTCTTTCATTTATAAATTTATGTATTTGAGTCCTCTTTTTTTCTTGGTTAGCCTCACTAAGGGTTTCTCAATTTCATGTACTTTTTTTAAAAGCCAACTATTGATTTTTTTCTATTATGTTTCTAGTCTCTATTTCACTTATTTCTGTTCTGATCTTTGATATTTCCTTCCTTCCACCAACTTTGGACTTAGTTTGTTCTTTTTTTTCTAATTCCTTTAGTTGTAAAATTAGATTGTTTACTTGAAATCTTTGTTTCTTCTTAATGTGGGCATCCATTATTATAAATGTCCTTCTTAGAACTGCTTTCGCTGAATCCTGTAAGTTTTGATATGTTTTTTTTTTCTCATTTTTGTCTGCCTCAAAACACTTTCTGGTTTCCATTTTGATTTCTTCTTTGACTCCTGGTTGTTCAGGATTGTGTTCTTTAAATTCCACATATTTGTAAAATTTGTAAATGTTTCAGTTTTCTTCCTGTTATCAGTGTCCAGTTTCATACCATTGTGGTCAGAAAAGATGCCTCTTATGATTTCAATCTCCTTATATTTGTATAGGCCACAAAGCAAGCCCTATCCTGGAAAATATTCTGTATGCACTTAAGAAGAATGTGTATTCTGGTACTATTGGATGGAATGTTCTGTGTATCTCTTAAGTCCATTTGGTCTATAGCATTATTCAGAACTACTGTTTCTTAATTTTCTCCCCGGATGATCTATTCAGTGTTGAAAGCTGGGTATTGAAGTCCTCTATTATTATTATTATTATTATTATTATTATTATATTTCTCCCTCTTTCTTCAGTTCCATTAATATTTGCCTTAAGTATTAAGTGCTCCTATGTTGGGTGCACATACATTTACTTTAAAAGATAAAATGTTTTGCCTTAGTGTAAGATGGGTGTAGCTCCTGCCAGGTTCCTGGGAGGGGTCATGCTTGGTCACTGGATAGGCTCATGGGTTGACAGAGCTGGCCCTGGACTATGGCTAAGAGGGCTGGAACTGAACTCCAAGGTTGTTTCAGGCTTTACAGCCAAGATTGATCTGTAGCCTGCTCTTGAGGCATGAATGAACATGTCTCCTACCAGTTCCCTAGGCAGGCTGAACTGCATCCCAACCATGACTGTTGAGGCTGGAGCTAAGAATAGGGCTGTTTCAAGATACCCTGTGTGGCAGAAGTGTCTCCCACTGAGTCCCTGTACTGACAGGACTCTGTGGACCATTGCTGGGACAATCTAGAGCCCAGTTACAGGGTCGTTTCAGAATCTACAGTCTGACAGAGTTTGGTTTGCTTGCCTGAGTGGCTCCCTGACCATGGCCAAGAGGAGCTGGAGCTGGTTTGGGGGCCACTTCAGAGTACACAGCCAGAAATGAAGTCTTTTTGGTCATTACCTAACCCATGAATGGGCAGGACTCCTCCTAGGTCTTTTGGTGTATGGTTGCTGGTGATGGTACTAAGACTAAATGGAGGGTAGCTTAGCCCTCAGGGATACAGAGCTGTTTTCAAGTCTTTAGCTGGGACCACAGTTACTAAGTCAGTCACCTAGGTGCAAGCTCGCCTTCTTAGAAGGGCTCTCTTCAGTATTGGACTGCATCAGGGTTTCACAATCAAAAGCATCAAATGATCATTGAGGGAAGCTAAGGGAAAGGTACATAAGAACTCACTGTACTATTTTTGCAACTTATTGTGAGACTAAAATCATTTCAAAATAAAATGTTTACTTAAAAAGTCAACATTAGTATTATGTAAGAATTCATTGACTATTTGAAATTTACAATAAAAATGTTGTATACCATTTTTTGTAAATTGTATGCTATGCATTCTCTTTTATCACTTAAGTCTATAATAAGCTTTATAAGCATATATGTGCATCAGGGCCAAGAGTAGGCACAAAACTTAAAGGAGGCACTCACTCTTAGGGTCATTCAAGTGTCTCATGCTTGTCCCTGCACTGATACGCTTACAGATCTCCCATTTCACCCCTACCCCTGCATTGGAGGACCACTTGTTAAATATTTACTAACACACCACTACCTTCAAATAAATACTAGTTTCATTTGCTACATGAACAAAGGCCCTGCCGTGAAAGTGTCTTTAAAAAGTTTCCTCACTTGTAAGTATATCAGCTTGTCTCTTTTATTTTTTTTTTAATCGAATTCTATTCTATGAGAACTTTTAAGGGCTGGAATATGGGGTGCTTGATCACAGTGGACTTTAGACTGGACATCTAGCTAAGTGGAAGGGTGAATTATGTCATTTCAAATGGAGAGACAAAAACAACTTTAAAAGAAATGAGAGATGTCAGAAAGTCCGGCAGGTCCTGGAGCAAAATTCTCTGGTGTGGAGGGTGGGGGGGAGGGACAACAATCACAAATTGGAGAGACTGAATCAAGCTAGGTAACACATCTATGGTATGTCAAAGGAGGATAAGGCAAGACTATGAAGTCAGTTCAGAAAGAAAAAGGGGAATCACTGGGTTCTACTCACGAAACCAATACTACACTGTATGTTAACTAACTTGAATTTAAATAAATAAATTTTGTACTCTTAAATGACAAAATGAAAGGAAAAGAAATGAAAAAGAAAAAAAAGGAATTCAAGAAGGAAAAGTATAAATGTAAGCCTTGGTTCATTTGGGAAAGAGAATCAAGGAACATCTCGTGGATTCTACATAATTGAAAAGGAAAAGGAAACACTGCATTGGGAATAATAATCTTTCTCACTGAAGAAAGGTAAATGCAGTTTTCCATTCTTTACTTGTGAATAAGAAATTTGCCTAGTCTTTACTTTCCTACAATCATTATTTACGTTATGACTGATCACTCTTCTTAATCAAATCGTATGTAATCAAATTCTATGTAAATAGAATTTACATGTAGAATAGAATTTTATGTAAATATTCACATACAGTGTGCTTCCTGGCACTATTCATCTCATGATAAATCAAAAAATATTTTGAGGTATTAATTATAATTGTGAATATAATCAAATTTATTTCTCACCTGCATTCATCCCTTCTCTTGGGATTACATCTCTCAGCCTTGAGTCCCCTCCAGGCACAACCAAAAGAAAAACCCTGTGATTTCATGGGTGCTCTTTTGATCATAAAAATCCAAATTTAAAGGGTATATAATTAATTGAATATGCTTTTGTTGTTGTTACAAAGTAATGACAAATGCATAATTTAGGAAATCATGTTTGAAAAAATTCTGGGTATTTTTCTTTTCCTACTTAATGCTAGGAGTAGATTAGTGCTTCAGGGACTGACATCAGTAGTGGTTTCTGACATTCCTCTATTTTATTCTCAATTGAGACTGTCTAAAAGGTTTCTTTAAACAAATGGGGTGTTGGTTGTTATGTTTCACTTTTCCCTGGCGGCTACTCAGCATCTGGTGAGCCCTCCCAATGGTGTCGGCAAGGCTCATCCTTCTCAGAGTGACTGGAAATGTACAGCCTGATACTAAGTAACAGAATATAAAGACTGCCAGCAAATGAAGAACTTCCTTTGTTTCCCATCCTGCTTCCATTGCCAAATGAATGTGTTGCACTAACATCTAATAGCACTTACCAGCTGCTAGGTTCTGTTCTTTCCAGTTACGATTACTTGGACTTCCCAGTTTCCATATTGTTCTGCCATTTTCACAATGGGGGCCCCAGAGACATTGCAAAAGAATTTCAAAACATTGCCTCTGAAGCTTCATTAAAGAAAAGTACTCATATCTGCCATAGTCCCCATACTGCAACATCTTGGCAAATTAACTTCTCACCCAAAGTTTTTCTCCCCGGTAAATTTCAGAGCCCTTTCAAATGCTTTTGTTTTCTTTACTTCCCATCCAGTCTTTGGACGAAGGTACATTTAACTTTACACAAATAATTAGTTCCTTAATAGTGATGCAGAAATCAATTTTTTAAATTAAAATATATGTTAAGTCTACTAGGGACAATTATTGCATAAAAGAACTCCATTAGAGTTATTTGATAAATCAACTCTTTTGTGTCTCAAATGTTCATCCCTACCTTATCTATGTGAAAAGCAAAATGGTCATATGTCACATGTCCTTGACTATTAAGTGCTCCTGCAGGATATGTTCTCACTACAATCTTCCATGTCAGAACATTGAATTGAATGCTGACCAGAGTCACTATTGATTTCCATTGTTTGGAAATCCTTTTTGTTTTTTTCTTTTTTTTTTTTTTTTTTTTGTTCTAAGTGAAAGTCCTGGGTTCTTTTTCTGGAGACGCGTGATGGGGAGCAGGGTTGACATGAGGCAAACACACTAGAGGACTACTGTCCATTGTGATTGTCCAGTGCCTTGCTCTACTTGTCACTAAAGTTTTTGCTATCATCCCTTTTTTTTCACGGCACTGTTTTTGTTTCCTTTCAACAAGACATATAAGGCATTAGTGTCTTGGATCAATCATCTAGTAAATTGCTTCCCAAATGATAGTCCAAGATATGCTAGTCATTTGAAATTTTCCTTCAATATGTATGTGGTACAGACCAATAGTTTACCCATACCTTCTGTGCATACTATTTCTTCTTACTAACCACCAATGTATCACTATTTCTTCTTACTAACCACCAATGTATCACACAATTATTATCTATATTAATATTGATAATTGAATCACATTTAAAAATACAGATTTCCCTCGAAGTATTAAAAATATTCTTTAAAAACAGATGACATGGTGTGATATGAAATGTATGTGAATTCAAAACATCAAAAGTCATAAATTATTTTAAGTTTTTTCTTGGAAGTGTGTTTTGTCCTTTTTTTTCCAGCAGGAGACATCATTCACAGTAAAAACAAAATGTCTGTTTTTAACACTATTATTACATCGCCAATTATTTTTTTAAAGGATGGTTCTCTGGTCAAACAAGTGTAAAGACTTCTGCTTTCCACATTCTATCTTTTGAAGATTCACTGGGCCCTGAAGATTTTATGAAATTTTACAACATATTAATGGATTTAAATTTAACTGAGTAATTTCTAAATCTGTATTTTCATGGGATATTTTACCTGGGGTATGCCTAATAACAAAGCTTTGAGAAATGCAGAACAAATACTTGCTGCCTATCATTTGTGAACTCTGAAGATGGGTTAACAATTAAAACCTGGCACATAAAATATCAAACATTCTATATAGTACCCAAACAATTGTGATATTATTTTTTTAATGTTTATTTTTGAGAGAGAGAGAGAGAGGGAATGCACACTAGTGGGGGAGGGGCAGAGAGAGAGAGAGGGAGCCCGAGGATCCGGAGTGGGCTTTGTGCTGACAGCAGAGACCCTGACCTGGGGCTCGAACTCAGGAGCCATGAGATCATGACCTAAGCAGAAGTCAGACATTTAACCAATTGAGTCACCCAGGTGCCCCAACAATTGCAACATTATTAAATAAAAGAACTCCAACAGACAGGGAGTCCTTTTATTTGTTAGATGTTGTAAACCTACTACATGAGATGGAAGAAATTAAGCTTGGCATTTTAATAGCTCTGATATGATTTTCATGACCTGAAGACTCAAGAACACACAGTCTTCTCTATTCTACCTCCAACAAATAGAATTAAAAGCCACTACAGACTTTGACTCTCCTGATAATATACCTATGTATCAAGGGCTGCCCATAGAGAATGTCAAAGATAAAAATGAATACAGACAAAATGGTCTTTGCTTTGAGATTAAGTTTACTTTGGCATGCGAAATCTAGTGCCACTTCTATAAATTAGGATTTTCCTAATGAGACCTTCAACCCATGTTGATTGACATATTTCTTTTCTTTTCCAGACCCTTGCAATAAAATTAAGGTACAGTTTCCATATATGATAATAAACCAGGTGCTATAGTTAATGCATACAGGGTATCCCATAATATATTCCTATTAACAGAGTCAAAGCTAAGGAAAGATCAATTAAAAACAATTCTCTGTTATTCCTAGAAGTCTGCTCCATAAAGTGATGGCAAGTAAAAACAATGGAAAATTATACAACAGACATACTTGCCTGTTCTGCTTAGAGATGATGATGGTCTCCAAAGATCCATGTCTATGACACATCAAGAAGAAACTGGGATAAAGAGATCTTTCATGCACAGCAGGTCTGAAACTCTGGAATACTTGAAAAATCTAGGAAAACCTTAACTTTTCCCAAGGGGAACGGAAGTCTCTAATTTTGCCTAATTATTTTTACCTGCTATTACCCTATCCTGGCATTATATTTAATTACATTTATTTTATAGTTTGGAACACTGGTTAGATCTAAATTCCTTTATGTTGATTTAGTTACATTTTTTGTGCTATTCTCTAGTGCTATTACACACTAACAGTTTATGCTCTGTATTTTTACTAAGATAATGCACCCAATTAATTCTTTCAACAAATATTTGTTGTACACCCCCTATGTGTCACACATGACTCTGGGAACGTTGGGCATACCTGTTAATAAAGCAACGAACCCTGATCTCTGGTTCTTATATTCTAGTAGGGAGAGACGAACAATAAACAATAAACTGAAGTAAAAGCCAAGGAAAAATGAGTAGAGTAAGACAAGTAGGGTTGGGACTGCAGGGTGATCCTTGAAACAGGTAAGAAAATTAACCAAGCAGACACGAGGAAAAGGAAGCTTCTGGGCAGAGGAAAAAGCTGCTACTCAGGCTCTCAGGAGAGCAGAGGCGAGTCTGGAACACAGCCTGGGGTGAGTCATAGGATAAAGGGTCTGAGGGAACGCTGGGGCAGTGAGACCTGGGAGGGCATGTGAGCCATGCAGGGGACATCAGCTCTGACTTGAGTGAGATGGGGAGTTGTTTGTAGGATTTGAGCAGAGGGGTACCTTGATATAATACACATTTTAAAGGGATCATACCACCTAGAGTAAAGAGAGTAGACTCTGGGGGCTCAGAGAGACAAACAGGAAACCCATTAACAGGCAAGTGCCATAATCAAGGCAACATATTGTTAATAGCTTGGGTGTGAGTAGTAAGTAACATGAAGGGGCTAAGAATGGGTGACAGGAATCTAAAAAGAGGACTCAAAATGACTCCAAAGCTAGTGGTCTAAGAAATGGTCATCAACTCAGATGGAAAAACTGTGGGTGGAACAGGTTTATGGGGAAAAGATTAGGAGCTCTGTTTTGAACGCATCAAGTTTAAGATGTCTTTTAGACATCCAAGCGGATATGTAAGTAGGAAGCTGGCTATATGTGTCTAGAGTTTTGGAGAAAGGAGGTAGGAATTCCTTTTTATTCCTGATAAAATTTTCTACTCAAAAGTAATGAAACATTCATTCACCCAGGAAATTAGCACATTTCCAATGTGGACACTGAAGAGGGTGAATTTTGATGGAAGCCTTGAAAACAGATTCTCTGATTCTGGATCTTAACTGAAAACATATCCCAAAATATAATTTGACTTGATTTTGATTTGATTCTCTTACCTTAACATTCTAGGCAATGAGTAAGTGAAACTTCTCTAGATGACAGTGGCTTTCTGCATAAATACCACTATTCATTCATTCATTCATTCATTCATTCACTCATTCATTCATGATATAAACATTTATTTGACCCTTACAACATGTAAGGTTCCTATTCTCCCCCCTTATCTTATTTGAACAGCAAAACTAGCCAAATGGTCAGGAGAAAAAAGAATTTGAAGGAAACACCTTGTGGAGCTAAAGTTGGCAGGACAGCCTGGCAAATAAATCCCTGCTTTTGAGAAGAATTGCACTGAGGGTATTCTGATGTGAAGGCCACATTTCAGATAACATAGTGGCAGCAAACAAAAGCACTATCTGGGCCCATGTGAATTTCTGCTGCCACAGAAGATTGTTGAAGTATTTTATATGTATTACATGCATTTTAAGCCTTAGGGTTCTTTGAAAACTAAAAATTGTCCTCACATATTCAGGGTTTAAAAAAATTTGGAGAAAACAGAAGAAGAAATCAGGAAACTAACCTTAAAAAATTATGTCCCAGTATTTTAAAATTTGCCTTTTATTTTAAATTCCATGAAACATGGTCTTAGAAGGGTGAGGGACCCTCACAGATAGAACACAGTAGATAGCAGATAGTAGTAGAAGTCCATTAAAAGTAGAAATTCAATTCCACAATGTGTGTTTAGTGTCTCTCATGTGCAAGGACTAGTTGGAAATATGAAGAGTAATGAGAAACAGTCCTTCTCTCTAGCATTCATAGCAAAATAGGAGAGAGAACTTCACACACACACACTAATGGCACTAATACTAGGCAAACTGTGTTAAGTAGGGAAAGGAGAGATTAATTATGAGAGTAGTATGATTATGCCTCTTAGGCCTCTTAAGGACTTCTGCTAGGTTTTTAATAAAATATTACTACTACTACTACTGACTATAAATCAGGATGAAGTGGAATTTTTTTGTTAATTTTTTTTAAAGTTTATTTATTTATTTTGAGAGAAACAAAGAGACCATGAGCAGGGGAGGAGCAGAGAGACAGAGAGAGAATCCAAAGCAGGATCTGCTGGTCAGCGCAGAGCTCAACATGGGGCTCGAACTCATGAAACCGAGATCATGACCTGAGCTGAAATCAAGAGTCAGATACTCAACCCACTGAGCCACCCAGGTGCCCCTGGAGTGGAATTTCTATGCAGAGAGAACCTGAGCATATATCTTGAGGTAAGAATGAAAGACATGTAGGAGACAGTTAGGGTCCAGCGTTAGCACAGCATCAAAAAGGTAGGGGCTAAGTTAAATGTACGTATTCAAACATGTATAAATAATATAATGCAAGTGAAAACACCTACACCTAGTGCTCAGCAGAAAAGCTCAGTAAGTTCATTGAATGTTAGCTTGTAATTGAATATAATTCAGAAAGTGTGATAACTAAGAATGGGATAAAAATTATTTGGGAAAAGTAAAACTTAGTAATTATGGATGGACACGGCTAGTACAGACTTTTCAGGCTGAATCCAATTAGAGATATTTTTAGAGCTTTTGAAATAAGTCTCAAAAGTTTTACTGAGGCACACTTCATAAACAGTTGTGTACATATATAAAGTTTGGTAAGTTTTGACATATGAATACAATAATGAAACTAATTCCACAAGCAAGATAATGAATATATCTTTCATCCCCCCAAATCTCATGTCTCTTGGTTATCCCTTTCTCCTCTTTCTCCTCCTCCCAATTCCCAGGCAACCAATGATTTGCTCTGTCAACTGTAAATTATTTTGCATTTCCTAGAATTCTACCTAAATGGCATTCTAAAGATATTCTCTTTTTTGTCTACATCCTTTCACTCAACATAAATACTTAAGAGTCAACCACAGTATAGTCTGTATCAGTTCATTTCTTGTTATTAATGAGTACTATTTCATCATGTGAGTATAACACAATTTGTTTCCAGTCTTCTGGTGATGGACATTTGGGCTGTTTCCAGTTGGGGGCTGCTACAAATAAAGCTACTATGAACATTCATGGACAGTCTTTGTAAGAATATATGCTTTCACTTCTCTTGGGTAACTATCTAGGCAAGGAATAGCTGGATCACATGGTAGTATACATTTAACTTTTTAAGAAACTGCCAATTTTTTTTTTTTCCAAAGCATTTGTATCATTTTACATTCCCACCAGCAGTGTGTGAGAGCTCCAATTCCTTACAGCCTTTTAGAGGAACTAATGTTTGGTATAATCCGTCTTTTAAAAGTTTATTATCTCACCCAAACAACCACACACAAATGGCTCTTCTTCACAGATAAGCTAAGTTCCATAGACAGTGTTTTTGATAAATTTAGAAAATAGCACAATATCTACATTATTCAGAAAAATAGATTAATGCCATGGAAAAGAGCTAAAAGAATTAAGGGAGTGACTTCTAGAAAGTAGGATAAAAGGTGGGGAAAAAAGGGGAGAGGATACCACTGGTATTTATAACATTTTAAAGACTATTGACTTTTTGGGGCGCCTGGGTGGCGCAGTCGGTTAAGCGTCCGACTTCAGCCAGGTCACGATCTCGCGGTCCGTGAGTTCGAGCCCCGCGTCAGGCTCTGGGCTGATGGCTCAGAGCCTGGAGCCTGTTTCCGATTCTGTGTCTCCCTCTCTCTCTGCCCCTCCCCCGTTCATGCTCTGTCTCTCTCTGTCCCAAAAATAAATAAGTAAACGTTGAGAAAAATAAATAAATAAATAAATAAATAAAGACTATTGACTTTTTAAAACATACCATGGATTATTTTAACAGAATATTAAAAGATTGAAATAAATAAGTCAAAGTAGTCTTAGAGATCTTTTCACAAATGCATATAAGGACCCCGGTACCTATTTTTAATTAAAATTTACTATAACATAAAATTCTTATAGGTTACTTTGTATTTTCAATACACACTGTGTATTAATCATCACAACTAATATATTTTGTAGTGCTAAAATCAGAAGAAGCATCATTGCAGATAACCTGGAGATGATAAAGTGTTCAAGAATCTCTGTTTACCCTGAGCAGAGTTCACACTCAAACAATGTATAAACATTATGAAGACAGGTAGTTTTTATAGTTATTAGCCACACTTCATTAAATGTTTAGCTTTTGGGAAGTACTGGAATAGATAAAATTGAAATAACTGACAAAGGTTAGAATCACTTATAATTAAAGACACACAACTTTAATTCACGTGTATTAAGGTTGTGGAGTCTCATTTTTGCTACTGTGATTACTCGGGTTACAAAACAGATGAGGTCTGGAGAGATGCATGGTCTTTGGCATCAGAACCTGGGTTTAAATCCCGACATCATGATTTACCCGCTATGTGCCAATATATGTAAGTCAACATTACAAAGTCTCATTTACTTCCTTACTAAAAATAGTCTAAAACAACTACTTCTTAAGACTGCTTTGAGGAGTACCTGATGTAAATTCCAAGCATAGTGCCTGGCACATAAGTGATCAATAAAGTTCAACTACTATTATTACCTGGGATTCATTATTGTAAAATATCCCAAGAGCAATTCTACCCTTGCTTTCCAATGGTTTTTGGTTGCCCTAAAATCTGTCTTCTAAGCAACAGAACCACAAGTTTTCCATAACAGTTTTATTCACCTCATGTAGCAGTGACTGGAGTCTGCCCTCAATCTATATATATATAATTTAGGACACTCACCTCATATCATTCCCTTTGCCCAAATGCTAACTTCCCTCCGATATCTTCCTACTCTGTTTGCTCTCCAGTGCCTTCATGTGATTGATCTTTGAATTTTTCCCAGAGATTACAGTTATCAGTTGGAGGGTCAATCTCATAGAAGCTTACACAGCCATACCAGAAGCTCACACACCACTAATTTTACTTAAGTTCTACTTTTCAAAGGATTTGGGCAGGATTAGTGGTAAGTGGAGCAAAAATATCTGACCACTCCCACTTTTTCCCAAAGAATGGATCTCTTATCTGATGGGTTCAGATTCCAGAACACTGATCAGATGAGAGTTACTTGTGGGCAAGGTAGCTATTTGTTCAACAGTCATCCTAACTCTAAACTGAGTTGATGCTAAATTCCCCAAGTAGGAAAATGAAATCACTTTGCTTTCTTTCTCTTCTCTTTTTATCAGGGGTACTTAGACACTTTCATTGTTTCATCTTTAGGGACCTAACTGAAACTATGTTTAAGATCTGGGTTTAAGTAGAGGAAAGGACTTCAGATATAAGCCACATTCAGGAATCCTAAAGGTACCACGTTATAGTTGTGGAAATAAGAGTCCTTGATAATTGTTTTTAAGTATTAAGTTTCCTTTTAGAATTTTCACTTGAGAAATTCACAGAAAAAAAGGTATTTAGACAGCAGAATTTAGACATTCTTGGTTCCTACCTCAAAATCATTTACTAGGTCCCCCAAAACTTTCATTAAGTCCCTAAGTGGAGATAAAGGAAGATGGCAGCGTAGGAGGACGCTGGGCTCACCGCGCGCCCTGCTAATCACTTAGATTCCACCTACACCTGCCTAAATAACCCAGAAAACCACCAGAAGACTAGCAGAATGGAGTCTCTAGAGCCAAGCACAGACGAGAGGCCCATGGAAGAAGGTAGGAAGGGCGGAGAGGCAGTGCGCGCTGCATGGACTAGCAGGAGGGAGCTGGGGCGGAGGGGCGGCCCACGGCCAAGCAGAGCCCCGAGTCTGGCTTGCAAAAGCGGAGGGGCCCAACGGAGCGTGTTCCAACAGCAAGCACGACTTAGCGTCTGGGAGGTCATAAGTTAACAGCTCTGCGCAGAAAGCGGGAAGCCTGGAGGACAAAGGTAGGGAGAGTTGCTGAGCCCCCAGACGAAGAGCTCAGTTTGTTGGGGAACAAAGGCACTCACCAGCGCCATTTCCCTCGCCCATCCCCCAGCCAAAATCCCAAAGGGAACCAGTTTCTGCCAGGGAACTTGCTTGCTGTGCGCAAACACCCAATGCTGTGCTTCTGCAGAGCCAACCCTCCGGTAGCGGGTCTGACTCCCTCCCGCTGCCACAGGGCCCCGCCTGAAGTGGATCACCTAAGGAGAAGCAAGCTAAGTCTGCCCCTCCTGCCCCCGTGCACCTTGCCTACCCATCCCAGCTAATACGCCAGATCCCCAGCACCACAAGTCTGGCAGTGTGCAAGTAGCCCAGACAGGCCACGCCACCCCACAGTGAATCCCACCCCTAGGAGAGGGGAAGAGAAGGCACACACCAGTCTGACTGTGGCCCCAGCGGTGGGCTGGGGGCAGACAG
Organism: Felis catus; assembly: GCF_018350175.1. Taxonomy (NCBI): domain Eukaryota; kingdom Metazoa; phylum Chordata; class Mammalia; order Carnivora; family Felidae; genus Felis; species Felis catus. Next base: position 77,486,394 of record NC_058372.1, read on the forward strand.
CAGGTCTGACTGCAGCCCCGCCCACCGACTCCAGTTATACACCACAGCACAGGGGAAGTGCCCTGCAGGTCCTCACCACTCCAGGGACTATCCAAAATGACCAAATGGAAGAATTCCCCTCAAAAGAATCTCCAGGAAATAACAACAGCTAATGAACTGATCAAAAAGGATTTAAATAATATAACAGAAAGTGAATTTAGAATAATAGTCATAAAATTAACCGCTGGGCTTGAAAACAGTATACAGGACAGCAGAGAATCTCTTGCTACAGAGATCAAGGGACTAAGGAAAAGTCATGAGGAGCTGAAAAACACTTTCAACGAAATGCAAAACAAAATGGAAACGACGACAGCTCAGAATGAAGAGGCAGAGGAGAGAATAGGTGAACTAGAAGATAAAGTTATGGAAAAAGAGGAAGCTGAGAGAAAGAGAGATAAAAAAATCCAGGAGTATGAGGGGAAAATTAGAGAACTAAGTGATACACTAAAAAGAAATAATATACGCACAATTGGTATCCCAGAGGAGGAAGAGAGAGGGAAAGGTACTGAAGGTGTACTTGAACAATTCATAGCTGAGAACTTCCCTGAACTGGGGAAGGAAAAAGGCATTGAAATCCAAGACACACAGAGAACTCCCTTCAGACGTAACTTGAATCGATCTTCTGCACGACATATCATAGTGAAACTGGCAAAATACAAGGATAAAGAGAAAATTCTGAAAGCAGCAAGGGGTAAACGTGCCCTCACATATAAAGGGAGACCTATAAGACTTGTGACTGATCTCTCTTTTGAAACTTGGCAGGCCAGAAAGAATTGGCACGAGATTTTCAGGGTGCTAGACAGAAAAAATATGCAGCCAAGAATCCTTTATCCAACAAGTCTGTCATTTAGAAGAGAAGGAGAGATAAAGGTCTTCCCAAACAAACAAAAACTGAAGGAATTTGTCACCACTAAACCAGCCCTACAAGAGATCCTAAGGGGGATCCTGTGAGACAAAGTCCCAGAGACATCACTACAAGCATAAAACATACAGACATCACAATGACTCTAAACCCGTATCTTTCTATAATAACACTGAATGTAAATGGATTAAATGCGCCAACCAAAAGACATAGGGTATCAGAATAGATAAAAACACAAGACCCATCTATTTGCTGTCTACAAGAGACTCATTTTAGATCTGAGGACACCTTTAGATTGAGAGTGAGCAGATGGAGAACTATTTATCATGCGACTGGAAGCCAAAAGAAAGCTGGAGTAGCCATACTTATATCAGACAAACTAGACTTTAAATTAAAGGCTGTAACAAGAGATGAAGAAGGGCATTATATAATAATTACAGGGTCTATCCATCAGGAAGAGCTAACATTATAAGTGTCTATGCGCCGAATACCGGAGCCCCCAAATATATAAAACAATTACTCATAAACATAAGCAACCTTATTGATAAGAATGTGGTAATTGCAGGGGACTTTTAACACTCCACTTACAGAAATGGATAGATCATCTAGACACACGGTCAATAAAGAAACAAGGGCCCTGAATGAGACATTGGATCAGATGGACTTGACAGATATATTTAGAACTCTGCATCCCAAAGCAACAGAATATACTTTCTTCTCGAGTGCACACGGAACATTCTCCAAGATAGATCATATACTGGGTCACAAAACAGCCCTTCACAAGTATACAAGAATTGAAATTATACCATGCATACTTTCAGACCACAATGCTATGAAGCTTGAAATCAACCACAGGAAAAAGTCTGGAAAACCTCCAAAAGCATGGAGGTTAAAGAACACCCTACTAAAGAATGAGTGGGTCAACCAGGCAATTAGAGAAGAAATTTAAAAATATATGGAAACAAACAAAAATGAAAATACAACAATCCAAATGCTTTGGGACGCAGCGAAGGCAGTCCTGAGAGGAAAATACATTGCAATCCAGGCCTATCTCAAGAAACAAGAAAATTCCCAAATACAAAATCTAACAGCACACCTAAAGGAAATAGAAGCAGAATAGCAAACACAGCCTAAACCCAGCAGAAGAGGATAAATAATAAAGATCAGAGCAGGAATAAGCAACATAGAATCTAAAACAACTATAGAGCAGATCAATGAAACCAAGAGTTGGTTTTTTGAAAAAATAAACAAAATTGACAAACCTCTAGCCAGGCTTCTCAAAAAGAAAAGGGAGATGACCCAAATAGATAAAATCATGAATGAAAATGGAATGATTACAAACAATCCCTCAGAGATACAAACAATTATCAGGGAATACTATGAAAAATTATATGCCAACAAATTGGACAACCTGGAAGAAATGGACAAATTCCTGAACACCCACACTCTTCCAAAACTCAATCAGGAGGAAATAGAAAGCTTGAACAGACCCATAACCAGCAAAGAAATTGAATCGGTTATCAAAAATCACCTAAGAAATAAGAATCCAGGACCAGAAGGCTTCCCAGGGGAGTTCTACCAGACGTTTAAAGCAGAGATAATACCTATCCTTCTCAAGCTATTCCAAGAAATAGAAAGGGAAGGAAACCATATGATCCTGTCAATTGATGCAGAGAAGGCCTTTGACAAAATCCAACACCTTTCTTAATAAAAACCCTTGAGAAAGTCGGGATAGAAGGAACATACTTAAACATCATAAAAGCCATTTAGGAAAAGCCCACAGCTAACATCATCCTCAATGGGGAAAAACTGAGAGCTTTTTCCCTGAGATCAGGAACACGACAGGGATGTCCACTCTCACCGCTGTTGTTTAACACAGTGTTGGAAGTTCTAGCATCAGCAATCAGACAACAAAAGGAAATCAAAGGCATCCAAATTGGCAAAGATGAAGTTAAGCTTTCACTTTTTACAGATGACGTGATATTATACATAGAAAATCCGACAGACTCCACCAGAAGTCTGCTAGAATTGATATATGAATTTAGCAAAGTTGCAGGTTACAAAATCAATGTACAGAAATCAGTTGCATCTTATACACTAATAATGAAGCAACAGAAAGACAAATAAAGAAACTGATCCCATTCACAATTGCACCAAGAAGCATAAAATGCCTAGGATTAAATCTAGCCAAAGATGTAAAAGATCTGTATGCTGAAAACTATAGAAAGCTTATGAAGGAAATTGAAGAAGATATAAAGAAATGGAAAAACATTCCATGCTCATGGATTGGAAGAATAAATATTGTCAAAATGTCAACACTACCCAAAGCAATCTACACATTCAATGCAATCCCAATCAAAATTGGACCAGCATTCTTCTCGAAACTAGAACAAGCAATCCTAAAATTCATATGGAACCACAAAAGGCCCCGAATAGCCAAAGGAATTTTGAAGAAGAAGACCAAAGCAGGAGGCATCACAATCCCAGACTTTAGCCTCTACTACAAAGCTGTCATCATCAAGACAGCATGGTATTGGCACAAAAACAGACACATAGACCAATGGAATAGAATAGAAACCCTAGAACTAGACCCACAAACGTATGGCCAACTCATCTTTGACAAAGCAGGAGAGAACATCCAATGGAAAAAAGACTGTCTCTTTAACAAATGGTGCTGGGAGAACTGGACAGCAACATGCAGAAGGTTGAAACTAGACCACTTTCTCACACCATTCACAAAAATAAACTCAAAATGGATAAAGGACCTGAAGGTGAGACAGAAAACCATCAAAACCCTAGAGGAGAAAGCAGGAAAAGACCTTTCTGACCTCAGCCGTAGCAATCTCTTACTCGACACATCCCCAAAGGCAAGGGAATTAAAAGGAAAAATGAACTATTGGGACCTTATGAAGATAAAAAGCTTCTGCACAGCAAAGGAAACAACCAACAAAACTAAAAGGCAACCAACGGAATGGGAAAAGATATTTGCAAATGACATATCAACAAAGGGATAGTATCCAAAATCTATAAAGAGGTCACCAAACTCCACACCTGAAAAACAAATAACCCAGTGAAGAAATGGGCAGAAAACATGAATAGACACTTCTCTAAAGAAGACATCTGGATGGCCAACAGGCACATGAAAAGATGTTCAACGTCTCTCCTCATCAGGGAAATACAAATCAAAACCACACTCAGATATCACCTCACACCAGTCAGAGTGGCCAAAATGGACAAATCAGGAGACTATAGATGCTGGAGAGGATGTGGAGAAACGGGAACCCTCTTGCACTGTTGGTGGGAATGCAAACTGGTGCAGCCACTCTGGAAAACAGTGTGGAGGTTCCTCAGAAAATTAAAAATAGACCTACCCTATGACCCAGCAATAGCACTGCTAGGAATTTACCCAAGGGATACAGGAGTACTGATGCATAGGGGCACTTGTACCCCAATGTTTATAGCAGCATGTCAACAATAGCCAAATTATGGAAAGAGCCTAAATGTCCATCAACTGATGAATGGATAAAGAAATTGTGGTTTATATACACAATGGAGTACTACAGGGCAATGAGAAAGAACGAAATATGGCCCTTTGTAGCAACGTGGATGGAACTGGAGAGTGTGATGCTAATTGAAATAAGCCATACAGAGAAAGACAAATACCATATGTTTTCACTCTTATGTGGATCCTGAGAAACTTAACAGAAACCCATGGGGGAGGGGAAGGAAAAGAAAAAAAAAAAGAGGTTAGAGTAGGAGAGAGCCAAAGCATAAGAGACTCTTAAAAACTGAGAACAAACTGAGGGTTGATGCTGGGTGGGAGGGAGGGGAGCGTGGGTGATGGGTGTTGAGGAGGGCACCTTTTGGGATGAGCACTGGGTGTTGTATGGAAACCAATTTGACAATAAGTTTCATATTTGAAAAAAAAAGGGGGGGCGCCTGGGTGGCGCAGTCGGTTAAGCGTCTGACTTCAGCCAGGTCACGATCTCGCGGTTCGTGAGTTCAAGTCCCGCGTCAGGCTCTGGGCTGATGGCTCGGAGCCTGGAGCCTGTTTCTGATTCTGTCTCCCTCTCTCTCTGCCCCTCCCCCGTTCAAGCTCTGTCTCTCTCTGTCTCAAAAATAAATAAACATTGAAAAAAAAATTTAAAAAAAAAAAAAAAGAAAAAAAAAAAGGCCCTAAGTAATGACACCAAAGAGCAGGACAAAAAGTGAAGGTGGGGGAAGGAAAGCAAAGAGGAATGTAACAATGAAAATATTGTTGGAGGAGTTTGTAATTTCTTAGAAACCAACCAGAATGTTTAAAATCTTTAAATGTTATATAATCAAATCACAGCCAAGTTCCCACAATATTTGCAATATACCAGGGCTATAACCCAGAAATGCTCAGTCCAGCCCAGTAAGTTTTAACAATATCATATGTGGACAACCAATATATAAATCTAGACTCCCCTACATCAAAGAACTTTGTTGCTGTGAAAATATTATAAGCCACATCATTAAACTTCAAGTCCCCTGGAAAATCTTTGGATTTTTGTTCCAATAAAAGTTCTCCTAATTTAGGGGTGCCTGGGTGGCCCAGTTAGTTTAAGAGCCAACTCCTGATTTCAGCTCAGGTCATGATCTCACTGTTTGTGAGATCCAGCCCCCCCATCAGGCTCTGCACTGTTAATGCAGAGGCTGCTTGGGTTTCTCTCTCCCTCTCTTTCTGCCCCTCCCCCTCAAAATAAATAAATAAACTTTAAAAAATACTTCTACTATTTAAATTCTTAGAAATTTCTTGCAACAATAAAGTTCCTTATGCAGTTTGGTAGCATAAAATCCTACTGAGATATAATATCATTTATACTGTTCTATTGGCATTCCAGCACTGGTTGATCTATCTCCTATCTTCATCACAGCTTCCTATGCTCTCATTAATAGATGAATTGTGTCTTAGCGCATATTTTCTTTTATATTAGAAATCTTGCAGATAGTCAAATGTTGACATTTTATGATAAACATTTCCTCGAATATTTTGCAGTTTAAAAAAAAAACCCATACTTCATCATATAAGCAATATTTGTTAAATTATAACAAAGGATATTTTCTGTGCCAACTGTTAGGACTTACAATGAATATACCTCTGGTTATCTTAAAATAAGTCTGCTTTTATGTTAATTTATCATAACAAAAACCCTTTTATCTAAATAAAAATGGCTGATAGTTATAGAGTAATAACTTATTCTTTGACTAAGTCTGGAAATGTTGAAAAGCTATTCAACAACCTGGCTTTATTTAAGAATGAATCAGTTCTATAAATGCTTCACAAATTACTATATCACCAAAAGATGCCCCCCACTTTAAAAATGCTAAGTAGGGCAAACCAAATACAGACAAAAGCCAATTCCTGCAAAATCTGTTCATAAAAAGCACTTCTAGAGAAGTAACCTCAACACCTCTGACCTTTGACTTTCTGCTATTCTCTGTATCAGGCCCACACCTAGAAGAGCTGTGTGAGGGAGCATGCAGATGGTTTTATGAGCAGCCTAAACACCATAGCATCACACTGCTTAGCTCACAGCTATGAGTTACAGAAAGTATGTTCTGGCCCTTCCACAACTTCTTAAATCTTCTACATTCTCTATTCCTCACTTAAAAACCCACATTTGTTTTCCCACTGAAATACTCATACCTTACACAGTCAGCATCATAAATAATCATCTATATTAAACTATAATAATTTTTTCAGTTTTCTTTGTCTCTTTTTCTGCATCTAATTTATCTAAGAATTCTCTTTCCATACTCTCTTGTACTCAGCAAAACAAGCCAGCAAGCTGGAGTTCTTTGCATGTGAACCTATGCCTGATACATCATTTATAACTAGTAAAACTTTTTAAAGAAAGCAAATGTGTCACAATGAGTGAGGTAATTATTTTTTTATGCAGTTGACTTTTCAGTCAGCTGTGGTGTCTTTGTTTTGTCAGGATGTAATCATCTACTATTCACACAGAAATGCAAAGTCATATTAAGTGCAAAGTGTAGATGTCTTAAGTGGACTCTGAAAATGGCAGTGTGGGAATCACTGAAGCTGGGTGATGAGTTCATGGTGGCTCATTATCATATTCTCTCTAATTGTATGTTTAAAAGTTCCTACATTAAAAATTAAACATAAAAAATAGAGGAGCGCATGGGTGGCTCAGTCAGTTAAGTGCCTGAATTTGGCTCAGGTCATTATCTCATGGTCTGTAAATTGGAGCCCTGCATCAGGCTCTGTGCTGACAGCTCAGAGCCTGGAGCCTGCTTTGGATTCTGTGTCTTCCTCTCTCTCTGTTCCTCCCCCACTTTCACTCCGTCTCTCTCTCAAAAATAAACATTATTTTTTTTTTAAATAGAAGTTTCTGGAGTACAGCAAGTCACTCTGGACTCTACCATTTCAATGGGACCTGTGAACAAATGATTCCATAAAATGTACGTAGTTAGAATTGCTAAACTATTTGGATTAACTTCCTACTTCCAGATATCTATGGTCTGGAACTGTGGAAACTGGAAACTCAAGTAATTAGCAGAACCAGATTCCCTTTCCAACCATACTAATTGTTGAGAACAGAGCCCTCATCATCCTTCTGTCTGTGCCGCTTGCCCTTCATTGGACATTTAGCTACTACAGAGGTGATGTGCACATTGTCACTTCTAATTGTCTAATGCTAACTGTTGTGCCATCAACTTTGATCCTCCCAGACTCATGAAAAATGTTTAACTGCTACTTAAAGAAACTTGAATGACATTCTATTTAATTATGGAGGTTCTGAGCCTTAGTTCCCTGGTCTAGAATCCTCATCACCTAAGAATTCCAGATTTATGAAGAAAGCCTGCTAAAATTTCTAAAATTAAAATTTTATGATTACTAAATAGTAAATTGTGGAACTTTATTTATTTTTAATGTTTATTTATTTTTGAGAAAGAGACAGAGTGTTAGCAGGGGAGGGGCAGAGAGAGAGGGAGACACAATCTGGAGCAGGCTCCAGGCTCTGAGCTGTCAGCACAGAGTTCATTGCAGGGCTCGAACTCACAATTGGTGAGATCATGACCTGAGCTGAAGTGGGATGCTTAACCGACTGCACTACCCAGGCACCCCTTAAATTGTAGAACTTTAAAAACAACCATTTATCTGTTTAAAGACCTGAAGAGATTCCTTGGTATTTCTTAGCATGTTTCTATTTATTGGGCATATTGCATTAACAGGAAATTCTCTCCCTTATTCCTTAGCTACATACTACAATTTAGTTTTATAGGTCCCTAACTTGATCATTTCCATGGGGAATTATTTACTCCATTATTTAGTTCAGTACTGAAAAAATGTCAGGCATTCTTTTAAGTGGTGAAGGTGTAATATTAAACAAAATAAACAAGTAGTTCTAAGGGAGCTTATATTTAGTAGGGAAACAAACAATAAAAAGAAAATAAGTAGTATGCCAGATGCTGACAAGTGCTCTGGAAATAAATAAGGTTGTAAAAGAGCAATAGGAATTCTGGGAAGCAGAGCTGATGTTTTATAAAGGGTGGCCAAGAAATACTTCACTGGCAAGTTGATATTTGACTCCACAGAGCTTTGACATGAGAAATAAACAATAAAAATATTTGAAGGAGGAAAGTTACAGACAAAAGAAACAGCAAAGGCTTTAAAGCAACAGCATACTTGGTGAGTTCAAGGAACAACAGGAAGTAGGACTAGGTAACCTCCAGCTACTATTCTTTTGTTTTTGTTTTTTTTCTTCCAGCTACTGTTTTAAGAATGGACTACAAAGGGGCAAGGTTAGAAGCAGAGACCAGTAAGAAGACTAATGCACAATCCAGGCAAGAGAGCAAGACCAAATCCACCACAAGAGTAATAGTGGTAGAAACGAAGAGTTATGATTAAATTCCATATATATATATATTTATATTTAAATATATCCATATTTATATATATATCCATATATATATATATATATATAAATTTTTTAAATGTTTATTTATTTTTGAAGGAAAGAGAGACAGGGCGTGAGTGGGGGAGGGGCAGGGAGAGAGGGAGACACAGAATCTGAAGCAGGTTCCAGGTTCTGAGTTGTCAGCACAGAAACCAACACGGGGCTCGAATCTACAAGCTGTGAGATCATGACCTGAACTGAAGTCAAGATGCTCAACCAACTGAGTCACCTAGGCACCCCATAAACTCCAGATGTATTTTTAAGATAAGGTCAACAGAATTTATGAATATATCCTATATAAGGCATAAGAAATGTCAAGAATAACTCTAAAGTTTCTGACCTGGGCATCTAGAAGAAAATAATTGCCATTTGCTAAGAAAGGGAATACTGGAGTGGGCAAAGCAGTATGTAGGCCTCGGTTGGTTGTTCCTTACTCCATTTTTCCTCAGATTGCCTGAAGTTCACAAGCACAGTATAAGAGCCATGAGAGAGTAAGGTTTATCACTACCCATCAACAAACACAAGAATGGTTTTCCAAGAACACTACGTTTCTACTCTCTCTACTCTATATTTCTCTCCCAAAAAATAAAAATAAAAAACACGAGTTTGGAAATTCAGCATATCACTTCTGAAAAGCTGTAGACTTCAAATATTAAAAATATCCAGGGGCTCTTTTCTTCCCTATGTCAAGTAAATACAAATTCTGTCATCTCTCCTTTCCCTGTGCTGTTTGCCATTCTCATTGTTCTTTCAGAATTCCAAGTGTGCTCTTTAGAGAAACATTAAGGTCCAAGGATAGATGTGTCTCCTTCAAGGTACAGGTTTGTTCCAAGTGACCATGTGGGCTCTATCACCTTTCCTGAGCTTGTTTTGTAGGCAGGGATTCTCAAAGTAGTTGTCCATAACCAGAAATCAGAAATCAGAATTTCAGGCCCTATTATCAATGGATGACTCCCCCCATGACTGATGGCTAGAGAGGGAACTTATTTTTCCAACAGAAGTCATAAATACTAAGCCATTTTACCAATCAGTCATCACCACATTGCTATTTTTATTTGAAATAAACTCAGTGATTTGCCTCTAAGCTACTGTTTTTCAATCTTCAATCCCAATATGTGTTTATCTTATTTGTTCTCCTACATCTGTCTTGAAAGACCTTGAGTCATCCTGACTGGGCCTCTATGAGAGCCATGCCATTCCCTGTCCTATACAGTCAGGATGTGGGAGTGAGCCCACTGGGGCTATTGCGGTCAGTCCACTTGATTGTGAACTTTGACTCTACAGCAAAACAGTGAGTACAAAACAGTTTTCAAAGGGTTATAATGTACAACTCATCATGCCAGATAATACACAGGATAAAATGTAGAAAAAGGCTTACCCTCTTGAAGGCATGAAAACCTCACAATTTTTTCTGCAAGCATACTAATCATTTTAAGTCAGAAAATATTTAGTGTTTTAAGATAGAAGGTAAGATCTATGAGAGCTGAGAGGCTGCAAACTGCCTACAGCTGTCAGAGAAAAGAACGCCTCATGGAAGCCAAAGTCAAAGTCCCTTCTCAAGGTCCAGATGAACATATTGCAGGTACTACCTGAGTTCAGGGCAGAAGCTGGATGGAAAGGTTCAGAAGCCAGTCAAACAGAAGGAGAATTTCTCAGCAAGAATGAGGTTCCTGAGGAGCCAGGTTATGCATGGGTAGCCTAGGGAAAAAGTGTGTGTCAAATAATAGGTGTGGTGGTGGGAAGCCAAACAGGATGAGGCCATGGGTCAAGAAGACAAATCAAATCTGGGCTGACCCTGTCGATGGAAGGTAAGTATAGCAAGAAGGCAGAAATCTTGCCTGGCAGAATAACTACCTCTTCTGGAATTTCTCCCTAGACTCCCCCTCCCTCAGTTTCCTCACTCCCAAGCAGAATTGATGTCTACCTTGGCACCACCCCATACTTTGCACGCTTACTGCAAGTATCCAAGTTGTACATATGTTTATGTGCCCAACATCTGGGAAGTTTCTCACACACAGTGAAAGTTCAGACAATATTTGTGGAAGTGAGCTGAAGGGTGGGGCCAAGGAAGAAAAGAATGAAATCTTGCCATTTGCAACAACATGGATGGAACTAGAGTGCATTATGCTAAATGAAATAAGTCAGTCAGAGAAAGACAAATATATAATTTCATTCATACATGGAATTTAGGAAACAAAACAGATGAACATAGGAGAAGGGAAGCAAAATAAGATAAAAACAGAGAGTGAGACAAACCATAAGAGACCCTTAAATACATAAAACAAACTGAGGGTTGCTGGAGTAGTGTTGGGTGGGGAGATAGGCTATATGGGTGATGCGCATTAAGGGGGGCACTTGTTGGGATGAGCACTGGGTGTTATTTTCAAGTGATGAATTACTGGGTTCTACTCCTGAAATCAGTATTCACTATTTGCTAACTAACTTGGATTTAAATAAAAAAAGAAAGGTCTGGAATAGAGGCAGACCCTGAAAGAGCTGCCAGCCAGAGGCCATCAGCTAACCACACTCCCTAGAGCTGGGCAGCAAATCTTTCCTTGAAGGGTGAACTTGATGGCACATACCCATTTCTACCACAGTTAATTCTTTGTCCCATTTACATCCACTTCTCTCTATATATTCAGAAAGAAGCTTCTCCAGAATTTTGATGGACCTCTTTTCCTTGGAGAATCTTCAAAGAAGGATTAACCATAAGCCCCACTGTTGTAGCTGGTCTCAGGGCCACAATTCACACATTATCTCCCACCTTCATTATCCATTCTAGGTTCTTTTTACCCTCCAGAGCCACCCTTGCTGGCCTTGCTGGCTTACTAGGTGGTGTGACCCAGACCCTGAGAGGTCTCCATGATTACTTATTCTAGGTTTGCCAAAACTTATATTCACAGTTGGCAAAAGGAAGCCAAGAGGTACCCATGTGGATCACTCTGGATTCTTCCATGTTCTTCCATGTCCCTTATTTCCTTCTAATGATTGGTGTCAATTACCCCTGCCAAGACAGTGACTTTTCTTGCCTGCCAGTCTCTGGACACAAGGAACACAAAGTGCCCTAGAAGTATCTACAGATTAATCAATGAGCTGCTTCCTAGGATCCCTGACTAAAGTCCCACTGTTGGAAATCAGGCTTTTATTCCTGAACAGCCCAGAGATGTAGATTTGAATGGAAAGCATAAAGTCCTTCAATGAATCATGGGGAGTAACAATAAGTGCAGTCACTACTGCTTCTACTTCCTGATCATGGAATCCTGTGCAACACAAAGGAATGGTGCCAGGCAGGGGTCTCTGCTGGTCTCTGTTGCTTATTGGATATTTGGAGGCAACAGTACCTAAATCAGTAAGTTTGAGTCTAAACTATTGGGCCCAATGTAACCTCCCTCTCTGCTTCCATGGTCACTTTTTTCATTTGCCTATTGTGATAACACTGGGCAGGTCAATGATGGAGGTTGGCTGGTACCCACTGTCCAAATTGTTTGTATACTTTTCAGCCTAGTGACTCTTCAGTAGATGTTTTCTGGTCAGAACATGTGATACCAAAATATTTACACTTCATGTCCTCTCCCATATGTCCCTTCACATTTCTTTAATCCAGAATCCTTGTCACCAAACTTATCTTTTCATTCCAAGCCACACCATTTGCCATGTCCATGAGTCCATATACTTTCTAATTCAAGCTATTCCTCTTTCCACAAATAGTAGGTGACCAGGACCAGGTACACCATCTTGCCTGTTGGGAACAATTTCCTTTAACCCTGTCTTTCAAGCCTACTTCTGAGTGGACTTCAGTGTAGCTGCTTTCCATTTTTAGCTACAGCCCATATACCAAGCTGATTCATCCATAAACCAAGCTCAAACTTTTCCCTGCTCCTTCAGGTGTTTGATTGGAATTCCCAATACAATCATAGGTGTGATTTGGAAACAGGGTGATGATGCAATAGAGGTGGATGCTTGGGTGCCCAGGCAATCTGCTCCCACAGTTTGCTTATGCCTATTGATTCCAGTTGCACCACTTCCATCTTAAAAAGGATTGTTTTGGTACTCACATGGCCTTACAACTCATGTATCATCCCACAGCTCCTGGCTCTCCAGTTAGCAGATTCTAGATCTGAAAACTGGCTTGGGTCTGGAAACTAGAAATGAGATTGTGTCTTTTTATAATCAATTTAGGGCAATCATCCATGATTTTTTTCTCCTCATACAGACTGAGTGATAGTCTTACTGGCTGCCCATCTGGAAACACTGTGTGCTATTAATTATCTCCATACTTCTCTGCAGGTCAGGCCCCCTTGGCTGCCATTCCATTCTTGCCAACTGTGATGATAATGGAAACCCCCTGGTGTCTGGCAGTTAAGTGTCACAACCTGGGCTTTATTGTTGCAGGCTTCGGTCATCTCCACTTTTAGAAGTATGCCACATTCAGAAACAACCTCATCGACTGTCAGCCCTGGCCTATAAAGGATAACTACCATTGAGATTCTAAGTGATGCTGGTGCTACTCTCACTAGTGCACTTTTACGGCCTTGGTAAATGGTGTGTCCTCCAGGCTTTCTTGTGAAACCCACTCATCCATGCATATCCAAATCCTGAAGCCTTTAAGTCCCTTTCTCCACTATTTCTTATAGCAATTCTGCATTTCAACATTGTTTAGTTGTAACCTGTGACTTTTTTCCCATGCTTCTAGAACCCATCCTAATAATAAATTTGCAAAATGTCAAATTCTGTATCTTGGGAAAATGTTCACTTATCAGATCTTATCTTCTGGTCTTCTCGATCAAACACCCTCAGCATCCAAGCTCATACACATATACCTGGCTCCTGCAAGAACATACTGACTAGCTCTTGCAGCTCCTTTGGGGAATACTGTCTCTTCTCTGCTTCAGCCCAGCATAGCTCTTGCTGGATTGGGCTGAGAATCGGCTCTAGTTCTAGGGTAGTTGACCAAATGAGAGGAGGAGAAGATCCTGAGATGAGCACCTGTTGCCTTGTGAGGGGCAGGTCTCTTCATTGTCTTCTAGCATGGCATCATGTTGGTTTTTAATAGGGAGGTGTGGGTTCCCAGAAGTGACCCTCACCAGATGGTTCAAGGAGTCTGAGAAATCAAAATATTTGGGAGTATCCACTCATTGTCTTCACCCTCCATGTCAGGGTCTCTAGTTTTCCCAGTCAGGCTCTAACCTTGGCTTAATCTGCCTTGGTAGAAGGTTAAGAATTTTTTTTTTTTTTGATGCAGCCACTCTGACTATTAAGTTCTAGTGTTGGTCCTCAGCTTGCTTCACCCTCTCATTCAGTACATGCAAGCATCTTTTCATTCAATCAGAGTACCTCCAATTTCACATTTGGCTTATAGATGTATGCTGCTTACTCTCAATTATTCTTGTAGTAAAGATAATAATACCTACTGTGTTTTTATTCTATAGCTATCATTTTATTCCATATTTGTATTTATTTTATACTTATATATACTTATTCTAAGATAGCCAAAGTGAGGAAAATTAATTAGTAGACAACTTTAAGATCTTGAAGTAAGAAGGATGCCTGGGTGGCTAGTCAGTTGAGCATCAGACTCTTAATTTGGGGTCAGGTCATGATCTCTTGGTTCCTGAGTTCAAGCCCCACATTGGGCTGTGCGCTGACAGTGCAGAGCCTGCTTGGGATTCTCTCTCTCTCCCTCTCTCTCTGGCCCTCCCCTGCTTGTGTTCTCTCTCTTTCAAAATAAATAAATAAACTTAAAAAAATTTTTTTTAATATTTTTAAAAGATATTGAAAGAGGAATTTCTGTTTTTGTCTTGAATTACTTAAAAGTTTCTGAGAAGGAAAAATATAGAATAAAAGCAAAATGTGCAAAAGATGATTCCTGAATCTCTGTGTCTGTCAAGACTAAAGAAGATCTTGGAAATTGGGTAGGAAGACTTCATTGCAGTGGATTCATCACAAGATAATCAGAACCTGAACACAACACAGCTGACTACCTCCTTTCTTCCAAGCACTGTGCTCCCTTGGCGGCCACACTGCATGCTCTTGGTTTTGCTTCTCCTTTGCTGCTCTTGAATCTCCTAAAGTCACTCCTTCTTAAGTGAATCTTTAAAACTTCCCCACCTTAGGGCTCTATTCTTATGCCTTAAGTTGACATTCTGTTCCTGGATAGTCTTATTCATCCTCTTGACTGTGATCTTCATCTATGTGCTAGTGACTCCCAAATCAGTATCTCCAGCCCAGATGACACCCTCTGAGGTCCAGAGTCACATAACACAATTTCCTACTGAAGGTCTCCATCCATGAGTGACACAAATTCATGTCCAACTAGTAAAGCTGCTTTTTGGTGATTTCTACCTCAGTAAATGGGATTATCATGCAATCACCAGGGAGTTGTTTTTGACCACTCCCCACCATACTCTATTCATTACTAATTAATCCCCAAGTCCTGATGATCTTCCCACTATAATCTCTCAAATATGTCTACTTCTTTTTACTGCTTCATCACCTTTATTTCTCACAGTTTCCTACCTGATCTCCCTGCTTTCATTCTTGATCCCTCCAAACTATTAACCACATGGGAGCCAGAATAACCATTTAAAATATGAAATTGATTCAGGTCAGTTTCTACCCAAAGACTTCCATGATTTCCCATTACTCTTAAGATAAAATCCTGAACCATTGAGATATTTCATTTCATGCCACGCTTCTCTTGGCTCTTTTCATACCAGCCATATGCTGTGTTTTTTATTCCTTGAACATGCCCTGCTTGTTCATGTCAGGACATTCAAACATGCCATTACCAGTGTTTGAAACCTTCCTTTTCCCTATCCCTAGCCTAGCTAATTCCTATGTCCTTCATATTTCAACATAAACTATTTCATCCTTAAGGAGGCTCTCTGTAAGGGTGATTCTCCTTTCTTCTTCCTCCTCTCCAGTACTTTTTATGTTCTTTCCTACCCTGCTCTATGTGTCAGAAAGCTGAGACATACCAACTGCCTCTCTGGGGCTTCTTTGCCCTCTAGTTCTGGCTAGGATGGCCAGTGGAAGCACTTGTAGGAGAGCCAAAGGAAAGAAGAGAGAGTTCAGGGTATTTCTTCCCTTGTTCCTTTCCTGCTCTGGCCCTGGGGTTCTAGGATCAACTGTGTCCTATTCTCAATGGTGCTATTATCTCTATGGTACATACCTCACCAGATGAGGTATATAATGGCTTCCCCATGACTGCTAGTCCCTAAGTGACACGACCTCCACTGCTGGTTTGCACAAGTCTGTTGACACTTCTGTAAACTGTCTTATTCTTTGAGTAGAATTCTGCTCAGACCCTGACTGATACACTATTCCTGAGTCATTGTTTTATGCTCCCAAGCCCTCTTTATTCTGAGATAACATTCTCAAACCAGGTAGAAAATAATTTGTTAATAGCTTACTTTTTACACTTGATTATAAGTCCCAAGTAGACAGAGTCAGTATCTGTCTTTTCACTGTTGTATCCCAGCATCTAGTACACTGCCTAGCTGTATCATTAAATATCCATTTATTGAACAAAAGAATGACATGGCACAATGATTTTGGAAATGAAGGGGACATGTAGGACATGAAGTGGTAGATCAAAGAAAACTGGTAAGTTTTCAGCAAAACCTTTTCATCCATTATAGCACACATGAAGTACTCACCCGAAATACTGTGTGTGAACACACTATAAATGATAAAGTGCTATTTTATATTATTTGAATACTTTTTAATGTTGCAATTAACTCCTCAGATTCTTTATGTTCAGCTTCTTGCTTTTTGCTGTAAGTTGCCCCCTGGGTTGGAGACAGCTGAGTTGGATGGATGACAGTAGAGCACATGGAAAGGAGAACGTACCAGACACTTGTCCTCTCTACAGAGCTGCAAAATGTCCTCAAATTCCAGCAGTGTTAAGATTTTCTGGGGCCAAAAAGAAAAAAAGCCATACAAGATACATACTTCTTAAGGAAACTGAATTTTCAGAGGAGAGTGGGATAAGTTTTTTAAAAATTGGTGAATATTTCAAATGAAATATTTCCCTTAATTAAATTTTAAAAACCTCTAGTTTAAGTATTGTACATAATTACCTTCAAGGAAAAATACCAACCCACAACAAAAATAAAGTTCTGAGACTCATGAATGAAAAAATATTAAGCCATCAATATTTAAGGAACTGACTTCTTAGGTATGTTGGATCCCATGCCAGAAGAATCCTTCTATAGGTCACACTGGTACCTCCTGGTCTATAGAAAGTCAAGTTTAGAAAGGCAGTACTTAATACTGTGAGAGAATGGATGTCAAATTCTTTCATTTTTTTGGCAAGTTTTTGTCAGGTTTCTTAGAAAAATACAGAGAGACTATGGGGATCATTAGAATTAGGAAATGCTAATATACAATCAGTGTTCCTTCACAAGAACACCCTTGTGGGGATACCCTATCTGTTGCATTTTACCAGATCTTTCCTGAGCTGAGTAGGAAAAACAGGAAAGCATGCAGGCACTCCAGTCTCCCACAGCTCTAACCATCTGCTGGCCCACTTGTTTTTTAACATACCACTAAGCTTCACACTGTTATTGGTCCCACATATCTCCAGCCATCCTCCAGGAAACCCAAAGGACCCATCTCACATGCACTGTCACCTGTTTCCTCAAGCCAGAATCCCACTCTACCTAGAATAGGTAGGATTCTCGGGTACCCTCAATCTATACACCATCTCTATGTGACTTCAGTGAATATTGCTGCTACAAGAACTATGGTCTCACATGACTGAGCTGCAAGAAAGCTATCAGACCTAGCTCAAGCCTTCTGTTTTGCAGCTGGGAAAGTCAGACCCACAGGAGCAAAATGATTTGCTTGGCCCTCAGAGTGAGAGAATGATAGGCAAATAGTGTTAGTTCTCCAGCTTGCCAGCAAGTCACTGAGTTTCCAAGCAAGTCAGTATATGGTCTGCAACTGGTAGCCTCCAATGTGGAAAGGGCCTATAACTTTGCCACGTGTTCAGAATAATCCATAAAACACATTCCCTTGATCTAATAGATGAAGTTTACTTTCTGCCTTTTCTTCCTCAATCTCTCTTTCCTCTCTTTTTTTTCCTCTCTCTCTCTTCACACCACTTCCTTCCTCTTTCCTCCATTTCTCCTCTTACTTTATCCAGATGTGAAAAATCTATACACTGAAAACTATAGAAAGCTTATGAAAGAAATTGAAGAAGACACAAAAAAACGGAAAAAGATTCCATGCTGCTGGATAGGAAGAACAAACATTGTTAAAATGTCCATACTACCCAAAGCAATCTACATATTCAATGCAATCCCTATCAAAATAACACCAGAATTCTTCACAGAGCTAGAACAAATTATCCTAAAATTTGTATGGAACCAGAAAAGACCCCGAATAGCCAAAGCAATCTTGAAAAAGAAAACCAAAGCAGGAGGCATCACAATCCCAGACTTCAAGCTATACTACAAAGCTATAATCACCAAGACAGTATGGTACTGGCACAAGAAAAAGACACTCAAATCAGTGGAACCAAAGAGAGAACCCAGAAATGGACCCAAAAACGTATGGCCAACTCATCTTTGACAAAGCAGGAAAGACTATCTAATGGAATAAAGACAGTCTCTTCAGCAAGTGGTGCTGGGAAAACTGGACAGTGACATGCAGAAAAATGAACCTGGACCATTTTCTTACACCATACACAAAAATAAATTCAAAATGGATGAAAAACTTAAATGTAAGATAGGAAGCCATCAAAATCCTCGAGGAGAAAGCAGGCAAAAACCTCTTTGATCAAGCCCGTGGCAACTTCTTAATATGTTCCGGAGGCAAGGGAAACAAAAGCAAAAATGAACTATTGGGACTTCATCCTAATAAAACCTTCTGCACAGCAAAGGAAACAATCAGCAAAACTAAAAGGCAACTGACAGAATGGGAGAAGATATTTGCAAATGATGTATCAAAAAAAGGGTTAGTATCCAAAATCTATAAAGAACTTATCAAACTCAACACCCAAAAAACAAATAATCCAGTGAAGAAATGGGCAAAAGACATAAATAGACACTTCTCCAAGGAAGACATACAGATGGCCAATCAACACATGAAAAAATGCTCAACATCACTCATCATCAGGGAAATACAAATCAAAACCACAAGGAGATACCACCTCACACCTGTCAGAATGGCTAACATTAACAACTCAGGCAACAACAGGCATTGGTGAGGATGCGGAGAAAGAGGATCTCTTTTGCCCCGTTGGTGGCAATGCAAGTTGGTGCAGCCACTCTAGAAAAACAGTACGGAGGTTCCTCAAAAAACTAAAAATAGAACTACCTACTACCCAGCAATTGCATTACTAGGCATTTATCTACGGGATACAGGTGTGCTGTTTCGAAGGGACACATGCACCCCCATGTTTATAGCAGCACTATCAACAATAGCCAAAGTATGGAAAGATCCCAAATGTCCATCGATGGATGAATAGATAAAGAAGAAGTGGTATATAAATACAATGGAGTATTACTCGGCAATCAAAAAGAATGAAATCTTGCCATTTACAAGATGGATGGAACTGGAAGATATTATGCTAAGTGAAATTAGTCAGAGAAAGACACAAATCATATGACTTCACTCATATGAGGACTTCAAGAGACAAAACAGATGAACATAAGGGAAAGGAAACAAAAATAATATAAAAACAGGGAGGGGGACAAAACAGAAGAGACTCATAAATATGGAGAACAAACTGAGGGTTACTGGAGGGGTTGTGGGAGGGGGGATGGGCTAAATGGGTAAGGGGCATTAAGGAATCTACTCCTGAAATCATTGTTTCACTATATGCTAACTAATTTGGATGTAAATTTTAAAAAATAAAAAATAAAATTAGAAAAAAAGAAAGAAAGAAAGAAAGAAAGAAAGAAAGAAAGAAAGAAAGAAAGAAAGAAAGAAAGAAAGAAAGAAAGAAAGAAAGAAAAAAAAGACCAAAAAAAATCAGAATAGGTTCATTGAAGGGCACATTAGTTTAAGCATCCAACTCTTGATTTCAGCTCATGTCACGATCTCATGGTGGTGAGATCAAGCCCTATGTTAGACTCCACACTGAGCCTGGACCCTGCTTAAGATTCTCTCTCTCCCTCTGCTCCTCTTCCATTTGTCCATGCACATGCATGCACAATTTCTCCTCTCTCTCTCTCTCAGAAAAAAGATTGGTTCATTGAAAACAATTTGGAAAATGCAAAAAACCCACAAAATGTAATCTATAATCTCACCACATGGAGAGAAAACAGTTGGTATACTTTCTTCTAGACATTCTTCTATATGAATCTGGATTTATATGTGTGTTGTGTCAGCTTGAATCTCAACTGAGCACTTTGGAGTCAGTAGGCCCTGGATACCAACAAAGAGATGTGAAGTAAAGAAAACCAATAGAACTCTTTGTAAGTACATATAAGACAGTGCCAGGGCCTCCTGGGCACAGGAGGTGAGACTGAATTGTGCAAATACAGGCAATCACAACCACTCATAAGGCCTCATTTGCATTCATAGGCTACACTAGTGAAGCTTAGAGAAATTCAACCCACAAACACATTACAAAATCAACATCATACACTATATACAGTTTTGTATCCTGCACTTTTAATTTTTATCAAGTGGTATTTCACATCACAAAAATACTTTAAAAACATACAGTGGCTGTTCAACCATACCATTTGATATGAACAATTACACAAAGACCAGGATGACCACAGAAATGGGTTTCAGGCATTGACACTTTCACTTGAGCCTCTGAGTGAAGGCTCCAGAGTGACAGAGGAATACTTTTTCTCTTCTTAAACGAAGTTGGCCTATAAATATTAGATGGTATGTTTGCCTTTATAAGCAAAAATTGATTCATAAAGGAGCTTAGGAGCATCATACAATTATTTCTCTGTATTGTCCAACGCTTTCATGGGGCTTACATCAATATTCCCTGATGGTCTTTGATGATGCATTTTAGTATCTGCAATGTTGTTGGTCCAAATTTCTTTGCCCTTTATCCCTACAGAATATGCTGGTCTTGTTAAATAAATGTTATCTTAGCACTTGAAAAAAAATGAAATTTCTGATCTTTAAAAATGCTTATCTAAATTATTCTCATTGTTGGGGTGCCTGGGTAGCTCATTTTGGTTAAGCATCCGATTTCAGCTCAGGTCATCAACTCATTGTTAGTGAGTTTGAGCCTTGCATCAGGCTCTGTGCCACCAAAAGAGCCTGGAGCCTGCTTTGGATTCTGTGTCCCTCTCTCTCTGCCCCTCCCCCACTCGTACTCTGTCTCGTTCTCTGTCAAAAATAAACATCAAAATTTTCTTAAATAAATAAATTATTCTCATTGTTTCCTCACTCAAGTTTCTTATTACCAACTATTTGTATGATGTGTAGATAAATTGCTTTTATTTTAAACCCTATTCAAAAAGTAGAAAGAAGAGCCAACTAAAAAATATAAAATGAAAACAGGAAAGCTTGAATCTTAGGGTAGCATCTGTGCACATATGTGTTGCTCAGTGACCGTGCCATTGCTGAGCTCACAAATCACACACCTTGCAGCTTGCTCTTGCCACTCTGACTCCCCCAAAACTTCTCCTATTCTGTTTTGTTTTAATACTTTCTTTTTTAGAACAGTTTTAGGTTCACAGCAAAATTGGGCATAAAGTTCAGATTTTTCCCATATACCCCTTACCTCCACACATGCATAGCCTCCCTCATTATCAACATCCCCCACCAGAGAGGTAGGTGCATTTGTAGCAATCAATGAACCTACACTGACATATCATAATCACTAAATCCATAGTTTTAGGTTAGGGTTCACTTGGTGCTCTGAATTCTGTGGGTTTGCACAAATATACAATGACATTTATCCACCATTATGTATCATGCAGAATAGTTTTACTGCCCTAAAAATCCTCTATGCTCTGCCTATTCATCTCTCCCTTCATCCTAACCCCTGGAAAGCATTAATCTTTTTACTGTCTCCATAGTTTTGCCTTTTCCAGAAGGTCATATAGTTTAAATCATATAGCATGTAGCTTTTTCAGACTGGATTCTTTCACTTAGTAATATGCATTTAAGGTTTCTCCATGTCTTTTCATGGCTTGATACATCATTTCTTTTTTTTTTCTTGCATGATTTTATTTAAATTTGTTAGTCAACATACAGTGTAGTATTGGGTTTCAGGAGTAGAATTTAGTGATAGCTCGTTTCTTTTTAGCACTGCATAACATACCACTGTCTGGATGCACCCAAAATTTTTTAAATTTTAATTCCAGTATGGTTAACATACAGTGTTATATTAGTTTCAGGTATACAATATAATAATTCAACAA
The DNA here is from genome assembly GCF_018350175.1 of Felis catus. Lineage (NCBI taxonomy): Eukaryota > Metazoa > Chordata > Mammalia > Carnivora > Felidae > Felis > Felis catus. The sequence goes on from NC_058372.1 coordinate 77,508,590, forward strand.
TTCTATACATTACTTAGTGCTCATCACAGTAAGGTACTCTTAATATTTTTCACTTATTTCGCCCATCCCCACACCCACCTCCCCTCTGGTAACCAGCAGTTATCCATAGTTGAAAGTGTTTTTTGGTTTGTCTCTTTTCTCTTTGTTCGTTTGTTTTTTTCTTAAATTCCACATGTGAGTGAGATTATAGGGTATTTGACTTTCTCTGACTGCTTAATTCTCTTAGAATTGTATTCTCTAGATCCACCTATGTTGTTGCAAATAGCGAAGTTTCATTCTTTTTTATGGCTGAATGATAATCCATTCTATATATACCACATCTTTTTTATCCATTTATCTACTGATGGACATTTGGGCTGCTTCTATATTTTGTCTATTGTAAATAATGCTGCAATAAACACAGGTGTGCATATATCTTTTTGAATTACGTTTTCATAAACTTTGGGTAAATACCCAGCAGTGTAATTACTAGATCATAGGGTAATTCTATTTTTCATTTTTTAATTAATTTTTCTTTATTCTCAAGTTAGTTAACACACAATGTAGTCTTGGCTTCAGGAGTAGAACCCAGTGATTCACCACTTACATATAAACCCAGTGCTCCTCCCAACAAGTGCCCTCCCTAATGCCCATCACCCATTTAACCCACTCCCTGACCCCACCACCCCTATCAACCCTTAGTTTGTTTTCTGTATTTAAAAGTCTCTTGTGGTTTGCCTCCCTCTTTGTTTTTATCTTATTTTTTCCTTCCCTTCCCCTGTGATCATCTGTTAAGTTTCTCAAATTCCACATATGAGTGAAATCATATAATGCCTTTCTCTGACTGACTTATTTCGCTTGGCACAAGCCAAGTTCCAACCATGTTGTTGCAAATGGCAAGATTTCATTCTTTCTCATAGCCAAGTAGTATTCCATTGTATATATAAAACCACATCTTCTTAATCCATTCATCAGTTGATGGACATTGGGCTTTCTCCATAATTTGGCTATTGTTGATAGCACTGCTATAAACAGTGCACGTGCTCCTTTGAATTAGCATTTTTGTATCCTTTGGATAAATACCCAGTAGTGCAATTGCTGGGTTGTAGGGTAGCTCTATTTTTAATTTTTTGAGGAACATCCACACTGTTTTCCACAGTGGCTGCACCAGCTTGCATTATCACCAACAGTGCGTGAGGGTTTCCTTTTCTCCATATCCTCACCAACATTTGTTGTTTCTTGTGTTTTTTTATTTTAGCCATTCGAACAGATGTAAAGTAACATCTCATTGTGCTTTTGATTTGCATTTCCCTGATAATGAGTGATGTTGAGCATGTTTTCATGTATCTGTTGGTCATCAGTACGTCTTCTTTAGAGAAATATCTGTTCATCTCTTCTCCCCATTTTTAATTGGATTATATGGTTTTCTGGTGTTGAGTTTTATGAATTATTTATATGCTTTGGATATTATCCCTTAATCAGATATGTCATTTGCAACTATTTTCTCCTATTCAGTAGATTGTCTTTTAATTTTGTTGTTTGTTTACTTTTCTGTGCAGAAGTTTTTATTTTGATGTAGTTCCAATAGTTTATTTTTGCTTTTGTTTCCCTTGCCTCAAGAAACAGATCTAGAAAAAATGTCGCTATTGGCAATGTCAAAGAAATTATTGCCTGATGTCTCCTAGCATTTTTCTGGTTTCAGGTATCACATTTAGGTCTCTAATCCAATTTGAGTTTATTTTTGTATACGATGTAAGAAAGTGGTCCATTTTCATTTTTTGCATGTAGCTGTTCAGTTTTCCCAACACCATTTATTAAAGAGACTTTTTCCCATTACATATTCTTGCCTCTTTGGTCGAAGATTAATTGACCACATAATCGTGTGTTTATTTCTGGGCTCTCTATTCTGTTGCATTGATTTACATGTCCACTTTTGTGCTAGTACCATACTATTTTGATTACTACAGCTTTGTGGTATATCTTGGAATCTGGGATTGTGATTCTTCCACTTTTGTTCTTTTTTCAAGACTGCTTTGGTTATTTGGGGTCTTTTATGGTTCCATACAAATTTTAGGATTATTTGTGCTGGTTCTATGAGAAACGATGTTGATATTTTGATAGAGATTGTATTAAATATGTAGATTGCTTTTGGATTATAGACATTTTAATAATATTTGTTCTTCCAATCTATGACCATGGAATATCTTTCCATTTGTTTGTGTCATCTTCAATTTCTTTCATCAATGTTTTATAGTTTTCAGAGTACAAGTCTTTCTCCTCCTTGGTTAAGTTTATTCCTAGGTATTTTATTATTTTTGGTACAGTTGTAAATGGGATTGCTTTTCTTTTTTATTATTGACTTACTTTGAGAGAGAGAGAGAGAGTGTGAGTAGGAAGGACCAGAGAGACAGGAGGACAGAGGATCTAAAGTGGGCTCTGTGCTGACAGCAGCAAGCCCAAGGGAGGGCTTGAACTCACGGACTGTGAGTGAGATCATGACCTGAGCCTAAGACAGACATTTAACCGACTGAGCCACCCAGGCACGCCAGGACTGCTTTATTAATTCCTCTTTCTGCTGCTTCATTATTAGTATATAGAAATGCAACAGATTTCCATATGTTGATTTTGTACCCTGCAACCTTACTGAATTCATTTATCAGCTTTAGGGTTTTCTATATATAGTATCATGTCATCTGCAAATAGTAAAAGCTTTACTTCTTCCAAACCAATTTTGATCCCTTTTATTTCTTTTTCTTGTCTGAGGGGTGTGCCTAGGACTTCCACTACAATGTTGAATAAAAGTGGTGAGATTGGACATCCTTGTCTTGTTCTTGATCTTAGGGGGAAATCTCTCAGTTTTTCACCATTGAGTGTGATGTTAGCTGTGGACTTTTCATATATGGTCTTTGTTATGCTGAGGTATGTTCCCTCTAAACCTACTTTGTTGAGGATTTTTTATCATGAATGGATGTTGTAATTTGTCAAATGCTTTTTCTGCCTCTTTTTAAATATTCATATGGTTTTTATCCTTTCTCTTATTGATGTGATATATCACATTGATTTACAAATTTGAACCACCCTTGAATCCCAGAAATAAATCCCACTTGATCATGGTGAATTATTTTTTTAATGTATTCTAGGATTTGGTTCACTAATATTTTGCTGAGGATTTTTGCATCTATGTTCATCAGAGATATCGGCCTATAGTTCTCTTTTTTGTAGTGTCTTTATATCCAGTTTTGATATCAAGGTAATGCTGGCTTCATAGAATGAATTTGGAATTATTTTCTCTTTTATTTTTTGAATCATTTGAGAATAGATATTAACTCTTCTTTAAATATGTGGTATAATTTATCTGTGAAGCGATCTGGTCCTGGACTTTTGTTTGTTGAGAGTTTTTTCATTACTAATTCAATTTCATTGCTGGTAATTAGGCTGTTCTAATTTTCTATTTTTTCCTGATTCAGGTTTGTGGGGTTACATGCTTCTAGGAATTTATCCATTTCTTCTTGGCTGTCATATTTCTTGGCATACAACTTTTCATATTTGTCATGATATTCTCTTACAATCCTTTGTATTTCTGTGGTGTCGGTTGTTATTTGTCTTCTATCATTTATTTTGTTTGAGTCCTCTCTCTCCTTTTCTTTAAAATCAATTTTGATGATCTTTTCAAAGAGCCAGTACTTAAGTTCATTGATCTGTTCTTTTTTTTTTTTTTTTTTTTTTTTTTTTTTTAGTTTCTATTTCATTTATTTTTTCTCTACTCTTTATTATTTCTTTCTTTCTACTGATCTGGGTTTCTGTTTGTTCTTCTTTCTACCCCCTTTAAGTGTAAGGTCAGATTATTTGAGAATTTTTTTCTTGCTTCTTGAGGTAAACCTATATTGCTATAAACTTCCTTCTTAGAACTGCTTTTGCTGCATTGGAGTGTTTAGTCCATTCACTTTTAAAGTAATTATTAATAGGTATGTACTTATTGCCATTTGTTGCTTGTTTTATGGTTGTTTTGTAGTTCTTCTCTGTTCTTTTCTTTCCGTTCTCTCTACTCTCATGGTTTGCTGGCTTTCATTAGTGGTATGCTTGGATTCCTTGTTTTTTATTTTCTGCATATCTATTACTGTTTTCTGATTTGTGATTATCATTAAGTTTATATATAACAACTTCTGCGTATAGTACTCTATATTAAGTTGATGGTCACTTCAGATTGAACTCATTCTTTACTCCTCTCCCCTCCATGTTTTAGGTGTATGGTGTAACACTTTACATCCTCCTATTTTACAAATCCTTTGACTGATTTTTATAGATATACTTAATTTTGATGCTGTTGTGCTTCTTACTTTTCTTACTCTTACTTATGGTCTTTCCTTTCCACGCAAATAATTCCCTTTAATATTTTTTGTAGGGCTGGTTTAGTGGTCATGAATTCCCTTAACTTTTGTTTATCTGACTGTAGAGCAGTAAGACTGGGAAATTACTTTTTTAAATGTTTATTAATTTATTTTGAGAGAGCGAGCATGCAAGCAAGGGAATGGCACAGAGAGGGAGAGAGAGAATCCCAAGCAGGTTCCACACTGAGCTTAGAGCCTTATGTGGGTCACAATCCCACAACTATGATATCATGACCTGAGCCAAGATCAAGAGTCAGGTGCCCAACTGACTGAGACATCCAGTCGTTCCTGTCTGGGAAACTCTGTATCTCATTTTCTATTCTGAATGGTAGTCTTGTTGGATAGAGTGTTCTTCGCTTTAGATTTTTCTCTTTGAGCACTTCTGGCTTGTAATGTTTCTGCTGAAAAATCAGCTGATAGCTTTATAAGGTTTTCTTCATATGTAACTATACTTTTGCCATTTTAATTACTAGGTATCTTGGATTGATTTTGTCAGGGGCTTTCTGTGCCTCCTAGATCTGGACTTCTGTTTTCTTCCCCAGATTCAGGAAGTTTTCAGCTATTTTTATGTCAAGTAATGTTTTTCTCTTTCTCTATCTCTTCTGGGATCCCTATAATGCAAATACTATTATACTTTATGATGTTGCTGAGTTTCCTAGGATTATTTTCATTTTAGTACCTTTTTTTGTCTCTCCTGTTCAGTTTGATTGCTTTATATTACTCTGTCCTCCAGGTCACTGATCTGTTATTCTGTTTCCTCTAGTCTATTATTTATTCCATCTAGTATATTTTTAATTTCAGTTATTGACTTCTTTATCTGTTTATTTTTTTATGTTTTCTATCTTTTTGTTAATGGTCTCACGGAGGTCCTCCACTCTTTTCTCAAGTCCAGTGAGTATCTTTATGATCATTACTTTAAATTCTCAGTCAGGTATATGAGTTATCTTCATTTAGCTCTCTTGCTGTGATTTTGTCCCATTATTTCATTTGGGACATATTACTCTGTTTCTTCATTTTACCCAACTCTCTATATCTGGTTCTATGTGTTAGAAGACTGAGATATGTCTGCTGCTCTTGAAAGCAGTGGTCTTACGAAGAGGAGGTCCTGTAGTGCCCTGCAGTTCAATGTCCCCTGTTCACCAGAACCTGGCGCTTCAAAGTATCTCCTATGTGTGTTGTGTGTGCCTTACTACTGTGGCTGAGCCACTTTTGCCTTCAGTCCAGTCATCGGAAATGGCTCTCTTTACCTTGTGGGCAGAGTTTTGTCCCTGTGTTGCTAGTGGGCCAGTCTGGGACTGCCTTGACTTGACTTGAGTCAGACCAGGAATTTGCCAGAGATGCAGCAGCACTGAACTGTAGAGCACTTTCCCTGCATTGTCCCCTGAGAAGCTTTCACTGGTGAGTGGGGCCTGCAGTCAGACCAGCTGTCAGCCCCCAGCCCACTTCTGGGGCTGCAGTCAGACTGTTATGTGTGTTTATCTTCCCTTCTTTCCAAGTCAGACATCACTTTGGAGTGGTTCTGACCTCTGCCGGGACTGCCTACACACTGCCAAGCTTGTGGCACCACTTTGGATGGGCTTCAGTCAAGGGCATGTTCGAGTGGGCAGGTTGGCAAGAGAACACAGAGGCAGGATGTGCAGTGTGACCAAAATGTGTGCAGGTCTGCTGTGGGAGGCTACCTGGAGTGAAGGCTTGGCTAGAAGAGGCACATCCACAAGAGAACATAGGTATGGGGCACATTGTTAGCAAGCTGGTTGAAGAGTGAACATGCTGAGTTCCTGCAGGTGTCTGTGTATCTAGGTTGGGAAGTAAGGGAGGGAAATAGCAACTGCCAACAATTTTGTTCTTGGAGAAGTCTCCTAAAGATTCCTTCCCCTCCAGAAAATGCTCTGAGATTAGTAAAAAATAAAAATCTCCTTCCCATATACCCAGGCATTTTTCAAACTGCTGCTTCTATGCTGTATCTCCATGGGGCTGTTTGTTGTGCTGTCTTTTAAGGGGAGGGACTCAGTTTCCTATTACCCTCTCAGCTCTCCCAGAGCTAAGCCTGATGGTTTTTAAAGTTCCAAGTGTTAAGCCCAGCTGATTGTTAGATCTCTTGAAATTATGCTTCTCTGGTGTTCAAAGCCAAATGTTATGGAGACTTGTCTTCCCCATGTGGTTTCCTCATTCCTGGGGTGCCTGACGTGAGGTCTGTTTCTTTCCCATCCCCACACTTGCAATGTCCCTCCTTTCTGTGGACAGTGCCTCAGGTCTGTTTAGCTCCTAGCTGCATCTCTGCCCTTCTTACCGTCTTCAGTGTGGCCTCTTTTCTATATTTAGCACGGAGAGTCTGGTTTTCCAATCTTCGGGTCATTTTCTGAGTTATTTACACCAATGTGGGTATCATCTAGTTGTATCCATGGAACAAAGTGAAGTTAGAGTCCTCCTACTCCACATCTTCGCTGGAAGTAGATGGACCACAATTTATTTAACGTATTTAATGATTCACCTACTGAAGGACATCTTGGTTGTTTCCAAGTTTTGATAATTGTGAGTAAAGCACTTATGTGAAGTTTTTTGTGTAGACATAGTTTTCAGTTTTTCAAGGTAGATATCAAGGAACTCAGTTGCTGGATCATATAGTAAGAGTATGTTTAGTTTTGGAATAAAATGCCAAACCACCCTCCAAAGTGGTTGTATCATTTTGCATTCTCTCCAGCAGTGAACAAGAGTTCCTAATGCTTCACATCCTTGCCAAAATTTGATTTTTTTTAGTGTTCTTGGATTTTGATCATTCTAATAGGTGTGCAGTGCTCCTAGTTTTGTTTTGTTTTGTCTTTTGTTTTTGTTTGCTATTTGTTGAATTAACTGTTGATAAATTAAAATATGTCCACAAATGGGCATTAGTCTAGAGTTCCTTTGCCAACCATGTGTATTAACCACACAAGTGAACACTGCCCAACAGGATCCCATTAAATATCTTTATTAATAATCTTCACTGATGGCTTAATGTCAACATTTATGTTGTGACTGTTATTAAATTTGTGGGATGTGTCAGAATCTGAACTTAGAAACCATAAAAACGTTTTTAAAATATTGTGAGAAAAATATAATATTGTGAGATAAAAACCTATTATACAATCTTAGAAGAATGAGTAGATTGATAAAATATCCAATATCAACACATTTGGTAAGTGCTTAGAGATGTCAGGAAAATAAAAGGATAGGATCAATAAGAAACAAACAACAACAACAACCACCAAGTACTGACTTTCCTGTACCCAAGCCCTAAGATCACCCAAATATAAAGCCTGGCTATGTTGTCTGGGAAGCACACATAATTCATAAGGAGAGTGTAATATTGTATTAGAATCAGTATTAGAAGTTATATCTGTGCAACCACTGAGCCTACCTAGCTTTTTCTGTCTCAAATATCCCCAGAGAGGTCTCTTGCCTGTCCCTTCCTGTGCTGAATTTACCTTTCCTATTTAGTTTATACCTTAGGCACATCCTGTGCTAGACAGTCTAGCACACACTGCTCCCCACCAAAAACACAAGCCCCTCATGTGAGCCCATATTTCACGTGGAGGAAGACAACATGAGCACAGGAAGTCATCCAAATTGATGTGAAGGAAGAACATTCTGCAATTAGATGAGTTCCTTGGGACAATGGTATCACTGAAATAACAGGAAAAGCTAAGTATAAAGGAGACTTGGGAAGAAATACCATGTGTTATAGGAGAAAGAGCCAATGAATGGGATATTAGAGGTGTCAACATCTAAGACAGGAATGCACCAATGTTTGGCCATGACACAACATCCAGACAAAAGATGAACAGTGACTGGTCAAAAGACCCAATTGTGGTACACGAGTCAGAAAGGATCAGTAACTGCAGCAGAGTAAGTTGTGGCCTTTGAAAGTTCCGATTCAGTTAAGTGTGAAAATATTGGAGAATGTCTAATTTGAAGCCAATTCTCTTCAATCAAGAGGACTTGCCCAACAAACTGAAGGAGCAAACCCCTTTTTGTGCCTTCTGGATCCTTTCCCGAAACTACAGTTTGCAATTACTAATCATGGTAAGTACTAAGGTAACCTGTGGAAAATTCAAACAGGATCAAACCTCTGCAGGTTCCAGTAAGAAGGAAGTCTTGGTAGCCTGTTGTGATAGGCAGAATTCTAAAGCTGTCCCCCAAGATCCCTCCTCTTGGCTTTTCAGTCAAATGCTAATCCAGTACTGTTGCGGGAGGATTTTTCAGGTGGAATTAAGATTACTAGTCAGTTTACCTTAAAATAAAAAGATTATCTTTGATTATCTAAGTGGGTCTAATATGATATGTGAGCCCTTACAGCCAAAGAGATGAAAAGGGCTTGATCCAATGTTACTGGCTTTGTAGACGGCGGTAGAGGCCACAAGCCAAGGAATATGGGCAGCCTCTAGAATCCAAGATTGAACTTTGACGAACAGGATAAGGACTTCAGTTGTACAACAACAAGGAACTGAATTCCATCAACAATCTGAATGAGCCTGGGAGGGAATTCATGCTCTGAACCTCCAGAGAAGAACACAGCTCTGCCAACACTATGAATTCAGCCTTGTAAAACCAGGAGCAGAGAAGGTATCTGAGCCAACTCAGATTTCTGACCTACACAACTGTGAGAGTGTAAGTTTTTGTTTTCAAGCAATAAAGTTTGTAGTAATTTGTTACAGCAGCAATAGAAAATTAATACATCTGACTTGTCTACACTGACAGAAAATTAAAGTTTATGGTTATTTCTTGATTATAAAAGAAATATGTTTTATAGGAAATTCAGAAAAGATGAAAGAGTGAACACCAGATTCTTCACAGCAATAAGTTGAGATCCATTAACACCATTTTGGAGTTAACATTTAAATCAATCCCCACTGGTCTGCACCACATGCCCAAGTTCTAACTGGTAAAGACAAAGGAATCAAATAAGAAACAAGTTAGAATTTTTATTTCATAACTACCAAAATATAGAGTTCTTTGGTAAATTTGGATTCCAAAGTTCATCTCCAAAACTAAAGTTAAATGAAAGCATCTTAGCTCTCTGTTGGAATTTGAGTCTTGAGAATCTCATAGCTCTGAAGTGGTCACCCAATCAGGTGGGGATACATGGAGAATGAGAAGATCCCCTCCTTGGAGAGGTTCTTTTCTGGATGGTTGGCTAATGGAGACTAGGAGGCTAAGAGTCACTGTGGTTGAGCACAAGGATATTCAAAAGAGAGAGAGAGAGAGAGAGAGAGAGAAGGAGGGAGATGGGGTGGGTAGGAGAGAGATTCCTATCACAACACATGTGCTGAGGAAACTGATGGTATGCCTAGCCTAGGGGTCTACTACCTTCTCTTTTCCCCCAGAAGGAATATAAAAAACATCCACTGATACCTGAGCATGTACTTTTGGGTTTCAAAGCCCTTCCACACACTCAAGTGTATTAGTTAGAATTCTCCAGAGAAATATAAAATCTTTCATACACATACATGAAGAGATTTATTGGCTTATGCAGTTGTGAGGGCTGTCAGGTCCAACAAGCTGGAAATTGAGGAGATTGTTATATTCTTGAGGCAGAATTCCTTCACCTTCAAAAAATCTGTTTTTGCTTTTAGGGCCATCAACTGATTGGATCAGGCCCACCCATTCTGTTAAGTGTAATCTCCAACTCATCTACATCTGACTGTAGATGCTAACTAACCACATCTACAAAATCCTTCACAGCCACATCTATTCTAGTGTTTGACCAAACTATTGAATGCCAGAGCCTAGCCAAGTTGACACATAAAATTTTCACCACACTTATCAACCACCCTCAAAAAATCTCTTCTAAATGCATTCAATACTAAAAATCCAGTTCTATTTCATATGTGCACATAAATTATTTGGCTATTTATTTAGAACTGTGGAACTAAATAAAATAACTTCTTAGTGATTTTGCCTATATATGATATTGATAGGCTGACAACTTATACCAGCAACTGATTTTGCCTTTATGGCACTTGGATGGTCCTGTTAAAAAATATTAATTTTTCCTGTTCATATGTCAAAGTCCAGCTTAGACATTACCCTAGAAAAAGAGTTTTCTTGGATATTCCAGATGCAATTATTCTCCTTGTTTCTTATGCCAACCTCTATCATTTTATTGAGGCTTTGTTGATATTAAAGTCATTGGGATATGTGTTTCCTCTGACACTGGATTATAAGATAACACATATGATGAAGGCTTAACATGAGCTGAGCAAGAGTGCCTGCACCACATAGTAAGCAGATAGTTAATAAGCATGTACTCTTTCCTTACTTCTGGAAGGAAGCAGTGTCTAATTTATCTTTGAAGAGTTCTATGACACCAGCAGCGCCATGCATGTGCTCAGAAGCACCTGTCAAAATGGATTGTGTTTAATTCAAAATCATCAGATTCCAAATGAACTAAAAGTCACATCATGTCTTAAATATATGAACACAAGCTCAATTTTTTATAGATTATATTTTTAACGTAAACTAAAAATGTCATATTTAATTGAGTACTTGACCCACTGCAATAATAGCCGTTGCACTGACCATAGTGGTATTAGTACCTTACCTAAATTCATCAATGCACCACATGTGTTTATCATACTCCCTTCACCCTCCCAAAACATCATTTGATTCATAAAAATTATAGCTATTCTGGGGGCGCCTGGGTGGCTCAGTCGGTTGGGCGTCGGACCTCAGCTCAGGTCATGATCTCACGGTTTGTGGGCTCGAGCCCCGCATCGGGCTCTGTGCTGATAGCTCAGAGCCTGGAGTCTGCTTCAGATTCTGTGTCTCCTTCTCTCTCTGCCCCTCCCCCACTTGTGTTCTGTCTCTCTCTGTCTCTCAAAAATAAATAAATGTAAAATATATTTTTTTAATTATAGCTATTCAGCGCTTCTTCAACAAGAACAGACTAGCATACATAACTTTCCCTTAATGTCACATATATCAGATCCCATACTGCAATTATTTGCAACCAAAAATATTTTTTCCACTTTTACATACTGAAATGTAGAAAAAAATCCTGCTGCTAACAAATAAAATGTAATTTGTTTCTATATTTAAATTTTTTTTTTCTAACCTGTTCCTGTTAGAGTCCTTGTTTTGCCTTCTTCTATGAGGGTAACCCTTTTCTATGTCTTGGTAGCCTCAGCGGCTCTCCTGCCTCCCAGACCTACATCTTCAACTACCCACAGTGTACTCCTCCTTGAACATCCATCTGTCTCCATCTGTGAAACCCTTCATCTTCTCAGAGAGAAACAGTGTCCCCAAGTTACTAATGTCATCACTAACCACTAATGCTATCACCCTTCCCTGGGTTACCCAGACTCGTTCAGCCTTAACAACCCAGGCATTACCTTCTGTTCTTTCCTCTCACTGACATCATCAGTGTTCATCACATCTATTCCATTATTTATTTCCAGTTTCTCTCAGTTCTATCTTCCTTTTTTCATACCACCTTGCATATACTGGATTCTTAGTCACTCCACACATTAGCTATTGTAACAGTACCTAAACTATTCCTAAGACAGCAATTTCATCACATTGTTCTTGTCCCAAAACTTCAATGACTTCTAAATGCCAAGATAAAGTCTTTATGTATTTCCTCTCTTCAAATTCCACTAGAACTTGGTATAAACCTGTGTTTCTCCTAATAATCTCCTTCAAAGATCAATTTTTCTTTATTCTACACATTCCCTTTCTATCCTTGTACATTCAGCTCAAATTTCTTCTTCCTCCTAAAGCCTTCTTTTGCCCACCCAGCTGGAAAAGGCTTCTTTCACAAAATTTAGTGTTTATTCCACTCATTTAGCAATAATTATTTATTATCTTATCTGCTGTGGTTCAGGCTGTTACTGTTAACTTAAATTTCTTCCTGTGTATCTTGTTTCTCCAATTGGAATGCAAATGCTAAGTCTGAGGAACAGCAGGGAAGTGGAGATTTAAATTTCCCTGTATCCTTTACATACTTAGCCTGGTATTTGGCACATATGTAGACACTAAATAAATAAATACTGTTCTTTTTTTCATTATCTTCTTTATTGCTATTAAATATGCTGGTATCAGAAACTAAAATATCCTCAATATTTGGCTGGGTTTGAGTAACAAAGTAATAGAGGAGGAAACAAGCTAATCCATTTTCTCCCTTATGTACTGTCTGCTGTTTTTGAACCAAAGAATTTTGCTCATATTATGAATGTGAGTGTGAAAGCAGACCCAGACATTGCATCACAAATTTCTCATTAACCATCTCTAAGAAGCACAGCATGCTGATGACGTCTTATTCATCAGAAGTATTTCCTGGAGAAAAAAATCTGCACCATTTATGTACCCCTGTCTTTTATTTTGGAACATGGAATGTTGGCCTTTGCACACTTGCAGGAATTTGTCATGATAAATGATGCCAATCACCAGCTTTATTAATGTCATAAATGGAATGAGATAGCTCCTCACAAAGCAAAGAACAATGGTCAAAACTGTCCTCTGCTCATTACAGCCCCTTTTGAAAAATTTACCACACAATTATCCATTTGTGCTCCACTCCTCTAGGTGATGGGGATGGTATGGGCTTTAGTTCTACTAATCACTTCCAGCTGATGCTCTCAGTCTCCCGGAGTTGTCACACACCATGTTTGGCAGTGTATCAGAGCAGTAGGAAGGGAAAGATCACAAAATCTGAGTTGGAAAGACTATCCAGGTCTGAGTTGTGATTTGTTATGGGCTGAATTGTGTCCCTTACCCTCCAAATTCATATATTCAAACCATAACTCAGTAACGCCAAACTCCAAAAGTGACTATATTTGGAGATAGCATCTTTAAAGACATACTTAAGTTTAAAATGTGGTCTTTGGGTGGACTCTATTCCAGTACAACTGGTGTTTTTATAAGAAGAGGAGATTAGGACATAGACATTTGAAGGGAGAAGACTACCTGAATCCACAGGAAGGTGGTCATCTACAAGGCAAGGAGGGAGGTCTCAGAGGAAACCAACCCTGCTGATACCTCAATCTCAGTCTTCTCATCTCCAGAAGTATGAGACGATAAATTACTATTTAAGCTAGCTAATCTGCATTATTTTGTTATAGGGGCCCAGGAAACTAACACATGATCCAAAGGAAAAAAATAGACAAGCAACTAAAGCTTTATATTGGTTTGTTTGCTTTGAATCTATAGAAGGGCATTATGAAATTCTTATTAACAATACAAATTTCCTTGATGTCTGAAACCTCAGTGAGTCTTGGAGTCCTTCCAGGAAAGTTAGAGTGTAGGACTATGGAAGGAAGCAGGAATTGCCACCAGCACTCTGGCTTTCATTGCCTTTCAGGGTCCTCAAACTCTATCATCCCAAACGCACACCAAAAAGACTTTGTTTTTATTTTTTTTCTTTTTCCACTGCACAACATGTAAGGATCGCATCAGTGATTCTCTTCTTTTAACTCCTGAGCACCATAGCCCAATCATAATAAGAAAGAAATAAACCTTGTTAACTCAAAGCATCATTCTGTTAGCAAAGCTGACTCACAGTTTTACCTAATGTAACAGAACCTTGTCTCTAGTAATACATGGGGTCCAAATGTCTATATGGAGTGATTCCCAAGGGTTACAATTTATGGGTTTTTCGACAATAAGAATTTATCGAAATGATCTTATTAATGTGAAGTGATGTGAGTGCATGTGTTTATAATATTGTACTTTTCTTTCTTTTTAGTTTTTGTTCAAAATAATTTTAGACGACTAAGCCTACCCTCCCTAGTTAAAAATGTATATGGATTACTTTACATACATTGTTCTATCCAGGGCTCTGATACCTTCTTTGCTCCCTCCTTGCTAAATATTTGGAAATAAATTCCAAACAGTGTCCAGGATACACAGTCTGCCCTAGAATGAAGCCTCTTCACTGTATTCCTCACTGCCTGAGTTGGAAGGTTTTGCATTCCTGATTGTGAACAATCCCTACTGTGTTAGTTTATTTTCTTAATTAACCCCAGCCATGATTTTGTAATGTCGTTAACTCTTTCTCTATAAGTTGCACACCCTGTTCCTGAGTCTCTTTAGCAGTTGCATTCTCTTTGCAAAATCAGGGTTTATTGGTTGTTTTGTTTGCTTGTTTGTTTGTTTGTTTTTATTGCACTGTGATGATACAGGACAAGATTTAAAGCCTATTTGGTAAGTAAAGTCTCTTCTATTTTCAAGTCAAACTAAAAACAGATTCCCACTTGCACAATGCCTTATGTTTCCTGTGTAATACCATTAAATATCCCCAGCCAGCAGTAGCTTGGAACTTTGCTTCATGCCCAATATCTTCTAGATTACATATAACGTATGTACAGGATATAAAAGAATTTTTATTTAAAAAAAAAGAAAATCAGTTTATGTTATTAGATAATATACATTCAGCACTTTCCCTTCTCTGAAATTAATAGTGATTTTATTAATGGCAGTTAATATAAATTTATTAGTACTATTTGAAATAAGATTAACTTGGTTATAAGAATGTGATTTCAAAAAAGACTGTGATAACAAAGGGCTCAATTTAATTTTCAATGGGCATTGTAATAGAAAACTGGAAAATTAAGTTTAGGTTAAGATGTCAATAAAGAAAGAAAATGTAAGTCTGTAATTATGTGGAAGCTTAAATATGTGGAAACTCATCAAAAGATGGGACTATTATAAAAAGGAACGTCGGGGCACCTGGGTGGTTCAGTTGTTTCAGTGGCCAACACTTGGTTTTGGCTCAGGTCATGATTTCACGGTTCATGAGTTCAAGCCCTGCATTGGGCTCTCTGCACTGACAGTGTGGAGACTGTTCAGGATTCTCCCTCTCTCTCTCTCTCAAAATAAATATATAAACTTAAAAAAAATGTAACTTCAGGGGCGCCTGGGTGGCTCAGTCGGTTAAGCAGCTGACTTCGGCTCAGGTCATGATCTCATGGTCCGTGAGTTCAAGCCCCGTGTCGGGCTCTGTGCTGACTGCTCAGAGCCTGGAGCCTGTTTCAGATTCTGTGTCTCCCTCTCTCTCTGACCCTCCCCCGTTCATGCTCTGTCTCTCTCTGTCTCAAAAATAAATAAACGTTAAAAAAAATTTTTTAAAATGGAACTTCAGAAAGGTTATATATCAAAGGGCATTCTTCCACAGAGAAGTGTGCTGAATTCTACCAATACAGCAAGTCAGTGACAGGCAGGCTATGTCCTGAACCTCACTGTACTATAGGGTAAACAATATGATATTAGGTCATCTACCAAGACCAAAGGTTTTGGTGCTAAAGATCATCAAAACTTTTATACAAAAAGAAAAAAAATGTGAACATTGAACACAAAAGCGGTTCTTTGACACTACCATCAAAACTGTCCCATATCTCTGACCCATCACAGGTGATCTCCCCAGTTAACTTGCCTATGATTGTGATAAACCAACTCCATAAATGCATGAAGGTGCCTGTGAGTGGATATATTTGTCTAGGAGCAAAAATTGTGATTAATAAAACTGCTATGGGGGAAATGGAGAGTTACTAATCAATGTGCATAAAGCTTCAGTTATGCAGGATGAATAAGCTCTAGAGATCTGCTGTACAGCATTGTACCTATAATCAACAGCAATGTGTTTTACACTTAGAATTTTATTAAGAGCATAGATTTAATGCTAGGTGTTCTTAGTACAGTAAAATAGAATTTTAGAAATAATATTAAACCTGTTGAAAACATAATTTTTTTGCCTTTGGAGGAAATTCTTAAACTTTCTTCCTTAATATCTTAAACTGCAAAGGTATCAGTTGTTATATTAGGCAATTTCCCATATTATCTTAATTTCCAAACTTTCCCAATGTCCTCCAATGCTCTCTAATGGGATAACAGATTTATCACCCTGTAAGCAGAGAAAACATAACTTCTTTTTCTCTATACAACTATATTAATCTTCCTTATATATATCTACAATCAAATAATATAAACATTAAACTTTGCTGAGTGCAATAATTTAAACAGTTCCTTTAGCTATATCCTTCATCACATTAAATATAAATAATTTGGTTAGTCTGTCACATTCTCCTTCCTCCCCCTGCTCCACCAAAGTGGAGGTAGGTAAAATAAATATCAGGAAATAAATGTTAGAGTGGCCAGTTGATGACGGGGTCTACATGCCATGCTACAAAACTTGAGCATTATTCTATGGGCAACAGAAATTTATTTGAGAAGTTTTGGGCAGGAGGTTAGTTTATAATTTTGGATTTGAGACAGCTAGTTAGCCAATGCAATCTATTCCCATCTTCTTTTCTCCTTGTCCACCTCTCACAGTGAAGGTTGGAAAACAAAGACATTCACTTACTCACATTATAGGTAAGAGGGCTATGTGACCCAGTTCTAACCAGTGAATTGTGAAGGGAAATCTGTCAGGATCATTCTGTGAAACTTCTATCTTCCTAGAAAAAAAAGAGCAGAAGTTCACAGGGCTTTAAAGTAAGACATACTGCATTGAGTTGTAGCTGTCATCTTGCAACCATGAGGCATCATGCATGAGGACAAAAAGTCAACAATGAATAATAGCAAAGCAGAAATAAAAGAACCAGGGTCCTTGATGGTATCAAAGAACCATGGAATCATCCCTGGACTGATAGATAACCTCCAAACTCTCATTTGTGATAAAACTTATGTTGCATTACTTAAAACACCTCCACTGTGCTTTCTCTTATTTGCAGCAGAGCAAAGCTTTCAAAATTGACACAGTGTTGTACTGATTGGGGATTTGAAAGGTGCAAAACTAAAATCAAAGTAGCTACTTAGGGAGCTATTCCAATAATACAAGCAGAAAATGAGAATGGGACCTGAAAAGAGAGGGTAGGTACCTAGATGGGCAGAGAGTAAAATTTCTTTAACGTTAATGAAGGAAAGATGTAGGACAGGTGATTTAGGTTTTGTCTTAGGTGACTGGTCCCAAAATACAGAAGCAGCAAATTTGAGTGTGAACATGGATTTCAGTTTGAGAAACGTCAAATTTAAGGTGCCCATGCAACATCATGTGGAGCTATCCAATGGGCAGATGAACTTATAAATAAAAGCATTTCTATTTAGTAATATAGATTTGGGATATATTAAGGACACACTAAAATCACCTAGGGAATACCAAGATTTAAGAAGGGAAAAGCAGAGGAGGAGCCAAGATGGCAGAACAGCATGGAAGTTTTTTGTGTGTCTCACGTCCATGAAATCCAGCCAGACCAACACTAAACCATCCTGCACACCTAGAAAACTGGGGGATTAACACAACAATCTGCACAACCTGAACCACAGAATTCAGCAGGTACGCGGCATGGAGAGGTGAATTTGGGGAGTGAGAAGCCACGGCGGGCAGGGAGCCACTTTTGTGGGTAGAGAGAGGATGGAGACTGGGGAGGGGGTGAGAATAAGGGAAAAGCACCCCTCCCCAAAAGCAGCTGGAGAGAAGGTGGAAAATTGGAAACAGCTGCAGGGACTAAACTAAAAAGGGAGAAAGGAGAAAGGAGAGAGTTTAAATTCCATTAAGACTATAAACAAGGGGAGCCCAAAGTCTGCAACTCCAAAACCTGGTGGTGCTCTGGTGGGAAGGGCGAATCCCCAGGAGCAGAGTGGGGTCCAGGAGGTTCTTAGGCCACAAGGGGAAAAGCAGTTCCACTGCTGGAAGGACATTTGGTAGAGACTGTTGAATCCACCTGGTCCCAGCAGACCCCAGAGAACAGCCAGATTTGCTGGTGCTGCAACAAGGTCATTATGGGTGAGGCCTGGTGCCAGATGTGTGTTGTGATTTTCCATAATCCCTGAAACGCTGCTGCTACACTATCTCATGAACTTTTTCTGGGGCGGGCTGGCACCTGGCCACAGTCTCGGGGCACCAGCAGCAGCAGGGTCCACAAAGTGTTTCTGGGTGCAGCCGATATTCGGCCATTGCTTGGTGAGACCTTCCCACAGAGGGGCAGAATGGGTCGAAGCCGCAGTCCTTCAGAAGGGGCCGGGGAAAACAGCCGCATCTGAGACAAAACTTGGGAGAGAGGTACTGCCTGAGGCTTGGTCACAGACAGTAAAAAAGCGGAGAGTGGATGAGAGCTGAAGACAGAGGACAAGTGCGCAATTGTTAATCGGGGAGAACAGAGTTCCAATACTAGAGACTGGGTACCTGGGTGACACCTTTTTCACCACTCCCAGGCATGCACATAGGCACCTATGAGCGCCACAACACTCCACCCCAGTAGGCTAGCAGCTCCATCTAGTGGAGAATGAACCCGTTACACTGAGCCCTGCTCAACTGGGCCAACCTCACTCTTCAAGAACACAACTCTCACTGCCTGCTTAGTTTATGGAATATAAATTGCTTCATAGTCTGACTTCTAGGGGAAAGCAAAGTAATTTCAGTCGTATTTCAGACTGTTAGCAGGTCCATCTATTCAATTTTCTTTTTTTTTTCCCTCTTTTTCACGTCTTTTCCTTTTCTTGAATACAGAAAGAAAAACCATTCATTTTTACTTTAAATTTTTGTTAAAAATATTTTCCTTTAATTTTTTACTATATTTTTTACTTTTGTGTAAATTTTTTCAAATTCTATTTTAATTCCTTCATTTTATTTTAGTCTACTTCAGTGTATTCACTTTTTCAAATTTTCAAACGATTTCCTTTTTTCCCTTTTTCATTTCTTTTCTTTTTCTTGAATACAAAAAGAGAAAAAAATCATTTTTATTTTTAATTTTTATTAAAAATATTTTTCTTTACTTTTTTCTACTATATTCTTTACTTTGTGTAAATGTTTTCAAATTCTATTTTACCACCATCATCTCATTTTAGTCTACTTCACTGTATTCATTTTGCAAATTCTCAAATGATTTCCTTCTTTTTTTCTTTCTTCCCATCCCCCCCTTTTTTTCTCTAATCTGTCAAACCACTTTCAACACCCCGACCAAAACACACCTAGGATCTAGCATCATCTATTAGATTTGTGTGTGTGTGTGTGTGTTTAATTTTAATTTTTTTATAATTTTATTTTTTTTTAATTTCAATTTTTATACCTCATTAATTCCTTTTCTCCCTTCAAAATAACAAAACGAAGAAATTCACCCAAAAAGAAAGAGCACAAAGAAACGACAGCCAGGGATTTAACCAACACAGATATAAGCAAGATGTCTGAACCAGAATTTAGAATCACGATAATAAGAATACTAGCTGGAGTGGAAAATAGATTAGAATCCCTTTCTGCAGAGATAAACGATGTTAAAAATAGCCAGAATGAATTAAAAATGCTATAACTGAGCTGCAATCATGGATGGATGCAGCAGCGGCAAGGATGGATGAGGCAGAACAGAGAATCAGCAATAGAGAGGGCAAACTTATAGAGAATAATGAAGCAGAAAAAAAGAGGGAGATTAAGGCAAAAGAGCACGATTTAAGAATTAGAGAAATCAGTGACTCATTAAAAAGGAACAAAATCAGAATCATAGGGGACCCAGAAGAGGAAGAGAGAGAAACGGGTAGAAGGGTTATGCGAGCAAATCATAGCAGAAAACTTTCCTAACCTGGGGAAAGACACAGACATCAAAATCCAGGAAGCACAGAACCCCCAGTAGATTCAACAAAAACCAACCATCAACAAGGCATATCATAGTCAAATTCACAAAATACTCAAGGCAAGGAAAGAATCATGAAAGCAGCAAGGGAGAAAAAATCCCTAACCTACAAGGGAAGACAGATCAGGTTTGCAAGAGACCTATCCACAGAAACTCGGCAGGCCAGAAAGGAGTGGCAGGATATATTCAGTGTGCTGAATCAGAAAAATATGCAGCCAAGAATTCTTTATACAGCAAGGCTCTCATTCAAAATAGAAGGAGAGATAAAAAGTTTCCCAGACAAGCAAAAATTAAAGGAGTTTGTGACCACGAAACCAGCCCTGCAAGAAATTTTAAGGGGGACTCTCTGAGGGGAGAAAAGATGAAAAAATATATATCCATATGTATATACATAGATATTGATATAGATATAGATATAGATATAGATATAGATAGATATGGATATATATATATATATATATATATGGATATGGATATATAAATACCAAAAGCAACAAAGATTAGAAAGGACCAGAGAACACCACCAAAAACTCCAACTCTACAAGCATTATAATGGCAATAAATTCATATCTTTCAGTACTCACTCTAAACGTCAATGGACCAAATGCTCCAATCAAAAGACATAGGGTAACAGAATGGATAAGAACACAAGATCCATCTATAGGCTGTTTACAAGAGACCCACTTTAGACCTAAAGACACCCTCATATTGAAAATAAGGGGATGGAGAACCATCTATCATGCTAATGGTCAACAAAAGAAAACCAGAGTAGCCACACTTATATCAGATGATCTAGACTTTAAAATAAAGACTGTATCAAGAGATGCAGAAGGGCATTATATTGTAATCAAGGGGTCTATCCAACAAGAAGACCTAACAATTGTAAACAATTATGCGCCAAATGTGAGAGCACCCAAATATATAAATCATAACATAAAGAAACTCACTGATAGTAATATGATAATAGTAGGAAACTTGAACACACCACTCACAACAATGGACAGATCATCTAATAAAAAATCAACAAGGAAACAATGGCTTTAAATGACACGCTGGACCACATGGACTTAACAGATATATTCAGAACATTTCATCCTAAAGCAGCAGAATATACATTCTTCTCCAGTGCACAGGGAACATTCTCCAGAATAGACCACACACTGGGACACGAATCAGCCCTCATCAAGTACAAAATGATCAAGATCATACCGTGCATATTTTCAGACCAAAATGCTATGAAACTCAAAATCAACCACAAGAAAAAAATTGGAAAGGTAACAAACACTTGGAGACTGACGAACATCCTACTAAAGAATGAATGGGCTAACCAAGCAGTTAAAGAGGAAATTAAAAAGTATATGTAAGTCAATGAAAATGATAACACCACAACCCAAAACCTCTGGGATGCAGCAAAGGTGGTCATAAGAGGAAAGTATATAGCAATCCAGGCCTTCTAAAGAAGGAAGAAAGATCTCAGATACACAACCTAACTTTACGCCTTAAGGAGCTGGAAAAAGACCAAATAAAACCCAAAAACATCAGAAGACAGGAAATAATAAAGACTCGAGCAGAAACCAAAGCTATTGAAACCAAAAAAAACAGAACAGATCAATGAAACCAGAAGCTGGTTCTTTGAAAGAATCAACAATTTTGATAAACCACTATCCAGTTTGATCAAAAAGAAAAAGGAAAGGACCCAAATAAATAAAATCAAGAATGAAAGAGGAGAGATCACAACCAACACAGCAGAAATAAAAACAATAATAAGAGAATATTCTGAGCAATTATATGCCAATAAAATGGGTAATCTGGAAGAAATGGACAAATTCCTGGAGACATACACACTACCAAAACTGAAACAGGAAAAAATTGAAAATTTCAACAGATCCAGATCCAGTAAGGAAATACAACTAGTAGTCAAAACTCTGCCAAAAAACAAGAGTCCAGGGCCAGATGGCTTTCCAGGGGAATTCTACCAACATTTAAGGAAGAGTTAACACCTATTCTCTTGAAGCTGTTCCAAAAAATAGAAATGGAAGGAAAACTTCTGAACTCTTTCTATGAAGCCAGCATTACCTTGATTCCAAAACCAGACAGACACCCCATTAAAAAGAACTATAGACCAATTTCCCTGATGAACATGGATGCAAAAATCCTGAACAAGATACTAGCCAACCGGCTCCAACAATACATTAAAAAAATTATTCACCACGACCAAGTGGGATTTATACCTAGGATGCAGGATATATCTGCAAAACAATTAATGTGATTTATCACATCAATAAAAGAAAGAAGAAGAACCATATGATCCTCTCAATAGATGCAGAGAAAGAATTTGACAGGTACAGCATCTTTTCTTGAAAAAAACCCTCAAGAAATTAGGGATAGAAGGAGCATACCTCAAGATCATAAAAGCCATATATGAATGACCCACCGCTAATATCATCCTCAATGGGGAAAAACTGAGAGCTTTCCCCCTTAGATCAGGAACAACACAGGGATGTCCACTCTCACCACTGTTATTCAACATAGTATTGGAAATCTTAGCCTCTGCAATCAAACAACACAAAGAAATAAAAGGCATCCAAATCGGCCAGGAGGAGGTCAAACTTTCACTCTTCGCAGATGACATGATACTCTATATGGAAAACCCAAAAGATTCCACCAAAAAACTGCTAGAACTGATGCATGAATTCAGCAAAGTCGCAGGATATAAAATCAATGCACAGAAATCTGTTGCATTCCTATACACCAACAATGAAGTGACAGAAAGAGAAATCAAGGAATCGATCCCATTTACAGTGGCACAAAAAACCATAAAATACCTAGGAATAAATCTAACCTAAGAGGTGAAACATCTATACACTGAAAACTATAGAAAACTTATGAAAGAAATTGAAGAAGACACAAAAAAACGGAAAAAGATTCCATGCTCCTGGATAGGAAGAACAAATATTGTTAAAATGTCGATACTACCCAAAGCAATCTACATATTCAATGCAATCCCTATCAAAATAACACCAGCATTTTTCACAGAGCTAGAACAAATAATCCTAAAATTTGTATGGAACCAGAAAAGACCCTGGATATCCAAAGCAATCCCAATTCTGAAAAAGAAAACCAAAGCAGGAGGCATCACAATCCCAGACTTCAAGCTATACTACAAAGTTGTAATCATGAAGACAGCATGGTACTGGTACAAGAACAGACACTCAGATCAATGGAACATAATGGAGAACCCAGAAATGGACCCACAAATGTTTGGGCAGCTAATCTTTGACAAAGCAAGAAAGAATATCCAATGGAATAAAGACAGTCTCTTCAGCAAGTGGTTCTGGGAAAACTGGATAGCGACATGCAGAAGAATGAACTTGGATCACTTTCTTACACCATACACAAAAATGAACTCAAAATGGATGAAAGACCTCAATGTAAGACAGGAAGTCATCCAAATCCTTGAGGAGAAAGCAGGCAAAAACCTCTTTGATCAAGGCTGCAGCAACTTCTTACTCAACACGTCTCTGGATGGAAGGGAAACAAAAGCAAAATGAACAACTGGGACCTCATCAAAATAAAAAGCTTCTGCACAGCAAAGGAAATAATCAGCAAAACTAAAAGGCACCTGACAGAATGGGAAAAGATATTGCAAATGACATATCAGATAAAGGGTTAATATCCAAAATCTATAAAGAACTTATCAAACTCAACACCCAACAAAACAAATAATCCAGTGAAGAAATGGGCAAAAGACATGAATAGACACTTCTCCAAAGAAGACATCCAGATGGCCAACCGACACACGAAAAAATGCTCAACATCACTCATCATCAGGGAAATAGAAATCAAAACTACAATGAGATACCACCTTACGCCTGTCAGAATGGCTAACATTAACAACTCAGGTAACAACAGATGTTGGCAAGGATGCGGAGAAAGAGGATCTCTTTTGCATTGTTGGTGGCAATGCAAGCTGGTGCAGCCACTCTGGAAAACAGTATGGAGGTTCCTCAAAAAATTAAAAATAGAACTACCCTATGATCCAGCAATTGCACTACTAGGCATTTATCCAAGGGATACAGATATGCTGTTTTGAAGGGGCACATGCACCCCTGTGTTTATAGCACTATCTGCAATAGCCAAAGTATGGAAAAAGCCAACATGTCCACTGATGGATGAATGCATAAAGAAGTGGTATATCTATACAATGGAATATTACTTGGCAATCAAAAAGAATGAAATCTTGCCATTTGCAATGACGTGGATGGAACTGGAGGGTATCATGCTAAGTGAGATTAGCCAAAGAAAGACAAAAATCATACGACTTCACTTATATGAGGACTTTAAGAGACAAAACAGATGAACATAAGAGAAGGGAAACAAAAATAATATAAAAACAGGGAAGGGTTGACAAAACATAAGAGATTCATAAATATGGAGAACAAACTGAGGGTTGCTGGAAGGGTTGTGGGAGGGGGGATGGGCTAAATGGGTAAGGGCACTAAGGAATCTACTCCTGAAATTGTTGTTCCACTATATGCTAACTAATTTGGGTGTAAATTTAAAAAAAATAAATAAATGAAATTAAAAGAAAAAAAAAGAAGGGCAAAGGAGAAAAAGGAGAAAGCAAAGATTGAGTAGAAGCACCAGGTCTGAACAGCTTTAGTGTCTGACTCAGTGCATCCTGGCTGAGCCTCAGCCTTATGTGTAAAATTATTAAAAGATAAAACCATCAGAGAAAATCTTAAATAAAAAAAAGCAAAACCAGAATTTTCCTTTCTTGCATAAAGGAGAGCCATACTAATCAGGCACATTCTTATTGAGGAAAGCAAATTGCTAATCTTATATACATTTTTGTGGGGATGAGTTTATTTGGGTTGATGTTGGTCACAGAGGTAAGAATGGGTTGACATCAACCTTTGAAGAATGCTTCCTGGTACATGTCCACCTCCAATTATCTGACTTCCTAAGTGTCAGTCTGTTACCAACTCGTTGGCTTTCAGAGGCATATGCAATGAGGTGAAATGACACTGATCAACTAGAGAGGTTTAAAACCAGCTCTGGAGTTTGCTTGCCAACACAGTCATAGAACTATCACTGATTAATTTAAAAGCTGAAAACCTGTTCTGGTGGTTGTTGCCATGGCTATAGAACAATCAGACTTTTCCTAGAAGAATGTGGACTCTTGCTGCTCTCAAAGTTAAATGGTGCCAAGTTCAAGTGAGGTGAAGACTGACATGTGTCCACTAGGGTTAGGAATTTCACTTCAGGAGCAATTTCAATGGAGTAGATGAGGAACTAAAATACTACAATTCTCCACTAACCTAGTCATGCTCACAATTTTCTCTAAGAGCAGGAAGCAGAAAGGGAAAAAAAAGCTGGTTCAAGGAAAATATAAAGAGGGATAGTAAAGCAAAGCTCGCATTTATTGAGGGCCTGCCGTATGCTAGCAGTTGTGCTAAAGTACCTGACATACTTTATCTCATTTAATTCTCACAACCATGCCTTACGGCAGCTATTAGGAGCAGTAGTAGCATTATCACTTTACAGATGATAAAACTGAGGCTCAGGACACTAAATAATATTTCCAATGATTGGTAGGGAATTAGCTGGACACCAGGCTTGTGTGAATTCAGTCTCAGATTGTGGCATTGTACCATGCTGTTGCTAAATAGGAGATGGCGTGAGCTATAAGTACCTGCTCCAACCCATGCAATATTCCTCTTCTTCTCTTAAGCTATTCCTCCAATCCCCTACAAAGCAGTGACCAGGAATACAGATGCATCTAGACATGCTAAGAGTACAGACCCTAAGAAATAGTGCCCAGTAAACCATGTCACTGCTCACACATATGAACCATGACTGAATAGCAGGTTTTTCTATTCACTCATCATAAATTTTAAAAATATTCAATCCTCTGAGCATATTACATAGGGGGCTATTAAGACTGTGTGAGCTTGGCCAAGTATCTAGCAAGTTGTTTTCTTGACTAAGAGCTACTCATGCCTTCATTTCCTTATAATTATAAAATGATACCTTATATCAAGAGAAATCTATAGATCATAAATCAATGTTAAAAATCCTGAGATTGAAATGAGTCACTCAGTACACAAAATGCATGTTAGTAATTTGGTAACATTTTTTATTATTATTTATACTTCTTAATCCATCCTGGGATGATACCTTTTTCTTCCTGTGTGTTTATTTACAAACACAGCTTAATCAGAGAAAACAATATATAATGTTTTTGAGCCCCGAGAACTTTTAGTCTTCGGGGACATTTGGGTTGATACAGCCTTTAAAAAGACTGACATGACACTTCTAAATACAAGTTATTTTAGACTACCGTCCAACGTGACGAGTCACAGAAGAAAACCACCATAGGCTCTCCCCCTAAGGTCCCTCAGTGGAGATTTCTCATATTTCCTCAGGAAACACTGCCCCTGGTTATGTCACTTATTGAACCATTTACCTCCTGGCTGTGTGCTGGGATGACGACAAGGTACTCAGAGACAGCCTGCAATAGTCTGTCTTCTCATCAATAATTATAGCTTCAAATACAGAAGACAACTTAAATTTTATGGCATGTGGAAAATATTTCTTTTGTGTTCCATATCATGAAGTTCTACTATCTACAAAATGGTGTAGAATATACAAGCTGTTTTGTTATACAAAGAAATTGGCTATAACAATTTTCAATCATCATTCCATTTCACTTTGATTATGCATTTATAGCATGTTAGAAAGAGGCTAGAGGAAACAAGAATATGAACATCTACAATGAATTCAATAGGAGTTATTCACTGAAATGTTCCATCTTCATAATTAAAAACTACCACTCAATCCCACCAAATTCTGTTTATGAATTAGATGAGAATTTTCCTATTTAAATGAATACATCCATCTCTCAACATGTGTCCTATGGGGATATAATCCTCCTATGGCTCAGTAACTCCAGATGTACCTTATTAGGCCCCCCAAAATGATTAATTCTACCACAGAACGTGGAGAATAAAGCTTTTTAAAAAATCATTAAAGGCAAATCCCTTAATCCAAAGGCAACACACATCTTTGCAAGGAGAACAAGCAGCTTGCTCTGCACCTAGACGATACCAAAGGAAAAGATCTCCTGCATTATAAGCTAAACAGTGTGACACTGGCTGCTGGTAGCAGATGGGCCCACAGGATTCAAGTAGCAGACTGATACTGAAACTGGGACAGCTGAAGGAAGGTTCTCCAGGATCATCATTAGGGGAAAGACATACAGTGGAAGGGGAGAGGCAGCACTCCTTAACTCAGACAGAGGCTTCAATGGGTAAAAATGATTCCTGAAAACTAATGGGTATAAGTCAGGTTGATTATTTATTGGCAGGGCCAATCCCAAAATAGAAGAGAGATTCCCACTCAATGTGGTTCTAAATGAATTCCAGCAGGAGACATGAAAGGGTAGATGAAATCCAGTCAGGGAAGGGCATTATCAGTGTGTTCTGGTCCTAAAAGTTCATCTGGTTCTCCTTCATGAAATACAAAGTTTCAGCAAAGCTTTCTGTTTCTCCAAACAGAGACAGCAACAGATCAAGAACTCAGTGCCTCTTATGGGTCTTTCCACCAGTGAAAGCAAATGGAGTATCTGAGATCCACAAATACTTAACATAATTCCCATAGCTACAATGCAGCCTGTCCATAAAAAAAAAAAAAAAAATTCCCTGGGTTTCCCTTTTTGAAAAACAGAGCCCTGGAGAGAAAAGCGGGCACTATTTAACATGTCCCAAGGAGGATTGATTGTAAGAAAAAAACCATACGACCACAATCAGGCAGGAACTGAATGGAGACCCAGCTGAAGACTCCATTTGAAGGTCTTAAAAGTTCATCTGGGGAAGCAATTTCTCCTTAGACAAGAGAGCCTGAAAGTTTTTTTTAATTATTATTAATTCCAAATATTACATCTAACAAATGCAGCCATGCAACAAGACAAATAAAAAATGAAACAAAAACAAAAATAAAAAACCTGAGCTCCTCAAAAGAGGGTTAGAAGTACACCAAGCCAGAAGCTAAGAAACCACACCAAACTCCTTTGATTGAGTTTTAATTCTAACCCCCACATTTCCTGTGTAACATTTTAAGAACTGAATAACTTAAAATCCACTGATATCTGGCTCCAAATAAAGCTGTTCTCATCCTATGTCTTTGGTTGTCATTTTGCTATTCTCTAGAAAAACATCTTTTCATACTTGTCTTTAAGAGGATGATATACATAAAATAGAATAGGAATACATATGCTCCAAATATGTGCCAAGACTGAGACAGAAAAGGAAATTAGGTTTTATTGTATTTATATTACCCACTCCTCTGTTAAATTCCTCACATTTCTGACATAAAAATCATTTAATGTTTCCTTGAAAAGTTCTTTCAGATTCTCCTATGAAACTATCAATGTTAAAAAAAAAATAAAGTACCACAAATGAACAGCTAACAAATTGCACAATGGAGGTTTTCCCCAGTCTTCACTGTCAAACACAATGGACCCTTGGCCAATCATTAACCCCAGGAATGGTTTTACTTCTTTTACTTCTGCTTTAGTTAAACCTTTATCTGTTCTGAGATATCCTTGATCAACATTAGAGTAACTTGAGATTGTTTCTGTATGCATTTGCCATCTATGTAAAATTCATTAAATATGTACCAAAAAGAATTAATTAGCCTCCCTTTTCTCAAAGCTGTATTAGCCGTCACAGCCAAAGATACTAAGACATTTCTAGTAGCCCTTGAACCAGGAACCCTATATAGTTTCTCCATTAAACTATAGCACAGAGGAGTGGGTAATGCATAGGAGTTATGCCTGCACTATCCTCCACACTCCTTTCAGCCTTCACCAAGCTGTCAGCAGTATGATACACTGTGTGACACCCTCTGACCCCAGCTGACTTTGCTCTACACCAGACTCAGTCTCTTCTTTTCTGTCCCAGTTCTTTTCTTCTCTCTTAAGCCCTCTCCTTCCATGTGTTCCTTTTGGCCCTATCCTCTCTCTTAAACCTTCTCCTTCCATTTGTTCCTTGAAGGGAGTGACTGTCACTCAGTTCATGCTGAGGCTCAGTACAGACCTATGATGTGGGTAGGAAAATGGCTCTGACTAATGCTGACATTTGCTTAGGTTTTGCTGGGACTTTGGGTTTTGCTTAGACTTCTCTTACAACGTCATCACTCACTTACCACTTAAAATTCAAAGATGTTGTCTGCCTCAGGTAAGTATAAAATATCCTGAGTGACTACAAATGTAAATGGCATAATCAGAGTTAGTAACTAACAGCTTTGAGGTATAACCATTAATGACAAAACATGGATTTCCAACCCACAGAGTTGCAACACAGGTAGATGCGTGTCTATACACAGAAGCTTTAGGATCTTTTCTTTAAAATAAGAACTCATTTTACTGAAATTAAGGTACTCTATTTTTACTAACTTTGAAAATCCCCATTAGCTAAAGAAATCAAATCATTGGAATTTATCATAGTCCTTGGTGTTTTAACAATGAGTCATTCATGGCCAAACTGACTCTGCATAGTGAGCCTTGTCATCACATAAAACTGAGTAAGTGAGAATTTCACCCTATTCATAAACTGGCCTGTCACAGTTTTTTATACCTTCTTCAATGAAGTGCATATGAAAACTAGATTTATAAAAATAAATCCCTATTGAAAGAAAACTTTTAGACTCTATCTATCTGCAGCATTGCAAAGTGTTTCTGCTCTGGCCACACCACTGCCTAAAGTATCTGATGATGATCCATGATGGTCATTGTATTATTTACCATTTTTATTCTTCTTATTCTTATTCTTATTTTAGGATTGTTTACTGTTTTAATAGTAAATCCTGGTTCATTTATCCTTTTTCCTTTTACATATTCCAGGGTTGATCTTGACCTGCCTTCATTGTCATTTTGACTATGTCCACAGAGTTTGATAACAGGTTTTCCTTGGTATGTAATTCTGTAAATGTGAATGGAATTGTTGCTGGAATAGAGACATGACCATTGACTTTGGCAACATGAAAATAATTTGCGACCTTGACAAGAGTAGTTGTAATGGAGTAAAAGGAACAGAAGCTCAATTATAGTAAATAAAGGAGAAAACAGAAAGGAGCAGGGCATCTGGGTGGCTCAGTCGGTTAAACATACGACTTCAGCTGAAGTCATGATCTCACAGCTCCTGAGTTCAAGCCCTGTGTCAGGCTCTGTGTTGACAGCTCAGAGCCTGGAGCCTGCTTTGGATTCTATGTCTCCCTCTCCCTCTGCCCCTTCCCCCCACTTGACCTCTGTCTCTCCCTCAGAACTAAGTAAACATTAAAAAAAAAAGAAGGGAGATCCAGGGGAAGATGGTGGCATAGGAGGGCGCTGGGCTCACCTCGTACTGCTGATCACTTAGATTCCACCCACATCTGCCTAAATAACCCAGAAAAACACCAGAAGACTAGCATAACGGACTCTCTGGAGCCAAGCATAGATGAGAGGTCCACAGAAGAGGGTAGGAAGGGTGCAGAGGCGGTAAGCACTACAGGGACTGGCAGGATGGCCCCGGGGTGGTGGAGGGGCAGCCCGCCCCGTAAGGCAGAGCCCCCGAGTCTGGCTTGCAAAAGCCTAGGGGTGGGATTCTGTGAGTTCTGACACCCAGCTGGACTTAACATCTGGAATATTAAAAGTCAACAGCTCTGCTCTCAGACAGTGGGGAGGGTGAGCGGACACCTCTGCTTTCAGAGAGCAAGGAGGGAGAGTGGTTGAGTCCCGGAAGACACAGCTCAGCTCCATGGGGAACAAAGGTGCTGGTAAGAGCCACCTCCCTCTCCCACCCCACAGCTGAAGTTCCAAAGGGAACCAGTTCCTGTCACCGAACTTGCTCACACCGTGCAAACCTCCAACACTGTGCTTCTGTGGATCCATCCCTCCAACAGGCCTGCCTCCCTCCCGGTGCTGCAGAGCCCCTCCCACAGAGGACCACCGAGGGCAAGCAAGCTAAGCCTGCCCCTCTCGCCCCTGTGCACCTTGCGGATCCACCCTGGCTAATATGCCTTTGGCCAGATCCCATCAAAGCAACACCATAAGCCTGGCAGTGTGCAAGTAGCCCAGACAGGGGCCACACCACTCCACAGTGAGGCCTGCCCCTGGGAGAGGGAAAGATAATGTACACACCAGTCTGACTATGGTCCCAGCGCTGGGCTGGGGACAGACATCAGGTCTGACTGCAGCCCCGCCCACCAACACAAGTTCTCCAGACAGCACAGGGGAAGTGCCCTGCAGTTCCGCGCCACCCCAGGGACTATCCAAAAGGACGAAACAGAAGAATTCTCCTCAAAAGAAAGTCCAGGAAGTAGCGTCAGCTAACGAATTGATCAAAAACGATTTAAGCAATATAATAGAACAGGAATTTACAATAATAGTCATAAAATTAACGCCTGGGCTTGAAAAAAGTATACAGGACAGAAGAGAATCTATTGCTACGGAGATCAAGGAACTAAGAAATAGTCATGAGGAGCTAAAAAATGTTATAAATGAGGTGCAAAATAAAATGGAGGCAGCCATAGCATAGATTGAAGAGGCAGAGGAGAGAATAGGTGAATTAGAATATAAAATTATGGAAAAAGAGGAAGCTGAGAAAAAGAGAGATAAAAATCCAGGAGTATGACGGGAGAATTAGAGAACTAAGTGATGCAATCAAACGTAACAATATCCATATAATAGGAATTCCAGAAGAGGAAGAGAGAGAGAAAGGGGCTGAAGGTATACTTGAACAAATCATAGCTGAGAACTTCCCTCATCTGGGGAAGGAAAAAGGCATTGAAATCCAGGAGGCACAGAGAACTCCCTTCAGACATAACTTGAATTGATCTTCTGCATGACATATCATAGTGAAACTGACAAAATACAAGGATAAAGAGAAAATTCTGAAAGCAGCTAGGGATAACACGCTCTAACATATAAAGGGAAACCCATAAGACAAGCGGCAGACCTATCTACTGAAACTTGGCACACCAGAAAGGAATGGCAGGAAATCTTCAATGTGATGAACAGGAAAAATATTCAGCCAGGAATTCTTTATCCAGCAAGTCTGTCACTCAGAATAGGAGAGATAAAGGTCTTCCCAAACAAACAAAAACTGAAGGAATTCGTCACCACTAAACCAGCCCTACAAGAGATCCTAAGGGGGATTCTCTAAGTGAAATGTTGCAAGGACCACAAAGTACCAGAGACATCACTACAAGTATGAAACCTACAGACTTCACAATGACTCTAAACACATATCTTTCAATAATAACACTAAATGTAACTGGACTCAGTGCACCAACCAAAAGACATAGGGCAGCAGAATGGATAAAAAAACAAGACCCATCTATCTGCTGTCTACAAGAGACTCATTTTAGACCTGAGGACACCTTCAGATTGAAAGTGAGGGGATGGAGAACTATATATCATGCTACTGGAAGTCAAAAGAAAGCTGGAGTAGCCATACTTATATCAGACAAACTAGACTTTAAATTAAAGGCTATAACAAGACATGAAGAAGGGCATTATATAATAATTACAGGGGCTATCCATCAGGAAGAGCTAACAATTAAAAATGTCTATGTGCTGAATATGGGAGCCCCCAAATATATAAAACAATTACTCACAAACATAAACAACCTTATTGATAAGAATGTGGTAATTGCAGGGGACCTTAATACTCCACTTACAACAATGGATAGATCATCTAGACACATGATCAATAAAGAAACAAGGGTCCTGAATGATACATTGGATCAGATGGACTTGACAGATATATTTAGAACTCTGCATCCCAAAGGAACAGAATATGCTCTCTTCTCGAGTGCACATGGAACATTCTCCAAGATAGATCACATACTGGGTCACAAAACAGCCCTTCATAAGTATAAAAGAATTAAGAACATACCATGCACACTTTCAGACCACAATGCTATGAAGCTTGAAATCAACCACAGGAAAAAGTCTGGAAAACCTCCAAAAGCATGGAGGTTAAAGAACACCCTACTAACGAATGAGTGGGTCAACCAGGCAATTAGAGAAGAAATTAAAAAATATATGGAAACAAACAAAAATGAAAATACAACAATCCAAACGCTTTGGGACGCAGCGAAGGCAGTCCTGAGAGGAAAATACATTGCAATCCAGGCCTATCTCAAGAAACAAGAAAAATCCCAAATACAATATCTAACAGCACACCTAAAGGAAATAGAAGCAGAACAGCAAAGACACCCCAAACCCAGCAGAAAAACATAAATAATGAAGATCAGAGCAGAAATAAACAATATAGAATCTAAAAAAACGGTAGAGCAGATCAATGAAATCAAGAGTTGGTTTTTTGAAAAAATAAACAAAACTGATAAACCTCTAGTCAGTCTTCTCAAAAAGAAAAGATGACCAAAATAGATAAAATGACCCAAATCGATAAAATCATGAATGAAAATGGAATTATTAAAACCAATCCCTCAGATATACAAGCAATTAGCAGGGAGTACTATGAAAAATTATTTGCCAACAAACTGGACAACCTGGAAGAAATGACAAATTCCTAAACACCCACACACTTCCAAAACTAAAACAGGAAGAAACAGAAACCTAGAACAGACCCACAACAGGCGAAGAAATTGGATCAGTTA
Organism: Felis catus; assembly: GCF_018350175.1. NCBI lineage: Eukaryota > Metazoa > Chordata > Mammalia > Carnivora > Felidae > Felis > Felis catus. Next base: position 77,542,212 of record NC_058372.1, read on the forward strand.
TCAAAAATCTCCCAACAAATAAGAGTCCAGGACCAGATGGCTTCCCTGGGGAATTCTACCAGATATAAAGCAGAGATAATACCTATTCTTCTCAAGCTGTTCCAAAAAATCGAAAGGGAAGGAAAACTTCCAGACTCATTCTACGAAGCCAGCATTACTTTGATTCCTAAACCAGTCAGAGACCCAAAAAAAGAGAACTACAGGCCAATATTCCTGATGAACATGGATGCAAAAATTCTCAATAAGATAGTAGCAAATCGAATTCAACAGAATATAAAAAGAATTATTCACCATGATCAAGTGGGATTCATTCCTGGGATTCAGGGCTGGTTCAACCTTCTCAAATCAATCAATGTGATACATCACATTAATAAAAGGAAAGATAAGAACCATATGATCCTGTCAATCGATTCAGAAAAAGCATTTGGCAAAATTCAGCATCCTTCCTTAATAAAAGCCCTCGAGAAAGTCGGGATAGAAGGAACATACTTAAACATCATAAAAGCCATTTATGAAAAGCCCACAGCTAATATCATCCTCAATGGGCAAAAACTGAGAGCTTTCCCCCTGAGATCAGGAACACGACAGGGATGTCCGCTCTCACCGCTGTTTTTTTAACATAGTATTGGAAGTGCTAGCATCAGCAATCAGACAACCAAAGGAAATCAAAGGCATCAAAATTAGCAAAGATGAAGTCAAGCTTTCACTTTTTGCAGACAACATGATACTATGCATGGAAAACCCGACAGACTCCACCAGAAGTCTGCTAGAACTGATACATGAATTCAGCAAAGTTGCAGGTTACAAAATCAATGTACAGAAATCAGTTGCATTCTTATACACTAACAACGAAGGAACTGAAAGACAAAGAAATTGATCCCATTCACAATTACACCAAGAATCATAAAATACCTAGGAATAAACCTAACCAAAGATGTAAAATATCTGTATGCTGAAAACTATAAAAAGTTTATGAAGGAAATTGAATGAGATATAAAGAAATGGAAAAATATTCCATGCTCATGGATTGGAAGAATAAATATTGTTAAAATGTCAATACTACCCAAAGCTATCTATACATGCAATGCAATCCCAATCAAAATTGCACCAGCATTCTTCTTGAAGCTTGAACAAGCAATCCTAAAATCTGTATGGAACCATAAAAGATCCCAAATAGCCAAAGCAATATTGAAGAACAAGACCAAAGCGGGAGGCATCACAATCCCAGACTTTAGCCTCTACTACAAAGCTGTAATTATCAAGACAGTATGGTATGGGCACAAAAACAGACACATAGACCAATGGAATAGAATAGAAACCCCAGAATTAGACCCACAAAAGTATGGCCAACTAATCTTTGACAAAGCAGGAAAGTCTATCCAGTGGAAAAAAGACAGTCTCTTTAACAAATGGTGCTGGGAGAACTGGACAGCAACATGCAGAAGGTTGAAACTAGACCACTTTCTCACACCATTCACAAAAATAAACTCAAAATGGATAAAGGACCTGAAGGTGAGACAGGAAACCATCAAAACCCTAGAGGAGAAAGCAGGAAAAGACCTCTCTGACCTCAGCCGTAGCAATCTCTTACTCGACACATCCCCAAAGGCAAGGGAATTAAAAGCAAGAATGAACTACTGGGACCTCGTGAAGATAAAAAGCTTCTGCACAGCAAAGGAAACAATCAACAAAACTAAAAGGCAACCAACGGAATGGGAAAAGATATTTGCAAATGACATATCATAAAAGGGCTAGTATCCAAAATCTAAAGAACTCACCAAATTCCACACCCAAAAAACAAATAATCCAGTGAAGAAACAAGCAGAAGACATGAATAGACACTTCTCTAAAGACATCCAGATGGCCAACAGGCACATGAAAAGATACTCAACGTCGCTCCTCATCAGGGAAATACAAATCAAAACCACACTGAGATACCACCTCACGCCAGTCAGAGTGGCTAAAATGAACAAATCAGGAGACTATAGATGCTGGAGAGGATGTGGAGAAACGGGAACCCTCTTGCACTGTTGGTGGGAATGCAAACTGGTGCAGCCACTCTGGACAACAGTGTGGAGGTTCCTCAAAAAATTAAAAATAGATCTACCCTATGACCCAGCAATAGCACTGCTAGGAATTTACCCAAGGGATACATGAGTACTGATGCATAGGGGTACTTGTACTCCAATGTTTATAGCAGCACTTTCAACAATAGCCAAATTATGGAAAGAGCCTAAATGTCCATCAACTGATGCATGGACAAAGAAATTGTGGTTTGTATATACAATGGAATACTATGTGGCAATGAGAAAGAATGAAATATGCCTTTTGTAGCAACGTGGATGGAACTGGAGAGTGTTATGTTAAGTGAAATAAGTCAGTCAGAGAAAGACAAATACCATATGTTTTCACTCTTATGTGGATCCTGAGAAACTTAACAGAAGACCATGGGGGAGGGGAAGAAAAAAAAAAGGTTAGAGAGGGAGGGAGCCAAAACATAAAAGACTCTTAAAAACTGAGAACAAACTGAGGGCTCATGGGGTATGGGAGGGAGGGGAGGGTGGGTGAGGGGTACTGAGGAGGCACCTGTTGGGATGAGCACTGGGTGTTGTATGGAAACCAATTTGACAATAAATTTCATATTAAATAAATAAATAAATAAATAAATAAATAAATAAATAAAAAGAAAGAAATAAAACAGGAAAGAGAAAAAGAAATACTAGGAGACATTATGCTGTGAATAAGGAGCAAATAAATGAGACCACAGTTGGAAGGGGCTATAAAACAGATTTTTTACAGATAGGATATCCTGAAGCATATTTGCATATACAGATATTTGTTTATATAAATATCCTTAAAAATATCTACTTTATTGGTTTTTATAAGAAAAAGAAGGAAAAAAGAGAAAAGGAGGAGGAGTAGGGTCCAAAACAAATGAGCCTAGGGCCCTTAAATGTGAATTCAAGTCTCTACCTCTAAAGAAACGGGGGAGAGTGGGACTTTAGAAGCTCTTAAAATATTAAGTTGTTCCCACTTTTGCAAAAGTGAAATAAAACAAGTATTTGGTGTCTAATCTCAGAAAAAGAACCTCTTCCTCTTACACCGACAAGCTGATCACTCTGGCTTAAAGTCTTAAAGGCTTATTTGACACTAGCCATTCCTGAGACATTTATTCCAAAATAATATTGAATTCCTACAGTTCTGAGGCCTCAAATAATTACAGTAGGGCTAATAATGGTCCCTAAGAACATTTGGATTTAATAGGGGAAATACGACTGAGACACACAAAATCAAATGGCAACAGAGACAAGAATATAAGGGATGTCACAAGATGGTTTTGAAGCTTTGCTCAAAGCCTCAAAGTTGGAGAGGCTTTGCTCTTCTTGCTACAGGGTCAGAAAAGCCTCCTTGCAGGCAGGTAGGAGTAACATTTTATCTGCATACTGAGGGAGTAGAATTTGACTAAGTGGTAACAATTGTAAATACTGGCATACTGAGTAAAGAGACTAACTAGAACAAGCACATTACAGGGAAACAGACACACAGCATGGTGGAGGTGACAAATAAGCCAGCCAGCCAGAATAGGAAGGGCATTTGGCACATAGTGACAGACTGAATCCAATGCAAAACACAATGGTTTCCAGAACATAACCATGGGCAATTTATTGCACATAATATTTAACAAAATGAGATTCTAGGATAATAAAGGGAGACTTCAGTTCCAATAGTTTCTAAGTGGTTAAATTTGACACAAATCTCACAGATTTAATATATTTGAAGGCTACATCACTAAATGGTTTCTGCTTGTGTTCTTAAGAAGGTGGGGGGCGCCTGGGTGGCGCAGTCGGTTAAGCGTCCCACTTCAGCCAGGTCACGATCTCGCGGTCCCTGAGTTCGAGCCCCGCGTCGGGCTCTGGGCTAATGGCTCAGAGCCTGGAGCCTGTTTCCGATTCTGTGTCTCCCTCTCTCTCTGCCCCTCCCCCGTTCATGCTCTGTCTCTCTCTGTCCCAAAAAAAAATAAATAAAAAAAACGTTGAAAAAAAAAAAAAAGAAGGTGGTCGTCTGCTGAAGCTTTCGTTGCCCCTCTTCTGAGACGGTTCTTGCGTGTGAAGGTTCATATTCTTTAATTATTGGCAATTTGAAAAATATTTCATTTGTTTCATATCTCACCATCATTAAGGTCACACAAATTTATTAAGGAATGCTGTCAAATTTGGGAAAACTTTCATTAAGGCTTTTGTCATTGGCAGTGGTGACAGTAGTGGTCCGTGTGTATGTATATGATGCTTGCTATTCTTCATATATAAGCTCTCATACTTGCAAGATTCTCTCATATACTAGCTATTGGTTCTTCTATACATTCCAAATCTTTTTTCTCTTCCATTCTCAATGTATGTCCAGAGCTGAGTACTATAGGACATTATCATACAACCTCTAGCCCTGTCCCTTTGTAATTCAGCACAAGGAGTGGTGAGCATATTCCTGGAAGCTTTTTCTCCACCACAACAGCCAAATATCTAATCTAGAGTTGAAAATGACTGCAAGCCACTCTAATACCACTCAGTGTGAAAGGAAGTGTGACAGGGGTGACTATGAGTGGAAGAAGACAACAATGTTAACTAATTAAGGTTAAAATGACAACTATTACAAATTACAAAAAATCATATGACCATGTGAACACATACTGAGGCCACTTCCGTGCCTTAAAGAGGGCCCTGCAGAGAAGGACTTAATAGTGTCATATTAACTCCATCTGAGTATCTGCATTTAAGCAGTAAAATGGAAAAAAAAATTGAAGGCCATGTGGCTTTCTTTATTCAGCATTCAGAAAGTGATTTCCATTTGTTGAATAGAATACCTGATATTTAAAGAATACAAATTACTCAAACACATGATCCTTAACAATATGGTCAGGACATATATATATATATGAAACAACTAGAGTAACTCCTGATGAATTACAGCTTACTGTGGCCATATTAAGACATGGCAGTGATAAAAGGGTGGGGTGTCCTGAAGTTAGCTGGTAGTGGTGGGAAGGGCAAGGAAATCATCTGTAAGGAGATACAGTATGAATCTACCGTATGAGACATAAGTGTAATCAACCACAGTTGGGACTGGGTCTGAGGACAGAGCTCTGAAAGAAGAAAGGGCGGGGGTGGGGGTGGGGGGAATCTGTCAACATGTCAAAATGCATTAAGAATATATGCCATTGTATTCCAGGAGTTACTGTACCCAACTCCTTTTCGAAAGGACAATGTCTCCATTTAATAGGAGTCTGCTGACAAGGCAGCAGAGATTTGCAATCAACATCCAGTTCTATTCTATCAGTTTTTAGTGTAATAGATTTCTTTGTATCGACAGCAGAAAAGCAATGCTGGCATGGGCTGTAAGCCAGACTATGGAAAAAGCCCCATTATGTTGAATTGGATGTTATAACAGCATTTGATAAATTGGTGATTCTATCTGTGGGGCTTGGCACTCTTGGAAACTAGCACTTTTCCATAACGTTTTTTATTCCTCCACTTTGGAACACTCTTGTCCCTTTTATCACTTGGATGGTGTCAGGCAGATTGTCAAAATTATTGTTTACAATACTGATATCCTCAGAACTGTCTTTACAGATTTTTTTTCCTAAGAGGATTTTGAAATAATACCAGTGCACAGAATTAAAATTGAACAACCATCTCCCAAACCTCCAATAATCAAGTTCTAATGTGATCGCCATTTCATTCCCTACATAACATCCTCTATGACTTATTTAAAGAATGTAATAAAGAAACATAGAAGAAAAATGTGAAATAATTCATGTTGAGCATTTGAATATTTATCCTTGAAAACAGCAGAGTTGCCATCATCTCAGGTAGATCTCTTTAATCATATTTTAACAAATGTTTATTGCCTGTCACAAGAACCAATATAGTTTATAGAACCCATTACTTTTTTTTCCCTTTCTCTTTTAGGATTACAAACTAAAGCTGAAGTAAATTTAAAGTAGCCCTAAAAAGTTAAAAATACTTATTTTAATTTCAGAGCTGCTTGGGATCTAATAAACAATGTTGAAAGAAAACCATGCCTGAGAAGGGAAGTTAAAAAAAAAAAAGAATTATTTAAATGGGCACAAAAACCAACCATTTATTTATTAATTACCTTTCAGGAAGAACTATTGAACTTATATGATAGAACTATTGTCACTAAATATATGGTTTGCTCAAATATTGGAAAGATGCAAAATATAAGAACTCTTTAATTAACAGGTAAATTTGAGCCAATAAGACATTTACAGTAGTCCCCCCTTATCCTTGGGGGTACGTTCCAAGACCCCCAATGGATTTCTGAAACTGCAGATAGTACCAAACTCTATATATACTATGTTTTTTTTTCTGTACACACATACTTATGATAAAGTTTAATTTATGAATTAGGCATAGTAAGAGATCACAACAATAAATAATAATGAAATAGAATAATTACAACAATATACTATAATAAGTAATGTGAATGTGGTCTCTCTTTCTTCAAAATATATTATTGTTCCATACTCACCCTTCTTTTTGTGATGATGTGAGATAATAAAATGCCTGAGGTGAATGTGCGGTGAATGATGTAGGCATTGTGACCTAGCATTTGGCTACTGTTGACCTTCAGACTATGTCCAAAGGAGGATTGTCTGCTTCTGGATCACAGTTAACCTCAGGTAACTGAAATGCAGAAAGAAAAAACACAAATAAGGGAGGACTACTGTCCTTTTATGTTCATTTGCATTTAACTAAAGTATATTAGTAATAGAAGATGATCAACTTCAGAAAACTTCTGAACTGTTTCATTTTGTCTGTTAAGAACTAATACTCATTTCATCTGAAACAAAATGTAATCAAACTCCTGCAGACTACAACTTGAACATAGTTTGATTTCCTTTTCCTTGTTTTTCTTATTCTATGCAGTTTACTTACTCCCAAAATACAGAGAAGTCTTCAGGAAAGAAGATTTCTAGAATACCCCCCTACCATGTACCTGATAATCACAGATAATACCAGTCAGAGCATTTAAGTAGGTTGTACTTCAGGTCCACATACAATTTATCATCCAAATGAGAATAGTTTTAAAATTAAAAGGGAGTGCTATTGTTAATAATTAGATGAGAGAAACCGGTTAACTGAGATCAGTAGTAATGGTATAGACCAAGAATAACCTCCTAACTTAAACTCCCTGATTTGAAATTACACCCCTTCCCCACTATTCCCTAAATCTCTCCTGAAGGGCAGGTCTGACTAAAAAGGCTTTGAACCCTTGCCCCAGCTGCTTGGACACCAAACTGGAAGCAAATCAATCAATCTAACAGGCTAGATTGAGCCAATCAGACTGTTCCCTTCCTGAATTTGAACTGAGACACCAGAGGATGATGTACACTGATTAGAAAGGTTATATGTTGAGTCAGTGCTGGATCAGCCCCACAAACCAGCAAAACTTACAAGACAGAAGCAGTACATAAAAGGTCAGGCTGGAGAGGAAAGTCAAAAATAAGAGAGATGAGGCACTATGAGCCCTAGAGAAACCTAACTTTGTAATTCAATCCTCGATATGGCTCAGTTGAGCTTAAAATGTGTACCTCAATTACAAAACTAAATATACTCTTACCATATGTCCCAGCAATCGTGCTCCTGGGTATTCACCCAAATGAACTGAAAATTTACGTCCACACAATAACCTGCACATGAATGTTTATAGCGGCTTTATTCATAACTGCCAAAATTTGGAAGCAACCAAGGTGTCCTTCAATAGGTAAATGGATAAATAAACTATGGCACATCTAGACAACAGAATATTACTCCGTGCCAAGATGAAATGAGCTATTGAGCCACAAAAAGACATAGAGGAGTCTTAAATGCATATTACTAAGTGAAAGAAGCTAATCTGAAAAGGCTATGATTCCAACTATACGACACTCTGGAAAAGGCAAAACTATGGCAACAGTAAAAAAATTAGTGGTTTCCAAGGGTTAGGGGGAAGGTGGAATAAACAGGCAGAAAACAGGATTTTTAGGGAAGTGAAACTAGTCTCCCTGATATTATAATGGTGGATACATGTCACTATGCATTTATCCAAACCCACAGAATGTACAACATTGAGAGTAAACCATAACATAAACTACAAACTTTGGGTGATTATGATGTGTCAATGTAGGTTCATCAATTGTAACAAATGTACCACTCTGGTGGGGAATGTTAATAATGAGGGAAGCTATGCATGTGTGGGGGCAAGGGGTGTGCGGGAGCACTCTGTATTTTTGTTCAATTTTGCTGTGAACTTAAAACTGCATGAAAAAGTAAATTTCTTAATTTTTTAAAAGATAAAAATAAAAACACAGAAAAAGGTATGGAATATACACATTTCTGCTAAGAGATATTATCTCTAAATGGTGGAATTATGGGTGCCATTTCTTTCCTCTTTTTTACTTGACAATCCCCCAAAATTAAGTTTTTTTTGAAATTTTCTCCTCAAATAATGTACTCTTTAAATTTCATCTTTTAAATAACTTCTGTTTATACCATCTTTTTAAAAATTTATTTATTTAAATTCAAGTTAGTTAAAATACAGTGTAATATTGGTTTCAGGAATAGAACCCAGTGATTCATCACTTACATATAACACAGCATGCTCATCCTAATAAGATCTCTCCTTAATGCCCATCCCTTGTTTAGCCCATCCCCACCCCCACCCAACACCCCTCCAACAACCCTCAGTTTGTTCTCTGTATTTAAGAGTCTCTTATGGTTTGCTCTCTGTTTTTATCTTATTTTTCTCTCCCTTCTCCTATGTTTCATAAGTTCCACACATAAGTGAAATCATATGATATTTGTCTTTCTCTGACTGACTTAATTTCGCTTAGCATAACACACTCTAGTTCCATCCATGTTGTTGCAAATGGCAAGATTTCATTCTTTTGAATATATGTATACATATATATGTTGAATATATATATTGAATATATACATTGAATATATATATTGAATATATATATATTATATATATATATATTTTATATATATATATATATATATATATATATATATATATATATATACACCCCACATCTTCTTTATCTATTCATCAGTTGATGGACATTTGGGCTCTTTCCACCATTTGGCTATTGTTGAAAGCACTGCTATAAACTTTGGGGTGCATGTGCCCCTTTGAATCAGCACTCCTGTATCCTTTGGATAAATACCTAGTAGTGCAATTGCTGGGTTGTAGGGTAATTCTATCAGTAATTTTTTGAGGAACCTCCATACTGTTCTCCAGAGTGACTGCATCAGTTTGCAAAAGGGTTCCCTTTTCTCCACATCCTCACCAACATCTATTGTTTCCTGGGTTGTTAATTTTAGCCATTCTGACAGCTGTGAGGTGGTATCTCATTGTGGTTTTGATTTGTATTTCTCTGATGATGTTGAGCATGTTTTCATGTGTCTGTTAACCATCTGGATGTCTTCTCTGGATAAATGTCTATTCATGTTTTCTACCCATTTCTTCACTGGATTACTTGTTTTTTGGGTGTTGAGCTTAATAAGTTCTTTATAGATTCTGGATATTAATCCTTTATCCGATATGTCATTTGTAAATATTTTCTCCCATTCCATCGGTTGCCTTTTAGTTTTGTTGATTGTTTCCTTCACTTTGCAGAAGTTTTTTTTAATATAATTTATTGTCAAGTTAGGTAACATACAGTGTATACAGTGTGCTCTTGGTTTGGGGAGTAGATTCCAGAGATTCATCACTTACATACAACACCCAGTGCTCATCCCAACAAGTGCCCTCTTCAATACCCATCACCCATTTTCCCCTCTCCCTCACACCCCCCCCCCACAACAACCCTCAGTTTGTTCTCTGTATTTAAGAGTCTCCTATGGGTTTGCCTCTCTCTCTGTTTGAAACTACTTTTTCCCCTTCTCTTTCCTCATGGTCTTCTGTTAAGTTTCTCAAGTTCCACAAATAGTGAAAACGTATGATATCTGTCTTTCTCTGACTGACTTATTGAGGTCCCAATAGTTCATTTTTGCTTTTATCCCCTTTCTTCCTGAGACATGTCTAGTAAGAAGCTGCTGTGGCCACGGTCAAAGAGGTAGCTTCCTGATTTCTCCTCTAGGATTTTGATTGTTTCCTGTCTCACATTTAGGTCTTTCAACTATTTTGAATTTATTTTTGTGTATGATGTAAGAAAGTAGTCCTGTACTGACTCTCTTGATTGGGGCTTACTTTAATGCCTCAACACCACTTCTGACTGGAACATAGAAAAGATACAATGATGCTTTATCTTCTTCCTACAATCAAAGCCAGTCATTCATACTGAGGGAATGACTCAAATGGACTCTGTACACATGTACATCATGTTATAGGCAAAGTCCTTAAAATAAAGAAACTCTATGTTACCCACAAAAGTTAAATTCTTCCCTTTGCCTTTTTTTTTTAAATTGTGGTAAAACACTAGTAAACCAGAGAAATAAGTATTTTGAAAATGGACTTTAAGCTATTGTTGGCCAAAATACTCACCTGCACTCTTGAGATCAAAATGAAAAGCGTTGGATACAATACAACTAGATGGCTCAAAGAGAAGACTGTTCAGTGGTTGAGTGTGGGCTTGGTTTCAGATTCTCTAGTTTAAAAATTTTAACTCTATAGCTTTTTAGCAGGTGACCCTGAGAGGTTACTTTGATTTTAAGCTCCTCTTTTTTTCAACTATAAGAATGAAATAATAGTAGTACCATCTTTATAAGATATAATATTAAATAAATAAATGCAATGCAGTTATTGAAGCACTTTACACTTGATAAGCAATTATTATTACAGTGTAAATTAACATATTAATATCAGACTACTGAAAAGTCACAAGAGTTCTGTCCTAAACTACGTTCTTTTCTATGACTTTCTATCATTTTTCCAGAGAAGAGATAAAGACAAAGATGGCATGATAATGGTTGCTAAGTGTCTTTTGAACACAACCTAAAATACACTTAATCCAATAACTGGCTGAATAAGTATTCAAGTTTTTTTTTTTCCAAAATACTTAGATGATAACTAGAAGTGCAAGAATAAATAAAATTTAAACAAAAATAACATAAATCCTAAGCTTTTGTTCAAAAAAATTCAAGACACAAAATTTCCTTTATTCAAATGAAAATTAGGAGTTTTAACTACTTACAGTTCCACATGAACCACAGTGTAAGTCTAGTTACTCTTAACTACTTTTTAAGTTTTAGAGATAGAGGACCATTAACTATTAGAATAGAAGAGGGTGGCCAGATTGATGAGGTAAATTGACAAAGATTTTCTTACTTAAAAAAAAGAGAATGGAAACCAATTTGATAATAAATTTCATATATTGAAAAAAAGGAGAATAGAAAATGTTTGGCTTTAAAAAAGAAATATTTATGAAGGCATGCAGGAACTGAATTCACCATTATGAAATATTTTAAAGGAAGAGGATGTGGATGTTTTCTCTGTTAATTCAGAAGGTAAAAGTAGAACCAATGTGTGAAATTCAAAGCAGCTATCATAGCAATATAAAATTCAATTTAAGAAAGATGTAGTATTGTCTGCCTGGGGGTCAGTTGAGTGTGGGAGTGGTGGCTCAGCCCACAGATGAGCTGTTCATTGCAGTGTAGAGGGTTTTATAGAAAAGAATCCTGATAAGAGGTAGAAATTTGGACAAGATGAAAGCTAGCTGTCCTTATACTTCCAAAACTCTAGAGTTCTAAGATTCAGTTCTTTGTTCGCTACTGACCTTGCCTGTTGGAACAGTTTTTCCAACGTATGATACTAAAAGTAATATTTTAGGAGCAGAAGAGATGATCTAAAAATAGGTGAAATTTCAGAAAGGCATTTTTAAAATTAGGTAAAGATGAAAATATCTACAATTTTCTTCTATATGAAAAGAACAGAAAAACCTATCATTTTAGTTATTTTAAAAAAAGATTGCTTTTAACATTATAGGTTCTTTAGAGTGTTAGTCAAATAGAAGAGATATCTTCTTAGAAGTTGGTCTACTACATTAGCAAGTATAACTCCATACACTCAGGCTTCTCGATCTAAAATGGACACATTCACTGCAATGCCTTTCTTTGAGTGACAGAGCATTTTGTTTATACCTTTTACACAACTCATTCCCAATTGTTCATTATTGGATTTAATAAACTCCTCGGTCTTCTCCAACAACAGCCCCACAACAGCACCATGAAGCCTAAGTGTCTCTCACGTTCCTACTTTAAGCACTACAAAGACTCTCCATTGCAGTTAAAGTCAAATCCAAACCCCTTTTCAAGACTTGGAAGACCACATAACAGGGCTCCTGCAAACCTCTCCCATTGCTGCTCACATTGCTCCTGCTTGTGCTCCCAGGGCTCCAGGAACACTGGCTCTGTTCTGTGGGTGCCATTCCCAATGCCTGAACCCCACTTCCCTTGGACAGCTTTTTCTTCTCTTCCTTTAGTTTTCAGCTTCAAAGCCACTTTGGAGTGGCTTCTTCTAAAAGAAGCATCAAAAACTAGCCTCACTTTTACCCCTGACTTGTTATTTTCTTAGCCCCTCATTTGTTTGTTACCTTCATAAATCCTATCCCAATTGATAGGTCTTTCACCTATTAGTTAGCATGTGGTTTAATCTATCTCCCTTCCTGTAATCTAAGCTCTAAATGGAAAAGAACCTTGCCTTTCTTGCTTACCATTATATACCCCCACATTGAGACAGTACCTGGTACATGGTAAGAGCTCAGTAATTATTAGTTTGATAGTTGGAAGAAATACCCAAATACTACACATACCAATCCAATGCATTTCTACTGGCTAACCCAGGGCTCCACCCTCTGTCAGCAAGATTATTGCAACTTCCTTCTAATTTCACTATTCTGCCTATTCTTTCCTCTGACTTCAACCCATTCTCTACACTACAGCCAGGGAATTTATTTTATTTTATTTTAATTTTTATTATTTAAAAAATGTTTAATGTTTATTTATTTTTGAGAGACAGAAGGACAGAGCATGAGCAGGGCAGGGGCAGAGAGAGAGGGAGACACAGGATCCGAAGCAGGCTCCAGGCTCTGAGCTGTCAGCACAGACCCTAATGTGGGGCTCGAACTCAGGAGCAGTGAGATCATGACCTGAGCCAAAGTCAGACGTTTAACCGACTAAGCCGCCCAAGTGCCCCCAGGGTAATTTTTTACAATGCAAACTGGATCATTAATATCATCTGTTTAATAATCTTTAAGGGTCTACCATTGCTAATACGATAATAATACTAGTAGTACTTATAATACAAACATTTACTGAACAATTACTGGGTTCCATGCACTTGTACTAATTCATTTAATCCTCATAAAAACCTTTTGAGGTGTATATTATTAGTCCTATTCTATAGATGAAGAAACTGAGGCACAGGAAAGCTTAAAACCATAACACGTTCATTAACACCTCTAGTCCACACTCATATCTCCAATATCACTGTATACAAGTCTCCCGCTTACATTTAGAGAGTAAAAGTACCAGATGTTTTAACCAGAAACACAATAGGAATGGACTTTATTTCACTTTTCAAACGAGACTGGTCTACTCCTTCATCCTCAAAAGGCTGTATCCTTGTGCCTTTCTCTCACCTAACTATACTACTCAGTGATCCTCCTATGTAGACCTAAATGCAGGCTATCTTTTGGAATCCTGCTGCAATCACTCCTCTATGATTTTGCCCCACTCACCTTAATCCAAAATCTTCCACTAAGCACCTATTAATCTCATTTTTGATGATAGCCATTTGATAGATGCCTGGTCTTTTATTAGTTATTTGTCTGGCTCCTTGACTTAGCTGCCTTTTTATATTCATTGATTCATCTGTCAACAATAATATAAGCATCTCAAGAGCAGGGATCACATTTTACTCTTCCTTCTCTTGCATAGTCCCTAACATACTGTCTTGTAGGTATTTCTTATAGGTGCCTAACAGGTATCCATTGTTTGATTTGTAAATTAGTTTTCTTCCTACTTTATGTGATCACTGTCATAATAAAGTTAGGAAATATGTGGCATTGAGCTCCCAAATATTTAGCTCTCCAGCATGAGTCATGGTATTTCCATTGCATACTTAGAAGAACTAGTATTCTACTAATTATAGTGTACGGCTGTACCCTTGTACATTTTTTTTTACTTGGAATTATCTCCATACAAGTTCTGTCACCAGGGAAGGTAGAAAAACACTGAGCACAGCTCCCAAAAGCTATGTTTTCCTCGTGTTTGACACATCATCACACACACGTCTGTTATGCCTCTGATAGCATAGCTTTGCAGAGTCTGTTTCTATGGTAATTTTAAGCTTATATAACACCAGCTCCTCAGAGCCTTTATGAACATTTTTTAAGTTTGTGAAAATTACATACACTTCAACTTCAAAATGACTCAATTCATTGTGTAGACATTAAGGCAATAATTATGAAATAAAACTATATAACAATATGAAAATACATTATAACCTTAAGAGAGGGAAAAGAGAGTATTAATTTGGATCTATGCTGAGCTTATAACCATGGAACATGTGAAGAAGGTGCTCTTGGTGGCCTTGCCAATCAATAGCCATCATCCTTCCCAACAGGACCATGGTTCCATGCAGATATCCACATTTTTCTCAAGAACATGTGTTCTGGGAAGTCTGGGATCAGGCTATTCCTAGTCCAGAGGATGGGTCACAATTAGGTGAAACCAAAGATTCTTAGTCTGGGGAAGTTTTGAAGTCCCAAGGCCTAACCCCCTCCCTAGTTCCCCCCTCCCCTTTTCATACCCCTCTTCCTTCCAATTTTGATGGTTCTGTAGTGGGTCCTGAGAATTTCATTTCTAACAAGTTCCCAGGTGATTGTAATGAAGCCAGTCTAAATAACACTTTGAGGATTCTTTGCTCTTGAAAATAAGCTCTTCTATGGAAATTTGTTTTATATGTGATGCTCTGAACTGTGGTAATTTTGGTACCAGCCTACAAATGGTACCAATACACAGAAGAGGGTGGAGCCAAGAGCCTCTCCGAGGAAGGCAGAGGTAACCTGAAGTGACTCCTGCAGTCCACCTACATAGGCACTTATTATGTGACTTAAATAGACCTCATTATTTTTTAAGTCATTAGAGATGAGGCATTTGTTGTTTGCTGCTGAAAACATTCTACCTGATGTCTTTTAAGGTAAAAACAGTTGCTTCAAATAATGAAGATATAATTATTTTTCTTCCCCAATATGTTTCTTATGCAATAAATATCACACAAAAAATAATTTGTTTGATTAAACCTCTAATATAAAATGAAAGAGAGAGATGTGACTATTTTACATACTTGCTCAATTACATAATAATTACACCACTTTTTCTTGTGGTATGTTTTTATTTTCCAAAATATTTTCCATCAAATACTTCATTCAAAGGCAGGATACCAAATTTGAAGTCTTTCTTCTCAATTTTCAGATAAGGGCCACAGAAATGCCTCCAGATGAAACAGAAAGATATATTGGCCTGCTATGAAGAAGTGCACAAAAACCTGCTACATTAAAAGATAAATAGAAGACTTAGGACTGAAAAGGAGAAGAGGAAGACGACTTAGGGCTTTCTGTGTTAGGACTATTGCCTTGAGCCTCCTCCTGCTTTGTGTTAACTCTGTTATAATAGTTCCTTGTGTGCCCCCTATCCATTTGCTAATGAAAATATCTAAATTTAAGTATAAGGGAATACCTAAAACCTACTTCCACCACCACCTTTCTTATTATGGCATAGAGCACTGTTGTAGAAAACATTGTCTGTTGGTAACCAAACACCCATTCCCACTCTTCCTGATGTGCCTTTCTCTCTAGAGGCTGGAAAAGCTAAATGCTCACTTTCCCAATCTCCACCACAGCTACAAGTGGTCATGTGACACAGTTCTGGCTAATGTACACAAGCAAAAATCTTCAATGGGGCCTCTAGAAAAGTTTTACCTTCCTGATAAAAAGGACTCACAGTGTCTTAAAGTGAATAACTCATATGTGAAAGGTAGAGAAATGGGTGGATGAAATTTCCATAATATTTTAAGCTATATAGTAGGAAGAGTTCTGTTAGAAATAAGTTTTACTTGAATAACTCAGCAAAATGGTATTAATGGAATCAATTACAAGTTGAAAGTAGAAGGTAAGAAAATGTGCCATTATCTAATTACTACCAGGAAGACTGGTGACATGTCAATTATTCAAAAGTTAATTTTTTCATTTTTGAATGGACTCACCCAAAATTTAACTTGCTTATATCCTACAGCCATGGTAAAATCATTGGGGCTTTTTGGGATACATTTTGCAATCTGTTTTCTTTGGAAAGTTCACCAGGAAACTAAATGTTTAAATCTACATATTTCATAGATATTTACTGAATTATTTTTTATGCTTGAGTAACTTTTTTCTCAACACCCCCTTCAAAAAATGTCTAGACTAAAATTATTGCATTTAAGCCCTTAGTAATAGAACTTAGTTGCTTGCATCATTAATTTTTCACTATGCTTGAGCAAAGAAAAGCGACGATCCTATACATGCAAATTACCTGGGCTCACTTATAGAAGTGAGATCATTAAGAATCTCCAAATTTGAGAGAATGTCAGTCTTACTTTCCAGCCTACCTGACTATAAAGAAATAAGATTCTGAATTTAACCAATAATATGGACTGTCTTCACTCCAGGAACTTATAAAGGAACCATAACCTCTTACCTACTGTTTCCCAGTAGCTGTCAAAATTTTCCATTGAGAGAAGCACTATTTAAGAAGGATTGCACAAACTTTGGATAAGCAGTCCATAAACTGTAAACTTCAATTTGTCCTGAATCAAGGTGAAACTCTGAGGGTCATGTGACTTGAACACACTGTCTGGTCCCTGTAGAATTGCTCTTGGTGAATGCACTATGTTTAATAATTACATCAGCTATGTTAAGGGATAATGCTAAAAGAAACAACCCTGGGATATTCACTATTGTCTCACCATGAGGACATTACTAATGATGTGGTTCATTAAATTTCAGAAAATTGTCTTTATGAAAACACAGAAAGCATCCCCCTAGTATTCATAGTATTCAAGAATAACTGTCCTTCTTGTGAATGTTTTTATTATGTTCATAGAAAATTGTGTATTTTTGTTTTTTCTCTCTCTGAGTTGACTGCTAGAAAACCCAAAAGAAAACCTATGCTCTTAAATGCAGCAAGTGTGGCAGGCCTCAGCATCCATTTTTGTGTGCTAACCTCATCCCTGGTTTCGTCCGATTTTTCCAATCCAATTTCTCTTTTTTTCCTATTTACTCACTTATTTTTCTGTTTTTTTTCTTTTTTGTTTTGTGTTGTTGTTGTTGTTTGTGTATTTGTAAGTTGTTGCACAATCTTTTGGAATAGAAGGTAGTGCAAAATTGCTAACTAGGCTTTAGAGTATTCAGACACTTGTCTATGAGAAATCCACATACCTGTAAACACACACCAAAACCATCCTTATTTTGAGGACAGAAAGGTGGACCACTGACTCACCTAAACTTATTAACTTAGTACCCAAAGACACACACCCACCTACTCCAGCATGAAATTCAAAGCAAACATTAAGTCATGGATCTCAGTTAACTGACTAAGCTAAAGGGCAGAGCAGTACTTGCAGATCAGCACGCAACAGATCAAAAACAGGCAAAAGAGAAAATCTTGGCAAGAGCACCAGCATCAGTGAGGCAAATGAAGCCATGAGTCTAGGCAGCAGATAGTATCAAACACATTGAGCTAACATATTTTCTCCAGTCAGTAGTTGCTAGTTTCTTTTAATTGCAAAAAAACCAGTCCCCATGGGCGGAGGTGAGAGTAATTCCCTGAATAGGATGAAGCTAAAAGCCTGGAGAAAAAGACAGCAATATATTCCAGTGAATGGACAACTAAGAAGAAAAAAAAGCGAGATGGTTTAATGAGCACAACAAACAAAGCAAATGGAGTTTTTTGCTTTTGAGGGGTATTTATATTAAATTCTTACATTTTCTCAGAAGTTTTCCCTCATATTTTTGTGCCAATAAACGTAACCAGTCATGTAGAATCTGAGCATCTCCTTTCCTAGAGAAATAGTCACAAGGTTATAATTGCCAAGTGCTATTTTGGCATTCTTCCTGCAGGTCTCCTTCCAATGTGCTTCATATCATTCTGCCTCCAAGAAGGACAGGAGCTGAGGACCTGGATCGACCAAGAGGTGGGCAGGTCTGTATCTCTGACTAAGAGGCTGTGTCTACTCAGCCTTTGACAAGGGTCAAGAGAATTGTAGTTTCTCAAGGTAATAATCTCACTCCTACAGATTCTGAACAAAATGAGAAATAAACAGGGTACCAAATGGGCATCAAAATACCACATTTTTTTTCTGACAAAATTGTATTGAAGAGCAGCCTAAACCAGACCTCTCCTTCACCTAAAAATGAATCTAATAGCTGTATGGTTGAGTGGCTGCTCCTGTGTCTGCATTTTCTCATCTATGTCAGGCAAGACATGCTTTCCCTGAGACACAGTGGCTGCTGCCAGTGCCTCTTGCTTCTTAACGTCTTCAAAACATGTTTCTTGGAGCAGTTGCTCTCTGATCAGCCCACCTGTCTTAGCAGGATAATCATCCCTGGCAATCTCCCTCACTGAACCTCTTCCTGATGCTTTTGAAGACTATGCCTTTGAGGACTGACTACAAACCAGTAGGATTCCTGGCATGGATTGCACAAAAATCTTGAAATCCACAGCTTCTGAATTTTCCATGATTCCAGGACATCAATTCCATTACATCTTTCTTGGTAGTTGTAGAAACTATGTCTATCGCTCAGTTTTCCTTTGATGTGAGGTTGGCTTAGCTAATTTTTAACATTCTAACCTGCTTCTTAAACTGGTTCTTTTCCTTTTCTGCTTGTAAGTCTACACTACTTGCTGGATTTTAGCATCTTCTTATCTTTTACTTTCCCTTTGTTTGGAGATCTAAACATTTATTTTCTTACACACATTTGAGGTTCTCTCTGTTAGTCCCCCCGCCCCCATCTTCCATAGCAGGAGAGATAAGGACGTGGGATTTGAGCCTCCCTCAAATGCAAATGTAACAGGATGTTAAATTTGGCTTTTCCTAATACTGAGGAATTTTGGTGGAGACCTCAAAGGTCCATAAATACAATATCTGTCAAGGACTCTCTGAAGGGAGATCCTAGACTATTGATGCTGAGCAAGCTAAGGAGAGTGGGAACCCAGGTCTGCCAGCATTAATGCTCATCCACCTCCAGCCTAATGGGGGTGATATTGGAGATATCAGGGAAGAAGGACTGTCCTGGAGGGTTGTCAGTGGACTGTACAGAACCTCACACCCCCATGGAGCATCCAGAAGAGATCTTTCCCCATTATTTCATGCCAAGTGCAAGTAACTTTGAGAGAACCATAGGGAGAACTTGTTGCGTGTTCCCTGGCATTTGAGAGGATGAAGACAACCTCTTTCCAGTAGGAAACTAAGAGAGAGGCTGTATATAGAAGCACATCCTAGCACTAAAGAGAAAGAGACCTCCTATAGGAGATGTTCACTTCTGATGATGATAGGGAAAGGATGCCTGTTCTCTCATGGCCAAAGGGACCTATGGGGACATATTTTTAAAGAGCATATCACTCTGCCTAAAAGGATGAAGGGACCCAACAGAGATCACTTGTTTGGGTGGTCTATAAGAAATCCAATGGTTGAGCTAGAAAAAAAGTGTACACACACACACACACACACACACACACATTGACTACAGTAATGTCACTATAATTAGAGGCCCCTAGGAAACAGATCACACACCTACACACACACTCACTATAATTAGAGGCCCCCAGGAAATAGATCACACACACACACACACACACACACACACACACAAACTACAGAGGGGTCTAGGGCAAAAATACAATAAGAGGCCCATCAACAATTACCTAAATACTTAAAAGTATAAATGAAGCTAATAAATTGTTGAATAAAATGTTTCATCTTACTACTTTAAAAATATAATTACAGAATGATCTGCAAGACCAGGTTCAGATTTACAATTTTCACACTCCTCTGAGTTCCATGGCACAAAAGGGTAGCATGGGGGTGTGTAGGGGGAGGCGGTTGCCAGCCCTCAGTCTCCAGTCTGGATCTCTCATCCTGTCTCCTCTTTGTAGTGCAAGGAGATCCCCGTGCTTTCATATGAACACCCAAACCCAAACCACCACCCACTTACCACCCCCACTTACTCCCACTGCCCACTTACCAGCCCCCCAGCAAAAAGTCACCCTTGACCATCCCCTGGGCTTTGGAGTGCACACAGTGGGTGTGGTCTGTTCTTGGAAAATAGACCTGGGGAAGAGGCATGAGCAGGGACTAGAAAGCAGGGTCAGAGCCACTTGGAAAGGTATCCCAGGGTCCCAGTACAGAGAAGGGGTCTGGAATTGTGGGCTTCTAGTCTCCTTGGGCTTGTGGAGTCTTCATTTTATGGGAAGGTGCATAGATGAAGGAGGACACACTACAGAACGGGGGCCAGGGCAAGGATCCCTGGCTGAGCTTCAAGGTGATGCCATCTGGACATGCACATACACACACACACACACACACACACACACACACACACAAGCCACTGGAGAAAGAGCTAGACAAATTGCCTCCACCACATCCAGAAGGTACCAGAGCAATACTAGAGCCTTATAACCTCACCTAAAATGCCCAAATCATGCCTCTTGTGAATTCCCTCTCCTCCTTTGGCTCGAGCCCAAAATGGTCAGAAACCCATCTTCTAACCGAGGAAAGGAAGCATGGTATGGAGAGAGAAGCCAATCATATGGCCTCCTCCAATACAGGGTACCTGCCTGAATCAAGCCCAATCTAGTGGAGAAGAAAAGATACCAATCAAATGAGGTTTGAAATTTCACTATTACACTCAACAGGACATTTTAATTTCAGAAATGAGTCTGCTCTTTGTTTCAGGTCCCCAAAACTCTAGGACTTACCTTCATCTTTTTTTTTAATCTAGGAACATGGAAAAACAGAATTGGAGACCAAGTTTTATAAGGGAAGTTAGAAAGAAAAAATTTTACTCTAGTATCTCAGAGTCCTGCACCTAGCTTATTCAGTATACCAGTTACACATGCATAGCTCAAAGAGATAATAATGTGGTAGGAGTGGAGAGGTTTAGTAAGAGAAGATAACTTGGTTCTAATTATCCAAGGATGAGGCAAGACTATGGCACAGGTGCACAGCAGCTCAGTATTGAAAATGCTACATAATAAATGATCCAGAGTACTTGCTCAGAGGTGAATCACTGCCTTACACATGATTATATAAACATAACTTCATAGGTGTTAGTGCCCTGTTCCTGCTATTAATATAACCCAAAGTGTCCTTCTTTTTTTTAATATTTATTTATTTTGGGACAACGTGAGCAGGGGAAGGGCAGAGAGAGAGGGAACAGAGTATCTAAAGTGGGCTCTGCACTGACAGGTTGACAGCAGTGAGCCCAATGTGGGGCTCCAACTTACCAACCTCAAACTGTGAGATCATGATCTGAAACAAAGTTGGATGCTCAACCGACTGAGCCACCCAGGTGCCACCCCCCTCATAGGGTCCTTCTTACTATGTCCTCAGGGCAACGTCCTGTTTAGGACAAGAAGCAGGAAGCTGAAACGGATCTCATGAGAAGCCCCAGATAGGCCTCAATCATATTGTATTTTCTTCTGTCAAAAAAATCCACACTCTGCTAAGATCTTTGGAATTGTTTTTATCTTATATTTTTAGCACAGCAAGCAGGTTCCAAATTGGTTTTGCAATGTGGCTTATTAAGTGGAAGAAATTTTTATGTGTAGTATTTTGCATATACAGCAATGAAGTAATCTTTGATGTGTGCTTTAAAATATTTATATAATTTTACCAATCAATGTATCTAAAATGAGTGTAATTTAAATTACTGCAAGTTGGCATTTGCTAGTAAACACCATGCAAATTCATTTAAGTTCCTGCTGTTTGAATTATCACCCCGCACTTCTATCAAGTAGAAGTGGCAAAAAATAGCCTACTAATACCAATGGAATTCTTTATCGTTTGTAAACCTTTTGTCTGTAACTATTGGCTGAATGGCACAGGATGATGTCTTTCTGCTAAAGGTATCTGGAGAACACAGTTTACACTGTTTGGCTATTGTGCATTACTGTATAAAATGAGAATCCTACACTCCCAGCATTACTTTATTTAAAGACACTGTGTCTTTTTCTATTGTGGGAATTACCCTTATACCTATGCCCTGGATTTGTTTGGTTTTTAGCATAGTGTGAGTATACTCTGTGTTTGTTTTCTGTACCACTGAATCATATTCCTAAGCCTTTGCCTTGCCTTGCCTTGCCTTGCCTTGCCTTGTTCATCAGGAACTGATTTCAGGTAAGGTAAGTTAAGACAGAGTCACATTTATTAACAATTTCAACACATGTGGAATCTACATTTAACTGATAAATTCCAGACAGGGGAAGTAGAATTCTCAGTATTGAATGAGCTACAAAACCATATAATAACACCTACAAGTCTATTTGGAAATAAATGGTTAGATTGGCTTAATAATTGGTGTAGGCATATTGACCTTGGTATTTGTTCATATATATTGTTATTTGTTATATCACTGGACAACCTTGATTTAGCATCACTTATAAGAGTATTTGAGGAGAGTGCTTTGAAGGCCATGACTATGGAGTGGTTCATGTTATCATTCTCATTTTGTTCCTTTAATAATAAGTCTAAAATATGTTTTAAACTGCTCTAGGTCCTTTTTCAAACTTCAAGCTCAAACAAACCTAATTCCTACAAAGTATTATAAGCACAAGCACTGTTTTCTTATTCCTTTTTCAGCTGTTGTATTCACAGTAACTTCACTGGGTTTATTCTCTACCATGACCCAAGGATATAGTACATCTTTATAATAATGAACAGCCATTCACTACCACTACCAACCCACCTTACTCCTTTTTATCTGTTTACTGGAAAAATATGCCAGGATTCCGTGGTTGGACTGAACTCCTAGCCTTGCTTTCTAAAATCCAAAACCATGATCAAGATATATATATAATTAATAATCCAGAGCCAACTAGTGGTGGGTGGTGACCACAGATGCCTGTGGACAAGCTACAAAATTACAAGAGATTAGTCTCTCCAGTTTCATCTTTGCCCCTAGGTTCAGTTCAAAATAGCATAAAGAAGAACAGAACTGAGAGCAATACATGCAACGCATAGCTGCCTTCACAGTTACATTCCAGTCTTCTGCCTCTGTTGGAAAACATAGTTAAAAGAGCAAAATAATTTCACTATTCGATCAGGAGAATGATGTCTAGAAGACATAAGCTGTGTCCCAAGCATCAAAGGTGCCAAGTGAAGACCAAGAAAAGGTATCATGAAGCAGATGCTCAACTGCTCAACTCAGCAGATGCTCAACTCAGAGAAAGATGAAGCCATGGAAAGTATGGGTAGAATAGGTATGGGACCCATGAGCCTGGAGGCAAAAACAAAAAAGAGAGTATCTGAACTGTCAGCTACCAAAGCAAGTCACCAGACCAGCTTAAAGCAGTGAATGCAATGTTAGGAAAGGCAAACTGGATTTCTGGGACTAAAGCAAGCAAACATCTGGACTTCAGGAATTCAGAGAGGGCAAGACAACAGCCATAATAGCTGACAGAAGGAATAAGCTCATCCAGAGCAGGGAGAGAGCCTCTGCCCCATATTTTACACTTTCCTACAGACTATTGAACAGAAAAGAGCTGAAAGGTGGATGCAGCAACTGCACTATAGGGAGCACAGGGTTTTGTGGCTTTAGGTGTGTGCACATTACAGCTAGGTGAGGGAGGAGACCTGAAATGACTGCGGGCAATGTGAGGTTTAATTTGTCACAATGCTCATACAACAGGAGCCTCTCATCCTGTATAACAGGACTGAACTGACAAGTTGGTTATTTAACTGAAAAAGATCGTTAAACCAAAAGATCATTTAAAAATGATACACAACACATATGATACATAATTCATTTTGATTAAAAACACATTAATTCACCCAGATTTGGGTTTAGAACCA
This sequence comes from Felis catus, assembly GCF_018350175.1. NCBI lineage: Eukaryota > Metazoa > Chordata > Mammalia > Carnivora > Felidae > Felis > Felis catus. The sequence goes on from NC_058372.1 coordinate 77,566,326, forward strand.
AACTTTTCATTAGCATATGGATTTGCTGATTGGAATTCCACACTGTCTTTTCATAATTGATGATACATTATCTATGCTGTCTAGTTCTAAGCCTTTTAAGTAAGCCAAGAATTTAAAGGCACTTCCAAATTTTTATGGCTCCTCCTTCCCCAACTTTTATAACTGTCTTGTCCACACCTAGTTTTACAGCAGGGTTTTGTTTTGTTTTTGGCAGGCTACATTTCATCTAGTATTTTAAACAAAGCATTCAACAGTAATCTTCTTTTCTGCATTGTTGTCATTGGCTATGTAATACCTAATTAAATGAGAGTATAATAAATAAGACAGCATAAACAGGTACATGATCAAGCACAACCTACTTTTGGTAAGCATACAACTCAATCTGGCAAGTTAGTTTAATGACAATTAGTTAAAAGACTGTAATCTTATAATTTCTAAGTTAAAACTATGGTTTTTATCTGCTGCATTTGACAATTATAGCTTCTTGAAAATATTAAAATATATAAATGGAGGATTAGGTTATTCATGGGGAGATATTTTTGGTATTTACTGGACTGTATGACCTCAATACTGACAAATGCCAAGAGCAGGTTTACAGTAACCAAAAGATCAGGTGCAGACATCATAAACAAGTTTTACTAAAGTATAGAGAATAAAGTTGGTAAGGAGATGCATTTGAGATATCAACAATACTTTCCTGGCGACATGGAACTATCATCTCATAGAAAGCCAGTCTTTACCACCTGTGTGTGTAGTGAGTGAGGCTCAACTGCCCCCCTCCAAACTGAGCTTAAATGCAAAGCCTTTTTTATGTATTTATATACACATGGCTGGAACAGTTCTGCTAATGGACTAGTCTAAATGTGTGCTGGGAATTGCACTACTAGAAATTTATGAAAGGATACAGAAGTGTTGATTAGAAGGGGGCACATGAACCCCAATGTTTATAGCAGTGCTATCAACAATATCCAAATTATGGAAGAGCACAAATGTCCATCAACAGATGAATGGATTAAGAAGACGTCGTATGTATATATATATATATATATATATATATATATATATATATATATATATACACACACACACACACACACACACACACACTGGAATACTACTCAACGATGAAAAAAATTAAATCTTGCCATTTGCAACAACATGGATGGAAACTGGAGGGTAAATGCTAAGTGAAATAGTCAGAGAAAGACAGATATCATATGATTTCACTCAGATGTGTAATTTGAGAAATTTAACAGATAATCATAGAGGAAGGGAAGAAAGAATGGATAAAAACAGAGAGGGAGGCAAACCATAAGAGACTCTTAAATACAGAGAACAAATTGATGGTTTATGGGGGGCAGGGAAATGGGTGATGGGCATTAAGGAGGGCACGTGTTGGGATGAGCACTGGGTGTTATATGTAAGTGTTGAATCACTGGATTCTATTCCTGAAGCCAAGACTACACTGCATGTTAACTAACTTGAGAATAAAATAAATAAATAAATAAATAAATAAATAAATAAATAAAATACTTAAAAAAATAACGTGTGCTGGGGACTACATCCTGTGAATCTAGTGCAACTCATCACACAACAGAATATAAAAAGAGAAGAAGGTATCACAAGAGAGACATAGATGCACCCCTGCCCTCTCTGAGTTAACACAGCCTAGACTAATACTTTGTTGAATGTGGAACAAAGATCAGTTAGAACATCTCTGAAGGTCATGCTGATGGTTTTCACACCAGCCAGAGGTCTACAGATGTTAGCAGAAAAAGTTTCAGTCAAAATATTTGGAAAACACTTGATTAACCTATATTAAGCAGGTTTCTTTTCAGCAAAGAGAATGCTTAATACTTAATACTTAATATTAATTATTAGGAGTAGGCTATAATTAGGAAGGTTTCCTTACTCATTACCTTACTTCTATACCTCCCTGTGCATAAATCCTAATGGTGTAGTAGTTAAGGAAGAGAGGGCATCCAAGAGAAGCTTGTGAGTAATTGAGACTGAGGCTAACAGTGAATGATGTACAAATTTTAGGTAAATAAAGGAAGGTGAAAAGCCATTCCAAGTAAAGGGAACAGTATAAGCAAATGTGGATTGGGAACTGAAAACAGTTAAGAGACACAACATTAATCTAAAAAGATTTTATTTATTTGTTTGGTTGCTTGTTTTAGAGAGAACCTGTGCATGAGCTGGGGAGAGAGACAAAGGGAGAGAGAAAGGGAGAAAGAGAATCTTAAGCAGGCTCCCCACTCAGTGCAGAGCCTGACATGGGGCTCTATCCCATGACCTTGGTATCGTGACCTGAGCTGAAATCAAGAGTCAGATTCTCAACATACTGAGCCACCCAGGCATCCCTAAAATGATTTTCTTTATAACTGCAAATTATTAAGTCAAAATATATTACAATGCACCAGAGGCTACATAGGCTGGTCAAGAGCAAGACTGCAGAGTTTAAGAGAGTCACTGATGCTCATGAATCTGCCCTGAGGCAGGTAGGAAGCCATCCAAAGAATGACCAGCAGCCTCCACACAGATTCACTTCTGGCTGGCTAGCCTGGCCTAAGGCCCCCTGGGAAAGGCTCTACTTTCGGGAAAACATGGGGACAGAGCTAGAGCAGTCCTGCTCTTTCTAAGAAGCTGAGAACTATGGTGGGGAGAGTGGCAAGCTGAGTCCCCTCCAGGGTGGGAGAAAAGTGTTTTAACTATATGGATTCTTATTGTCTTCTCAACCTCTTCCCCTTTCCTGGAGAGCCGCCACAAAACAAAGAAAGCAGTAAACAGATAATAGATGATGACTGAATTGCACATAGATTAACAAGAGATTGGGCTCAAGGTAAACATGCTAGGCTAGTCAATCATTATTTTAGAGAGTGCTAGTACTTGGTAATCTCACCACCATCACCTCTCATGAATGTATGGCTAATCCTCCTGCTTTATTTCTCCTTCTGGTAACAAAACCTCTGACCATGGGGTAATCACTGGAAAGAGTCCTCTTTGTTCTAAGCAACAAAGACCTCTTTGCTACTGGGTTGAATATATGCCCAGCACCTATTCGTCTATTGCCATCATACTATTTGCTTACACTAATCTGGTAACCAAAAAATGCTGTGGTTTCCTGAATCGGTTACTATATCAGTTTCTGAACTTTTAAGTCATTTGCCTTCTTTTTTTTTTTAATTTTTTTTTCAACATTTATTTATTTTGGGGACAGAGAGAGACAGAGCATGAACGGGGGAGGGGCAGAGAGAGAGGGAGACACAGAATCAGAAACAGGCTCCAGGCTCTGAGCCATCAGCCAGAGCCTGACGCGGGGCTCGAACTCACGGACCGCGAGATCGTGACCTGGCTGAAGTCGGACGCTTAACCGACTGCGCCACCCAGGCGCCCCCATTTGCCTTCTTTATTAAGGATATGTTTGTTCTGCCAAATCTTCACATTAAGCCTCCACTTGAGGCAGTATCAGATGCCAAAAAACTCCTTCTTCCTATAACCTATCTTATAATGTTAGCCAGTTTTCATAAACAGCCTTAAAGCTTTTATTCAAAATAAAGTGTTATGTACTTAAAAAGATGCTGTACAGTTATCAGAGAATAAGAACTGAGTTATATGTACTCTAAAATCTACAGTTTAGTACCAAGTGATTCGCTCTGAAGACTAGTTGTCATTTTAGCCATGAATTCCTAATCCTTGTTTATTGAAAAACAAAGCACCCAAAATAAAATCACAGTGTTATAGATACATGAAAAATAAAAATAAAAATAAAACAAGTAATATTTCTCAATGCAAATATTTGGGAATTTGAATGAGGTAGGAACATATGTCTCACAAGTGAAAACCCTTCCATGTTGAACAAAAATAAGATATCAACGCATATATAAATATAATCCCCACTGGGTAAGAAAATGAGCCCAGTAAAAAATTCCAGACTTCTGGCATTTCATTTCTTTGATAGACATTATACTAAGATCTAACACTTGTACTGATATCTATATATTTTTAATTGTTTTAATGTTTATTTGTTTTGGAGAGAGAGAAAGAGTGAGCAAGGGAGGGGTAGAGAGAGAGTGAGACACAGAATCCTGAGCAGGCTCCAGGCTGCGAGCTGTTAGCACAGAGCCCGATGCAGGGCCAGAACCCACAAGCCATGAGATCATGACCTGAGCCAAAGTCAGACACTTAACACACTGAGCCACCCTACACCCCATGAGATACATATTTTTTTGCAAATAACACATCTGTGCATCTTAACAACAGATATGCACTGCTTGGTATAAAATTTGTTGAATGTAATTTAAAAACTTAGAGGTAAAATTTCAACAAGAAACAAATGAATTAGGTAGAATGTTCCTACAACTCTTAAACTTGTAGCATTAAACAACTGATAATCCTCTAAATCTGTTATTACTGCTTTTAAGTAACTCCAGATCTAAAACTCTAGGTGAGCATGATTTTCATATTTCTCCATTTTAATAGTTTTTAGTTGTGACATGCATAAACCATTAAGAGAGTGAAAAATGATTGAAGTGTATATAAGGATTTTATATTATTTTGCTAGGGATGCCACAATACAATACTACAGACTAGGTGGCTTACACAACAGAAATTTATTTTCTTAAAGTTCTAGAGGGTCGAAGTCCAAGATCAAGGTGCTGGCAGACTTAGTTTCTCATGAGGTCTCTCTCTCCTTGGCTTGCAGATGGTTGCCTTCTTGCTGTGTCCTCACATAACCTTTCCTCATCGACAAGCACTGTCGGTGTCTTTTCCTCTTCTTATAAGGACATCAGTCCTATTGGATTAGGGCCCCATCCTTAAGACCTCATTTAACCTAAACTACTTCTTTCAAGGCCCTATATCCTGGTACAGTCACATTAGGGATTAGGGCTTCAATTTAAGAATTTTGGTGGCACAAAAACAGACACATAGACCAATGGAATAGAATAGAAACCCCAGAACTAGACCCACAAACGTAAGGCCAACTCATCTTTGACAAAGCAGGAAAGAACATCCAATGGAAAAAAGACAGTCTCTTTAACAAATGGTGCTGGGAGAACTGGGCAGCAACATGCAGAAGGTTGAAACTAGACCACTGTCTCACACCATTCACAAAAATAAACTCAAAATGGATAAAGGACCTGAATGTGAGACAGGAAACCATCAAAACCTTAGAGGAGAAAGCAGGAAAAGACCTCTCTGACCTCAGCCGTAGCAATCTCTTACTCGACACATCCCCAAAGGCAAGGGAATTAAAAGCAAAAGTGAATTACTGGGACCTTATGAAGATAAAAAGCTTCTGCACTGCAAAGGAAACAACCAACAAAACTAAAAGGCAACCAACAGAATGGGAAAAGATATTCGCAAATGACATATCGGACAAAGGGCTAGTATCCAAAATCTATAAAGAGGTCACCAAACTCCACACCTGAAAAACAAATAACCCAGTGAAGAAATGGGCAGAAAACATGAATAGACACTTCTCTAAAGAAGACATCCGGATGGCCAACAGGCACATGAAAAGATGTTCAGCGTCGCTCCTTATCAGGGAAATACAAATCAAAACCACACTCAGATATCACCTCACGCCAGTCAGAGTGGCCCAAATGAACAAATCAGGAGACTATAGATGCTGGAGAGGATGTGGAGAAACGGGCACCCTCTTGCACTGTTGGTGGGAATGCAAATTGGTGCAGCCGCTCTGGAAAGCAGTGTGGAGGTTCCTCAGAAAATTGAAAATAGACCTACCCTATGACCCAGCAATAGCACTGCTAGGAATTTATCCAAGGGATACAGGAGTACTGATGCATAGGGCCACTTGTACCCCAATGTTTATAGCAGCACTCTCAACAATAGCCAAATTATGGAAAGAGCCTAAATGTCCATCAACTGATGAATGGATAAAGAAATTGTGGTTTATATACACAATGGAATACTACGTGGGAATGAGAAAGAACGAAATATGGCCCTTTGTAGCAACGTGGATGGAACTGGAGAGTGTGATGCTAAGTGAAATAAGCCATACAGAGAAAGACAGATACCATATGTTTTCACTCTTATGTGGATCCTGAGAAACTTAACAGAAACCCATGGGGGAGGGGAAGGAAAAAAAAAATAAAGAGGTTAGAGTGGGAGAGAGCCAAAGCATAAGAGACTTAAAAACTGAGAACAAACTGAGGGTTGATGGGGGGTGGGAGGGAGGAGAGGGTGGGTGATGGGTATTGAGGAGGGCACCTTTTGGGATGAGCACTGGGTGTTGTATGGAAACCAATTTGACAATAAATTTCATATATAAAAAAAAAAAAAAAGAATTTTGGGAGACACAATTGAGTCCAGAACAGACACATTTCCAATGATCACTTGCTGGGTATATTGATAATATTCAACAACAACTAAGTATTTACCATCAATTTAATGATCATCATCAAGTATTTTGCAAATGTCTAGTACCTGCTGTGCTAAAAGTTGCTAACCAATAAAACATTACATTTTTATATGCTTCACAGCTTACAAGGGGCTTTCAGGCATGCTTTCTCATTCAATCCTCACAACTACCCACTCTAATATTATTACCAAGTCAAGATTATTATCTTCATCTTAAAGGTGCAGAACAGACAGGGAGAGACTGACTTGCCCAAGATAGAGAGGATAATAAATGATGGGTTCAGAACTAGACATTTCTCTCCTAGTCCACTTTTGTTTCTTTTAACCTCAAATTATGATATCAGTTAAGTTTAGAATGGCCTTGCCTTGGAAAAACCACAGTTATGAATAGTAAGGTGAACAATGTTGGGTTAGTTGTGAATTATTTGGAGAATGAAAAAGCTTGAATTGGACTCCATGGCCATGCACAGTTTCCCATGGCTGACCATCTTCAGAACCTCCCAAGATTATAGTCCTAGGGAGAAAATACAGTAAGAAGAGTATGTGGTAAGAACTAAAATAATGTATATTGAATGAATAAACATTGAATAAATCCAAGAATGCCCAGTAACTGGCCCACAGAGAGTCTTCAATGGTGCTGAATGAATAAATAAATGATTAAAGGGCAGAGTTAGATTATTGCTAAGGTATGTGATACTTAATGGAAATGGAAAGAATTTCAGAATGTACCTTGCTATACACATCTTTCCAGGCTCAGCTCAAGAAGCTCCTCAAGATTCCCTAGTCCCTCCCCATGTGTCCAAATCCCCTCCTGTCTATCCCTAAGACATCACTTCTCATGGTCTTCTTAATCTAAGTCATGTGCATAAATCTCAGTCTCCTCTATTAGACTGTGAATTCCCAAAAGGATTGGTCTTTGCTTTATGCTTATCTCTCACAATGCTTTGCCCATAATAGGCACATATTAAATATTGTGGAACTGAATCAAAGTTTGCTTGGAACCCACATTTAAAAGTGGGAGCTCCCTCTGGGGTCTTTGGAAGATTGGCTTTCTCTCACCCTTGTATGTTATCTAACGCCACTAGTAGACATGTATTGAAAAAAATTTTTAAGTTCAGAGAAGAATCTGGAATAGTGAAACAATTCCCTCATGCTTCTATGTTTTTAGTCTCCTAAAAACTGTCTGGTTTTTCCATTCAAAGTTACACAAAACTTTTTTTTCTATTTCAAATGTTCCATGATACCAGAAACACTGGGAAGTTTCAGAAAATGTTGAGAAAATGAGGTAATTTAGAGCTTCAGGTACATCTGCAGTAGCAAATATAAGCAAGAATTTGCAAAAGATTCATCAGACTAGAAAGGTTTCCTATCCAAACACCTTGCAAAATAGGAGCCACCTTAGCATGTATAAATTAAAAACACTCTGAAAAGCTTTTTCGGGCAGGTGCTGATTGAAACGGAAATTTTATACAACAAAATTGATTATACTTGAAAAATTTAAAACTATAAGAAGAAAAATGAAATACAAGTAAGACTCGGTTTCAAAGATTTCTATTAAATGTTTCTCTTTACACTGTTTTTGTTTTTCAAGCTGTAGAAAATTCCCTGGTTGCAACCTCAGACAACAAAGGCCTCAGAGAATAGACATATATCTAAGGCAGAGGAAAGGCCATGAAGTGAGGCAGAGTCATGGTCACCACCTAAGCTAATAAATCAATTCCCACCATGAGGAAATAAAAATCCACTTCGGACTTTCCAGGCACCTAAACTTGGTAGATACTAAGGTCAAGAATTCTACCATGACCCAACTCCCATGCCCTGTCTGGTTTGTGAATCTGCCTCCCCCTTTTCTCTATTTTGGTTGACAGGTAAGTAAAAAGAGATAAAGCAGGTCAGACAAGAATCAAAATAAAACACTTATTCAAAATTTTACACTTGAAACCTAGATTTGTTGTTATTTTTCACTGGGATTTGATTATAGCATATTTCAAAGGCATGATGCCTTTTAAAATCTAAATAGAATTTCACTGAAGTAGAATACAAGGAAATTCAAGGAACTTAAATTTTATTATGGTGTAATTTTTAAAAGAGACTTGTGATATTAAAATGCCACTTGATACAGAAATTCTAAGGATCGGAGAGAGATTGTTGCACAGAGCTGTGAACAGAATCATTTTTGGAACAGTGACATTCATAACAATCCCAATTGGGGGGAATAAATGGTACATGGTCATAGTCATCACATTGTCCAAAGAAGGAAAGCCTGTTATATTTGGCTTATATATAGGCAGTGATGCTAAGCATCTCTTCTTTCCTAACTTTTAAAGCATTGGTTCTGAATAAGACAAACAGTAGGTGGTCAGCAGAAGATACCAAAGGAGGAGATTTGATTTAGCTGGGAAGTTTTTTTAACTACAACACTCCCTCCCCTTCTGTGCTAGAATCAAAGGCAAGAGAAGAGGGAAAACATGTGTAATTTGAAAAAGTTTCCTAGACGATTTTCACTAGCCTCCAACTCTTACTAAAACAAGCAAAAAAAAACAAACAAAACAACTCACTGTTTTAAGTAATTGAGGATGACTACTTTTATAACAAGTCAAAGGAGGAAAACAAAACCTATTTTGTGGTGTAATTAGGGGGAAAAAAGGCAAAAAAGAAAAACACCCCACACCTACTCGGTAGTCATATAATTGAAGATTCTAGAACCAGAAAAAAAAACGTAGAGATCACAATACCCAACTTTCTTCATTTTATAGTTGAAGAAACTGAACATTAGAGAGGTTTGATTACTTAATGTTAGAAATAATACGGCTTTGAAACTAAAAAAGCTTTTTCTATGACGAATCTACACACAATAGAAAGTTGAGTCAATGAATATTTAGTTACAGCATCTTTTAGCAAACAATTATTGCACACTTAACTCTGTAGTAGGTAGACTTCATATATAGTTTCATATATTATTTCTAACCCTCACATCTGCTCTATAAGACAATTACTATTTTCTCAATTTTACAGATTGAATAGGAAAGGACAAAGACACAGAGAAAGTAATCCCCCAAAAATCTCATAAATATTATCCACAGAGCTGGGATTTGAATTCAGGCTATCTAACGTCAGAGCCTGAACACCTAACCACTATGTGGTGCCCCTCTGCTGAGCTGCCTACCATGTACCCAGCACTCTGCCAGCTTCTGTAAATACAACAGTGGGAGGACAATTCCTACTTCCATGGAGCTACCATAAATAGTAAGAAAGTAAACCAATGTTTAAATATATGCTTTCAAGTTTTGATAAGCAACACAAAGAAAAAGAACAAAGCATTATAAAAAGGACCACCTTAATTTATGAGGTCAGGGAAGAGAAATGATATCTAAGCTGAGGCTGAGAAGGGGTCATTCATATGAAAAGAGTTTAAAGCACCAGAAATAGCATATGCCAGAACCCTGAGAGAGGAGTTTGGTCTCCTCAAGGGACTAAAAGAAGGCCATTATGACTATAATGTGGGTAATATTCCAAAATGTACTAGAAAAGATGGGAGAAGTAGATTAAGAAAGCCAGATCATGCAGAGCCTTGGTAACCAAGTTAAGCTCTAAGGAGTTTGCATTTACTTCTCAGTGGGTGGTGCAGATGTCCTCTTGGTGGTGTGGGGGAGATTGAAAGGGAAAGGGAAAGGGAAAGAATGCATCCTGCTCCCTTGATTTGTAGGGCACCTGAATATACCACCTTATTTTCCTCCTGTTTGCTGTCATCTACTAGCGTCCTTTGTCATCTCCCACTTCCTTGCTTTACATATGGTCTTCCTTCCCATGAAACTACTGTCTTGCTCATGATGACTCCAACATTCACAAGATTATCCACTTGGGATTCTGGTTTTCTTATTGACAACATCTGTAATGTGCTTTCCTCCACTCCACCCCAGTCACCCACACTGTGATTAAATCCTAGGCTCTCCATTTCATCAGCAGAAATTGCTCCACCTTCAAAATCTCAGTTTCAAGCATTTAATTCTCCAATCACCACTTTCAATCTTTCTAGCTCACTTGTTCAATAATCCCCCTAATAAAATTCTTAAACCTTTTCAAGACCTCCATTCCACGGACCCCATCATTTTCAGCTCACTTCCCTGTGCCTCTCTAAATATAAGTACCAATACAAAATAAAAACCCTGGTGGATACAAATATTTGAGATGGTTAATGAAACAGATGAACATTGATGAAGAAAATCACACAGGTAAGTTGACTAATTTCACATAACATTCATGACCACAAACTCCAGTAGACCCTCAAAACTCCAGCAATCTGACTGCATTTCCCCATTGCTTTGCCCCTCTCCAAGATTTACACCATTTTCTCACTCCTTAATTATTTCCCATTCTCTCATTTGGTTTCCTCCAAGTTTCATCAAGCAAACAAGAACCAACGGGAACTTACTTTCTTTCCTGCTATTTGAGTTCAAACCTTGCTTTTGTGGATCCTGTCTCTCTGGCCTCAAGATTTTCACCTTCTTATTATCCCCTCCATCCCTCTCTCTCATATCATTAATTCTGTATCTCAGACTCAAAACAGGCTCTAGAGTTTGTTCATAAAAAAAAAAAAAAAAGCAAACAAACCTCTATCCATCGGCCCCACATTAAACTTCCTCTCCATTTCTCTACTCTTTATAGTAGAATCTCTCAAAAATTTCCATCTCCTCAGCTTCTGTTCACTCTTCCATCCTCAACATTTTGTCTTCTGGCACTATGAACCCACAGATGGTCTGTCAGTCATTAACACTACCATGCTGCCAAGTCTAGTGGCCAATGCCCTATTCATCCTCTCAGTAGCAGCTAACATGTTTAAGCACTCCTGACCTGACATATTCTCTCCCTTGCTTTTGTGACACTATACTGCCCTGGTTTTCCCCTTACCTCATTGAGAGTCCCTTGTCAATCCTCTGCTAGGATCTTCCTTCTCCATCTGACCTCTGGTTCTTCCTTCTCTATCCTTCCTACTGTAAATGTAAGGATTCTCCACTGTTTTGTCCAGAGTTGTTTCTTAACTCATAACTCTCTCTTTCTACACCTCAGGTGAATAAATAAAATGCATTTGCTAATGACTTCCAAACTTACACGTCTGGCCCCAAATTATTCTCTGAGCTTTTCACTTGTATCTCAATTGCCTACCTGACATTTAAAAAAAAAATTTTTTTTTTTAAATTTTTTTTTCAACGTTTATTTATTTTTGGGACAGAGAGAGACAGAGCATGAACGGGGAAGGGGCAGAGAGAGAGGGAGACACAGAATCGGAAACAGGCTCCAGGCTCTGAGCCATCAGCCCAGAGCCTGACACGGGGCTCGAACTCGTGGACCGTGAGATCGTGACCTGGCTGAAGTCGGACGCTTAACCGACTGCGCCACCCAGGCGCCCCTAAAAAAATTTTTTTTAACGTTTATTTATTTTTAAGAAAGACAGAGACAGAATTCAAGTGAGTTAGGGGCAGAGAGAGAGGGAGACACAGAATCTGAAGCAGGCTCCAGGCTCCGAGTTGTCAGCACAGAGCCCAACATGGAGCTCGAACTCACAAGCTGTGAGATCATGACCTGAGCCGAAGTCAGCTGCTCAACTGACTGAGCCACCCAGGTACCTCTCAATTGTCTACTTGACATGTTTTAATGTTTATTTATTTAATGTAATTTATTTATTTAACGTTTATTATCTAATGTTTATTTTATTTTGAGCACAAGATGGGGAGGAGCAGAGAAAAAGGAGACACAGAATCCAAAGAAGGCTCCAGGCTCTGAGCTGTCAGCACAGAGCCTGACTTGAGGCTCGAACCCATGAACCATGAGATCATGACCTGAGCTGAAGTTGGACACTTAACTGACTGAGCCACCCAGGTGCCCCAGCCTACTTGTCATCTTTACCTGATATCTAATAGGCATCTCAGAATTTATCTGGTCAAAATGCATCTCTCACTCTTTTCCCAAAATGTGATTCTCCTCTAGCTTGCCCCACATTGCCCTATATGTTGCCTCATATTTGCCTCATGCCTTTTCCTTCCTTCAGTCCCAGCCCAACAATCAAGTAGCAAATCTAGCTGTTCTCCTCCTCTCTACTGCTATCACCTGGTGCAAGACAATATCATTTCTCCCTTGGGAACTCTAGTCTTATATAGGTCAAGTGCTGATCCCGGGTGTGGTTGGGTTCTATCTAAGGGGGACTGTAAGTCAGCAAGAATGGTGATTTATATTTCCAGGGCAAAAGCTAGTTCATTTGGGTTCTAGAGCATGAACTGTGTTTTCCCAACCAAAGGCATTTCACATTCCTCCCACAATTTCCCTGGGTCTTATCTAGTAGCACCTGTTCTTCTGTCCTTCTTTCATACTATAGTGTAAAAGATACTTGTAAGAGACAATGTTGTTTCACATAGTTTTTAACAGGAATGAATACCTCAGTCAAAAATATAGAAATATCAGGGGTGTCTGGGTGGCTCAGTCAGTTAAGTGTCTGACTTTGGCTCAGGTCATGATCTCGCAGTTTGTGGGTTCAAGCCCCATGTCGGGCTCTGTGCTGACAGTTCAGAGCCTGGAGCCTGCTTCGGATTCTGTGTCTCCCTCTCTCTTTGCCCCTCTGCTGCTCACACTCTGTCTCTCTCTGTCTCTCAATAACAAATAAACGTTTAAAAATTTTTTTAAAAATATAGAAATATGAAAATGTGAAATCCAGGCATCAACCTGGAGAACAGCAAGAAGCAGTGTCAGGGTACACATTCCAACAGTGTTTGTGTACCCACTGAACCTACACATGGCATTACTGTGTACAAGACCACAGAAAGAGAAGGAAGTCTATGTACTAATTAGGCCTTAATGGTTGATGTGCTGGTCCAGCTAAGCACCATTCCTTGCCTCTGTGTGTGGTAATTGAATACTGTCTTCCAAGTACTATCTGACTTCCTCTTCAATAACTCCGGATTCTGTCTTACAAAACCAGTGGCCACAAATAAGTGCATAGTCTACAGTGCACATTTAATGCATTATTTGAAAAGCACATCATTTCAAACAGTTAAAGAAAACCAGGAGAGCTTTCTCTGTGAGTAAATCCCCCCAACACATTGATTGTTAACAAAGAATAAAGCTAAGCATCCTTCACAGAATCTTTGCATTTATGAATTCCGATTCATAGAAGTCACTTCTTCAAACTGACTTCAGACAAATGACTAAGTTGGAAGAACTCACCTAAACACTAAAAATATAAAATGGCTTTTCACTGAATTGATGCTTTGTCAAAATAACCAAGATCTTACAGATATAAAACCATAAGGAAAGGTATATTGGAAGTTCAAACAGAAATTCTTTGATTAAAATATGGGTTTCTGGGACACGTGGGTGGCTCAGTCAGTTAAGTGTCTGACTCTTGATATTGGCTCAGGTCATGACCTCAGGGTTGTGGGATCAAGCCCCGTGTCAGGTTCTGCACTGAGCACAGGGCCTGTGTAAGACTCTTTCTCCCTCTGCCTCTCTCCCCTGCTCTCTCTCTCTCAAATTAAAAAATATATATTAAAAAAATAATATATGCATTTCTTATTGTAGCTGGTTTCTTATTTATGACAATATAGTACTCCCCCCTTATCTGTGGAAGATACATTCCAATACTCTTAGTGGATTCCTGAAGCCTCAGATTGTACTAAATCCTATATATGCTATGTTGTTTCCCATACATATAAACCTATGATAAAGGTTAATTTATAAATTAGGCACAGTAATTATTATTGTTGTAATAATAATAATAATAATAATTGAAACAATTATTGTCAGTAATAACAAAAAAGAATAATTACAGCAATATACTGTAATAAAAGTTATGTGAATGTGGTCTTTCTCTCTCAAAACATCTTATTGTGCTTTCTTGTGATGATGTGAGATGGTACAATGCCTATGTGATGAGACAAAGTGAAGTGAATGTCATAGGTGTTGTGACATAGCATTAGACTACTATTGACCTTCTGACAACACATCAGTAGGATCACCTGCTTCCAGACTGTGGAATAAGAGGGGACTACTGCATGTTGAAACACTTGAAGATGAAGCAGTGTTTCAGTCTGATGGCATTTGTTGACATGAGTCTCTGTTCAAGTGGCTAAAACGTAGCACAATACATACAAAATTGATTTTTTAGCTCACATTTTCAAAAGAAATATGCTAGGTCACTTTTATGTTGCTTCCATGTAAATTCAACTCCTTTAACTTAAAATCAGAATCATTAAAAATATTATTAACTTTCTAGCTCAAAGAATGAAAATGAGAAAAGCGAGCACACTGCATGATTTGCAAGCATCGCTAATTCGTTCTTCTCTAGACACTTATTTTTCAATTTATGAATTCAGCACTCTTCCAATTGCTTCCCTAACTTGTTTCCTGCTGCCTTGAACCATTTCACTGTTTATCAGTAGTTAATTCAGAATAGTTGAAGATAACTAGGAAGTAGAAGTCAAATTCAGTCCATTTTTTTATGTGTTCTGGTAATAATTTCATTGGGATTGATGTCTGATTGGTGGTTTTTCATTTAAGTGTACTCAGTTTGTTCCCTATAAGTGCTGATCTTTGGCCAAAAGTGACTGAGGAATGATTAGCCAAGAAGAGCTTGCTCTAATGAAGTTAAATCTACATTCACCATATGACCTAGTAATCCCTCAACTAAGCATTTGCCCAAGAGAAATGAAGACATGTCAACGTACACAAGTGTTTACAGTAGCTTTAGTTACTACTACTAAAAACTGAAAACACACAGTGTGCATCAACTGGCAAATGGATAAATACTTGTACACTGAAAAGGAAGGAAGTGCTGACAAATACAGAAACGAGGATGAATCACAAAGCATTATGCTAGATAGAAGACAGACCCAAAACAGTACAAATTGTATGATTCCTTTTAAGTGACATTTGAAAGAGGCAAAACTATATTATGGACAAAAAACAGATCAGTGGTTGCCAAGACCCCAGAGCAACAAAAGAGGAATGACAGCAAAGGGGCATGTGGAAAGCTTCTTGTGTCAATGGAAACGTTCTCTACCTTGATTTGTAAGGTGGCCACAGACTCAATAAGCATATATCAAAATTCATTAGATCTGTTCACACAAAAAGAGTGAATTCTACTGAAAGTAAATTAAACTTCAATAAACTCACTCTCCTTTTAAAAGTGTGTAACATTGTCTCCAATCTCAGGGAGCCTAAGACGGTGGATAAGGCAGGCCCAGCAAAAAGACCATTCACAGTAACCATGTACATCATTTTTTTAAAAAAAGAAGACTTCATAAGCCATGCTGTTCTAACATCTCCTTCTGTGGTTCTTCTTAGGTTTAATATGTGTCAGATGGAATTCGGGGATTGTCATGTTTGAAGTCCTGTTTTCTGAGACATTTCTAATTGTAGCACTTCAACACACAGGAAACCACTTTTGAAGCTTATGAGAGTAAACAGGTTGAATTTCCCTTTGCATTGTAGTCACAGAAAACTAATCAAATTCTAGAGTTGAAAGTCTTTAGCATCAGGAGACTTGCCTGGTGGAAACCAAGGGCACTATTTTACAGGGTATTCTCTTATAAATAATGTAACTTTACCACAATTATGTAGTTAACTTATTACTTATCACAGGAACTGCACTATACTTATTGCTTGAAAAAAGGACCAAAATTATTTTTTTGGATGGGTGACTTCCAACTCTTAACTCGGCTATAGCTGAGGCTCCATACTAAGCCATGCATTTAGTTATGTAGTCTTTCCTTTTGCTTCCAGAAAGCTTGTCATGGCCTGGTGTGCACTGTCTTGGTTCACCGTCATGCAGCAGTATGGAGCACTTGTCAGTGACCTCCATTTTTCCAAGTGTATTTCAATGTTTCTCTCTCCACCCCCCACCCCTGTGCCCCCACTCCCAGCCCCCAGCCGATGACTGAACTCAGAATTGCAGCTTTCAAGGTGCTTGCCAAAGGATATAATCTTAGAGTTACTGCCAAGGAATACCTTCTGCAAAATTAGGCGCGAAAGATAGTCTATGAGAATTGCCTCAATGCAGGGTTTTTCATGCCATTTAACTAGACTCACAGTAAGAAATGCATTTTGCATCATGACCCAATACACACATTTGAAAGAAATGATGAAGTTTCTTAAGATACTCTGATTTTTCTTCTTTACTCTCTTCTATTTTTTTAATCCTTTTTAAAAGTTGGTTGTGAACCACTGAATTAATTTTACTAACCACTAACAGATGCAACCTGTAGTTTGAAAATCAGTGATCTACAGGCTATAAAACTTGCCATTTATCTAAACATTATATAATCCAATGAGAGTAGATCATTAGGGAGTATTTAACCTTGACTGCATTTTAGGATAAACACCCCTTCCAATCTCCCACCCTCATGGACCTAAATTACTTTTATGAGTTGTATTTTTGTTTAATACCATAAGCCCATGTATTATTAAGAATGTCATCAAAGACTGTTCATTACATACATAGTATTCCCTCTATGAAGGCCAAGGGTAGAAAAAAAGTCTTTCTGGTCTCACTGTCAGGAAATACGATGATTATCCTAAGTGACTGACTTATTTCTCCTTTTGGTAAAACATATTGTATTCCCTTCCTCATATTGCCAATTAGAAGGCTTAGTTTCACATTCACAGCCTACCTCTAACAAGTACATGGGAATTTTGGGCTAGGGTTTGGACATTTAAACTTACTCCTAATTCCCTTTTACTCTCCTATCTTTTAATTTTTCTTCTGCCTCATGTTTCTTATTGGCCTTACATTTATTTTCACTTACTCTTTATATTTTGGATGCCACTTTAAATCTTTGTGAAACAGAAGGGAAAGATTAGAGAAAGAAAAAAAAAGGGAAGGAAAGAGAAAGAGAGATTGCTTTCCAAGTATGATGATAAGACTCCGGTTTTCAAGCCTTCATTCCTTACATTTCAACGTGAAATTAACATGAAGGTACAAATTCAGAACACTTTGTCCTACCTGTATCAGAAACAATAATTATAAGAGAAACAACTTTTCTGATATCTTAACTAATAAAAACTGGGTTTAGAGTTTTATCTGAACACTAAGTATTCTATACGCAACAATAAATACTGCCTGGACCAGTAAGAAATAACTTCAAGCAAAAGCTACCTTCTGTAATTGTATATGATTTGTCCTAATACCAGAGAATGCAGTATTTTCTTTGTGGCCCAAACACTATGTGGTATCTAAATTGAGGGAACAGTTTTTTCTGAAAGAAGCAAATAACATGTATTTTACTGGTGGCCAAGGTGACTGACTTCAAATACATTTCTAAATAATGAAATAAGTCAGGATATTAGAGGACAGATAAAATCACCTATGAAAATACATGTTTGGCTTTACTTATTTAAGACCTCTTTGAAATAGTTCAGAACCAAGGAAATTATTTGGCAATATCAACAATGAAAGAAAATTAATTTTATGACTATGTTTTAGAAAATCAAATCAACACCCCTTGTTTAAGTAGCACTCCACCTAAAAAGTTGATTTATTAAATCTATATTCATTGAATAGATCAAATATTAATATCCACCCTACCATTTTCAAACATCTTTTATCATGTCTTCATACTGTTTTTGCCATTTTTAGGATACTGGTATGTAAATAATCAATGACAAATAATACTACTTCTTTGATTAGCCCAACTATTCTGGTGCTACTTTGATTTCATTGGTCCACCCATCCTACCTCCAATCCAGCTGTGATTTAAACTATATAGTTATATTTGTACAAAGACAAAAGAACAGGCAGTGGGAACAAAAATAATCTTATGAAGAAATTTAAGGCTGATGGTATTTCTAAGTATTTGCCAAATAGATGTCTTAATAAACAGTATTAAAAAGAAACAACATACCCAAATGGAGTCACTTTTGCTAAGCCCCACCACAACTTAATACCTAACCTAACTATAAGTTTCAGCCTCTCCCAGGAGAAGAATTTTAAGTCAATCAGTCTGGAATTTCCTGATCAGCGCTAGTGAGACAATCCACATGATAAGACCTCCTGCTTTTCCCTAATGAGAGATGGCTTGCCTGAAATAATCCACTCTGTTAACTTCTGCCTATAAAAACTTTCCATTTTGTATAACTCCTTGGACCCTCTTTCCACTTGCTAGATGGGATGCTGCTTGAATTATGAATCATTGAATAAAGCCAATTAGATCTTAAAATTTACTCAAAGTTTGTGTTTTAGCAATAGTAATGGGAAAAGAGGTTGATGGAAGGATTATAATTATGATATGCAAAAGCAGATTAATTGAGTACTTTCTCTCAATTTACAATTAATAGCCTCAATGTGGCTAAGTTTGGGTTATGTAGAGAAATTAACTTTGAACAATAATGTGAAAGCTTAAAATCAACTTTGTTGAAGAACAGATCAAACAAGAAAGGAACTTCTGCCTTCCAATAGAACTTACTTTTTGGAATCCTGTGTCTGTTTCTCAGCTTTTCTTCCAGTCTTCTCTGATTATCAACCCTTGGTCTCCATTGGCTTTGGTCCTCCCCCAATCTCCTCAATTCAACCGTTCAATGTTGAGAGTGCCTTAGCACTAAGGCTTGGCCCTCTTCTTTGCACTCTCCATACTCTCCCCTGCGTCACTTCAGTCCCTCCTGGAGCTTTACACACCATCTATATGCTAGTGGCTCCCAAATATACACTCTAGGATCAAATACTCCTTTGCTTTTTGACCCATAGAGTCATCCATTCGGCAAATACTGAGGCACTGAGTACCTGTGGTGTATGAGTCTAGGTCTGGAGATATAGCGGTGAATTTAACAAAGTCCCTGCTTTCATGAAACTTATTTTCTAGTAGGGAAACAGGTCATGTAAACAATAAACACATAGAATATTTATGTGTTAGAAGCAATAACTGTTAAAAAGAAAAATTAATCAAGATATAGGGATTGAGTATTAAAGTTGAAGGTAGAAACCATTCTAGGTAGAGCAGTCAGGGAAGAAATCTCTGAGGAGTTGAATTTGATCAGAGACCTGAGTGGAGTAGGGGTAAGCCAAGAAGCAAAGACCTATGGGAAGAGATTTTCTAGGTAGCAAGTAAGGTGAATGCAAAGGCCCTGAGACATGAATACCATGTTTAGTTTCTACAAAGAGAAAAAAGTCAAGTGTGCCTGGAGCAGTGAGTAAGGGAAAGAAAGGAGGAAGATGGGATCAGAGAAGTAACCAGAAGGCAAAACAAGACCCTCTCAGTCATTATAAAAATTTTAGATTTGGGGGCTCCTGGGTGGCTAATCATCCAACCCTTGATTTTGGCCAGGTCATGATCTCACAGTTCGTGAGACTGAGCCCCACATCCAGCTCTGTGCTGACAGTGCAGAGCCTGGTTGGGATTCTCTCTCTCTCTCTCTCTCTCTCTCTCTCTCTGCCTCTCCCCCACTCACGCTCTCCCTCTCTCAAAATAAATAAATACACATTTTTTTAAAAAAAGGAATTTTAGATTTTATTCTAACTCAGATGGGAAGCCAGTGAAGGGTTTTGAGCAAGTATCTGATACAGTCCAACCTAGTTATCTACTTGATATCTCTACTTGAATATCTCAAATTTAACATGCTCCAAACAGAACTCTTAACCTCCCTCCCACCAAAATTAAATTTAAAAAAAAACTCCTGCTCCTTCTCTATTTTTCCCCATCTTAGTAAATGTTACCACAGCCTATCCAATTACACAAGGCAGAATATACCAAATCATAACAGGTTCATCTATCTCTTTTATCTCTCATATTCATTCCATACTTAAAAACCTATACTCTCTATCAGAACAGATGACTAATCTATTTGCTTCTCTGTGTCTTTTATGCTACCAACCTGGTACATGACCATCTTTAACCTAAATAACAACACTAGGGCCAGATCTTTTACAGTTCTGACTTTCCATCATTGGTTTTCCCATGATCTAAAAATAAAATCCCTAAACCCTGCCATGATCTACAAGGTCTTGCACAATTGAGTCTATGACCAACCTTTTTATATCTCACACCACTTTTCCTTTTTTTTTTTTGATATATGAAGTTTATTGTCAAATTGGTTTCCATACAACACCCAGTGCTCATCCCAAAAGGTGCCCTCCTCAATACCCATCACCCACCCTCCCCTCCCTCCCACCCCCCATCAACCCTCAGTTTGTTCTGTTTTTAAGAGTCTCTTATGCTTTGGCTCTCTTCCACTCTAACCTCTTTTTTTTTTTTTCCTTCCCCTCCCCCATGGGTTTCTGTTAAGTTTCTCAGGATCCACATAAGAATGAAACCATATGGTATCTGTCTTTCTCTGCATGGCTTATTTCACTTAGCATAACGCTCTCCAGTTCCATCCATGTTGCTACAAAGGGCCATATTTCATTCTTTCTCATTGCCACGTAGTACTCCATTGTCACACCACTTTTCCTAAACTTCTGATGCTCCAGCACACTTACCTCTACCATTTCTTTGCACACACCTTTCCTATCATAGGGAATTTAGCTTACTATTCTTCACTACTCTCTCATAGTTGCCTCTCTCTTCCTTCACTCTTAACTGACATGTCCCTTCCTCAGAGAGGACTTCCTTGCCCACCCATTATATTGTTGTCCTTCCCTGTTATCCTTTCCATGTATTTAATGGCACTCATAAGACTTTAAGGTTCATGAGAATAGGAACCATGTCTGCCTTATTCACTCCTGTGTGCACAGTCCCAGAACTGTGCCTGGAACAGAGCAAGTACTCAGTAAATATTTGATGAAGGAAGGATCAGTTGTCCTTATCTTGTCCAATTAATCCTCACAACCACACTGTCTTAGAAATCATTGTGTCTAATTCACAGATGAGAAAACAATCTCAGAATCATTCAGTGACCTGCCTAAGATTATACAACTAATTAGGACAGAAACAAGATTCAAAGTTAGCAGACTGTTATGTTGCAGATACCATCTGAAAATAATTTTTTTATAATAACAATATTAAAAATGAATCAATAAGTATCAATTCCATTTAACTAAATCTTAAAACATTGACCAGAAAATGTCCTCACTTTGGCCTACATCATGGAAGAAGGAGAAATATAATCTTTGGGCCTGTACCAAGCACAGTGCAGACTCATAACAGATCAATAGATGTTGATCATTTAAATGACCTTTACATTTAAGTTATAGGCCTCTCTAACCCAAGACAAACATTCTTTTTATTAAAATGTATAATCTTATTTTATTCTTTCTTATGTGAATTCTCTTGATTATTAGTTTCTTTAATAATACCATAGGGCTTTTAATGACAGCTAATACTTATTCTTAGCATCCTTTGTTAAGATTTTCAATGGCAGCTATTCTACTTAAATTAGTCTACCTGATGGCACTGAATATATGATAGGCATAATCTATTATTTCCCTGAAGTTACATTTATATGCCCTGATCCATTTTAAGTGAACTCATATATGCACATGGAGTATACACATCTGGCTCCCAAGATGAGGAAGTGGTCTTCTTAGTATTTCCACATTCTGATAAAAATATAAGTCATCAATAACCAGTTATGAATTCAGAATTCCATCTTTTTGTCTCTTCACAGTCCATAAAACATAGTGGGAACTTAAATATTGTTTGTTAAATGAATGAATACATGTATAAATGAGTAAATAAGTACAAATGAGTAGGAAGAAGAGAGAGATGGAGTTTTGCTTTAAACATCAAACACTTCTGTTCACACAAAGGCTATTGATTTTTTTAGAAAGTAGTTCCTTTTCAAAATTCTTGGTATTTTCTCATTTAGTGCTTAAACCAAAACTTGGGTCATTTAACTTTATAGTGGATATAGCTTTGTATTTACTATAAAAGCACAATTTGCTAATTATGGAAAATAAGTAAATACATATATGTAAAATAAAAAAAAGGACTGTTTATGATCGCTTCCTGAGACAGAGAAGCTACTCTTATTTCTGTACCTCTTATCCAAGCAAGAATCTTAAGAAGAATTAATACATAACTTTAATGAAGATTATATTTTCTCTAGCTGCTGCAATGAAAGATGTCCTCAACAACCAATAGGTTTATATAACTAAAGCATTTGTATAGCATATCTATGGTTCAAAATTGGCATACGTGCTCTAATTAAATAAGATAAGCCTCAAAGCTCTTGCACATCTTTTGTTTGTTTGTTTTAATTCTTAACCTCAGCCTATCTTTTCCCCAGGTTGTTCAGAATCTTTTCCGTTCTATGAAAATTTCCAGTCCCACACTTGCCTTCTACCCTTAACCAGTGACTTGATTCTCCTCCGGGTCTTTCCATGGCAATATCTCTCCAAACACCACCTTCCTTTCACTTACTGTTCTATTTTATCCTCATCTCTCCTCTCAAAAGAGGGTGGAATCCCTTTCTATACAAGGTGGGTTCTTCCACCTGGGGTTCCATCCCTTTCCCTATTACCTTCTTTTCTTTCTCCTTCATCTTCATGTGTTCTCTTCCCCTGGGATAAAAGTCTTCCTTATCCCTAAGAAAAATAAATAAATAATAACAAACCAGAAGCAAACAAACAAAGCCTTACCTCCATTTTATTCCTCCTTTACATTAACACTCCATGTTACATCTTTGACATCAAGCCCTTCAAAGAGTTATCTATGCTCATTTCCTGAACTTCTTAGCCTTGTGCTGTTAACCCTATAATCTGGTTTCTATTTACTGATTTCATTAATTTTCTAAAAGTCTTCTCTCAAAGGTCTTCTCTCAAAGGTCTGAATAATACAATACCCTCTGTCATACTTTCTAGAATTCTCAGAGCTATTTTTTTTCCCTCAGAGCCATCTTTATCTTTTCCCTCCAACAGCCCCTTATCTAATCAGTTAGTATATTGTGTCAATTCTCCTCTGTGCTGCCTCTCTTATCCATAGTTTCCTCTTTATTCCAATAGGAGTAGCTCAGGTCCAATTCTAATCTTTTGCCCCTTCTGCCCTTGATTATTACAAGTGACTCCTAACTGGTCTCCTTAAACCTGCCTCCTTCTATCAGTGCCAAAAAGTAAGCACTCTTGTTCCTCAGTAATCAGACCCAACCTTTCCTTTAGCTTCTCTACCTCCTGAGACCTCCTGCCCCACATTAGTGTCCTCACTTCTTCCTGGGCTTCCTGCCTTATGTTTTGGTTATACTGTACTGCTAGGCTGGAAATGCGTTTCAAATCTGACTATGGAAAGGCAAATAAACTTACCAGTCACCTCCTCCATGAAGCCCTTCCCAGAGTGTTCATAAGCTAATATAACCTGAAGAAAAATCAGAATAAGACATAATGACAATGTAATCCCAATTTATATGTCTACTTGTATATGGTATATAAACATAGTGGATAGATATAGGTGATAATGTTAACAGTGCCCATTAAAAAAAATTTTTAATGTTTATTTGTTAATTTATTTTTGAGAGAAAGAGAGACAGAGTGTGAGCAGGGGAGAGACATATAGAGAGGGAGATACAGAATCTGAAGCAGACTCCATGCTCCGAGCTGTCAGCACAGAGCCCAACACAGGTCTTGAACTCACAGACTGTGAGATCATGACCCTGAGCTGAAATTGGATGCTTAATTGACTGAGCCACCCAGGTGCCGCAACAGTGCCCATTTTAAAGTATGATGCTCTAGAGATATGTATAGGGCTTTGGGCAACTCATTTTCTTTTGTATTTTCTAAATTATTCATAATAGCTAATATTTCTTGAGTGCTTCCTCTATACTAACGTCTTTACATGCATTAATTTATTTAATCTAACAACAACAAACAACAAAACCCTCTAATATAAGTATTAGTATTATTATCTTCATATTACCAAGGTAATTGAGAGTGAAGCAACTTGCCCCGTCACAGAGCTGGCAAGAGTCATCTGGCTCCAGAGCCTGCTCCCTTAAGCACTCCACTAAACTGCATGAAGGATTTTCATAATTGGAAAAACATGTTTTTAATTGCTTTTTTCCCTCCTATCTCCACCTCTGCCCAGCTCCACCCCCTAACACCACCAAATTCCAAATTCTCCTTCCATTTCCTTCAAAGACACTAATCTCAGACAGGTATTAAAGAGAAAGGCAATCTGATTAAGAAAATTTGCATGAACTTGTGAATTAGCAATTGCCATCCTAAGGTAATTGAATCTTAAAAAGGATTCTTGTTAACATAAATGAATCCTAATTAGTGGAATTTCTGTTGCTATGACTAAGTGAATGTGTCTACTACTGGCAATGTGCAGAGGGGCAGAGGAGTATCTTGGGAAGGAGGATTTTCTCCATATACCTTAAAGCAAAAAGCTGTATTATGCACAAGGTCTCACTCTGTCTCTCAAATCCACCCTCCTTCCCACACAAGTCTGGTTCAGAGCACCAATAATCCTGACCCTGAGGCCTGCATAAAATTCCATTATACCATTTTGATGCTGCAGAGTCCACCAAAAATCAGGCTAAGAACCAAGGTCATAGATGTTTATCTCGTTGGAATGTTCATTTTAGCCAGACAAGAGCACCACAGTGTTGATAAATCCATAACCAAAGCAATAGGTATGTTTATATGATGGCATTTATTCTAGCTCTGTGTAAATTTCACAGGAAAACTTTCCAGTGCAAGCATTTGTTCTAACCTCTTTTGTAGCTATCATATTTCAGGAGGTGAGTTTTATGGCTGTGATTTTCACATGTCCTACTTTGGTTGCATAATGATGAGATTTTAAATCAAGGTTTCTGCCTTGTGTTTGCCACCTCAAAAGATTGCTGGGGATTCACATGACATTTTCTTCTCTCTGCATTTCTAGGGACTAAGTGTCCTTCATTTATCATGGTCAAGTTCTCAAGGGAAATCCGATGGACTGGGCACAGGGGTGTCAACCACAGGGCAAGCTATTTGCTCCCTGGGGAAGTGGCTAGGTCTGAAACTACACTGTAAGCTCATTTCCAGGAAAAAAAAACATCTTTAATAAAACTGAGAATCAAAACGTGATGCAAAGGAGACTCATCTGATAGAAAGATACCTAGTAAGAACTTTACAAATATTTTTTGGATGGATGGATGGATGGATCAATGGGTGTATACAAGCACCTGTGGAAGACCCAACAGTCAGAGAACATAATGGGGGGGATGCAATCGTGGGGGAGGGAAATGAAATAAATAACATTCCTTATTCCCTCTGCCAATTTTAGAGATTGTTTTGCTGTTGTATGTATTCAGGAAAACTGGGCAAAAATACAAGCACTCTTCCACGACAGTCAGTCTTCTGCAAGACAACACCAAATCTCAGTGGGAAGAGAAGGACCCCTGGAGAAGGCAAATCTGAGAGAGAGACTGAACCTCAGTAATTTTAAGATTCCACATATACAGGGGTGCCTGGGTGGCTCAGTCAGTTAAGCATTTGACATCAAAGTCATGATTTCATGGTTTGTGAGTTCGAGCCCTGAATCGGGCTCTGAGCTGACAGTTCAGAGCCTGGAGCCTGCTTCACATTCTGTCTCCCTCTCTCTCTGCCCCTCCCCTGCTCATGCTCTGTCTCTCTTTCTCTCAAAAATAAATAAATATTAAAAAAATGTTTTAATGCTTAAAAAAACGATTCCATATAAATAATGGGAGTCCAGAAAGTGCCAGAAAACTAAATTATGAAGTAAATGTAACTCACGGTCTTAATATACCCACCCAGAGAAAGGAACACCATACCAGGGGGAGCAGGTGAGGTGAAGAGGCTGGGCCAGCTGAGTTTGCCCAGAAATTCTGAATATTTAATATAGGTTCTCTCCTGGCTTAATGTTTGAAATTCATATTATTCAATGGTATTCTATTGTTTGAAACTTTTAAGGGAAGTTTTTAATGAGAGTAGCTGTGGCAGGGACTTGCTACTCATCAAATATTGTTTGCTCCCTCACATTTCCCACCCTTTGGCAGTCAGGAAGGGCCACACAACTAGCTCTGGAAAATAGGCTGCAAGCAAACGTGGCTTTTGTCACTGCCAGAAAGAAGAGCCAGCATGTGATCTGGCTCTCTTACCCTGAGGCACAGACTGAAAAGTCTCCATGTTCTAGATGGTGCAGCTACAAGACTGCAGAGCTTCAATTAGCCTGTGCCCCTAGACAATCTGAGCTCAGATTTCAATTCTTTCACATACTAGCTCAGTGATCTTGGGCATGTGGCTTAGTTTCTCTGAGCTCGGTTTCCTCAACTATAAAATGAGTATAATAATAGTACCTACCTCAATAATTTGTTTAGGGTAGCAGAGAGTAAGCAATGAGTAAATACTATGTAATATTAATAATCTAGAAATAATGAGAAAGGACACATAATAAATACATTCTTTTTATTTCTCTCTCTTTATTTAAGAAATAAAGACAGCGTTGAATTATTTATTTATTTTTATTTTCTTTTAGAGAGAGTGCAGATGAGCAGGGGAGAGGGTCAGAGGGAGAGAGAGAACCCTAAGCAGGCCCCATGCTCAGCACAGAGCCCGACATGGGACTCAATCCCACGACCTGGAATCATGATCTGAGCCAAAATCAAGAGTCAGATGCTCAACCAACTGAGCCACCCAGGTGCCCTGAACATTTTAAAAATAACTAATAGGGGTGCCTGGGTGGCTCAGTCAGTTGAGCTTCCGACTTCGGCTCGGGTCACGATCTCGCGGTCCATGAGTTCGAGCCCTGTGTCGGGCTCTGGGCTGATGGCTCAGGGCCTGGAGCCTACTTCCGATTCTGTGTCTCCCTCTCTCTCTGCCCCTCCCCCGTTCATGCTCTGTCTCTCTCTGTCTCAAAAATAAACTTAAAAAAATTTTTTTTAAATAACTAATAAATATTATAATTTATACAATCACTTATGTGTCTTTTTTTGCCTTGCTATGGCATTCATTTCCAAACTCAGAACCAACCCTCTATTTTAAAAAGTCTATCACAATCCCATTTTCAGATTATAAGTATTTTAGCAGGTATTGTTTTTTTGAAGGAGTATATCTTTCCAGAAGAAAATAAGAGTAAGTGATAGTTATTTACTGTGCCATTTAATGAGTATTTGCAGAAAGGATTATAATGTGAAAAAAAATTGTAAAAGAAGAAAGGAAGAGTGTAATTTCAAATGAAAGTTTTCACTCTGAAATGAGATTTCTAAACCTTCATAAAATTTGGTTCTTCAATTTAATGTCACACTAATACATCATATTTATCAAACACTTCAGCACTGATAAAGCAATCAGAAATGAAAAAAAGCAATGGTGGTGCCCTGAGTTGTGGATTATCTAGATGTTACCCTAAACATAATTTCAGTGCTTACATTTTCGACCTTTCAATACCCGTGTAGCTCCAATTTCACACTGGAAGGAGAGTGAAGTAATTGTGCTTTCACAATTATAGAAAAGTTGAGAAATTGAAGCAAGACTACATTTTCTGAGGAAACTCAAAATGTCAATTGATGCTGATTAAGCTTTAAGCACCCATTTAAGGTAAGCATAACATGGAGGGCACAAGACATTCGCTCCACCCAGAATGTCTCTCTAGTCCTTACCCACTGGTGAGCTCTTCTGACACCATCCAAAGCCCTTCTTTGCCTCCTTACTTCCCCCTCATGCCTAGAAGTAGCTGGTCACTCCTTTCACCGTGTCTCCCCATAGCTGCACAGACTCCTTCCTACTCGTGTTTATTTGCATCTCTCCCTTCCATGAGAATAGGGTGTCTTTTATACCCAGGAGTCCCCAAAACCTATACAGGCTCCTAAACTTCAATCGAACATTACAAAAACTATTGTCCAAATAGTTGAATATGTAGACAGTGAATTAGACTGTATAAACATGTAACATATATTCATTTTGCCTATGTAGCTATTTTATACAACACACAGCATCTTCTATTTTAATAAATTTTACGAGTCCTCTTCTTCCACTAAATAGTGCGGTGCTAGAGGAGAGCAATTTTGTGTCATTTCCACTTGTAATCCCTCATATCATCCAAAAAAGAGGCTTAAAGGCAATTAAGGGCTGTTTGCTGAAATTAATTTGAAGTATTACAGTAGGCATAAGTGCTAGGTGACTCACTCAGTAGCAAGTGAAATTAGGTCCTCATTGTGTCATGTGATCCTAATATTTATTACTGATACAGCCAATATATGTATCATTAATTAATCCAGTCCTTTATTTACTATGATTCTGAGGCTAAGCACAAGAAGGTTCAGCTAGGTCCAACAGATCACCAAAGTGTGAATAAAACTGCAGCAACCTTTTTAGAAAGTCAGTTTACAGTAATACTACAGACCATGTCAAATGTATGTAAATTTCTATTATAAATTCCCATTGTAATCACAGTCTTCATAATTCAAGTGTCAGCATCAATGTCTTACCATCAATATTTCCTTCAAACCCAAAAACTTGATCTGTGTCTTTAGAAACTTAAAATATTAAATTTCCCCACAATTTTCATATGATTAATGCCCCTCTATCATGTGCAATAATTCCCTCAAACACACACTAAGATACTTTGCAAAATACTGAGAAGTTACCTAGTGATTCATCCTCAGTGTAATATGAGATGGAAGCATAATGAAAAGGCAGAAACAGGTTCTGTTTCCAAAGATTCTGAAGTAATATCCAGACACTGCTCACACAGAAATGTAAGGCACTGAGAATTTTCTTTTTTCATTCCTCCTCCTCCTCCGAATCTTCCTCCCCCCTTCTCCTCTTCCTCCTCCTCCCCTTCTTCCTCCTCCTTCTTCTCCTCCT
This sequence comes from Felis catus, assembly GCF_018350175.1. Classification (NCBI taxonomy): domain Eukaryota; kingdom Metazoa; phylum Chordata; class Mammalia; order Carnivora; family Felidae; genus Felis; species Felis catus. Next base: position 77,595,427 of record NC_058372.1, read on the forward strand.
CGTCTCTCCTCCTCCTCCTTTTCCTCTTCCTCTCCCTTCTTCTTTTTCTTCTTCTTCTTCTTCTTCTTCTTCTTCTTCTTCTTCTTCTTCTCCTCTTAGTATCAAATGAGGAAAGACAGACCAACAGAAATCTGGTCCAACTTCTTATGCTTCAGCTGAGAAAATCTAGTCACCAACTCAGAAACAGAATATTGTTGCCACTTAGCGATTTGACTTGAGTAGCTCACTTCATATTACTGAGACTCAGTTTCTCCATCTGTGAAATGGGGTGAATACCTTCCCTCTTTATGAACAAAGGGGTTTTCCAAGAATTTACTAAAATAATATATGTGAAACATGCCTTAAAATCATTTAGGAAAATATAAAAGTAAATTATATAAAACATACAAAGAGGCAAAAAAAATACCAAACATTTTCCTTATTTATAAGAAGTTTAAAATTTCTAAATTTTTTTCATGTTCATTTGTTTATTTTGAGAGAGAGAGAGAGCATGCTCGCTCACACACGCTTGCACACACAAGTGGGGGAGGGGCAGAGAAAGGGGGAGAGAGAATCCCAAGCAGGCTCTGCACTGTCAGCACAAAGGCCAACACAGGGCTCAAACTCATGAACTATGAGATCATGACCTGAGTCAAAATCAATGGTTGGACACAACCGAGTGAGCCACTCAGGCACCCAAAATAAGTTCTAAGTGGATTTTTAAAACACATATTGAATGAATGGGTAAGTAACTCATAGTGGGAAGAATCATACCACAAACATGAAGCTATAGTGTATCTTCAATAATTGCTGAAGGGCTAGGGTGGGAGGATAACTGACAACTAAATTGCAAAGCAGAAAGGAGATCCTGAGCTACAAACAGAGGAGAATGGTTCAATGATGAAGAAAAAGACTATTCCCCACTGGGGGAAGACACTGGCTTATGTAACACCTATGAGGCCAGGAATCAATCACACAGTTGAGTCTCAGTGACACAATGAGGAAACACAGTGTAACAGCTAAATGCCATTTCGAAAATATCTCGAGTTCTTCACTTGCATTTATTGAACATTGTGAGGGGTATATGTAGGCCAAAGCAAACCTTTAGTAAAATTTCTCCTTTCTGTTCACCCCCTTCCCCCAACACTTCTCTTACATACAACAGCAGTCCTGGAGAATATTTCTTGTTCATCCGGGAATCACCCACTCTGGCTAGAAATAGCCCATAAGTATTATGTCACCTCTTTCTCCCACTATGAAGTTGGAGGTCCAAGCATCCGGGAGCACAAGCCCTGCTGCACTACTACCAACAACAACAATAATAGCCTCCTGTGCCAGACCTCAGGGAGGTGTCCTTTGTCTTCTTCTCCAAATTTTTTTTTTTTTTTTTTTTTTTTTTTTTTGGTGAGAATTGTGACAATACCACCCCTGTCCTCTTCATTTTGGTAGGGGTGGGGAGAAGGTTACAGACTCCATGTTAATAATTTTTACCCCATAACTTTTGTTTAAGCTTAAAGGTAGTACAGTGAGTTGGAAGTTCCAAATTTAGGGAGGAAAGAGAGGCTGGCTTGACATTTGATGGAGGAATCTGAGCAGGAAGTCAGGGCAGGGTTGATGCAGACCCATGATCCATCCACAATGAGCACAGTGACAGAGACTCTGGGGTTTATCTGATCACAAATGTTCTTTTAAAAAAAAGTTTATTTTGAGAGAGAGAGAGAGAGAGGGCACATGCATGAACTGGAAGAGGAGCAGAGAGAGAGGGAGAGAGAATCCTAAGCAGATTCCATGTTATTGGCACAGAGCCCAACACTGGGCTCGAATTTACAAACCATGAGATCATGACCTAAGTGGAAATCAAACAACTGACCCACCCAGGCACCCCCTGATCACAAACATTCTGCTGGAGAAGTTACTAAAAAGTAGCCAAACCCATAGTATCAAATGTGTGGGTCAGTTATATTTCTTTTGTCTCCTAAGTACAGATCTTGAGATCTTGTTCAGGAGTTCTAGCAGAAGGCCACAGTAATTCAAATTTCTTTAACCAAAGAATGGTCCATTTGTGTGTGTCTCTCTCATAATAAAGACTTATAAAAAAGGGGTGCCTGGGTGGTGAGTTAAGCATCAGACTTTGGCTAAGGTCATGATCTCGTGGTTCACAAGTTCGAACTGCATTGACAGCTCAGAGCCTGGAGCCTGCTTTGCATTCTGTGTCTCCCTCTCTCTCTGACCCCCTGCCATTCACACTCTGTCTCTCCTCTCTCTCAAAAACAAAAACAAAAACAAAAAACAAAAACAAAAACAACAAAGACTTACAAAAAACTTACCATTTGCCAGGCAGTATTCCTAGCACTTTAGGTATATTAAATAATTTAATTTTCACAGTAACAATATGAGCTAGTACTAGTAATATCCCCATTTTTCAGATGACAAAACTGAGGCCCCAAGAAATTAAGTGATGATCCAAGTGGTACCGCCAGGGTTCAAGCCTAAGCAATGTGGCTCCAGAATCCAAGCTTTTAGGCATCACATTTTCTGGCCTCCCACTTAATGGTAGTGAGGTTTTACTCAGATGGGACTAAAACAACGGAAAAAGAATGATTTGTCCTCTTGAGATAGAAAGTTGTCATTACAAGATATGTCTTTCCCATCCTTTTTCTTCTCTCCTCTATTCTTAATACATTTCCAAGGAAGAAGAGACAGAAATTAAAACGACAGTGCAGATGGCAATGCAGTCTTTGGTGGTGTGCACATTAGGCATGTGAAAATTGTAAGGGAAGAGCTCCATTTGCAAGACCTCTCATTAAGGATGGCATGAATACAGGTGTGCATCAGTGATGAGGTAGAGGCCAGGGACTGATGACACACGAGACACTGGGAGAGAGAATGGAGCCTGAACCTCTTAGGTAACAAGACCAGATTTTGACCTATGCATTGCTCCAATACTTTTTAACCACTGATACTAAAATCACCAGCAGCAAACTGTGACATGGGCTCAAATTAACCCAGCCTAAAAAGTGAGACATTTAATCATCTCAAAGATCCCTTGCATTTTTAAGTTCTATGACCCTATAAGTATTAACCTAAGTATAGCATTGGCCAAAATAGTCCCATTGCTTCATCACTGTAAGTCCCCTTGTCCCACATCAATTTCCACAGTTACAGGTAGATAAAATAAACTCACTACCAGAGCCGAGGCAGCTTCTGACACCAGATGTGTCAAGGGACAGAAAACATCAAGTTCAACATCTCTGGCACTCTGTCTGGCTCATTCTGACACATTCTGGCAGAAAAAAAAAAAAGCTTGAACTGTCACAATTTAGTTATTCAGAATGTCAGCCTAGAAGTTTTATTAGGACCGTGCTTTTGCTACAGGTAAATAATAATAAAAACATTATGCAAAAAAACCTTTATTTGCACCTAAGTGATATTTAACAATATGGCATAAGAGAAACATTATAGATTGCAAAACTACTGACCTCTGAAATACCTATACATAAAACCACTCCAGCATGCCTCAGATACAGGCTGAGCAGTGCACCAAAAGTTACAAAGAAGTAGAAAGAAAAATTGGAGTAAGGAAGAAAAGTTTTTATTCTGTTTCTCAAGACCACTGAGAACATTCAAATGCTAACAACCTATAATAAAGGAAATGAAAGAGGCTCTCCTACTCACTGTTGAATCAACCTTTCCAAATTTTAGGCCATTAACATAAAGAATGTATACGCTACACACCACAGGAAAAGGTTTAAAGTAAAAGTTTACTTTTTGTGCTTTAACTTACTTTGAAAAATATCAAGGCAGAGCTATAAATGAAGTAATACATTCATATTATGCTTGATTTCCAAGATTAACTAGGTTTTTATGCACAAAAATAAATCTGAGTTCTTGGAGAGCAATTAATTCAGGCTGGAGAAGTTGTGTGTTTTTTTTAATGTTTATTTATTTATTTTGAGAAAGAGAGCACGAGTAGGGTGAGGGGCAGAGAGACAGGAGAGAATCCCAAGCAGGCTCCCCATTAGTAGCGTGGACTCCAACCAGGGGCTTGATCCCACAAACTGTGATTTCATGACCTGAGCTGAAATCAAGGGCCAGACCTTAACTGACTAAGCCACCCAGGTGGCTTGTTACCAAGAACAACATCTTTATTTTGATATTTTGTTCTATCTTCTCCACAGGCCCATATAATTATTGGCCTATCCCAAAACATTTGGAGTGCCAATTTTATACTTTTGGGGTTCATTCTGACAAATATTATCAATCCATTTTTTAGTGTACCTATGAAGACTATCAATGTGTTTGTGGGTATAAGAATTTTACATCCCAGGGCATCCAGGTTGCTCAGTCGGCTAAGCATCCAACTTTGACTCAGGTCATGATCTCACAGTTTGTGGATTCAACCCCATGTCAGGCTCTGTGTTGATGGCATGGAGCCTCCTTGGGATTCTCTCCCTCTCCCTCTATCTTTGCCCCTCTCCCTCTCTCTCTCTCTCTCTCTCTCTCTCTCTCAAAAATGACTAAATAAACTTAAAAAAAAAAAAGAATGTGTACATCCCAGCCATGCATCATACTTATACAAACAAGTTTCCTTATATGTGTGATGTATTTTGATGCAAAACATCTCAAATCAGTTAATAATTAATAACTATGACAGACCCTTCCCTCACTAAAATCACAATGTTAATTAGATCACCACAATTTTGGCTAAGCTAAGTCACTCTCAAGTCTCTTTCTCTCTCTGCAAATATGAATGTGGCAATGGGTCATCTTCTAGGTATCCAAGGGAGCTGGGTTCTACTTTCAGCCTCCAGAATAACATTAGTGTACATTTTCCATTTATTCCAAATGTAAAATTATAGGTAAAATTACCTTCTATAACTTCATTTTAGTGGTGTTATCCTGGTATCATTATTGTAAAATCCACATAGCATCCATTATTTGGTGGGTCTCATTCCATTTTTGTTGTTGCTGTTCATTAAAGGTCATCTCATACTGATATATTAATTTATCCTTTGGTAAGATTCTCCAAGAATGTTGGGGGTTGGACTAATTATATAAATACACATTGAAATTGCACAGAATATCCTCCATCCCTATAAAAATGTAATCAGTTACATAAACACATTCAATGAAAATCTCACCTGAGAAAAAAAGGTAATCAGGCTAATAATACCAGATTCAGAAAAACAAACCATGTCACTGTTTATCTAGCACTGTGCAAGACAGACACAAGCAACCCCAGCACTAGAAGGATGTTCTCCCAATGAAGTCTGGTAACATGTTATCATACTTCCCCAGTGCTTGGCAGCAACATCCCAACAAATCATTCTGTTATTACCACCAGGGTTACCTGCATAATATGAGGAGAAAGAAGTTCATCTATTCTAACAAAGTAACACAAACAACCCCAAAATATAGTGGCTTGAATAAGATTGAGGTTTCTTACTCTCTCACAGAGCCATCTGGATGTGAACCAGCCTAGTAATGCCAACTCTTCCATCCCCTGTATTCAGCTCTCAGAGTTGCCCCACTTCTCACCATTCCCCAGTCAGTATTAAAAAAAAAAAAAAAGGCTGTCTAGGTCAAATGAATTAATTTTGAAGGAGATAACCCAGGAATCATATATATCCCTTCTGCTCACATCCCACTGGTCTGTAATTGGCTGCAAGGGAGATTGGAAATGCCACTTCTAGCTGAATGAGAAAGTTGTCTTACTAAAAGGAAGAGAGGGGCACCTGGGTGGCTCAGTCGGTTAAGCATCCAACTTGATTTCAGCTCAGGTCATGATCTCACAGTTTGTGAGACTGAGCCCTGCATCAGGCTCCGTGCTGACAATGCAGACAAAGCCTGCTTGGGATTCTCTCTCTCCCGCTCTTTCTGCCCTTCCCCTACTTGGGCTTGCTCTCTCTCTTTCACTCTCTCAAAATCAATAAGTAAACATTAAAAAAAAAAGAAGAGAAAAAATACTAGGAGGAAGTTACTAATCTCTGTCATAGTCCAACCCACTGTTCATCCCAGTATTCATACACAGCCTTTTTTGCACATACAAAGCACACTCACATTCCCCCCAAACCCCTCCATTTCATTCCATTCAGCTCAAAGTCCTGAGTCTCTGAGTGATGCAAAGTCCTTTCCACCAGGTCCAAATGAGGCTCCTCACATTTCAGTGACCTATAGACTAATACCCAAGTGTTATCTCTCTCTCTCTCTCTCTCTCTCTCTCTCTCTCTCTCTGTTTCTCTCCCTCTCTCTCCCTTTCTTCTCTCCCCCTCTCTTTCCATCTCTTTCCCTCTTTCTCTCTCCCTTTTTTGTCTCCCCCTCTCTCTCCCTCTTTTTCCCTCTCTCTCTCTCACACACACATGCACATACACACATTTACAGTGGTAGAGAAAGACCAGGATAGCTGTCATAAAATTTCCAATTTATAAAAGACAAGAATGGTACACACACAGCCATGAATAATCTGCAGGAATGATGAATTCTTTTGGACAGATTTTATGAAGAACCTTGCCTAAAAGTATAGATCTCTTGGTTGGAATGTGATTCTGTTCATCAAGAGGCAACTCCTTGTAAATTATTCTCTGTGGTCACTGGCATTGCTCTCTGGATGGTTTTCTTTTATTCACCAGTGTAGTGCTTCCATAACAAAAAAGTGGTCCTTGACACATATGCCACCTTTTTGTTGGTACACATTCAGAGGAAGGGAGGATGCTTTAGAACAATCATAAGCTTTTCTAGGCCAGACTTGTTTCTTTGGCAAAACAATTCTCTAAAAATTGTGGTAGGATCTTGTAGATTTGCTTCTGCCAAGTTCCAAGTGCAATAACCATTCCTAAAGTTCTCCTTCAGGCATAGTTCTTAAGCTAAGTGACTCTTCCCTTTATTTACTGACCTCTGTATTTCCTCAATTTCATGACTGCTACCCTGAGGCCATTCTAAACAATAAGCTTGGAAGGAAAAACAATGCCTATAATCAGATCCTTGCCATGGAGTTGTTTCCTGGTCTGGATGTGTGTCTTTGTGAGCAAAGCCTCAATGATAGTTTTATCTTTAGAAGTTTGCTCCAAAAGAGTTGACTTTGCAAACCCTGTGAATCCCCAGATTTTATCCTACAGGTCATAGGCAGACTTTCCTTTTGCAGATCTATACTCTTTTCCATCTCTGCTTACAAAATTGGCTAATCCCATGTGCTTTCATCTCTCTTTTGCAAAAACCAGGAAGAAGGAGCCAATAAACATCAAATGTTTGAGCTTTTTTTTTTTTTTTTTTAATTTTTTTTTTCAACGTTTATTTATTTTTGGGACAGAGAGAGACAGAGCATGAACGGGGGAGGGGCAGAGAGAGAGGGAGACACAGAATCAGAAACAGGCTCCAGGCTCTGAGCCATCAGCCCAGAGCCTGACGCGGGGCTCGAACTCACGGACGGCGAGATCGTGACTGAACTGAAGTCGGCTGAAGTCGGACGCTTAACCGACTGCGCCACCCAGGTGCCCCTGTTTGAGCTTTTTTATGTAGTCACCCTAGACCAACAGACTCAGTAAACAGGTAGTCCGTCTTCCAGGTTACTGTATACTAAATTACAGTCAGCAGCATGAGAACTTGCAGGATATGCTGCTTTGCAATCCAGTGCCACACTGCTAAGCATAGTTTTAACTGTTGTTACATAGGACCTCATTTCTGGGTACCATTTCTGTATTCATCAGCTGCTATAACAAAAGACCCCACAACAGAGTGCCTTATAATAAGAATGAAGTTCATTATTTTCCCCCAAGGCAGTCTAGAGCTCCCAGGGTGGCTCTACCATTGGTGACTCATGACGTCCAAGACTGATCCAATTGTCACCATTCTCCAGCCAGCAGAGAAGAGACAACTCAAGGCAAACAGGTGCTAAGGAGATGACCTAGAAATTACACATATTTCTGCTCACATCGCATTGGCTTAAATTTATTTACATGGCCACACCTTGATTCAAATGTGTTCTCTAGCTGGGTAACCACCTGCTCCACTAAAACTGACTTGAAAGAAATTCTATTACTAATAAGAAAAGGGAAATGGTTAGTGAAGAGCAATCAGTAGTCTCTGCCACACGGGGATTTCAGAATCCTAACCCGTTATTTTGATTCCTGTTTTAACATGGGTTCCCAAGAGTCTGCAAAGCAGAATATGTAATGCAGCATCTCAAATAAGGACCCAAATTGGAAATGCAAGCTGGTGCAGCCACTCTGGAAAACAGTATGGAGCTTCCTCAAAAAACTAAAAATAGAACTACCCTACAACCCAGCAATTGCACTACTAGGCATTTATCCAAGGGATACAAGTGTGCTGTTTTGAAAGGACACATGCACCCCCATGTTTATAGCAGCACTATCAACAATAGCCAAAGTATGGAAAGAACCCAAATGTCCATCAATGGATGACTGGATAAAGAAGACATGGTATATCTATACAATGGAGTATTACTCAACAATCAAAATGAATGAAATCTTGCCATTTGCAACGATGTGGATGGAACTGGAGGGTATTATACTAAATGAAATTAGTCAGTCAGAGAAAGACAAAAATCATATGACTTCACTCATATGAGGACTTTAAGAGGCAAAACAGATGAGCATAAGGGAAGGGAAACAAAAATAATATAAAAGCAGGGAGGGGAAGAAAACAGAAGAGACTCATAAATATGGAGAACAAACTGAGGGTTCCTGGAGGGGTTGTGAGAGGGGGAATGGGTTAAATGGGTAAGGGACATTAAGGAATCTACTCCCGAAATCATTGTTGCACTATATGCTAACCAATTTGGATGTAAATTTTAGAAAATAAAAAATAAAATTAAAAAAAAAAGACCCAAAGACTCACCCTGGGTAAGTTTACATAGATTACAACCCCATGCATTATACCATCCCAGTTTAGCCTCCCATTTCCCGTAATAGTTTACATCCCATAACAAGGAGCAAATTCAGCATGTAAGTCTATTGCTTCTTTTTGGAACATTTGTACTTGAAGATGACCTCTATTATCTTCTCTACATGTTGAAACTCTTGAAATTCTGTCACACAGCACTCATCCATTAACTGTAGCACAGTCTCAGATAGATCTGGGCATTGCCAACCTTTCAGCCCAGATACTATCCTCCTTAAGTTCCATAAACCCCAAAATTATATCTCATGGGGATATGATTTCATAAAAACTGTTATATACATGTGCTAGACAACATTCTAAGATAAAAAGGAAAACAGGTCCCCTACTGATTATAATAGATTGCCCCTTAAGTCAGGTGTCCAATATACCATTTGAACCTTTTCAACGGCACTTTAACACGTTACTTCTAGTACTATAGTTCCATGCTCATCCTATGATCATAATAAGTTCACTTCCAGGTACTTTACTACTAGGAAGTGCAAATCTTTGGTAAGAGATTCATAAAAGGTCTTGCCACCCAGCATGAATTGAATATAATGTTATCATGTAAGAGAATTTAATAGCAATGAGTTTATCATCAAGAGATAATAATCTCTGGTTGAACCAAGCAAATCTTTTTTCTTAGACCTGCAAGGAAATAGAACAAACAATGGAAAATGAGGAGTCAAACACAATTCTTTTTCTAACAGGCTCTACCCACAACTGAACTGTCCCTCAAAAACAAACTCATTGGCCTTTCCTCAAATTCCTATAAATGCATTTCTAATTCTCATTTGTGGATCTCTTGTAAGCTGTAAATCTAGGGAAACAGTGAGGTGATCTTGTCAGTTATTTTTTAAAATTCTTAAAGGCCAACTACTTCAACATTAATTAAAGAAAATATGACTGTTCTTGACTTTTTATTTTTTTAATGAACCCTTATTTAGAAGGAGGAAACACACATACACACCTCTCATGTACCAGAAGACCAAATACTGACAACATAAATTTTGTTATCATATGGGGTGATAAATATACAACATTCCTCATTTATGCCCATAAGAAATATTCTAAACCAGTCATAGCACCCTTTCCCACAAATGTCAGAAGTAGCCTTAGAATCATTCTTAATGAAAAACTCCAGGAAATTGTTATCAATTAGAGTTGGCCTTCCGAGTAAAATCTATTCAATGCTCTGACAAACACACATACACACATTAAGATCTAAGGTCACAAAACAAATTAGTGATAGATCTGGAACTAAAGTCCAGGACTCCTATTTCCTGAGACTGGTGTTCTTTCTTCTACAAGGTATTAAGATGGCTAATTAGTAAATTAATGATAGTTATAACAGCTTGGAATGCCTTTATTTGCCAAGAAAAAAATTAATGAAAGAAAATGAAAAATTGATCCATAGTTCCCTAGATGGCATTTTTAAAGATCTGTGCTATAAAAATAATTTCTAAAAGCCTTTCTAAATGTTAAGAAGGTAAGAAAAATTGCTATTAATTAAGTGCTCAATTAATGTTCAGTATATATGTTATATCATTTTAAGGCTAAATTTATAACATAGTAGAGCTCTACACATGGGGCTTCTTACACTTTATGGTATATTTGTGCTTCCTTGTATAATCAAAGTCTATGGGATGTCAATGCCAATTTTATAGGCCTTTTATAAGGAATATAAAGAACAGTGTACTGACAAATTAGAAGAACTAGCTGGGACTTGTCCTTATTTTAGAGTATGGTTATGGGTTACTCACTGATTTTTCTGCATCCTAATTTTCTCATCATTAAATTCTGAGGGTCTTTATGGTCTCTGAACGTGCTCGGGCCCCATTATTCAAGGCACAATTTTTTTGTTGTTGTTTTCAAATTATTATAGGATACCAAACTTGAAAATTTGCTTTACAATGTACCTAAAATATTGGCAATTTGACACCAATTTTGAAAATTATATACCTCCTCATATATTTTTACGCTGAATCTAAATTTTTATCTCAAATGTAACAGTTACAAAAATGCAATTTCTAATATATTGAATATTATTTACTACATTTAAATATATCTTAAAATAGAGTAATAGAGAGCGATCTATATCTTAAAATATACTTGGAGTTTCAGGTTTAGCCTATTCAATTAATGAAACGTAACTGCTATGTAAAACCTTACTGTCGGGGCGCCTGGGTGGCGCAGTCGGTTAAGCGTCCGACTTCAGCCGGGTCACGATCTCGCGGTCCCTGAGTTCGAGCCCCGCGTCGGGCTCTGGGCTAATGGCTCAGAGCCTGGAGCCTGTTTCCGATTCTGTGTCTCCCTCTCTCTCTGCCCCTCCCCCGTTCATGCTCTGTCTCTCTCTGTCCCCAAAATAAATAAACGTTGAGAAAAAAAAAAAATTAAAAAAAAAAAAAAAACCCTTACTGTCAAAGCAGTTATCATGGTCAAACCAATTAGTGAAATCAGACTTTCTTTTGCCACTTTTCAACTTAAGTAAAAATATCACGATGTGCTCCATAGCCACACTTTTGTTTACGAATCCCAATTCCAACACACATAGACAGAAACATGATGGGAATAGAGCCCTTCCATGAGTTTGTGGCCCGAATGAAATCAGGCATTGCTCTCTTCCATTATTTTTGTTTGTCCACTTTGCGAAATCTAGGGGCCCTCATTCAGGAGCTCTACATTTTCAAACATCCCTCTGTTTAGTACCTCTAAGTTTTTTTATACCCTGGGAAAGGCCTCACAATAAGATTCAGATGGGGGAGAGGTACACATTTCCTTCGTAAAGCAGGACAATCAACTGTGAAAAGGGAGACAGGAAAGGAGAAAGAAACACTGACTGAAGGAGTGGTTCTCAGACAGATCAGCTTTAGAAAGGGATACAATAGAAGCTGAGCACCTACAAAATGATTTCCTTAAAGCTGCCTAAGCTGTGTACCCCTGGAAAATCCCCCATGGGTATACATACCGTGTTTAAAGATATCTAGACCAGAATTATTCTTCTAAGATTATGGTATCTAAGATAGATATCTAAGATAAGACACACACGTATATATATAATATACGTATATATTCAAGTAAGAATTCACTTCCCTGGACTTATTTGTCCTCAAGTCCTCAGTGCAAAACTGCTTGCCATGCCCACTCATACAGTTGGCAAAGGGTTTCAACTTAGGAAAACTTCCTACTGGCAGTGACTTGCTGGAGTAATCATGAGGTTGAGTCAGCTCTTCAAAAGAGTGCCATGGCTAATGAGCACTATCTGGCAATATGGGGAAGTGACAGCATAAATGCCATTCAGTCTTCCTGCCTTAAAGTAAGGACGACTTAACCAAACTACTTTATTTTAATTGTTACTAGGTTATCTAAAGTTGGGTTCCTAGAATTCTGGATGAAGGTACATTCCAAGGAACACTCATCTTTAAAGGAAATATGCACAAGATTTTGACTTTATCATATACATAATATCACATGTAAATATAAACAGATTTTCCCCCACATAAGAAGAAAATGCAGTGCATTTATCAGTCAACTGAGAAAAATGGGACTAGATAGATAGATAGATAGATATTACTAGATAGATTGCTAGGTAGATCTATTTATTACTAGATAGATAGATATGCTTAGGAGAGAGTGCACATGCTTTATTTTAGGAACTGAATTAATTTTAGTATGACAAAAACAAAAGGGCAAAGGAGTAAACAGTAAAGAGAAGCCTGGACCTCCTAGCAGAGACTAGATGGTGAAGGACCCTGAAATCCATAGGGCTGATCCTTTTTTTAAAATTTTTTCTAATGTTTATTTATTTTTGAGAGAGAGAGAGAGAGAGAGAGAGTGTGTGTGTGTGTGTGTGTGTGTGTGAGCAGGGGAGCAGCAGAGAGAGGAAGACACAGAATCCAAAGCAGGCTCCAGGCTCTGAACTGTCAGCACGGAGCTTGACGCAGGGCTGAACCACAAGGCTGATTCTTAAGGCAACAGAAGTCATCAGCAGTTTAGTCTTCCCACGTGATCAAATTTACACTGTAGAAAGTTCCCTTCGGTAGCAGTGCAGGGAACAGACAGATTAAACGGCAGTAAAACAGGAAAAGCACATGAGAGGCGTGAGGTATTCTGGCTGAAAGGTAATGTTGAGTTGAAATAATAGTACTTGTAGTGGGAATAAAGAGAAATGGAAAGACTCAAGATTGTAACACTGGGCATCTCCCAGACCCGATAATCTGTCAGATACGGGCAGAGGAATTGAAAGCAGTGCCACTAAACTGAGGAATAAAAGAAAGGAGAATAGCTCTGAAGTAAAAGATTGAGTCCAGATTTCGATATACAAAGATTGAGCCAGTTAGACATGTGGATGTACAGTCAGAAGAGAAGTCCAAGCCAAAAACAGAAGTGGGGACTTTGGATACAAAGATACCAGCTGAAGCTAGGGGAGTGCATGTAGTAAAAGTGTGGAGTGTAAACAGTGTGTGGGGGAGGACTAAGACAGGAACACCAACATTCTAGGGCTGGTGCAGAAAGAGCAGCTTGCAAAGGGGACTGAGAGGGCAGCCCAGAGTATCAAATAACTGGAGCAGGTTGGAAATGGAAAGCAAAGGAAACAAGTCCTTCAGAAGAAGAGCATCACAGGCATAAAATGTTGCCACGGTGTAAGTCAACAAGGACTAAAGCACATGGACTGAATGCATGTCAGAGTATTTACGGGTGAGAGGTCTTTCTTTCCCTGCCTTGGTCACATAAGAGGGAGCACAATAGATTGAGAAGCAGAGAGGTGGTGGAAGAAGGGAAAAGTGGATATGAAAGAGTGAAGGGAGCTGCCATAGCTGTGGAGCAACATATGGGCTCTGGGAGAGTTTGTTATCTTACACAGGAAAGATGTAGACAGTTTTAAAGTGATGGGAAAGGCTTGTACACAGAAAATCATTTAAACACTGAGGAGAGAGAGATGATACGCTAGAGTTGAGGCAGAAGAGAAAAGAGGAAGCTCTGCTGAGCAGAGGTCAGAGAAGAGCCTCAAATGGAAGGAGGGACGTTGTCACAGGAGGGAAGGAAGTAGGTGTGTTGGCAGAGCAGTAAGTTTGTAGACTCACTTGTAACTCTTCCCTGAACAAAGTGGGAGGAAAGATCATCTGCAAAGAGCACTGGAAGGAGTGAAGGACTGGGATATAGGGAGATCCAAGACAGCAGAGAATGTGAGAAGCAACTATGTGAAGGAGAGACAGCACACCATGGAAACAGAGTGGGGTCGTTCTGCAGCTTGGACATCTTTGTTGAGGTTGTTGGAATGAATTTATGGTGGCATCAGTCTAGGTATGCAATCTTTATCAGCTGCCAAATGCAGGCAGCAGAGGGCAGGCAGTTGTACTCATCAGGATTAGAGTTTTTGTGAATGCGACAGAAGCATAATAAATTAGCAGAGTTCTAGCAAAACTGTGTCTCAAGCAATAGGCCTGGGACTTTATCCTGGATGAGGAGGAGGGATAAAAGTAATGATAAGATAGTAATTATAGGCTGTGTTTACAGTGCTTATAGAATGAGGAGGATGCAATGGAGATAGACAAATTTAAAATACAGTAGAGATAATTGATGGAACAAGATCCTCAAGGAAATAGGAAAGGACAGAACCAATTCATGAGTAACTGGACTTACCTTCAGGAGGAAGGACATGTGTTCCTCTGAGACAGTGAGGAGAGACATAAGGATTGATACAGTTATACGGAGATTCAAAATTGACCTGTCAGAGTCACATTATTTTTCGTAAAATAAATATTTACAAAAAAATAAATAATTTGGGGTGCCTGGGTGGCTCAGTCGGTTGAGCATTCGACTTCTGTTTAGATCGTGATCTCAGAGATCATGAGTTTGAGCTCCACATCTGGCTCGCTGCTGTCAGCCTGTCAGCACAGAGAGAGATCCTCTCTCCCCCTTCTCTCTTTGCCCCTCCCCTGCTTGTTCTCTCTCTCTTTCTCTCCCTCAAAAAATAAAGAAAATATTAATAATTAATTAATTAATTGCCTAATTTTAAGAGAATCTACACAGTAACTTTCATACTGGTTAACTAGAGACAGATTGAGAGATCATGATAGTTTCATAATAAAGTCAACACATTATGGAAAATACAGTTAGAAATTTATGTGAACAAAGACACCTTCTACAATAATCATTTTAACAAATGTAGGTCACCCTAATAAACATTTTTAGTCTCAAGGTTATAAGTCAACATTAACAAAACAAACAAGATTTCTCGGAAAACTACTAGTTATTGTTTATAGTTTCAAGCTCCCATTATGTTTTCTAGCCAAGTTTGAATTAAAGAAAATGGAGCTTAGCTCTAAAAAGAACCAGAGGTCCTTGGAGAAATGGCTAGTTTCAGGACTGGGGCAGGGAAAGTATAAAAAGAACCTGGAGCCTGTTAGACCAGATAGTAGGGAAGTGCTGAAAAAATGATGGACACATATGTTAAAAGGATGTCAGAGATAGACCAGAGAAGCTCCTGTAGACCAAATCTGGGATAATTTGAGCATTAAAATTAATAATGACAGAAATGGATTATAATTTTTAAAAAAACCACGAGTACGTACTAATAGTCAATAAAGGGAAAGAGGGGAGATGCTATGGGTTCAATTGTGTTTCTCCCAACCAAAAAATAATTTCATATAACCTAACCTTCAGTATCTGAGAGTGTGATATAATTTGGAGATAGTCTTTACAGAGGTAATCAAGTTAAAGTGAAGTCATAATCCAATATGACTGGTGTTCTTATAAAGGGAATATTTGAATGAAAATACGCTCAACATCACTAATCATAAGGGAAATGCAAATCAAAACCATAATGAGATATTTCCTTACATTTGTTACAATGGCTAGAATCAAAAATATAAGAAATAACATAAATTAGTGAAAACATGGAGAAAAAGGAACCCTTGTGCACTTTTGGTGGCTATATAAATTGGTGCGTCCAACTGTGGAAAAGTATGGAGGTTCCTCAAAAATTTGAAAATAGAAATACCATGTGAACCAGTAATTCCACTACTGGGTACTTACCTAAAGATACATGTGCCCCTATGTTTACTGTAGCGTTATTTACAAAAGCCAAGATACAGTAGCAGTCCAAGTATCCATCAATAGATGAATGGATATATACATCTAAAATAGAATATTACTCAGCCATAACAAAGAATGACATCTTGCCATTTGTGACAACATGGTTGGACTAGAGGGCATTAAGGTAAGTGAAATATGTCAGACAAAACAAATACCATATGATACATGTGGAGCCTAAAAACAAAACACATGAACAAACAACAAAAAAGCAGAAACAGACCCATAAACATAGAGAACAAACTGATCATTCCAGAGGGGAGGGGGTCAGGGAATGGGCAAAATTGGTAAAGGAGAGTGGGAGATACAGGCTTCCAGATGTGAAATGAGTAAGTCACATGGATAAGAAGTACAGCAGGGGCACCTAGGTGGCTCAGTCAATTAAGCAGCTCACTCTTGATTTCAGCTTAGGTCATGTTCTCACTTTTCCTGAGATCAAACCCTGTGTGGGGGTCCACGTTGATTGTGGAGTCTGCTTGGGATTCTCTCTCTCTCCCTGCCCTTCCCTTGCTGACTTGAGAGCACATATTCTCTCTCTCTCTTCCCCCCCATCCCGCCTCTCTCAAAATAAATAAATAAATATTTTGTTTAAAAAGGTACAGCGTAGGGAATATAGTCAATGGTATTGTAATAGCATTGTGTGGTGATGGATGGTAGCTACACTTGCTCTGAGCATAGCATAATCACTATGTTGTACACCTGAAACTAATGTAACATTGTGTGTCAACTATGCTTCAATAAAAAGGGGAAAGGGATATTTGAATACAGAGACATACACAGAGGGAACACAATGTGAAGAAACATAGAAGACAGTCATCTACTGGCCAGTGAGAGAGGTCTGAACAGATCCCTCCCTCACAGCCTTAGAAGGAGCTAATACTGCTGACTTCTTGATCTCAGACTTCCAGCCTCAGATCTGTGGGACAGTAAATTTCTATTTTAGCCACTCAGTTTATGGTACTTTGTCATAGCATCCTTAGCAAACTAATACAGGAGGAAAAGCCCTATCCTGTAGTAAATATGAAAGTAACAATAGAATTAGAAAATCACCCTTTTACAATCACCATAACAGTAACAGTTCATTCAGGCAAGAACCATGAGTAGCTGCTAAAATGCACTGGGTGAAAGTGTGATTAGGACAAAATATTTGCCCAGTTTCAAGGGATTTTCCTCACAGATTACTTAATAATTGCAGAAATAGTAACTTAAAAAGAAGCCTGGCAGAGGCGCCTGGGTGGCTCAGTTGGTTGGGCATCAGACTTCGGCTCGGGTCATGATCTCACAGTCTGTGAGTTCGAGCCCCGTGTCGTCGGGCTCTGTGCTGACAGCTCAGAGCCTGGAGCCTGTTTCGGATTCTGTGTCTCCCTCTCTCTCTAACCCTCCCCCGTTCTCTCTGTCTCAAAAATAAATGTTAAAAAAAATTTTAAAAAAAAAGAAGACTGTCAGACACAACCTCAACCAAACGATAAAGTTAATACCACCAGTTAATGGGACAAACTGACATCATGTAAAAGATAAAACTTAACGTGTAAGCTGAATCTAATCATGAAGAAACGTCACAGATACCCAAACTGACATTTCACAAAAGAACTGACCGCACTCTTCAAAAGCATCAATGTCATGAAAGACCAAAAATGCTATTCCAAATTATGTGAGATAAAGGAGAAAACTAAATACCACACAACACATGTTCCTAGATTTAATCCTGTATCAGGAAAATAAAGGGACTCTCAAAAAGTTCAGCAAAAATAAATAATACTGATAGGTTATGTGTATGTGTGTAAAATATAACCAGTTTATTATATTAATCCTGAAACTCTTTTGTAAGTTTGAATATTTTTCAAAGTAAAGTGCTTTTTCAAAGGGATTAAAAACAGAAGGATCTACTCAAAATACAGTTTAAATTCATACCAAAAATTAAATTTATAGAAAACTATATTTATAGAGTTAATCCTTTTCTTTTTTTCAGAGAATAATATTTACCTTTCAAACAAAATTTTATAATCAATTGAGTATCTTAATTATTTACTTGACATTTACTTTCTCCACTGAACAACATTACTATATTTGCATGAGTCACAGACTTAAAAGTTTAGCCCTCACAGCACTGTAAGACGATAAAGATCACTTCTACTATAAAAGGAGACATGAAGGGAGAAGAGGAAAAAAAGAACTAAAAAAACCTTTAGCTTTCCAGAATTTTTATATAGTATATATAGCAAAATTTGTTGATTCCTAAATTATCTCTGAAGTATTAGTTCTTAATATCTATAATTCATATGACCATTATGCAAACATATACAAGATGAGCAAGTGTTCTAATTAAATATAGCCCTCCAAACTCAATCCATTTTTTGGGCTCAGAAATACCATTCAGACTCAAACAATAGAGGAAAATTACATACTCGTAAACAAAGAAAGGTCTGCCCTGATCAAAACATGCTGCTTGGGATCCCTCAGTCCAGTAACATTGCTAGGACCCAAAGTGATTTTTTTTTTTAAATAACCATTTATTTTACATATATGTGGACTTCCATTTTTTGCCCTTGTAGACAATTATGATCAACAATTGGTACAACAAATTGTCATCAATTGTGAAATAGGATAACCTACAACTCTTTCCCTGACACTCCACAGTTATGCTAATTCAATATTTCCTTGCAGTAACTTTTCTTCCTTCTGACATATAGTTATCAGAGTTCAGCTCTTCCTGTGACAGCATCTGAGTCATTGTTAGTCTCTCATTTTTGGCCCATGCTTCGACCAGTAGGACTCTTGTGGATCAAAGAGTATTTCACAGACTACCAGCCTATAAAATTACCAAAAAGTAACACAGCAATATTTCTCCGACTCAGTCTCCTCCCATAGAATTCAGGTAACTCAGATTCATCTAAATCCTCTGTCCCAACTCAAAGCAAGGAGAAGAACCCCTGGGAAGTCATACATTAATGGCTTCCTCCTCATTTCTTTGTCTCCCCTGGCTTCTCGGTGTGCAATCTTTGCCAATGTATCTAAGAAACAGGATGTTTCCAATGCCCATAAAATCCCAGCTCACTGAGGATGCCAGCTTGGTGTCAAAACAACTTCTCAGGACTGCTTTAACATGTGCCTTTCTTGTCCCTGGTAGATCTCAAAGCATCACTGTGTGTGTTCTTTTAGTTTTTTTCTTGAGTTTTAGTTATTAAGCAATCTCTATGCCCGACATGGGGCTCAAACTCACGACCCTGAGATTAAGAGTCACTTGCTCCTCTAACTGAGCCAGCCAGGCATCCCTCTTAGTTTCACATAGAAGCTCTTAGGACACACACTTTAACTTACTCTCTCTCTCTTCTCTCTCTCTCTAGTACAGTTCCATCTTGACATTTGTCCAAAAATAACTGGCCAGAAGCTAAAAGATTATCACAGCCTGGTGCAACCATGGGTATATCCTACCCCACTTCCACTTAAGACTAGAATTTGTGGGCATAAAGCCACAAAGGAAAGAGCTGTACAGAGAGAGAGAGAGAGAGAGAACTCCAAAAATTCACAAGGGGGTCCACTCAAATCTTTGACTTAATTATTTTTTTTTTAATTAAAATATAGTTGACACAATGTCATATTAGTTTCAGGTGTAAAATACAGTAATTCAATAATTCTGTACATTATGCTGTGCTCACCACAAATGTAAGCTACCATCTGTCACCACATAACACTATTACAATACCATTGACTATATATTCCCTATTCCATACCTTTTATCCCTGTGACTTATTCATTCCTTAACTGAAAGCCTGTATTGCTCATTACCCTTCACCCATTTTGCGCATCCCCCTATCCTCCTCCTCCCCTCTGGCAGCCATCCATTTGTTCTCTGTACTTAGGGGTCTGTTTTCTACTTTTTGTCTGTTTTTTCATCTGTTTCTTAGATTTCACATATAAGTGAAATCATATGGTATTTGTCTTTCTCTGCCTGACTTGTATCACTTAACATAATACACTCTAGGCCCATCCACATTGTCACCAATGGTAAGATCCCATCCTATGACTGAGTAACATTCCATTTATAAACATATATATGATTACATATATGTATAACTACATATATATGTATGTGTATTTATATATATGTATTTTTATGTATAAATATATATTTATATATTTTTTATCACATTATTCATCCATTCATCTATCAATGGACACATGGGCTGCTCTGTATCTTGGCTATTGTAAATTATGCTGCAATAAACATAGGGGTGCCTATGTCTTTTCAAATTAGTGCTTTTGTTTTCTTTAGGTAAATATCCCGTAGTGGAGTTACTGGATCATATCATATCTCTATTTTTAGTTTTTGTTGTCGTTGTGTTTCTATTTTTACTTTTTAAGAAAACTCCATACTGTTTTCCACAGTGGCTGCACCAATTTATGTTCCCACCAATAGTGCACAGGGTTCTCCACATCCTCGCCAACACTTATTATTTCTTGTCTTTTTAATTCTAGCCATTCTGACAGGTGTAAGGTAAAATCTCATTGTGGTTTTGATTTGCATTTACCTGATGTTTAGTGATGCTCAGCATCTTTTCATGTGTCTATTTTCCATCTATATGTCTTCTTTGGAAAAATGTCTATTCAGGTTCTCTGACCATCTTTTAATTGGATATCTGGGTTTTTTGGTGTTGAGTTGTATTAAGTTCTTTATATATTTTGGATATTAACCTTTTATCAGATATATAATTTCCAAATATCTTCTCCCAGTCAGTAGGTTACCTTTTCATTTTGTTGATGGTTTCCTTTGCTGTGTAAAACATTTTTATTTTGCTGTAGCCCCAATAGTTTATTTTTGCTTTTGTTTCCCTTGCCCAAGGAGATATATCTAGAAAAATGTTGCTAAGGCCAATGTCAAAAGAATTATTGCCTATGTTTCCTTCTAGTATTTTTATGGTTTCATGTCTCACATTGAGGTCTTTAATTCATTTAGAGTTTATTTTTGTGGTTGATTTTAGAAAGTGGTCCAATTTCATTCTTTTGCATGTAGCTATCCATCCAGTTTTTCCAGCACAGGTATTGAAGAGATTGTCTTTTGGCTATGTGGGGGTCTTCTGTGGTTCCATATAGATTTTAGTATTATTTGTTCCAGTTCTATGAAAAACACTGTTGGTATTCTGGTATTTTGATAGAGATGGCATTGAAAATGTAGATTGCTGGGGTGCCTGGGTGGTGCAGTCGGTTAAGCGTCCGACTTCAGCCAGGTCACGATCTCGCGGTCCGTGAGTTCGAGCCCCGTGTCAGGCTCTGGGCTGATGGCTCAGAGCCTGGAGCCTGTATCCGATTCTGTGTCTCCCTCTCTCTCTGCCTCTCCCCCGTTCATGCTCTGTCTCTCTCTGTCCCAAAAAAATAAATAAACGTTGAAAAAAAAATTAAAAAAAAAAAGAAAATGTAGATTGCTTGTATCATCTACTTTGACTGAATTCTTAATGCAAACTCTATGAAGCTGATAAAGAAACTCCAGAAAACAAAGGATGAATAATCCTCAGAGCACACACAAGGCTAGGAATGGTTCACAATACCACCAGCCAGAGAGCAGATACTTTGTAACACATGAGCCATTGGGTAGAGTCCTCAGAAGGATATCACCTTAATAAATTGGCTTGTAAAGACTATTCTGGACCTGCCTTAACAAATTTTAAAATCAACCTTTGGAAGAATCAGACTATTACCAAGTAACTAAACTGCCAGAACAAAGCCCAGTCAATATTCCTTAAAAGACTACAATTCAACATATAACAAAATGATAATGTGTAGCATTCAATCAAAAATTGCTAAGCATTCAAAGAAGTAGGAATATATAATCCATAACCAAGAAAAAAGAAATCAATAGATACAGACTCAAAGGTAACAAAGATGATAAAATTAACAAATGAGGACATTAAAATAATTATTATAAGTATACTCTTATATTCAAGAATGTAGAGAAAAAACATGAGCATAATAATGAACATGTAAGAATTGAATATGTAAAAAAGACACAAATGGAACTTCTAGAGATGAAATATGTAATATCTTAAATGAAAAATATTCTAAGTGATGTTAAAAGCAGGTTAGACAATGAAAAAAATAATCTGGAAGATATGGAAATAGAAATTATCCAAAATAGGGGCACCTGGGTGGCTCAGTGCATTAAGCATCCACCTCTTGATTTCAAGTCAGGTGGTGATCTCATGGTTAGTGAGATCAAGCCCCATGTCAGGCCCCATACTGACATGTGGAAGGATTCTCTCTCTCTCCCTCTCTCTCTCTCAAAATAAATGAACTTCTAAATAAATAAATAAATAAATAAATAAATAAATAAATAAATACATTTTTAAAAAAATAAATTATCCAAAATACATAAAACACAAAAATGAAAAAGGACTAAAAAAAAATAGAACATTAGTAACCTATCAATATCAAATGATCTAATATACATCTAATTATAATCTCAGAGATAAACAAATAATTTTTAAGAAATAATGATTGAACATGTTTCCAGTTTGATTAAATTATAAACCCACAGGTCCAAGAATAAGGATCAATGAAACTCAAGCAGAGTCAACATAAGTAAAACCATACTAGGGCACATAATAATCCAATTATTAAAACCCAAAAATAAAGAGAAACATTTAAAAGTAGCCAGAGAAAAATAAAAGGACATCGAAAGGAACAAAAATAGGAATGGCAACAATCAAAAGACAATAAGGCAACATCTTTAAAGTGCTGAAAAACCTCAATAAATAGTTTAAATAAAATACTGGACACAAATGAAGAGAAAACAAAATAAGTAGAAAACACAGCTAAGAAACTACCCCAAAATGTAGCACAATGATTTATTCACTCAATAACGATTTGAATGCTAATATATGCCAGGCACTGTCCTTGGCATTGGTGATATCTCACAGAGCTAAATAGAAAAGTCCCTTTCCTGACCTTGCAGAATTTACAATTTACAGGAGAAGATGTAATAATCAAATAAACAAAAATAAATATATAATGTTGTGCCAGGTAATAGTTTTGAAGGACAATAAAAAAGGAAACTGAGCTAGAGACTGAAATAGATGGCAATTTTATTTATTTTTTAATGTTTTTGAAAGAGAGAGAGAGAGAGAGAGAGAGAGAGAGAGAGAGCATGCAAGCAAGGGGGGGAGGGACAGAGAGAGAGGGAGACACAGAATTCAAAGCAGACTCTAGGCTCTGAGCTGTCAACACAGAACCCAACGCAGGGCTTGACCCCATGAACTGCAAGATCCTTACCTGAGCCGAAGTTGGACACAACCGACTGAGCCACCCATGCACTCCCCAAAATAGATCCAATTTTAGATAAGATTCAGAGTCATAATTTCTGAGGAGATAAATTTTGAGCAAATATCTAAGGAAAGTGATGATCCAGGGTGCCTGCCTGGCTCAGTCAGTAGAGCATGAGATTTTTGATCTTGGGGTTGTGAGCTTGAGCCCCATGTTGGGTGTAGAAATTACTTAAAATCAAATTTAACAAAAAGGAAGTGATGATCCATGAGAATATCTGAAAGTCATTCTAGGGAGAGGAAATAGAAGTGCAAAGGCCAAAGTTTAGAAGGAAATGGCTCAGAGAAAGAGATGAAGAATGTGAAACAGAGATGAAGAGACATGGAGGATAGACAGGAGGTCTTAAAGAATAGAGTACAAGGATGGGAGACAGTCACCATTCAAAGAAACAATGGCTGATAATGTGCCAGAAATCATGAAATGTGAATCGTTAGACTGAAGAAACATGAATCCTGAGTAAGAGAAAAAACATCCACACCCACACAAGTTGTAGTGAAACCGTGGAATGTCAAAAACAAACAAATAAAAATCTTGAAAACAACTCTACATGGTACACTGCTTTATTCTCATTCCTCATGTTTCCTGGATTCTCTCCCTAACACTTATGCCTCATTCTAAGAGGAAGAAAAGTGACTAATCCAACTGAAAATTCAGGCATGCTCAGCTCTTGTATCTCTTTATGAGCATCTTCCTACTGAAAGTGTATATATTGCCTTGCGGTGAAAGGAACTTGCATATACAGAAAAAATGAGAGGGGGCCCACTGTGTCAAGGATTATGTGATTTACAACTGTTGTTTATTCAAAAGGACATTAAGCTCTGACTGTAGCAATCAGAATAAGCTTTTAATTTTCTATCCTTCAATACTCATAATAAAGTAGTGAAATTGCTAATATACTAGGGTCCTAAAAAATTATCTTCATTTATTAGTCAAAGTTGAATAATATAATCTTATGACATGTAAAAAATAGCAATGGTTGGGGGTAGGAGGGAGGGGAGGGTGGGTGATGGGTATTGAGGAGGGCACCTTTTGGGATGAGCACTGGGTGTTGTATGGAAACCAATTTGACAATAAATTTCATATATTGAAAAATAAATAAATTAATTAATTAATTAAAATAGCAATGGTTAAGTTACTAAAATAGCATAGAGAGGCACCTGGGTGGCTTAGTCGGTTAAGCATCCGACTTTGGCTCAAGTCATGATCTCACGGTTTGTGGGTTCAAGCCCTGTGTTAGGCTCTGTGCTGACAGCTCAGTGCCTGGAATCTGCTTCAGATTCTGTGTCTCCCTCTCTCTCTCTGCCCCCCCCCTCTAAAATAAATAAACATTTAAAAATTTATTAAAAAATTTTTAAATAAAAATAAAATAGCATAGCAAATTTTAAATGTCACTTAGATTTCTTCCCAAAGCATGTTTATCATGTCCTTTAACTATGTTCCCACTAACACTTTTGAATTGTTTTAGGAAATGCTTTCATTTTCCCCTAAGGTGAAATTCGTATAAAATTAAAACATTTTAAAGTGAACAGTTCAGTGACATTTAGTGCATTCACAATGTTGTGCAACCACCACATCTATCTAGTTCAAAGAATTTTCATTATGCCAAAGGAAAATTCCAGTTTTTCAGAAGTTACTTCTCCTTACATTTCCACTCCCATCCCCAGACCCCAACAACCACCAATCTGCATTATGTCTCTCTGGATTTACCTATTTTGGACATTTCATATAAATGGAATCATATAATATGTATGATTTTACTTCTGCCTTCTTTCACTTAGCCTAATATTTTCAAGATTGATCTACATTTTGACATGTATCAGTACTTCTTTCCTCTTTAAAGCTGAATAATATTTCATCATATGTATATAACATAATTTGTTTATCCATTCATCCAATTCATGGATATTCAGGCTATTTCCACCTTTTGGC
Organism: Felis catus; assembly: GCF_018350175.1. Classification (NCBI taxonomy): domain Eukaryota; kingdom Metazoa; phylum Chordata; class Mammalia; order Carnivora; family Felidae; genus Felis; species Felis catus. The sequence goes on from NC_058372.1 coordinate 77,620,639, forward strand.
TATTGGGAATATTGCTGTTATAAACATGTATGTCCTTCTATTTAAGTATCTCTTTTCAGTTCTTTGGGATATAGGAGTAGAGCTACTAACTCAATGTTTATTTTTTTAAGGAAGCCATGTCTTTTAAATTTTACAATGCTGCATCATATTCTGTCATAACTCTAAAACATTCAGTTATGCCATTCAACTTTTGTCTCTCTAAAATAATATTTAAATTTTGTCTCACTGTTTTCAAATGCATGTCACTTGTTTTGCATGGGTTAATACCTATAAGTATAAATGATACATTAAAGAATTTCTACATACTCAAATACTTTTAAGCAATTGATACCTATATCTTCAAATTTCAAAGATATTCTACCATGCTATTTTACTGAAAATTTAACTTATTTTTTAAACAGCCAAGTGCTATTTGTATATTCAAAACTTCTCCCAAGAATATTATTTAGCTAAAATTCTGAAATGAACATTTGTTAAATTTAGATTTGCAAGCCTGTAACACTACTTAATGATAGTTCTAGTAGGTTCTTTCTCATTGGCTGGCATTAAAAACCTGCTATTTTATCTCCACCCAACTTAACTGAATGCTATTTGCTCAAACCACCCTGACCTATAATAAATTAAATATATTCCTAGCAAACTTATTCAACAAAAATATCTCTATCATTTATATGAAATGAAATCCATGTTATAATTGTAACTCCAAAGTTAAAATAAGTAGAACATTTTCTAAATAGATTTTAATGGTTAATTTTCTTTACTATCTGCATATCTTATTTCCAGCATAAGTGTCTACTTTGAAATTATCCTAATTTTAATCTTTGATCATCAGTTCTCTCATAAAGTGAAAACTAAAACTACATTCTTGAACCATCATGACAATTTATTGTGGTCAGAGCCTTTGTCACCAAAGAACTGCCTTTAGCTGGAATAATTCCTCACTTATGACTATATCATGATTTTCACTTACCTAATCTGTCTATATGGACATATAAATACATATATCCACCATCTCATGCGTAAAGTTTTAAGAAAAGAACACACAAAAGAGCTCTGATTATCTGGTATTCCATTTTCCTAGCCACTGCTCAGAGTCATTACAGCATGAGGAAAGCAGCATTGCACACAAAGTAAAAACAGACCTAAACAAATAATCACAATGTATATCAGGATTGCCGTAACAGGTGTGTGACTTCACAAAGGAGGAGGAAAACTGCTGAGCCTGGGTGTCTCATGCTTTCCTAGGGAAGTAATAGTGATGGTAGTTTTACAGAATATATAGGAAATTGCCAAACATTGTAAGGAGGAATCATGAACAAATGCAAGGCTCAGAGGCCAGACGCATCATGATAGCTTCAGAAAAACCACAGGTCATCTAGAACTGCTGCTTCAGGCAAGTGTGAAGGACAATAACCAGAAGAGGTAAACAGGGGCTAGACCGCACACAGCCTCACAAGCATGCTAAGAAGCTGTAATTTAATTCTGTAGGTATTAGGAACTACTAAAAGGTTTTCTTAAAGGAGACTGGTCAGGAGCTCTTTGCTTAGTCCTGTTAAGACATGATAGAGTTAGGGGGTTGGCTCAGTTGGTTAGGCATCAGACTTCGGCTCAGGTCATGATCTCATGGTTTGTGAGTTTGAGCCCCGTATGGGGCACAGGCTCTGCTGGCAGCTCAGAGCCTGGAGCCTGGTTTGGATTCTGTGTCTCCCTCTCTCTCTGCCCCTCCCCCACTCGCATTCTGTCTCTCTCTCTCTCTCAAAAATAAATAAACACTAAAAAAAAAGACATGATAGAGTTAGAACGAATGGCATTAGCAACGACAAAGGAAAAGATGGAATTTATGCATATATGTAGGGTATAAAATGAACAAATCTCAGTGTCTGATTAGAAGCTCAAGCTGAGGTGTGGCAGGGGTAAGGGGTAAAAGAAGAGCATGATTTCCAGGTGGAACTTCTCTTGGGCTAAACCCAATTCAACCTCTGCCATGAATTGTGACCTTGGTGTCCACACCTCAAAAAGGAGGGGTGAGGCTCCTTTTGGGACAAATATGCTGCAATCTGACATTATGAATGTAGCCTTTCTGGGGACACAGAGGGACAGCTCCAGTGCAGACAGGAGGATGGAGGAAAAAGCTCATTCACAAAAACCCAGGCTTGCTTGCTATAAAAGATACTTAATGCTAATAGCCACAACTTCTCAAGCATCTTTTTTTTCAAGTTTTAATTTTTTATTTTTTTTACTTTGAGAGAGACAGAGAGAGCATGGGCAGAGTACGAACAAAGAAAGGGAGAAAGAGAATCCCAAGCGGCTCCACACTTTCAGCATAGAGCCTGGCATGGGGCTCATCTCATGAATTGTGAGATCATGACCTGAACCAAAATCAGGAGTTGGACTCTTAATTGACTCAGCCACCCAGGTACCCCATCAAACATCTTTAAATACAGACTTGTTTGATAAGTTCAAAGCCTTATCATTTATCCATTTTGTGTATAAAAGGAAACAATAATGTAAGTTTTTTAAAATATAAATGTATATAAAACTCAGTATCTACTATACTGTGCCTGCTTCACTCTTAATGAAAATCAAATGTGACTGTTTGATTGTAATATTCTGGGCATTGGAAATGAATTTCACTTATACCAACATCTAAAGGACCATGCAGTAATCAATAGTGTGTACAAAGTGCTTGCCACAGAAGGTGAACCTTAGTTTTCTCCTTCCTCTACAAAAGACAAACAAGCAAACAACAAATCCCCAAGGAGCTTATAAATGTTACAGGAAGTTTATAGGTTAAGCCAGATTTTTGTAAGGCTATTGATTTTTTAAAGTTCTTACCAAAATTAATTTACTTCATCAAAATAGCAACATCCCCTTCCTTTAAATTGTTTTCTTTCAACAAAGAAAGATCCCTAATACTATCAATCAATAACCCTCATTCTTCCTGTGTCCATGCTATTCCAAAATTTTGAATTATATGTCCTTTTAGGTCACTGGGGTCTCAAAATCTATTTTTTTATACAATAGTTCCTGTGGTGAGCAAATACATGTTAATGCTTCTACCAAAGGTGCTTAATAGAAAAGCTATAAGTAGAAAGCATTGTATAATTTAATAAAATTTTTAAAAATCTTCAAACTCCAGTAACATTTTACTTGGACTTTTTTTAACACAGGAAATATTATTACAAGTTTTAGTCTATGGGTTGTAGTGCTCCTAAAACAAACAAACAAAAACCTCAAAAGCCATTACCAAATGGTTCTTAAGGTTTTCTTCCTCAACTCTATTCACATGTGCAACCAGTTCATTTTGCTATAATATGTATTCATTTTTAAAATACACTCAATTCCTTCTATGAGCAAAGCACATGCATCTTTACTTAAGTATACAGAAGTAAATATCACTGACAAGAAGGTCCCTATTCTCATAGAGATTAAAGCCTTCTGGTGGTGGAGACAAGCAGTAAACTAGCAATAGAAATAGAAATAGAAGAGGGGGGGAACCAAGATGGCAGAACAGCATGGAAATTTTGTGTGTGTCTAGTGTCCATGAAGTATAGCCAGACCAACACTAAACCATCCTGCACACCTAGAAAACTGATTGTAGGATTAACACAACAATCTGCACAACCTGAACCACAGAATTCAGCAGGTACATGGCACGGAGAGGTGAACTTGGGGAGTGAGAAGCTGCAGCGGACAGGGAGGTGCTTTTGCAGGTCGAGAGAGGATGGAGACAAGGGGGGAATACGGGAAAAGCACCCCTCCCCAAAAGCAGTTAGAGAGAAAGTGGAAAATGGGAAACAGCTGCAGAGACTGAACTGAAAAGGGAGAAAGGAGAGAGGGTTTAAATTCCATTAAGACTGTAAACAGGGGGAGCACAAAGTCGGCAACTCCACAGCTTGATACCTGGTGGTGCTCTGGTGGGAAGGGTGAATCCCTGCGAACAGAGTGGGGTCCAGGAGGTTCTCAGGCCACATGGGGAAAAGCGGTTCCACTAATGGAAGGACATTTGGTAGAGGCTGTGAGGCCACCAGGGCCCAGCAGACCACAGAGAACAGCCACATTCGCTGCTGCTGGAACAAGGTTGTTAAGGGTGAAACCTGGTGCCAGATGTGTGTTGTGATTTTCCATAATCCCTGAAACCCTGTTGCTTACACTATCTCGTGATCTTTTGGGGGGTCTGGCTGGCACCTGGCCACAGTCTTGGGGCACTGGCAGCAGCAGGATCCAGCAAGCTTTCCTGGGTGCAGCTGACATTCAGCCAGTGTTCATTCAGCCACTGTTCGGTGAGACTCTCCCGCAGAGGGGCCACATGGGTGAAAGCCGCAGTCCTTCAGAAGTAAGGGGCCAGGGAAAACAGCCGCATCTGAGACAAAACTTGGGAGAGAGGTACTGCCTGGGGCCTGGTCATGGAGAGTAGAAAAGCAGGAGTGGATGAAAGCTGAAGGCAGAGGACAGGTGCACAATTCCTGATCCGGGAGAACAGACTGACTAGCTAGGTGGCGCCATTTTCACCGCTCCCACGCATGCACAGACGCACCACCCCGGTAGGCTAGCAGCGCCATCTAGTGGAGAGTGGAGCTGTTACACTGAGCCCCGCCCAACTGGGCCAACCTGGCTTTTCAAGAACAGAAGTCTCACTGCCTGCTTAGTTTATGGACTATAAAGTACTTCATAATCTGATCTAGGAAAAACGAAATAATTTCAGTCATATTTCAGTCTGTTAGCAAGTTCATCTAGTCACTTTTCTTTTTTTCTTTCTTTTTTTTCTTTTCTCTAATTTTCTCTTTTTCCATTTCTTTTCTTTTTCTTGAATACAGAAAGAGAAAAAATTCACTTTGATTCTCAATTTTTATTAAAACTATTTTTAAAAATTTGTTTCACTATATTTTTTACTTTTGTGCAAATTTTTTCAAATTCTAGTTTCCTTCCATCATTTGATTTTAGTCTACTTCAGTGTATTCATTTTTTCAAATTTTCAAAAGATTTCCTTTTGTTTTCTTCTTTCCCTTTTTTTTCTCTAATCTATCAAGCCACTTACAACACCCAGACCAAAACACACCTAGGATCTAGCATCATTTATTCGATTTTTTTTGTGTATGCATTTTCAATTTTTTAACTTTAATTTTTTTTTAGTTTTAATTTTTTCTACCTCACTAATTCCTTTTCTCCCTTCAAAATGACAAAACAAAGGAATTCACTCCAAAAGAAAGAGCATAAAGAAATGGCAGCTAGGGACTTAACCAACACAGATACAAGCAAGATGACTGAACCAGAATATAGAATCATGATGATAAGAATACTAGCTGGAGTCAAAAATAGATTAGAATCCCTTTCTGTGGAGATAAAAGAAGTAAAAACAAATCATAATGAAATAAAAAATGCTGTAACTGAGCTGCAATAATGAATGGATGCCACGGCGGCAAGGCTGGATGTGGCAGAACAGAATAGGTGAAACAGAGGATAAATATATGGAAAATAATGAAGCAGAAAACAAGAGGGAGATTAAAGCAAAAGAGAACGATTTAAGAATTAGAGAAATCAGTGACTCATTAAAAAGTAACAACATCAGAATCATAGGGGTCCCAGAAGAGAGAGAAACAGGAGTAGAAGGGTTATGTGAGCAAATCATAGTGGAAAACTTTCCTAACCTGGGAAAAGACACAGACATCAAAATCCAGGAAGCACAGAGGACTCCCATTAGATTCAACAAAAACTAACCATCAACAAGGCATATCATAGTCTAATTCACAAAATACTCAGGCAAGGAGGGAATCATGAAAGCAGCAAGGGGAAAAAAGTCCCTAACCCACAAGGGAAGACAGATCAAGTTTTCAGCAGACCTATCCACAGAAACTTGGCAGGCCAGAAAGGAGTGGAAGGATATATTCAATGCGCTGAATCAGAAAAATATGCAGCCAAGAATTCTTTATCCAGCAAGGCTGTCATTCAAAATAGAAGGAGAGATAAAAAATTTCCCAGACAAAAATTACAGTAGTTACTGACCACTAAACCAGCCCTGCAAGAAATTTTAAGGGGGACTCTCTGAGGGGAGAAAAGATGAAAATATAAATAAATAAATACATAAATAAATAAAAAAATAAACACCAAAACCAACAAAGATTAGAAAGGACGAGAGAACATCCCCAGAAACTCCAACTCTACAAGCCACATAATGGCAATAAATTCATATCTTTCAGTACTCACTTTAAATGTCAATGGACTCGATGCTCCAATCAAAAGACATAGGGTAACAGAATGGATAAGAACACAAGATCCATCTATAGGCTGTTTACAAGACACCCACTGTAGACCTAAAGACACCTTCAGATTGAAAATAAGGGGATGGAGAACCATCTATCATGCTAATGGTCAACAAAAGAAAACAAGAGTAGACACACTTATATCAGACAATCTAGACTTTAAAATAAAGACTGTATCAAGAGATGCAGAAGGGCATTATATCATAATCAAGGGGCCTATCCATCAAGAAGACCTAACAATTGTAAACAATTATGTGCCAAATGTGAGAGCACCCAAATATATAAATCAATTAATCACAAACATAAAGAAACTCATTGATAGTAATACGATAATAGTAGGAGACTTCAACACCCCACTCACAACAATGGACAGATCACCTAATCAAAAAACCAACAAGGAAACAATGGCTTTAAATGACACACTGGACCACATGGACTTAACAGACATAATCAGAATACTTCATCCTAAAGTATCAGAATATACATTCTTCTCAAGTGCACGTGGAATATTCTCCAGAATAGACCACACACTGGGACACAAATCAGCCCTCATCAAGTACAAAAAGATCAAGATCATACCGTGCATATTTTCAGACCAAAACGCTATGAAACTCAAAATCAACCACAAGAAAAAAATTTGGAAAGGTAACAAACACTTGGAGACTGAAGAACATCCTACTAAAGAATGAATGGGCTAACCAAGCAGTTAAGGAGGAAATTAAAGAGTATATGTAAGTCAATGAAAATGATAACACCATAACCCAAAACTTCTGGGATGCAGCAAAGGCAGTCATAAGAAGAAAGTATATAGCAATCCAGGCCTTCTAAAGAAGGAAGAAAGATCTCAGATACACAACCTAACCTTACGCCTTAAGGAACTGGAAAAAGAAGAGCAAAGAAAAACCAAAAACAGCAGAAGACAGGAAATAATAAAGATTAGAGCAGAAATCAATGCTATTGAAACAACAAAAAAACCACAGTAGAACAGATCAATGAAACCAGAAGCTGGTTCTTTGAAAGAATTAACAAAACTGATAAACCATTAGGCAGTATGATCAAAAAGAAAAAGGAAAGGACCCAAATAAATAAAATCAAGAATGAAAGAGGAGAGATCACAACCAACACAGCAGAAATAAAAACAATAATGAGAATGTTATGAGCAATTATATGCCAATAAAATGGGTAATCTGGAAGAAATGGAAAAATTCCTAGAAACATATATACTACCAAAACTGAAACAGGAAGAAATTGAAAATTTGAACAGACCCATAACCAGGAAGGAAATCAAATTAGTAATAAAAAATCTGCCAAAAAACAAGAGTCCAGGGCCAGATGGCTTTCCGGGGAATTCTACCAAACATTTAAGGAAGAGTTAACACCTATTCTCTGAAGCTGTTCCAAAATAGAAATGGAAGGAAAACTTCCAAACTCATTCTATGAAGCCAGCATTACCTTGATTCCAAAACCAGACAGAGACCCCACTAAAAACGAGAACTATAGACCAATTTCCCTGATGAACATGGATGCAAAAATCCTCAACAAGATATTAGCCAACCAGCTCCAACAATACATTAAAAAAATTATTCACCACGACCAAGGGGGATTATACCTATGATGCAGGTCTGGTTCAATATCTGCAAAACAATTAACGTGATTCATCACACGAATAAAAGAAAGGACAAGAACCATATGATCCTCTCAACAGATGCAGAGAAAGCATTTGACAAAATACAGCATCCTTTCTTGATGAAAACCCTCAAGAAAGTAGGGATAGAAAGATCATACCTCAAGGTTATAAAAGCCATATATGAATGACCCAAAGCTAATAACATCCTCCATGGGGAAAAACTGAGAGCTTTCCCCCTAAGGTCAGGAACAAGACAGGGATGTCCACTCTCACCACTGTTATTCAGCATAGTATTGGAAGTGTTAGCCTCTGCAATCAGATAACACAAAGAAATAAAAGGCATCCAAATTGGCCAGAAGGAGGTCAAACTTTCACTCCACACAAGACATAATACTGTATATGGAAAACCCCAAAGATTCCACCAAAAAACTGCTAGAATTGATTCATGAATTCAGCAAAGATGCAGGATATAAAATCAATGCACAGAAACAGATTGCATTCCTATACACCAACAATGAAGTGACAGAAAGAGAAATCAAGGAATCGATCCCATTTACAGTTGCACCCAAAACCATAAAAATACCTAGGAATAAATCTAACCAAAGAGGTGAAACATCTATACACTGAAAACTATAGAAAGCTTATGAAAGAAATTGAAGACACAAAAAAACGGAAAAAGATTCCATGCTCCTGGATAGGAAGAACAAATATTGTTAAAATGCCCATACTACCCAAAGCAATCTACATATTCAAGGATTGCCTTGAATGTCCATACTACCCAAAGCAATCTACATATTCAAGGCAATCCTTATCAAAATAACACCAGCATTCTTCACAGAGCTAGAACAAATAATCCTAAAATTTGTATGGAACCAGAAAATTCCCTGAATAGCCAAAGCAATCTTGAAAAAGAAAACCAAAGCAGGAGGCATCACAATCCTGGACTTCAAGCTATACTACAAAGCTGTAATCAAGACAGTATGGTACTGGCACAAGAACAGACACTCAGATCAATGGAACAGAATACAGAACCCAGAAATGGACCCACAAATGTATGGCCAACTCATCTTTGACAAATCAGGAAAGAATGTCCAAGGGAATAAAGACAGTCTCTTCAGCAAGTGGTGCTGGGAAAACTCAACAGCAACATGCAGAAAAATGAACCTGGACCACTTTCTTACACCATACACAAAAATAAACTTAAGCTCAAAAGGTCTAAACCTAAATGTAAGACAGGAAGCCATCAAAATCCTCAAGAAGAAAGAAGGCAAAAACCTCTTTGATTTTGCAACTTTGATTTCAGCAACTTCTTACTCAACATGTCTCTGGAGGTAAGGCAAACAAAAGCAAAAATGAACTACTGGGACCTCATCAAAACAAAAAGCTTCTGCACAGCAAAGAAAACAATCAGCAAAACTAAAAGGCAACCAACAGAATGGGAGAAGATATTTTCAAACGACATATCAGGTAAAGGGTTAGTATCCAAAATCTACAAAGAGCTTATCAAACTCAACACCCAAAAAACAAATAATACAGTGAAGAAATGGGCAGAAGACATGAATAGACACTTCTCCAAAGAAGACATCCAGATGGCAACCGACACCTGAAAAAATGGTCAATATCACTCATCATCAGGGAAATACAAATCAAAACCACAATGAAATACCACCTCACACCTATCAGAATGGCTAACATTAACAACTCAGGCAACAACAGATGTTGGCAAGGATGCGGAGAAAGAGGATCTCTTTTGCAGTGTTGGTGGGAATACAAGCTGGTGTAGCCACTCTGGAAAACAGTATGGAGGTTCCTCAAAAAATTAAAAATAGAACTACCCTATGACCCAGCAATTGCACTACTAGGTGTTTTTCCAAGGGATACACGTGTGGTGTTTTGAAGGGACACGTGCACCCCAATGTTTATAGAAGCATAGCCAAAGTATGGTAAGAGTCCACATGGCCATCAGTGGATGAATGGATAAAGAAGTTGTGGTACATATATAATATATATGTGGTACATATATATTATATATGTGGTACATATATAATATATATGTGGTACATATATAATATATATACATATATATTATACATACGTATATATTATACATACGTATATATTATACATACGTATATATTATATGTATTATATATATTATATATGTATATATATAATACATATATATTATATGTATTATATATATTATATATATTATATGTATGTATAATTATATATATTATATATATTATATATTATATATTATATATTATATTATATATGTATATATGCTATATATACATATATAATATAGATACATATATAATATAATATATAATATATAATATATAATATATAATATATAATATATATACATATATAATATTATTATATTATAGTAGATTAAGGAATATATATTATATATATATATATAATAATATATATATATATATATTATAGTAGATTAAGGAATCTACTCCTGAAATCATTATTGCACATATGCTAATTTGGATGTAAATTTTTTAAAAAAAGAAATTTTTTTTAAAAAAGAGAAATAAGTAGAATTAAGAGGGGTAAAAGCAAAGATGTTAAATGGTTTATCTGCCATCTTGTTCTTCCACCGCTGACCCTCAGCCCCAGTCTCAGCTTTTTTTTTACATTCTGAGATAAAATTGCCAAAGTTGGGTTGGCAGCTAGTTAGCTCTTTTTTTTTATATGTATTTTTTAATGTTTATTTATTTTTGAGAGAGAGAGAGACAAAGTGTGACCAGGCAAGGGATATAGAGAGAGGAAGACACAGAATCCGAAACAGGCTCCAGGCTCCAAGCTATCAGCACAGAGCCGACATGGGGCTCAAACCCATGAACTGGGATATGACCTGAGCTGAAGTCAGATACTTAACCAACTGAGCCACCCAGGCACCCTGCTAGTTAGCTCTTTATTAAGCCATGGAGGTACCAGGGAAATATAACAGAAAAACAAAGAAAAAGTAGAAAATCCAGAGATGTTAATGATAGTGTGGAAATAACAGAGCTGCTTCTGGGAGGAAAAGAATCACAATTATAAAATCAAAACAGCTTTAGCTAGGCTGCATTTTTACCACCTTTGCTGGCCATGATGGAGTAACAGGGACTGGATTTATTCCCCCAGCTGAAACAAGTAGAAAAATGGACAAAATATATGAAACAGTGGCTTTGTGTTTTCTCAAGAGGAGGCATTAAAACTTTTAATTGTTTTTTTATGGAATGCCAGATTTCTCTGAATGTGGATCTACACAGTTGCATTATAACCGGGAAGTATCATTAGAGATTTAATGCCAAAAGTACAGTACTCTTCTGGCCTCAGGCAAAACCCCTCATATTTCTGCAAAGAGAGCACCTTTACTCTGACAGGAGGAACATTGCAATTACAGAGCCCCAAAGCACAAAGTGACCATTCTTAGATATTAACATGGAGCCAGAGGGAAATGATGGACATTACCCTGAGAATGCTTAATGGACTCACCAAACTGAGGAAGTTGAAGAAACCAGTAATCTATTAGCAACCCATCTTCCAGGACACCATATTTCTTAAGAAATTGGGGTCCTTGGATGGAGAAGGGACTCAATAACAGATAAACTGAGAGTGCCTCAAGGTCTCTGCCATGCTCCTACCACTGAGATCAGATCCTCTGGAGGTTCAGCTGTCACTACGGGACTAGTTAAACACACTTCAAATGAGAATGTTACTTGAAATCTAAGAAAGGTGGTCAAGCATCCTAATAAGTACTGGGACTGAGACAAAAGAAGCCTGAGTCATTTTAGGAGAAATGGCACTGAAATGGATGGCAAGCAACAGAGAGAAATACCACTCACTAAGCACGATGTGGGCTGGGCATTGAGTGTTATGCATGTAGTCCAAATATCCAGGACCTTTATGTCTGCAGCAGACACCTTCAGAGTCCTATAAAGGGTGAACCATGGAGTAGAGAAGACCTGTAATTCACAACACAAATTCATACATCTGAGCCTAAATGCCCAAGTCAGAGGCCACAAGCTGGTCACATTTGGCCAGTAAAATATTTTATTTGGCTGCACAATGTTTTAGAAATCATAAAATTTCTCATAAAAATTTATATTTCTGGTTTCTCTGAAAATGTTGGAAGATCTGGGAACACTGAATAAAGGCAGCCTCCTTTATTTACTGGAGCATGTACCCTCTAGTCATCTCTGTCCCCACCTTTCTCAGTGACTTTACATACAGTGTGGTAGACATCCTTCCCTACTCCTTCCTTTCAGATAAACCAGTTTTCTTTGAGGCAGTGATGAACCCAGCCCCCAGCAAAGTACTCACTTTTGAAAACATCCTCTTGCAGCTGAAAGTAGCCATGTGACAATGTTCTAGCCAGTGAAACACAAGGGGAAGACTTCTGAAGAGTAAAAGAAGGTTCTGCTTTTCTTCATAAAAAAAGTAACACCCCATGCCTCCTTCTTCTGAACTTGAACAAGAATGTGATAAATGTTGCTGAAGCAGCCATCTTGTCAAATGAATAAAATCAGCTAATGGAACTTAGTCCTGGGGCTCTGGAGTGGACTCGGAAAAGTCCAAATGAGGTGATTAAATGTCAGCTCTCTGAATTCAGGCCCTCAACAAGCAAGAACCCAGGGCAGGAGAAGCAGATGGGGCCTGGAGATTGAACTGGGGAATGCACTCTCTGCTAATTAGGCTGTAGTGGTTTCACACAGTGCTTTCACTATGACCACCCAGACATTGTTCCTTTGGCATTTCAGAGATCCTGTCTTTTTTCTTAGGTAGAATAATGAGTCCCTGGAAGAGGATAAACTCCTTATGCTGTCACATTTTCCACCTGGAAATTTCCAAATTCTGTTTCATTTGGCATCATTAAGTACTTAGATTTTTGTTCAGAATCAGTTTTCATTTTTCTTAATGTATTCATGGTGCTCTCTATCCTGTTATAAGGCACAGTTTTTGTAAATGTCATGGTCAGTCTATCAGTAGAAATTGGACTTGTCCATAAGTTACAGAGATGAAAAATAATGGCATATATGGAAATTATTTCTATCTTATATAAAAGTATGAAGTTGGGAGTGCAGAACTGATAATACAGCTATGTTTCCCAAATCCTCAGGGACCCAGGTTCTCTTCAGCTCACCACTCTGCTATTCTAAAATGAGGCCATATTCTGTGAGGTTCAAAATGGCAGCTGTTGCATCTATGGTTCAGTCAACAGGAGAGAGGAAGGGATGAAGAAGTGTGGATTAAACGCATGTAATGGTTGTCTTTTAAAGAAGGCCCCCAAAAGCTACCACAAGACACTTCTGTTTACATCTCATTGGCCAGAATTTGGTCATATGCTATAAAGGAAGCTAGTTACTTTTATAGTCATGGTGGCTAGCTAAATAAATTAGTAATAATGGAAGAAGTGACAAAATGTTGAGAGATATCTATCCACGTCTACTATAGAAAGTTATAGAAACTGCCCATTAAAATCTTGCCTATCTACAAATATACAAGAGAATTAATCTTTTCTTAGAGAATGCAAAGGGCATTGCTCAGAGTCAACATGAAACCTACATTCACAGTGAATCCATTTGTAACAATCATCTAGCCCCAAAGGCATTGATTACCTCACATACCTTATTCTCACAAATAAGCTATGTGAGGAGAACCCTATGGCTTGTGGTTTGGAATAGACACTTCTCAAGGACAAAACTCTGAAGACAGATTCCAGTTAGGAAATTAGGAGCCACATCAACCTCATGCATGGCCAGGAACCAACCTCATGCATGGCCAGGAACCAAAAAGAGATGAGGAACACGTGGGCCCAGTGGCACCGATATCTTTAACCTACTCCTGAATGGAATTCACGTCTACTTGAGAAGTCGCATTTGCTTTTACGAGTTAATATCCAAAGGAAAATCAGTTTCTAGCAGAACCTTAATTTTAATGTCATGCCAAAGCATGACTTGTAAATTAGAAAAAAAAAATCTTATCTGAATAAATTTGTTATTATAAAATTAAAAAAAAGAATCTTTATTCAAATCACTGGGTATCTCAAAACAAGACACCTTTCTAAATATAGGATTGTCATTAATATCTTTTAATAAGTATACAGTTGGATTTCCTAATGTTGTATCATGTCAAAAAACTATTAAAAATTACAATGAAAACAAATAGCAGTTGATTGTTCTACGGAGCAACAGTTGGGTTATTTATCAACCTTTCTGATCTTTGTCAAACATAGAGAAGAAAAGTATTTCAGTGTAGTTTTAATTTTATTTGTATTTTAAAATCAGCCCACTAAATATCACTTACAACTTTTATTAATACATTTAGAACTTGCTTTCTAAGATCTTAAAAGATAAGGTATAGCCACAGACTTGATTTCCACTCACTGGAGTTCATTCACTCTCCTTAAATACCTCATAAGTTTACTGTCTATTATCTGTGTTTCCAAAAGTGTTGAATCTCCTGTTTGTTTGTATTTCCTGAAAACATGTTTCTTTATTTGGCATGGACACTCCAATTTTAAGACAGTAATATCTAAATTTGACAGATTTCTCTATACAGTCCTTAGCATATAAAACCAGTAAAAGTGAAACTATTTGTAACAAGTATATGTATTCATTCAATCATTCTTATTAGCTCTATAATAATAGTAAATATGAACATACTATTCTCTTTTAGCCTAATGTAGAAGACTGTATGTACATATAATATAAAAAGTATGATATAGAAATCTATTTTAGTGTATTAGAATGATTGGGTAAGCATGCCAAATATCTCACTAAATCAGAACTGAATCTGTTTAATCATAAATTTCAATAATGTGTTTTAAAGAAATTTCAAACTAAATAATTAGAACCACTTGGATTAATGACAAAGATAATATTGTAAATTCTTTAATAAAAGGCTAAACCCAATTTCATAAGCACATTGTTGACTGATAAAATAACTGATAACATAAACTTATAAGTGTTTAAAATACCATATATACTACCCTAAATAAAAGGTATATAAAATTTGGAATGTAGGTTTATTAGTTATGATATAGGAAAATATCTTATTAAAAAGTGCCTCAAAGAGCTAGAAAGTTGATTTCTCTCTCCCACAGTAGTCCCATAAAGTCATTCAGATTCCCTCTATTTTGTTGATCCATCATTCCATAGGGTGTTCCTTTTGGCAGCATAGTACAAACTGGTTCATCAGCATCATGTCTATGTTCTAACCTCAAGAAGTAGGGGAATAAAAAAGAAATGGAAAGAAGCAATTTTTTTAAGGGGCATGACCCCAAAGTTGTGCACATCCCTGCTGCTCTCCTCTTGTCTAGAATTTAGTGCCTACCCACATCTGTCTGCAAGAGAGTCTGTGCAATATAGTCACTAGCTGAGCAGCCATGTGCCCATCTGAAACTGAAGGGTTCTGTTATTAAAAAGAAGAAAGGGAGACCCAATAGAGGGGACCCTTAGCAGTCCCTGTCTTATCTGATCAATACACTAGACAGATGTCAAATGAATAAGGTAATTTAACATATGTTGTAGAAAACATCTCTTGTAGAAAAACAAATCATAAGCATATATGACCTCTTTCATATGCATCAATAAAATTATTAAATGAGTATTAAAAGAGTTTTGTCCTTGATCTACTATTATTTCAAAAAAGTTGGAAATTGAGTCCTATAACACTATCAACATATGGGAAATATCCAAATTTGGTTGCTAAGTTACCATTTTATTTGATACAAATTAAAAACCTAATTGAATTAAGTAATTTTTAATAATAGACAAGAAACTGCTTACATAAATTTAAAGTATCCTAAATTAATTCCAAGTAATGATTGTAAGTGGTTCTAAACAAACCAGTTGATTAAGAACACAGTGCTTAAAAAATAAAAATTATTGAAAGAATAAATATAAATCATTTTACTTGAATATAATTCTTTTCCTATTTCTTGCTCATTCTCATAGACTTAGTAACCTTTTCTGACAAACCCCACAAGAAGATATACATAAGAAGTATGGATTCATTGGCATTCTCATTTTAAATTACAATTAAGAAAGATGTACATCACAATGAATTTAACAGAGCAGACTTGGATTTGCTCCCTCCTGCTTCCTTCTAATGTGTTAGTTGGGGGAAAACAAAACCATTCCAGGATCACTGAAGTGATCCTGTGAAAGAAAGAAAGAAAAGAAAGAAAGAAAGAAAGAAAGAAAGAAAGAAAGAAAGAAAGAAAGAAAGAAAGAAAGAAAGAAAGAAAGAAAGAAAGAAAAGAAAAGAAAAGAAAGAAAAGGAAAGAAAAAGAAAGAAAGAAAGAAAGAAAGAAAGAAAGAAGGAAAGAAAGAAAGAAGAAAAGAGAAAAGATGATAGAATTAGATCATATATCTACATTCCCAATGATCAGAAACAGAAAAATATCCTTTCCAGACTTCCCAGCTTTATGTTCTCCAGTCACTCCACAAACCTCTGCTGACTATCTACCTGTGTTAGATGCCATGCTAGGCAGTGGCACACCATAGGGGCATAGTTTATGCTTGCAAAATGTTCACAGTGTCCTGGTAAAGGAAAATAAATACATGGGCTCTTTCATCTCTATGTAATGGATTAAGCATATTTTGAGGCTCTTACCATAGTGTCCTCATATGTTTAATTATCCTCCCCTCCCTTTTATAAGAAAGCATTTAGAAGGTTCTTTTCTGGGCACAGCACACAGCTGACTCAGTAGGTAGAGCATGTGACTTAATCTCTGGGTTGTGAGTTACAGCCCCACACTGGGGGTAGAATTTACTGAAGAAGAAGAAGAAGAAGAAGAAGAAGAAGAAGAAGAAGAAGAAGAAGAAGAAGAAGGTGGAGAGGGAGGAGGAGGAGAAGGAGAAGATGATGATTATTCTTTCCTGGGAAATCTTACAAGCCCAAGAGAAAAGCCTAAAGATATCACCCCAGATTCCCTAATGAAATGTCCCAGTCAGGTCTCCACACTAAGTGCACTGTTGACGTGTCCTGCCCACATGTACACAGCATCCACCCAATTACCTGTATAGATCACCTTGTTTAAAAATATAAGGAGACAGCCAAAGATCACCAGACATCTGGGAAGTGGGTGAGCAGGGTGGTAGGAGAGAGGGTTCAAGAGGGGCAGGGAGAATGGGGTCATTACAACTAAGAGGAGCAAAAAATCAGACTTACACTATTGTTATAAAACTGTTAACATATTTCCTGTTTGAAGATCCAATGAATGTTCTACAATAAGGGTCAGCAAACTGCAGCCCATGGGCCATATGCAACCTATCCACCCACAGATTTTGTAAATAAATTTTTATGGAAACACTATTGTGCCCATCATTTACATATTACCTATGGCTGCATTCACACAACAATGATAAAGTTCAACAGTTGAGATGGTGCCCATTTGGCCCACAAAACCTAAAGTATCTACTCTTTGGACTTTGTTAGGCAAAGTTTGTAGACCTCTCTTCTACAAAATGAATCATCTGAATGGTCTCTTCAATCATTCAATTAACCACCTTAGAGAGTAAATAGTGAAAGTACTATGTGGCATATAAATAACATGCTATAGATGCTATTGAGCATCTTGTTGAGAGATGGGCAAATATTTATATAGCACAGGGACTCAGCAAGCACTCTTAAAGTACATGATATTTGAGTGGAACTTAAAGATTAGATATGTCTTTGATGTCTTTACCTTCTTTTATGCTCTGCAAAGTGCTTCAGGTATTTACTTGAACGTACAGATTTTTAATTCAAATGTTTAAATAATAATAATAAACCTGTCATTTTTTTATTTGGGGGGAGAATTTTAAGATTTTTTTTAAATGTTTGTTTATTTGAGAGAGGGGGAGGGCAGAGAGAAAGGAGGACAGAAGATCTGAAGTAGGCTCCATGCTGACAGCAGAGAGCCTGATGCAGGGCTCAAACTCACCAACCATGAGATCGTGACCTGAGCTAAAGGTGGGACACTCAACCAACTGAGCCACCCAGGCTCCCCAAACCTGTCATTTTTAAATACTGTCCTTTATATACGCTATTTGTATTACACTTTTATTTAACTTCATTCCTATTTAATTCTTATTGTCAAGGACTTTGAAAAATTTGTCTAAGGAAACTAACAACGAATTCACATAATATTCTCTTCAATACTCTGATCTCGGTAGGAACCACAAATTATGATATACTGTATGGCAGGGAAGAAGGAATAGTATGGAGCTTGCTTGGGATTCTCTCTCTCCCCCTCTCTCTCTGCCCCTCTCCCACTTCCATGCTCGCTTGCTCTCTCTCTCTCTCTCTCTCTCTCTCTCTCTCTCTCTCTCTCAAAATAAATAAAGAAACTTAAAAAATATCTCCCAACAAACAAGGGTCCAGAGCCAATGGCTTCCCAGGGGAATTCTAACAAACATTTAAGAAGAGTTAATACCTATTCTTTTAAAGTCATCCCATAAAATAAAAATGAAAGGAAATTTTCCAAACTCATTCTATGAGACCAGCATTACCTTGATTCCATACCAAAGACCCCACTAAAAAGGTGAATAATAGACCAACTTTTCTGATGAACATGGATGCAAAAATTCTCCAAATACTAGCAAACAGATTCCAACAATACATTAAAAGAATTGCTCACCACGATCAAGTAGGATTTATTCCTGGGCTGCAGGGGTGGATCAATATCCACAAATCAATCAATGTGATACATCACATTAATAAAACAAAGGATAAGAAACATATGATCCTCTCAAGAGATGCTGAAAAAGCATTTGACAAAATAAAGCATCCTTTCTTGATGAAAACCCTCAAAAAGTAGGGATATAGGAACATACCTCAACATCATAAAGGCCATATATGAAAGGCCCACAGCTTATACCATCCTCAATGGGGAAAAACTGAGAGCTTTTCCTTAAGGTCAGGAACACAACAGGGATGTCCACTCAGCCCTAGCTTCAGCAATCAGACAACAAAAAAAATTAAAAGGCATCCAAATTGGCAAGGAAGAAGTCAAACTTTGCAGACAACATGATAATCTACATGGAACACCTCAAAGACTCCATCAAAAAACTGCTAAAAACTAATACCTGAATTCAGCAAAGTCACAGGATATAAAATCAACATGCAGAAATCAGTTGCATTTCTATATACCAATAATGAAACAACAGAAAGAGAAATCAAGGAATCGATCCCATTTACAACTGCACCAAAAACCATAAGATACCTAGGAATAAACCTAACCAAAGAGGTAAAAGATCTGTACACTGAAAAGTATAGAAAGCTTATGAAATAAAATGAAGAAGACACAAAGAAATGGTAAAACATTCCATGCTCATGGATAGGAAGAGGAAACATTGTTGGAATGTCTATACTACCCAAAGCAATCTACACATTAAATGCAATCCCTATCAAAATAACATCAGAATTCTTTACAGAGCTATAACAAACAATTCTAAAATTTGTATGGAACCAAAGTAATGTTGAAAAAGAAAACCAAAGCTGAAGCCACACAATTCTGGACTTCAAGATGTACTACAAATCTATAATCACCAAGACAGTATGGTACTAGCACAAAAACAGACACTTAGATCAATGGAACAGAATAGAGAACCCAGAAATGGACACACAACTATACAGCCAACTAATCTTTGACAAAACAGGACAGACTATCCAATGGAAAAAAGACAGTCTTTTCAAAAAATGGTGTTGGGAAAACTGGATGTTGACATGCAGAAGAATGAACCTGGACCACTTTCTTACACCATACACAAAAATAAACTCAAAATGGATAAAAGACCTATTATGAGACGATAAACTATCAAATCCTAGAGGAGAAAACAGGCAACAACCTCTTGACTTCAACTGCAGCAACTTCTTACTAGACATGTCTCTGGAGGCTAGGGAAACAAAAGCAAAAAATTAACTATTGGAACTTCATCAAGATAAAAATCTTCACAGCAAAGGAAACAATCAACAAAACTAAAAGGCAACTGATGGAATTGGAGAAGATATTTGCAAATGACATACCTGATAAAGGGTTAGTATCCAAAATCCATAAAGAACCTATCAAACTCAACACCCAAAAAACAAATAAACCAGTAAAGAAATGGGCAAAAGAAATGAATAGACACTTTTCCAAAGAATACATCCAGATGGCTAACAGACACATGAAAAGATGCTCAACATCATTCATCATCAGGGAAATACAAATCAGGTGTGAGATACCACCTCGCACCTGTCATAATGGCTAAAGTTAACAACTCAGGAAACAACAGATCTTGGCAAGGATGCGGAGAAAGGGAACACTTTCACACTGCCTGTGGGAATGCAAACTGGTGCAGTCACTCTGGAAAACAGTATGGAGGTTCCTCAAAAAATTAAAAATAGAGCTACCCTACAACCCAGCAATTACAATACTAAGTATTTACCCAAAGGATACAAAAATGCTGTTTCAAAGGAGCACATGCACCCCAATGGTTATAGCAGCACTATCAACAATAGCCAAATTACGGAAAGAGCCCAAATGTCCATCACCTGATGAATGGATAAAGAAGATGTGTGGGGCACCTGGGTGGCTCAGTTTGTTAATTACCCAACTCTTGATCTCAGCTCAGGTCATGATTTTACAGTTCATGAGATGGAACCCTACATTGGGCTCTGCACTGACAACACAGCCTGCTTGGGATTCTCTGTCCCTCTTTCTATGACCCTCCCCTGCTCATGTTCTCTCTTTCTCTCTCAAAAAAGAATTTTTTTAAAAAAAGATATGATATACACACACAATGGAATATTACTCAGCAATCAAAAAAATGAAATCTTGGGGCACCTTGGTGGTGTCCAACTTTGGCTCAGGTCATGATCTCACAGTTTGTGAGTTTGAGCCCCACCTTGCACTCTGTGTTGACAGCTCTGAGCCTGGAGCTTGTTTTAGATTCTGTGTCTCCCTCTCTCTCTACGCCTCCCCCTTCCCTGCTCATGCTCTGTCTCTCTGTTGCTCTCAAAAATAAATAAACATTTTTAAAATTAAAAAAAAAAAGAATGAAATATTGCCATTTGCAACAATGTGGATGGAACTAGTATGTATCATGCTAAGCAAAATACATCACTCAGAGAAAGACAAATATGTGATTTCACTCATGTGGAATTTAAGAAACAAAACAGATGAACATAGGGGAAAGAAAGGGAAAATAAGATAAAAACAGGGAGGCAAACCATAAGAGACTCTTAAATACAGAGAACAAACTGAGGGTTGCTGGAGGGTTGTTGGGTTGGGGGATGGGCTAAAAGGGTGATGGGAATTAGGAGGGCACTTGTTGGGATAAACACTGGGAGTTATATGTAAGTGATGATTCACTAAATTCTACTAAAACCATTATTACACTATATATTAACTCTCTTGGATTTAAATAAAATTTAAAAATTTTTTTTCAAATGATAACAAGAAGAAAATATTATTCTCTCTTCCTCTACAGCTGTAGAAATGCATATTTGGTTTTACAACAAAAAGGTTGAATTTACAAATGTAATTTCTAGCAAATAAATCTCCTAAAACACCAGGATTTCAAAGATAATTGCTATGTCTTATAAAAGTAACCTCTAATGTCTAAAAAAATCTCTAATTGTAATAGATTGTCCAAGTATTAATATTTAAACAAACTCTTCCCTGTTTGCCCACAAATTTCTCAGTTTTAGCCCTGGAAGTCTCACATCCCAGGAACATTCTCAGTTCCAGGTAAACCCAGATGGCTGGCCAATATAATCGACATCTTTGTGTTCTAGAAAGTATAAATGCAAGCTAATGTTCTTTGTAAAGTAATAAGAGGATTATTGGTATTTAGTGATTCTTCCTAAAGCAGGAAGATTTTAAATCCTGTGACTGCAATATTCCTTGCTTAACTGAGGAGGTTAAAAACCTGTGCTTCACTTAATAATGCAAGCAACTATAAACTATAAACTTCTGTGATAATTGTAAATAAGTCAACATGTTTCTGAGTTCCCAAATGGACATACATTTTTGTGTTCAAGTACTCACAACAAAGGGAAACATGTTAAATAAGTCTACTATGTAATAAAAATAGAGTTAAGATTAATTTTAAACTGCTAATTAGTAATAATTTTGGTGTTTTCTTAGAATTTAGAGGGACTTTGAGTAGAATGAATTAATGGACTCAATAAATTTCAAATTTTTTAAAAATTTTAAAAATACCCCACCTTGAATGAACCCTGTAGTACTGGATTAGAATCAGAGACATCAGTATAAACTCATGTTTAACTGAATATAAATACAAATGGATATATACAAAACCAAGTATAGACAGGGGTGTGTAAATGGGTTAGTATACATATATATATATATATATATATATATATATATTACCTAGCTCTGTCTTCAGAGAGGGCCTAGAAGCAATGACACCCCAAACTAGTAATGATCAAAACCAAACTTTTGCTCCATGGAACTCATCCAAGGGGGTGGGGGACAGGAAATATAACAACAAATATAGGAAGTATCAAGGATGGTGAGTCCTTAGGATGAAAAAGTATGGGAGCTAAACATAGTAATTTCGTAGTAAATTTTGAATGAATTAAACTATCAACCTGATAATATTTTCCCAAACCTGAGATTCTAGTTATTCTCAAAGCTACTTAAAAGTTGAAAGGATAAACCCATAATTACGTATGTACTGTTCTCCTAAATTCATCAATTCTTTATTCTTTTTTTTAATTCAGCAATTCTTAACAATTCCCTGCATTTACTTCCTCTTTTCCCCAGTAGAGAGAGAGAGAGAGAGAGAGAGAGAGAGAGAGAGAGAGAGAGGGAGGGAGACTGTTTTTACATTATTTAACCTTTTACTGAACTATTTGAAAATGAACTGTAAGAATCATGACTTTATCCCTATTTCAGCATGCATTCCCTAAGAATAAGAATATTCTCCTACCTAACTCCAACATACTTATTTCACCTAAGAAAATTAATAAGGTATACTTGTTGCTGCTGGGGTATAATTGCTTCTGAGATATTTTAGTGAAGATAGACAAGAATACATATACACAATTAGTTCATACTGCTATCTCCAATTCAAACCCAACATCCCAGCAGCCTTCCTTAACTACTCCCATTCCATATTTGTATCCTCCTTCTCCCACAATGAAAAGCCTGATTTCCCTCCAAAATCTACGTATTCACTCATTCACTAACTACTATACAAACAAGATAGTTGCAGAGTTACAACACCGATATCACTAACAACAACAAACCCAATAAGAAGAGTTCATATTTGTTTTGTAATTGTCTTTATCCTTGAAATATTTCCTCTAAGTGTATATGATCAAAGTACTGTGTTCAAAGTTACTTTAGTTAATTCCTTTTTCTGTGTTGTTATGAAAACAACTTTATACACAACAAAGATTGTATTTGTATTAACGTTTGCTTTTTATTTCATCCTTTTATTTGCTTATTTTTGAATATATAAAATGTTTATGTGAATATATAAAATATTCCAAAAGTCAACACTATATAAACGTATATTCAGAGAAGTCTAGTTCTCAGTTCTATCCCTTTCTCAGTTCTCACCTACTTGCTTATGTAATGACTTTCATTAGTTTCTAGTTTGTCATTCTTGTGTTTCTTTTTTGAAAAATTAAGGAACGTGTGAATGTGCTCTTATTTATTTATTCTCTATTACACAAAGATAGTTTACTGCATACCCTTGCTTTCTTTATGTAATGATATGTTCTGGAAATCACTCCATATAGTTATACAAAGATTTCTTTTTGTCACTTTTTCAATGGAAAATTACACCATTTTGTTTCTGTTTAATCTAAGATTCGGTAGTTAGGTTCATTTCAGTATTTTACTAATATAGGTCATTTTGCCATGAGTTGTTTGGGGGCATTTTTGTTTTGTACTTGTAAGATATATCTTCAGGGGCTTACTACTATTTTTATATTTGGCATAATGACTGATTAATGCTAGAGAAATGATTAGGATGGTGTGATAGTTGTCTATATAATATCCAACTTCTACCTACAAACAGAATCCTGGTTTAATTATATGCCTCAGTATGCCAACTGGAATGCCATGTATTCCCTACTCACTAACAAGGATACAGACTCAATAAGGAGGGGATTTTGTTGTTCTTTTGTCCTCTGCATTATTGTTGTCTAAAACTTGAACAAAATGTCTACAACCGCAGCTGCCACTTTGCACCATGAAGCAACCTCAAAAGTTAGAATCTAAGTACAAAGATGGCATAGAAGAGAAATGGCACACTGAGTTCTGGCCCAAATTGCCTGCCTCCGGACTTATTTTACATGAAAAAGAAATAAATTTCTATACTGCTTGAGTTATTTATATGAATTTTTCTTATAAATAGCCACATAAAATCTTAGTGACACAAGGGCACCTGGGTGGCTAGATTGGTTGAGTGTCTGACTTTTTGACTTTGGCTCAGGTTGTGATCCCAGAGTCATGGGATCAAGACCTGCATTGGGCTCTGTGCTGAGCACTGAGCCTGCTTAAGATTCTCTCTCTCTCTCTCTCTCTCTCTCTCTCTCTCTCCCTCTGCCCCTCCCCCCCACTCACATGTGCTCTCTCTCTCTCTCTCTCTCAAAAAAAAAAAAAAATCCCACCTTAGTGACACATAAATTGGTACTTGAAAGTGGAATGCTACTAAGAACTTAAGCCAAAGAATGTCAAGGGTTAGTGGAGGCAAAACACCTAGGAAGCTGGTGATCCTTATAATGATGCAGTAAAATACTTAGTCAAATGCTTGCCTCTGTACTTTGGAAGAATGTCCATGTTCCAAAAAAGGCTCCAGTGTCAAGGGAAATGGTTGGAATATCCACAATGATCCATGGGTTGGCTCTTGTTTGTCATTTTTAGTAAAGTCTACTAGGGAGAAACAATCTCAGATCAGAGCTATCAAATCTATAAACTGAAATTACAGGAAACTGCCTTAGTGAGGGGGGTGTTCTCTGCCTGAGGTCTGCAATCTTAGTTGAATTAGAGACCCACAGTTCAAAGCCTCCAAGCTACAAAAGCAACCACTGCTTCTGTACTTTCAACCAGAGCAATAATAAATGTCTGTAAAACTGCAGCCTTAACAAGATTTAAGATGGAAGGTGCATCTGTTGGCAATGACAAGATTAAGGATGCAGCTACCTACTAAAGCCATTATTTCAAATCAACCTTGAGGTTGAGAGTTTGGGCCAAAACTAAAACTTGAAACTCTCCAGGCTTTAGAATTATATATCTACAGAAGAGCTAGAGTAGTATCATCATTTTTGGAATAGATATAAGGCCACTGCAACAGCCTGACACTATAACCATGAAAACTGTCCCTGCCTCCTTGACTTCTATCTTCCAGAGGAAAACCAGCTGCTACTAATGTTCAAGTGTTTACCTTAAAGCAGTTATATCAGATATGCTGCATGGGTGAAAATCTGATATTGGCTTCTTCTTCCTAAGACCAAGAGGAGGTCAGGAGGTCTAGCTGCTATTGGATGCACTAACGACAAGTTCACTAACTCAGAACATTCTTCCAGCTGGGTCCTGCTGACCAATAAAATGTTACCTCATAATCCCTGATTTCTTTTGAGCCAAAAGACTTGAATGCTGGTCTTTGACTCTTTTCAAGGGAAGGAAAAAAACATCTTCAAAAGAAGACACCTATGCCAAGATTAAAGTCTGCTTTTCCTTTTTTTTCAAATAAATCCCCTAGATAAGATCATCACAAGGCTAAATTGAAGAGATGTCTCTTACAGACTTTATGAAGAAGGTGAAACTTGAAAAATGCATAGAACTTAAATTACATGTTACTTATTTCAAGTATAATAAACAGCATACACAAAGGGTTGGTAGAGAGAGGGCTCAGGCCTGTCTAAACAACAATAGACTGGTTTGGCTGAAGCTTCAGGCACAGGTGAAGGGATATATTTGGACAGGGCCTTGAATGCAAAGCTCAGACATTTGGACTTTGTCCTGTAGGTGACAAGGATTCGTACAAAACGATGAATGCTATTTGCAAACACTGTTTTCATACAATTTACATAGCAACACCCAAAGCTAAAACATGGACTCAGCTAAGGACCCATAGGAAACTGCACAAATTCAACTGAGGAGAATGAATAAGCAAAATGGAGTAAATTGGTGGTCAAACTAGCAAATCCCTCTAGTGCTCACCAGCACAGGCAGCAATGGCAGGGTGTGAATGAGGCCAACTCTGCTGGTTTGCAAAAACTCTTCCATTTGTATTTCTACAGAATCAGACAAATCGGTTTGGAGACTTAGGTAGCATATGATGTATTTATCATTACCAGCTGAGAACTTTTAAATCTTGCCTGTTTTCTCTCCATCATTACTTGATAGCAACTCAGCATTAGAATGCATCTAGGAGCACTGTAATTCAGATTTGTGATTTGTCCACCATCTGCATTAAAATCTGTTCAAATACATGGTGAACTATTTATGATTGTGTTGGCAATGTCTAACCAAATACAAAGACAGAAGCTCTTCTAAGCTTACTAAGCAATCTTGAATTTTTTGCGTCAATTTATATAGTACTCTATATAAACCTTAATCAAGATAGGATACAAAATACTATCTTTTGATCTCATTTATGTCCAATAGATAGTGTCACTTCACTCTGAAATGCACTATGATTTTTCTCAACCTTAGACAATGTGGTCCCGAAACATGGTATAATCTCAGGTGACTTAGTGAACAACCATTATACCCACATCTGGGCAGTCATCTCAGCCTCCAGATTGTAAATTTGATCTACCAGTTCTTGAAGCTGGGTCTCAGAGAGAGAACATCAGGCCTGCCTTTAAAAAGGTACTAGAAACTAAAATGGATTCAAAGGTAAAAGGAGTATTTAAAAACAATGAGACAAAAAAATATATATACTATCAATGTCTCTTTAAACAACAGAATAAATTATCTTAACATGAATGCAAGAGGAGTATTACTATTTGTTAGAGTTTATATTTCTCTCTCTCTCTCTCTCTCTGTCTGTCTTTCTGTTTATATTTTTACCACTCTCCTATTTGGTACAAACATCTTTTAAATTATGTCTTGCCAAAGTCAAAGATAGTTTTCATTGGTGCTTCCCTCTGGAGGGAAAGCAAGGGTGAGTGTCATTTGAAGGTAGACAGCTTCTTATTTGTTCTGTTGAAATCCTTGCACACTGCAGAGACTTGATAAAAGCTTAAAAAATAAGGAAAAAATCTACTATCAGTGGTACCATCAAGATCAATGTCCATGGTTATACTAAGAAAAAAAAATTAACTCCACAAACTCCAGAGTTTGTGTTTCTGTAGACACATGAAAACCCTTCTGAATTCAGGCACTGAGAGTTCTGATTATCTTTTTT
Source organism: Felis catus (assembly GCF_018350175.1). Classification (NCBI taxonomy): domain Eukaryota; kingdom Metazoa; phylum Chordata; class Mammalia; order Carnivora; family Felidae; genus Felis; species Felis catus. Next base: position 77,647,896 of record NC_058372.1, read on the forward strand.
TCCTCCACAAAATGATACTTTCTACTCCTAAAAGGAATGCATAGCCATCAGTTTAAAGATTCATTTAAATTAATAATGTTCTCTAAATTATAGAACAGTCTCCTCAGTGGATAGCATACTATATTAATGTGGAGACAAAGGTGATTGTCTGGTACAGAAATCCAGGAGCTCTTCCTGGGTTACCAGATATTATGAGTTGAATTGTGTCCCCAGAAAAATATGTTGAAGTCCAGTCCCTTGTACCTGTGAACGTGATCTCATTCAGAAATAGGATCTTTGCAGATACAATTCAGTTAAGATGAAGTCATTAGAGTGTGCCCTTATCCAGTATAACTGATTCTATAGGAAGAAGAAAATGCCATGTGAGGACAGACACAGCAAGAACATCATGTGACAAGGGAGACAGAAATTAGACTGATACAGCTGGAAGCCAAGGAACATCAAGGATTGCTGGCCACCACCACAAGCTGAAAGAGGCAAGGAAGGATTGATTCTACCAGATTCTCAGATGGAGCATCATCCTGCCAAAATTTTGATTTTGAACTTCCACCCCAAAAAACTGTGAGAGAATAAATTTCTGTTGTCTTAAGCCATCTAGTTTGTGGTACTTTGTTATAATATTCCACAAAATTAATATAACAATATTGTATTAGAACAATGGCAGGAAATAGGAGTCAAGCTGCATTGGGAAAAAACAAAATTTGTCTCAGAAAACTTGGATTTGGATCTTGGTTCTGCCACAACCCTGCTACATGTATATTATGTTATTATTACACGCTAGCAAACTATTTTCACTTGAATTACAAAATGATTGTTTTATCCTCAAATTATAAAAGTTTATAATTATGTGCAAGTGGTTCAAGAATCAAGAGTAACCCTACTATTCTGGACTGCTAGGATCACCCTGTTATATTTTACCAAACAACTGTTTCACTTTGATGCTTTTTAGTTTTATTTTTCATTTTTTTGCCTTTTAGTTTTTTAATTTAAATTTTTGTTGGTTAATACACCAGGAAATATTGGTTTTAGGAAGAGAATTCAGTGATTCATCACTTACATACACGTAGTATTCATCACAAGTGCCCTCCTTAGTGCCCATCCCCCATCTAGCCCATCCCCCACTCACCTCTCTCCATCTGTCTAGCCATTGTTTGTTCTCTATCATTAAGAGTCCCTTGGGGTTTAATTCCCTCTCTTCTCTTTTTCTACCCTTCCCATATGTTCATCTGTTTTATTTCTTAAACTCCATATATGAATGAAATCATATGGTATTTGTCTTTCTCTGGCTGACTTATTTCACTTAGCATAATATACTCTAACTCCATCTATGCCATTACAAATGGCAAGATTTCATTCTTTTTGATCATTGATTAATATTCCAATATATATATATATTTATATATTCCAATATATTCCATATTAATATATATATTATATATATATATATATATATATATATATATATATATATATACCACATCTTCTTTATCCATTTGTCAGTTGATGGACATTTAGGCTGTCTCCATAGTTTGGCTATTGGCTATTGTTGATAATGCTGCTATAAACATTTGGGTGCATGTACCCCCTTTGAATCTGTATTTTGTATCCTTTGGGTAAATACCTAGTAGTGCAATTGCTGGGTCATAGAGTAGTTCTATTTTTAATTTTTTGAATAGTGGCTGTATCAGTTGCATTCCTACCAACAGTGCAAAAGGGTTCCCTTTTTTCTGCATCCTCACCAACACCTGTTGTTTCTTGTGTTACTAATGTTAGACATTCTAACAGGTGTGAGGGGATATCTCATCATGGTTTTGATTTGTATTTCCCTGATTATGAGTGATGTTGAGCATCTTTACATGTGTCTGCTGGCCATCTGGATATCTTCTTTGGAAAAGTGTCTATTCTTGTCTTCTGGCCATTTCTTAACTGGGTTATTTGCTTTTTGGTTGTTGAGTTTGATAAGTTCTTTATAGATTTTGGATACTAACCTTTTATCGATTATGTCATTTGCAAATATCTTCTCTCACCCACAGGCTGCCTTTTAACTTTGCTGTCTGTTTCCTTCGCTGTGAAGAATATTTTTACCTTGCTGAAGTCCCAATAGTTAATGTTTGCTTTTGTTTCCCTTGCCTTCAGTGATGTGTCTAGTAAGAAGTTGTTGCATCTAAGGTCAAAGAGGTTGCTGTCTGTTTCCTCCTCTAGGATTTTGATGGTTTCTTGTCTCATATTTAGGTCTTTCATTCATTTTGAGTTTATTTTTGTGTATGGTGTAAGAGAGTGGTCCAGGTTCATTCTTCTGCATGTTGCCATCCAGCTTTCCCAACTGCATTTGTTGAAGAGACTTTTTTCCATTGGATATTCTTTCTTGCTATGTCAAAAATGAGTTGACCATATAGTTGTGGGTCTATTTCTGGGTTTTCTATTCTGTTCCATTGATCTAAGTGTCTGTTTTTGTGCCAGTACCATACTGTCTTGATGATTACAGCTTTATAACATAGCTTGAAATCCAGAATTGTGATGCTTCCAAGTTTTTTTTTCTTTTTTCGGGATTGTTTTGGCTTTTTGGAGTCTTTTGTGGTTCCATACATGTTTTAGGATTATTTGTCCTAACTCTGCAAAAAAAAAAATGCTGGTGGTATTTTGATAGGGATTGCATTAAATGTGTAGATTGGTTTGGATAACATAGATATTTTCACAATATTTATGCTTCCAATCCATGAGCATGGAATGTTTTTCCATTTCTTTGTGTCATCTTCAATTTCTTTCATAAATGTTCTATGAATTTTCAGAATATATATCTTTTAACCTTTTAGTTAGGTTTATTCCTAGGTATCATATTGTTTTTGGTGACTTTGATGCTTTTAAAGAATTTGTTTCTTGATATCACAGATTTTTTTTAAATTCCTACTTTGTAAATTTTAAAACAGTGGTGAGAAAGGAAGTAAAGTATTAATAACTGTAATGAAGAGAAGCTAGAAAGACACTCCGTGTTTATGTGTGTCTTATTGTTGATAATCTCACTTGAAACAGTGAGGTTGGCTTCACAGACCACTGTTATGGACTGTTGAAACTATAACCCCTCCTGTGACTATATTGGAGATAGGGCCTTTAAGGAGGTAATCAAGGTTCAATGAAACTGTAAGAGTGGAGTCATGATTCAATAGGGCTAGTGACCTTATAAAAGAGAAGAAACATCAGACCTCTCTCTCTCTCTCTCTCTCTCTCTCTCTCTCTCTCTCTCTCCCTGCCTTCCTCTCTCACCCCCAACCATCTCTGTCTCTCTGTCTCTCACTGTCTTTCTCTCTCTCTATCATGTGAGGGCAGAGAAACACAACCATCTGCAAGCCAGAAAGAAAGTCTCACCAGAAACTGAATCCTGCTAGAATCTTGTTCTTGGACTTTACAGTCTCCTGAACCATGAGAAAATAAATTTCTTTTTTTAGCCACCCAGTCTACGTTATTTTGTTATCGCAGCCTGAGCAGACCAAGACAACCATTAAATGTCTGGCAGGGTAAAAGAAGGGCTGCATAATGTGTACAGTTAGAGAAAGTCAGATAATCTAAGTCAAAACTACTATTTTGAAAATACATTGTATCTGAGTCTTCAGCAACATCTTGGTTTTCTTTTTAACATATTAAGGAATAATTTTGGGAAGTCTTTGAAAAACAAAGATTCCTGTGCCATTGGGCCACAGCCTCAGAGATTTTAATTCAGTAGGTCTAGGGCAGGGTCTGTGTTTTGTTGGTCTTGGTTTTACCTTCCCCCAGATGATTCTGATGCATCACCAGATTTAGAAACCACTGTGCCAGGGAAGCATATCAGAAAGGATAGAGTCAATGAGTGCAATACCCTTCTCTCATGTTTTCTTCTCCTCTTCTCAAACCTGCGTATCCCTTACAAACCATTCTCTTACCAGTAAAATGATTTTAAATTAATCAGTGTTGAATTGGAATCTGTGTGTAGAAATTTTCTGAAAAACAACAAAAAACCCCACCACTCTCTGGTCCAACAATTAGATTGTATGCAAAAAAGCAGAACAAAAGCCTGAGAAAGCCACTGAATCAATTCTATCTGCTCAAGAGGTCTGTTACAGATTTCTAGAATCTTGTATTCAAAATGGCCTTCTGGATTCATCTATTTACTTTCATTTCACCTCTGCATTTTTTGTCTCCCAGACTATAAAGAAGTGAAATTCCAATATTCCTTTTCCCTCCTCTCCCTCCTCTCTAGTTGGTCACCAAATCCTACTGATTGTGCCTTTTTAAGTCTGTCTCAAATACTTCTCTACTTCTTTATTATCCATAAGCTCTCTTATTTCTGATACATTCAATTTCACACATAATTATTGCAATAGCTCTGGTTTTCCTTGCTTGCAGTCTTGACCTGCTGTGATCCAATCCAAATTCAGGTCTTTCATAGTCCTGACAGTGACTGGCAGGGTTCCTCTTCCCTTCAAACTTAACCTCCACAGCATGACCCCAGCTCTGACCCCTAAACACACTGACCCCAGTCACACTGAACTGTTTTATTCTCTCAATAACTTATTATTCAAATGAATTCCTACATTAGCTATTGTCAACCATGTCTCTGCTCAGAATAGGACTTCCCCAAGACTTGTCCAATTGTAATCATCATTCCTTCCAGACCATTTTAAGTTCTGCCTCCTCCATGAAATGCTATAGCTCTTCCCCTTTAGGGTTATTAGGGAAAAAATCATTTCTGTGAATAGCTCAAATCTCTGAATAGGCTTATTTTGGATAAGAAAAGAATATGGGGAGGTAAAAATCAAGCTTTGACATTGTGCCTCTAGAGCCTGGGATGTAAAACAAAGTCTGAAGAAGCTATGATGAAGAGAGAACCCAGTGCCTGGAGAGAGTCAGCTCTGCATCTTTTATTTCCCCAACAGCTCCCCAACAGTAGTGGGGGAGGCACAGCCTTTTCTTCACCATGCAACATGGCCATGGAGAACAACACCGCCATGAGGGGAAGGCCTGAACCATCTCCCACATGAAGGACCATTTAAGCTATAACATCAGGGACCACTACTCACAAAGTAAGGAGAAAGGAAGGAGTTGAAAATCCACTGAGGGAAAGGTAAAATATCAGAATATTCCACAATTGGCACTACCATTATAACGTCTGAAGTTCCTAGAGCTGAAATTTTGAGAGAGGCTCTTGTGAGAAACTCAATTAACTTTCCTTCCAAGGACTTGCTTTGGGAAGTACTTATTGTTAATAATTTCCAGGGCCTGGGGGTGCCTGCTAAGCGACCGACTTCAGCTCAGGTCACGATCTCACAGTTCGTGGGTTCAAGCCCCGCTTCGGGCTCTGTGCGGACAGCTCAGAGCCTGGAGCCTGTTTCAGATTCTGTGGCTCCCTCTCTCTCTGACCCTCCCCTGTTCATGCCCTATCTCTCTCTGTCTCAAAAATAAATAAACATTAAAAAAAAAATTTAAAAAAAAAAAAAAAGAAAAAAAAAATAATTTCCAGGGCCTGATGTAACTAACTTTAAAAACATTTTTTTAGAGGGAGAGCACATGCACAAATGGGTGAGAGACAGAGAGAGAGAGAGAGGGAGAGAAAGAGAATCCCAAGCAGTCTCCATGCTCAGCTTGGAGCCCAATGCAGGGCTTGATCCCATGACCTCAGGATCATGACCTGAGCCAAAATCAAGAGTCATCACTAAAAACCTTTTCTAATATCAACCCTTTCTCTCTGTACAGACAAATGGCACACATGGAATTCCCATGCTGGCCCAGTCACCTGTGAATTCAAGAATTTGCTGGAACTAAAGTAGGTTTGGGGCCCTCAGACATGCAGTCTTTGCATCCCAGACTCAAAGAAAAGCAATTATTTCTCTTTCATGTTTTTACTCCCAGTTTCAGCATCCTCAATACAAACTCACTCTTTTTCTGTCTCCCATCACATTAGGCTTTGTATCAATCCTTAAGGAGGATGCTGGTGACAAAAGTACCAACTTTGGAGTCAAGATCTCTGATCAGATGTGTGACTTTGGAAAAGGCCATGCACATCTTTCTTTTCATGGCCTATATCTTTATCTGTAACAAAAAAAAAAAAGCCTACTGTATATTAATGTCTAAGGTGTCAAATTCCTCTAAAATTCTTGGGGATCAGATATATAAATTTATATTGAATCTATCTATAGTGAGAATATACCTCCATGTCCTGGCAATGGCATTAAATAACTTATCTACTGACTTTTCTAGGCCTTACTCCTGGTACCAGATTGCCAGATTTTAAACCTGTTTTGCTACTTACTGGCTACAAAAACTTGTGAATGTTACTTAACTTCTTTGAACCAGCCTACCAATCTAACAGATGAGAATAACAGCTCTTTCTGCATAAGGCTGCTACAAAGATTAAATGAGTTAATACACACAATATGTTTAGAGTAGCACTGCACTTAGTAAGAGCTCCATGAATGTCAGCTACTATTACCATCCCTATTGTCATGATAAACTGAGAATAGCAACCTGCTTTGAGTTCTCCCCTGATTCACGAGAATCAATTAAGATAATATATGCCGAAGTGATTTGTAAATGTAAAAGTGCTATTTAAAGTTAGGGAATTATACAAATGCTCAGCAACTGGTGACAAGATTAGGAAGAAAAAGTACCACATATCCATATAGTGCAAAACAATTCAGCAACTGGAAAGAAGGAAGTACTGGTACATGCTACATACAGATGAACCCAAAGACATTTTGCTAGGTGAAAGAAGGCAGACACATAATATTGCATATTTATATGCACTGATCTGCAAATTTATAAAGACATATAGCAGATTAGCAGTTGCCTAGGACGGGAGGTGAGAGCAGGGAAATTGAATATAAACAAGCACAAAGGAACTTTTTAGGGTAATGGAGATGTTCTACAGCTGGATTGTAATGATGGCTGCACAACTCTACACATTTAACAAACCATTGAGTAATATACTCAAGACAGGCAAATGTTATGTTATATAAGTTATACCTCAATAAAGCTTTAAAAATAAGTAAGTAAATATATATAAAGTTAAGGAATTATTATCATCTCATAGGTGGTGTTATAAATTCTGTTTCTTTTTTTAAAATGATTTGAAATGTTGGGTTTTTGTGGAGATAGCGAAAGTGCTTTAAAAGTTGTAAATCTTTACGCAAAGTATTACCAATAAAAATAAATCACAATAAACATATCTCAAGGCATTCTATGATTGGTCCATTCCAATCCCCCAACCACCACACGCACACACACACAAACACACACACACACACACACACACACACACACACACACACACCCTCACTGAGAAATACTCCCACAGGAATACCCTGCTTTGGTGAGCCTGAGTCCCACAGCCAACTGATTCCCATAACCAAGCTTTCTCTCCCTTTCCCTCAGCACTTCATCACCCCATCTCTGGAACACACTGTAATATCTTTAGAGCTAGTCCTCAGTCCAAATCTCAGCTCAGCCACATGTATCTCCCTAGGCAAAGTATTTACTGCTGAGCTCCTTTTCCCTGAGGGCAGGAAGACAGGCACAGAAGCAGAAAGATTAGCCATACATTGAGAGAGCCTAGTAATACTCTACACAGGATTTCCAAATTCAGCTTAGCCCCAATCCCTTCACAGAAGCTTCTCTACTCCTTCAGCTCTTTCATGTAGTAATCCGTGTAAGTGCCTTCTCCTACCTTGACTTTGAAGTTCCTTGAGAGCAGGGATCAGGTATATATCTTTCAAACTTCTAGGCTGGAGGTGTTTAAGAAATATTTATTGAAAATGTGTTATTTCTACTCTTCACTGAGTGAGCTGGCTTCTCAGGATCACTTTCAGTGAAGAAGCATATTGGTCATGAGTCAATATCATTAGAGCCTGAAGTTTAGTTCCATGATAGGTTTATCCTAATCCACCTAGTCTGTCATACTTATTTCCTTATGGGAACAAATATTAATGTGTCCAACATGGAGAAATAGCCAGGGTATGCCCAGAGAATAAAGCTTTTTCTTAGTGCAAGGCCCACTGTGCTTATAAAGTTTGGACACTGATGACATATTCTAATCAATTAAGTTAATCAACTTAGATTCATTACTTTGTTCCCTATATCCCGAGGTTGGTAAACACCATTAGCAAATAGAGTCAAGTAAATATTTTAAAGAGAAAATACCTTCATACAAAAGCATCGCCAGAAACTGTTGTCAGTTGAATAATTTGTTTACAATATTTTGTCACTAGCAGGCCCATCTCTACAGAGCCCCTCCTGGTATCCCTCCTTGGAGAAAGTACACTAAGCCATATGACTTATTTTAGCACATGGAATAAATTATCCTATAATTGAATAAAATCGTTAAAAGCCATTGTGATGTTCTACCATTATTCTTCCCTCTGCCTAAAAATGGTCTGACCCCATCAGCCTAGGTCGCCTAATGAACATGTGGAGTGGACCTCCAGCCAATCCACAGCCAATATTTACTGTGGGCAAGATATACACTTAACTGTATATCTTTGGGGGCTATGCTTTGATTAGTCACTAATAGCAGACTAGTGCAGAAAGCTACCGATAGATGTTTCATCCTCTCCCTCTGGCCTTTGTCACACCACGGGCATAGAATGCAGTTTGAAGTTCATTCTTTAATGTTTATTTATTTTTGAGAGAAAGAGAGACAGAGTGTGAGTGGGGGAGGGACAGGGAACGAGGGAGATACAGATCTGAAGCAGGCTCCAGGCTGGGCTCAAACTCACAAACCACTAGATCATGACCTGAGCCAAAGTCAGACGCTTAACTGACTGAGCCACCCAGGCACCCCTTGAAGTTCATTCTTTAAAAGCAATCAGTAAAAGAGATAAGACATATATCATAGGGATGTTGAGATTATCTGGTGGGATAACATACAGAGAGAACCTAGGATTTTATGAGCTCAGTAAGCATGAGCTCTGCCCTCCCACAACTTCTCCCTTTCCCATTTTATTCCCACTACAGACAAATGTCTACTTAGTCTTGACTCTATACTGGTGACATGAAAAAGTCATACACAGTTTCTACCTTAAGAATCTCCTTGTCTAATTCCTATGAGGAAAATGCAGCATGTGCATGCTTGCTTCCTCATATATTTAAGTAAGTCTCCAGCATCCAAGCAGAAAGTTAAAAAATGGGATTCGGATGTGCCTTGAACAAGCTATTGTTCATCATTTTCCCCACTCTTCACCACAACTAACCACCCCTTCTCCTATACACACACAACTATCACCCCCACCTCCAGCTGGTATTCCTTGATCCTCAAGGTGGGATCCTTCCTTGAGGGATCAATGCCATCCTTTGTGGTTCCACAGAACTCTGTACTTCCCCTTCTTCTAACTATTACTTAGGATTGGATTTGTTAGTTTGTGAATTGGTCTTCTCACTAGATTCTATGACCCCTCAAAGAAGAAACTGTATCTTCTTTATTGTATTCTTAGAAGCTGGCTCATGCATGGTAAAAGGAAGGTATTTATCAACATTTTTGAATAAATGAATGAATGAATGTGCTCAATTAATTCTCCTTCATAATGACTTTTGAGTTCTCATTGCAAGTTGATAAATTTGTTATGCCACATGCCCAAGGCTCCACTCAATATCCTCACAGATATTTTTTTAACTGGCAAGAAATTCTCTGTTATGAAATCGGTATGTAATTTACAGATACCCACAATCTTAAAGTACTCTCAGAGCCCCATAGAAATTCAAATGGGCAATCAACAAATTAAATTATCAGCTCCTAATTAAGCAGATGTTGACTTTCACTAAAATTGGTAACATATATCCTAGAAATTAATGAATAGCTTGAGAATAACCATGAACTTCATGAAGCTAAAATCTGCCAAAGCCAGGGATGCTAAAGTATGTTCAGGAGAGTTTCCAAATGTATATGTTTCTATAGCTGCTTACACTGTAAGAACTAAAGAATAAGTAAGCTAATTTCCTTTAAAAAAAAAAAAAAGAGCAAATTGAATTCAAATTCTATTCATCTTTTGTAAGGACTCTAGAGTCGCCAAAGTAGGACCACATCCTCACTTACTCTTGGGGTATCCAAAAAGCTTTGATTATATGAGATTCTTTTTTTAAATGAAGAAAAATTGGGGCGCCTGGGTGGTGCAGTCAGTTAAGCGTCCGACTTCAGCCAGGTCACGATCTCGCGGCCCGTGAGTTCGAGCCCCGCGTCGGGCTCTGGGCTGATGGCTCAGAGCCTGGAGCCTGTTTCCAATTCTATGTCTCCCTCTCTCTGCCCCTCCCCCGTTCATGCTCTGTCTCTCTCTGTCCCAAAAATAAATAAACGTTGAAAAAAAATTAAAAAAAAAATAAAATGAAGAAAAATTGAAGGACCAAGATGGTGAAATAGCATGGAAGTTTTTTGCATCTCTCATCCCTGAAATACAGCCAGATCAACACTAAACCATCCTGCACACCTAGAAAACTGATTTGAGGATTAACACAACAATCTGCACAACCTGAACCGGAGAACTTGGCAGGTAGGCGGCATGGAGAGGTGAACCTGGGGAGAAAGCTGCGGAGGGCAGGGAGCTGGTTTTGCTTGTGGAGAGAGGATGGAGATGGGGGGGGGGGAGAGTATGGAAGGCATCCCCCCTGCCCAAAAGCAGCTGGAGAGAAAAGAAATAGTACACAAGGACTGAACAAAAAAAAGGAGAAAGGAGAAAGGAGAGGGTTTAAATTCCATTAAGACTCTGTAAACAGGGGGAGCGCAGAGTCTGAAACTCTGCAGCTCTATACCTGGCAGTGCTCTGGTGGGAAGGACAAATCCCCAGGAGCATTTAGCAAAGTCCTCAGGGTCCTTGGGCCACACAAGGAGAGGCAGTTCCCCTGCTGGGAGGACATTTGGTAGAGGCTGTGTGGCCTCCCCACAGGCAAAGGTCCCAGTAGATTCCAGAGAAAAACCACATTCGCTGGTGCTGTTACAAGGACATTAAAGGGGAATCCTGGCCCCAGATGTGTGTTGTGATTTTCCATAATCCCTGAAATGCTGCTGCTATACAATCAAGTGAAATTTTTGGGGGGCAGGCTGGCACCCAGCCACAGTCTCTGGGCATCTGCAGCAACGCAGTATCCTGAACATTCTTGGGGATGGCCAGCACCTGGCCATTGCTCAGCGAGACCCTACCCCAGAAGGGCTGAGCGGGTCAAAGCCACAGTCCCATAGAAGTGAGATAAAACTCAGGAAGGAGGTGCCACCTGGCAGCTTGATGGCTTGGTCATGGACAGCATAAAAGCAGGGAGTGGATGGAAGCCAGAGACAAAGGACAGGTGCTTGACTGTCAGTTGGGGAGAGTACAGAGTTTTGATTCCAGAGACTGGGTATCGGGTGACACCATTTTCACCCCTCCCTTGCATGCACATACAGGCCTACACGCGCCACAGCAATCTACCCCAGTAAGCTAAGCAGCGCCATCTAGTGGAGAACGGAGCCATTACACTAAGCCCCGCCCAACTGGGCCAACCTTGCTGTTCAGAAACAACACAAGGCTCTCTGCCTGCTTAGTTTATAGGCTATAAAGTACTTCTTGTTCGACTTCTGGGGAACAGATGTAATTTCAATCATACTCCAGTCTGTTTGCAGTGTATCTATTCAATTTTTTTCTTTTCTTATTCTTGACTACAAAAGAGAAAAAATTTATCTTTATTTTCCATTTCTATTAAAATATTGTTCTTTAATATTTTCTCCTATATTTTTTGCTTTTTTGCAAATTTTTCAAGTTCTATTTTTTAATTCCATCATTTCATTTTATTCTATTTCATTGTATCCATTTTTTCAAATTTTCAAACATTTTCCTTTTTTTCCCTTTTTTCTCTAATCTATCAAGCTTCTTTCAACAACCAGACCAGACCATACCTAGGATCTGGCACCCTTTATTTGATTTTTTGTGTTGTTTTTAATTTTTTAATTTTAATTTTTTTACCTTATAATTTCTTTTTCTCCTTCAAAATGATGAAACAAAGGAAATCACCCCAAAAGAAAGAACAGGAATAAATGACAGCCAGGGACTTAATCAATTCAGATACAAGCAAGATGCCTGAAACCAGAATTTAGAATCATGATCATAACAATATTGCTGGGGTTAAAAACAGATTAGAATACCTTTCTGAGGAGATAAAAGCTAGTCAGGATGAAATAAAAAATGCTATAACTGAGCTGCAATCTCGAATGGATGCCACAGTGGCAAGGATGAATGAGGCAGAGGAGTGAATCACCAATATAAAAGACAAACTTATAGAGAACAATGAAGCAAAAAAAAGAGGGAGACTAAGGCAAAAAAGCACGATTTAAGAATTAGAGAAATCAGTGACTCATTAAAAAGTAACAACATGAGGATCCTGGGAAGATGGCGGCGTAGGAGGACGCTGGGCTCACCGCGCTTCCTGCTGATCACTTAGATTCCACCTACACCTGCCTAAATAACCCCTAAAACCAACAGAAGACTAGCAGAATGGAGTCTCTGGAGCCAAGCACAGACAAGAGGCCCAAGGAAGAGGGTAGGAAGGGCAGAGAGGCAGTGTGCGCTCCACAGACTGGCAGAAGGGAGCCAGGGCAGAGGGGCGGCCCGCCACCCAAGCAGAGCCCCCAAGTTTGGCTTGCAAAACCGGAGGGGCCAGAAGGAGTGTGTTCCGACAGCAAGCGGGACTTGACATCTGGAAGGTTATAACCTAACAGCTCTGCTGGGAGAACGGGAGGGCTGGAGGACAACGGGAGGGAGAGTTGTTGAGCCCTGACAACAGAGATCAGCTTGGCAGGGAACAAAGGCGCTTGCCAGCGCCATCTCCCTCACCCATCCCCCAGCCAAAATCCCAAAGGGAACCAGTTCCTGCCAGGGAACTTGTTTGCACCACGCAAACACCCAAAGCTGTGCTTCTGCAGATCCATCCCTCCAGCGGTCTGACTCCCTCCTGGTGCCACAGGGCCCCTCCCGAAGCAGATCACTGAAGGAAAAGCGAGCTGAGCCTGCCCCTCCAACCCCTGTGAACCTAGCCAATCCACCCCAGCTAATACGCCAGATCCCCAGCACCACAAGCCTGGCAGTGTGCAAGTAGTCCAGGCGGGCCACGCCACCCCACAGTGAATCCCGCCCCTAGGAGAGGGGAAGAGAAGGCACATACCAGTCTGACTGTGGCCCCAGCGGTGGGCTGGGGGCAGACATCAGGTCTGACTGCGGCCCCGCCCACCAACGCAAGTTATTCAAGACAGCACAGGGGAAGTGCCCCGCAGTCCTGAACCACTCCAGGGACTATCCAAAATGACGAAATGGAAGAATTCCCCTCAGAAAAACGTCCAGGAAATAACAACAGATAACGAACTGATGAAAAATGATTTAAACAATATAAGAGAAAGTGAATTTAGAATAATAGTCATAAAATTAATCGCTGGGCTTGAAAACAGTATAAAGGACAGCAAAGAATCTCTTACTACAGAGATCAAGGGACTAAGGAACAGCCAGGAGGAGCTGAAAAAAGCTATCAATGAGCTGCAAAATAAAATGGAGACAACTACGGCTCAGATTGAAAAGGCAGAGGAGAGAATAAGTGAACTAGAAGATAAAATTATGCAAAAAGAAGAGGCTGAGAAAAAGAGAGATAAAAAAATCCAGGCATATGAGGGGAAAATTAGAGAACTAAGTGATGCACTAAAGAGAAATAATCTATGCATAATTGGTATTCCAGAGGAGGAAGAGAGAGGGAAAGGTGCTGAAAGTGTACTTGAAGAAATAATAGCTGAGAACTTCCCGGATGTGGGGAAGGAAAAAGGCATTGAAATCCAAAAGGCACAAAGAACTCCCTTCAGATGTAACTTGACTCGAACTTCTGCATGACATATCATAGTGAAACTGGCAAAATACAAGGATCAAGAAAAAATTCTGAAAGCAGCTAGAGATAAACGTGCTCTAACATATAAAGGGAGACTATAAGACTCCTGACCGATCTCTCTACTGAAACTTGGCAGGCCAGAAAGGAATGGCAGGAGATCTTCAATGTGATGAACAGAAAAAATATGCAGCCGAGAATCCTTTATCCAGCAAGTCTGTCATTTAGAATAGAAGGAGAGATAAAGGTCTTCCCAAACAAACAAAAACTGAAGGAATTCGTCACCACTAAACCAGCCCTACAAGAGATCCTAAGGGGGATCCTGTGAGACAAAGTACCAGAGACATCGCTACAAGCATGAAACCTACAGACATCACAATGACTCTAAACCCATATCTTTCTATAATAACACTGAATGTAAAAGGACTAAATGCGCCAACCAAAAGACAGAGGGTATCAGAATGGATAAATACACAAGACCCATCTATTTGCTATCTACAAGAGACTCATTTTAGACCTGAGGACACCCTCAGATTGAGAGTGAGGGGATGGAGAACTATATATCATGCCACTGGAGTCAAAAGAAAGCTGGAGTAGCCATACTTATATCAGACAAACTAGACTTTAAATTAAAGGCTGTAACAAGAGATGAAGAAGGGCATTATATAATAATCACAGGGTCTCTCCATCAGGAAGAGCTAACAATTATAAATGTCTATGCACCGAATACCGGAGCCCCCAAATATATAAAACAATTGCTCATAAACATAAGCAACCTTATTGATAAGAATGTGGTAATTGCAGGGGATCTTAATACTCCACTTACAGAAATGGATAGATCATCTAGACACACGGTCAATAGAGAAACAAGGGCCCTGAATGACACATTGGATCAGATGGACTTGACAGATATATTTAGAACTCTGCATCCCAAAGCAACAGAATATACTTTCTTCTCGAGTGCACATGGAACATTCTCCAAGACAGATCCCATACTGGGTCACAAAACAGCCCTTCATAAGTATACAAGAATTGAAATCATACCATGCATACTTTCAGACCACAATGCTATGAAGCTTGAAATCAACCACAGGAAAAAGTCTGGAAAACCGCCAAAAGCATGGAGGTTAAAGAACACCCCACTAAAGAATGAATGGGTCAACCAGGCAATTAGAGAAGAAATTTAAAAATATATGGAAACAAACGAAAACGAAAATACAATAATCCAAATGCTTTGGGACGCAGCGAAGGCAGTCCTAAAAGGAAAATACATTGCCATCCAGGCCTACCTCAAGAAACAAGAAAAATCCTAAATACAAAATCTAACAGCACACCTAAAGGAAACAGAAGCAGAACAGCAAAGACAGCCTAAATCCAGCAGAGGAAGAGAAATAATAAAGATCAGAGCAGAAATAAGCAATATAGACTCTAAAACAACTGTAGAGCAGATCAATGAAACCAAGAGTTGGTTTTTTGAAAAAATAAACAAAATTGACAAACCTCTAGCCAGGCTTCTCAAAAAGAAAAGGGAGATGACCCAAATAGATAAAATCATGAATGAAAATGCAATTATTACAACCAATCCCTCAGAGATACAAACAATTATCAGGGAATACTATGAAAAATTATATGCCAACAAATTGGACAACCTGGAAGAAATGGACAAATTCCTGAACACCCACACTCTTCCAAAACTCAATCAGGAGGAAATAGAAAGCTTGAACAGACCCATAACCAGCGAAGAAATTGAATCGGTTATCAAAAATCGCCCAACAAATAAGAGTCCAGGACCAGATGGCTTCCCAGGGGAGTTCTACCAGACGTTTAAAGCAGAGATAATACCTATCCTTCTCAAGCTAATCCAAGAAATAAAAAGGGAAGGAAAACTTCCAGACTCATTCTACGAAGCCAGCATTACTTTGATTCCTAAACCAGACAGAGACCCAGTAAAAAAAGAGAACTACAGGCCAATATCCCTGATGAATATGGATGCAAAAATTCTCAATAAGATACTAGCAAATCTAATTCAACAGTGTATCAAAAGAATTATTCACCATGATCAAATGGGATTCATTCCTGGGATTCAGGGCTGGTTCAACATTCACAAATCAATCAGTGTTACATCACATTACTAAAAGAAAAGAGAAGAACCATATGATCCTGTCAATCAATGCAGAGAAGGCCTTTGACAAAATTCAGCAACCTTTCTTAATAAAAACCCTCGAGAAAGTCGGGATAGAAGAAACATACTTAAAGATCATAAAAGCCATTTATGAAAAGCCCACAGCTAACATCATCCTCAATGGGGAAAAACTGAGAACTTTTTCCCTGAGATCAGGAACACGACAGGGATGCCCACTCTCACCGCTGTTGTTTAACATAGTATTGGAAGTTCTAGCATCAGCAATCAGACAACAAAAGGAAATCAAAGGCATCCAAATTGGCGAAGATGAAGTTAAGCTTTCACTTTTTGCAGATGACATGATATTATACATGGAAAATCCGATAGACTCCACCAAAAGTGTGCTAGAACTGATACATGAATTCAGCAAAGTTGCAGGATACAAAATCAATGTACAGAAATCAGTTGCATTCTTATACACTAATAATGAAGCAACAGAAAGACAAATAAAGAAACTGATCCCATTCACAATTGCACCAAGAAGCATAAAATGCCTAGGATTAAATCTAGCCAAAGATGTAAAAGATCTGTATGCTGAAAACTATAGAAAGCTTATGAAGGTAATTGAAGAAGATATAAAGAAATGGAAACATTCCATGCTCATGTATTGGAAGAATAAATATTGTCAAAATGTCAACACTACCCAAAGCTATCTACACATTCAATGCAATCCCAATCAAAATTGCACCAGCATTCTTCTCGAAACTAGAACAAGCAATCCTAAAATTCATATGGAACCACAAAAGGCCCCGAATAGCCAAAGGAATTTTGAAGAAGAAGACCAAAGCAGGAGGCATCACAATCCCAGACTTTAGCCTCTACTACAAAGCTGTCATCATCAAGACAACATGGTATTGGCACAAACACAGACACATAGACCAATGGAATAGAATAGAAACCCCAGAACTAGACCCACAAACGTATGGCCAACTCATCTTTGACAAAGCAGGAAAGAATATCCAATAGAAAAAAAGTCTCTTTACCAAATGGTGCTAGGAGAACTGGACAGCAACATGCAGAAGGTTGAAACTAGACCACTCTTACACCATTCACAAAAATAAACTCAAAATGGATAAAGGACCTGAATGTGAGACAGGAAACCATCAAAACCCTAGAGGAGAAAGCAGGAAAAGACCTCTCTGACCTCAGCCGTAGCAATCTCTTACTCGACACATCCCCAAAGGCAAGGGAATTAAAAGCAAAAATGAACTACTGGGACCTTATGAAGATAAAAAGTTTCTGCACAGAAAAGGAAACAACCAACAAAACTAAAAGGCAACCAACGGAATGGGAAAAGATATTCGCAAATGACATATCAGACAAAGGGCTAGTATCCAAAATCTATAAAGAGCTCACCAAACTCCACACCCGAAAAACAAATAACCCAGTGAAGAAATGGGCAGAAAACATGAATAGACACTTCTCTAAAGAAGACATCCGGATGGCCAACAGGCACATGAAAAGATGTTCAGCGTCGCTCCTTATCAGGGAAATACAAATCAAAACCACACTCAGATATCACCTCACGCCAGTCAAAGTGGCCAAAATTAACAAATCAGGAGACTATAGATGCTGGAGAGGATGTGGAGAAATGGGACTTCCCAACTGTTGGTGGGAATGCAAACTGGTGCAGCCACTCTGGAAAACAGTGTGAAGGTTCCTCAAAAAATTAAAAATAGACCTACCCTATGACCCAGCAATAGCACTGCTAGGAATTTATCCAAGGGATACAGGAGTACTGATGCATAGGGCCACTTGTACCCCAATGTTTATAGCAGCATTCTCAACAATAGCCAAATTATGGAAAGAGCCTAAATGTCCATCAACTGATGAATGGACAAAGAAATTGTGGTTTATATACACAATGGAGTACTACGTGGCAATGAGAAAGAATGAAATATGGTCCTTTGTAGCAACATGGATGGAACTGGAGAGTGTTATGCTAAGTGAAATAAGCCAAAAAGAGAAAGACAGATACCATATGGTTTCACTCTTATGTGGATCCTGAGAAACTTAACAGAAACCCATGGGAGAGGGGAAGGAAAAAAAAAAGTTAGATTGGAAGAGAGCCAAAGCATAAGAGACTCTTTAAAACTGAGAACAAACTGAGGGTTGATGGGGGGTGGGAGGGAGGGGAGGGTGGGTGATGGGTATTGAGGAGGGCACCTTTTGGGATGAGCACTGGGTGTTGTATGGAAACCAATTTGACAATAAACTTCATATATGAAAAAAAAAAGTAACAACATCAGAATCATAGGGGACCCAGAAGAGGAAGAAAGAGAAAAAGGTAGAAGGTTTACATGAGCAAATTATAGTGGAAAACTGTCCTAAACCAGGGAAAGACACAGACACAAAAATCCAAGAAGCACAGAGAACTCCCATTGGATTCAACAAAACCAACCATCAACAAGGCATATCATAGTCAACTTCACAAAATACTCAGGCAAGGAAAGAATCATGAAAGCAGCAAGGGAAAAAAAGTCCTTAACCTATAAGGGAATACAGATCAGGTTTTCAGCAGACCCATCCACAGAAACTTGGCAAATCAAAAAGGAATGGCAGGACATATTCCATGTGCTGAATCAGAAAAATATGCAGCCAAGAATTCTTTATCCAGCAAGGCTATCATTCAAAATAGAAGCAGACATAAAAAGTTTCCCAGACAAACAAAAATTAAAGGAGTTACTGACCACTAAACCAGCCCTGCAAGAAATTTTAAGGGGGACTCTCTGAGGGGAGAAAAGATGGGGAAAAAAAAAGACCAAAAGCAACAAAGACTAGAAAGGACCAGAGAACACCACCAGAAATTCCAACTCTATAGGCAGCATAATAGCATAAATTCCTATCTTTCAGTACTCACTCTAAACGTCAAAGTACTAAATGCTTCAATCAAAAGACACAGGGTAACAGAATGGACAAGAAAACAAGATCCATCTATATGCTGTTTACAAAAGACCCACTTTAGACCTAAAGACACCTTCATATTAAAAGCAATGGGATGGAGAACCATCTATCATGCTAATGATCACTAAAAGAAAGCCAGAGTAGCCATATTTATATCAGACAACCTAGACTTTAAAATAAAGACTGTAACAAGAGATGAAGAAGGGCATTATATCATAATTAAGGTATCTATTCACAAAGAAGACTAACAATTGTAAACATTTATACTCCAAATGGGCAAGCATCCAAATATATAAATCAATTAATCACAAACATGATGAAACTCATTGATAATAATACCATAACAGTAGGGGACTTGAACACCCCACTTACAGCAAAGGATAAATCATCTAGACAGAAAATCAACAAGGAAACAATGGCTTTGAATGACACACTGGACCACATGGACTTAACGATATATTCAGAACATTTCATCCTAAAGCAGAGGAATACACATTCTTCTCCAGTGCACATGGAATGTACTCCAGAATAGACCACACACTGGGACACAAATCAGCCCTCAGCAAGTACAAAAAGATCAAGATCATACTGTGCATATTTTCAGACCACAACGCTATGAAATTTGAAATTAATCATAAGAAAAAATGTGGAAAGATAACAAATACTTGGAGACTAAAGCACATCCTACTAAAGAATGAATGGTTAACAAAGAAGTTAAAAAGGAAATTGAAAAGTACAGTGAAGCCAAGGAAAATGATAACACCACAGCCCCAAACCTCTGGACCACAGCAAAGGTGGTCATAAGAGGGAAGTATATAGCAATTCAGGCTTTCCTAAGGAAGGAAGAAAGGTCTCAGATACACAACCTAACCTTACACCTTAAAAAGATGGAAAAAGAACGGCATATAAAACCCAAAACCGCAGAAGACAGGAAATAATAAAGATTAGAGCAGAAATCAATGCTATCGAAACCAAAAAAAACAGTTTAACAGATCAATGAAACCAGAAGCTGGTTCTTTGAAAGAATTAACAAAACTGATAAACTACTAGCCAGTTTTATCAAAAAGAAAAAGGAAAGGACCCAAATAAATAAAATCAATAATGAAAGAGGAGAGATCACAACCAACACAACAGAAATAAAAACAGTAATAAGAGAATACTGTGAGCAATTATATGCCAATAAAATGGGCAATCTGGAAGAAATGGACAAATTCCTAGAAACATATATAAACTACCAAAACTGAAACAGGAAGAAACTGAAAATTTGAACAGACCCATAACCAGTAAAGAAATCAAATTAGTAATCAAAAATCTGCCAAAATGCAAGAGTTCAGGGCCAGATGGCTTTCCAGGGGAATTCTACCAAACATTTAAGGAAGAGTTAACACCTATTCTCTTGAAGCTGTTCCAAAAAATAGAAATGGAAGGAAAACTTCCAAACTCTTTCTATGAAGCCAGCATTACCTTGATTCCAAAACCAGACAAAGATCCCACTAAAAAGGAGAACTATAGACCAATTTCCCTGATGAACATGGATGCCAAATTCTCAACAAGATACTAGCCAACCGGACCCAACAATACATTAAAAAAATTATTCACCACAATCAAGTGGGTTTACACCTTGGATGCAGAGCTGGTTCAATATACAAAGAACAATCAATGTGACTCGTCACATCAATAAAAGAAAGGACGAGAACCACATTATCCTCTCAACAGATGCAGAGAAAGCATTTGACAAAATACAGCATCCTTTCTTGATAAAAACCCTCAAGAAAGTAGGGATAGAAGGATCATACCTCAAGATCATAAAAGCCATATATGTAAGACCCACCGCTAATATCATCCTCAATGGGGAAAAACTGAGGGCTTTCCCCCGAGGTCAGGAACAAGACAGGGATGTCCACTCTCACCACTATATTGGAAGTCTTAGCCTCAGCAATGACACAACACAAAGAAATGAAAGGCATCCAAATCAGCCAAGAGGAGGTCAAACTTTCACTCTTCACAGATGACACGATACTGTATATGGAAAACCCAAAATATTCCACCAAAAAGCTGCTAGAACTGATCCATGAATTCAGCAAAGTCGCAGGATATAAAATCAACACACAGAAATTGGTTGCACTCCTATACACCAATAACGAAGCAACAGAAAGAGAAATCAAGGAATCGATCCCATTTACAATTGCACCAAAAACCATAAAATAGCTAGGAATACATCTAACCTAAGAGGTGAAAAATCTATACATTGAAACCTATAGAAAGCTTATGAAAAATTGAAGAAGACACAAAAAAATGGAAAAAGATTCCATGCTCCTGGATAGGAAGAAAAAATATTGTTAAAATGTCAATACTACCCAAAGTAATCTACATAAACGATGTAATCCCTATCAAAATATCCCCAGCATTCTTCACAGAGCTAGAACAAACAATCCTAAAATTTGCATGGAACCAGAAAAGACCCCAAATAGCCAAAGCAATCTTGAAAAAGAAAACAAGAGCTGGAGGCATCAAAATCCCAGACTTCAAGATGTACTACAAATCTGTAATCATCAGGACAATATGGTACTGGCAGAAGAACAGACACTCAGATCAATGAAAAAGAATACAGAACCCAGAAATGGACGTACAAACATATGGCCAACTGATCTTTGACAAAGCAAGAAATAATATCTAATGGAATAAAGACAGTCTCTTCAGCAAGTGGTGCTGGGAAAACTGGACAGCGACATAGAGAAGAATGAACCTAGACCACTTTCTCACATCATACACAAAAATAAACCCCAAATGGATGAAAGACCTAAATATAAAACAGGAAGGCATCAAAATTCTAGAGGAGAAAACAAGCAAAAACCTCTTTGACCTCGGCCACAGCAACTTCTTACTCAACACGTCTCTGGAGGCAAGGGAAACCAAAGCAAAAATGAACTAGTGGGACCTCATCAAAATAAAAACCTTCTGCACAGCAAAGGAAACAATCAGCAAAACTAAAAGGCAACCAACAGAATGGGAGAAGATATTTGCAAATGACATATCAGATAAAGGGTTAGTATCCAAAATCTATAAAGAACTTATCAAACTCAACACCCAAAAAACAAATAATCCAGTAAAGAAATGGACAAAGGACATGAATAGACACTTCCAAAGAACACATCCAGATGGCCAACCGACACATGAAAAAATGCTCAACATCACTCATCATCAGGGAAATACAAATCAAAACCACAATGAGATACCACCTCACACCTGTCAGAGTGGCTAACATTAATGACTCAGGCAACAAGAGATGTTGGTGAGGATGCAGAGAAAGAGGATCTCTTTTGCATTGTTGGTGGGAATGCAAACTGGTGCACGCACTCTGGAAAACAGCCACTTAAAAACATTTTTGAGTTCCTCAAAAAATTAAAAACAGAGCTATCCTACAACCCAGCAATTGCACTACTAGATTTTATCCAAGGGATACAGGTATGCTGATTTGAAGGGGCACATGCACCCCAATGTTTATAGCAGCACTACCACAATAGCCAAAGTGTATACACACACACACATACACACACACACACACACACACTCATGTGTGCATGTATATACACAATGGACTATACACACACACACACACGTGTGTGTGTGTATACACAATGGACTATTACTCTGCAATAAAAAAAGAACGAAATCTTGCCATTTGCAACTAAGTAGAGGGTATTATGCTAAGTGAAATTAGTCAGTCAGAGAAAGACAAATATCATATGACTTCACTCATATGAGGACTTTAGATACAAACAGATGAACATAAGGGACAGGAAGCAAAAAATAATATAAAAACAGGCAGGGTGACAAAATATAAGAGACTCTTAAATATAAAGAACAAACAGAGTGTTGCTGGAAAGGTTGTGGGAGAGGGGATGGGCTAAATGGGTAAGGGGCTTAAGGAATCTACTCCTGAAATCATTTTTGCACCGTGTGCTAACTTGGACGTAAATTATAAAAAATAAATAAATTCTAGAAAGTAAAAAAAATAAAATAAAATAAAATAAAATAAAATAAAATAAAAGTAAAATAAAGAAACATTTTTGTTCTGCTTGTTTTTACATAACAGTTCTATCACCTAACACATCTCAAACTGATGACTTGGAAGTACTATCTTTCTTTGGTAGGAAAACATCCTCCCATCCCATGTTCCTGTTTGGCTTTAGTCCACTTAAGCCTTTTCTTTTAGTGTAATAGGATTAACAGAAGCTAATCACAGTTCAAGACTATAGTTTACCAACCTGCCTTTCTCTTGTTTAGTGAAATTCCCCTTCACACCATCACTCAGCCCCTGCTGATCCTGAGAGGCACTACAGAAGGCAGGAAGAAAGGAATGCATGCTTGCTTTCTGAATTGAAAAAGAAGGATTTCATTTGTTTTAGAAAAGCCAAGCTACCAAAAATTAAATCAAATCAAATAAAGTCTTCTCAATTCAGCCATAAAGCCACACACTAGAAAGGCAAGTGTGAGGCAGGTATTTTGGGGAACTACATAGTTGTCTACAGAGGTTCCAAAGTCCTTTCAACTTCTATCAGGATGACTATAGATCATATAGTCTGCATAAAACTTGCCATTCCACAGCATTATCAACAATAGCCAAACTATAGAAAGACCCCAAGTGTCTGTTGACTGATGAATTAGAAGATGTAATATATATAATATATATAACTGGATATATATATATAACATATAATGGAATATTACTCAGGCATCAAAAAGAATGAAATCTTGCTATTTGCATTGACATGGATGGAGCTGGAGTGTATATGCTAAGCAAAATAAGACAGAGAAAGACAAATACCATATTATTTTCACTCATATGTGGAATTTAGGAAACAAATCATATGAACATATGATAAAAGAAAAAAGGGAAGCAAACCATAAGAGACTCTTAACAATAGAAAACAAACAGGGTTGATGGAGGGAGGTGGGTGGGGGATGGGCTAGATGGAGGATGGGTATTAAGGAGGATACTCGTTTTGATATATAAGTGATGAATCACCAAATTCTACTCCTCAAACCAATATTACACTATATGTTAACTAACTAGAATTTAAATTAAAAACTGGAATAAAGAAACGAAATAAAAACATCTTTAAAAAAAAAAAGATTTGCTATTCCATTTTATAACTCCCAATCTCTCCTCTCCCATCTGCCAGGGTTGTAGTTCAAATAATCTGATTTTTTTTTTCTCCCAAAATATCAGGGAATCAATGTATATACAGCTTCAAGTTTTCAGAACCACTTAAGTTCCCTCTGGGGAAGCAGTAACCAAAGCCCTCAGTATGCTTCCTTCAGCAGTGCCAGGATTCTATAAAGTCCCTCCCAAGTTAACTCCTCTGGCCTGGCAGCAGGTGAATATCCCTGGAACATTGGGAAGCGCACACAGACCTTTGCAGCCTGAAATATTAACTCCAACACCTCCTTTTCTCTTTTTCTCCTCTGTTTTCCCCACCTCTCTTCCCCTTTCCACTTTTCCCCACCCCCAATACTCCCCTACTTCTTCCTCACCCTCCTCTTCCCACCCCTCTCCTTTAAGCACCCTGTGGATGTTGACTGTAATTTTCCCCCTGGGGAAAAAGAAGTAATTCACTTCCAGAGGATTTGCCTGGAGGAGCCACAGACAGGCAAAGTCCAAACCTGTCAGCTACTGTATTCCCTCTCTCCCCAACCCAAGCTGGCCACAGAATAAGGGTATAGGGTCTGCCTTTCCTTGCACCACCTGGACCCTTCTCTGCCTGGGCCTCCACCAACAAAGGGCTCAGGAGGTGAGACCCTGGTCCACACCCGCCAACCCTGTAGGCCAGGTTTATAGCGTGGACAGCGCTGCCCTCTAGTGTTTGCAACCGGGAGCCCTGAGGGCGCCATCAGCTTCAGAATTTCTCTTTTACAGGCTAAGCAAGATCTGAAGCACCTCAGAGCTCCGACCTCCAAGTTCTCCTCCACCGCCACCGCCCTCATCGCACCCTGGCTCACCTTTTCATCCCACCCACCCCCTTCGCTGTTCAGTGGTGTCCTGCGCGCCTGCAAACCTGCCTGGTGATTTAGTAAACTGCTCCCTGCTCGTGTTCCTGTTCCTGCTCCTGCTCCTCCTCCTCCTCCACCTCCTCCTGCCAGCTCTCGCTCACGCCTCCTCTTCCAGTCGGGGCACCCAGACTTCGCAAAGCGCAGCGCCTGCCGCCTGCAGCGCCACGGGGCAGCCCAGCGCATCGCGCTCCCAGCTCCTTCTGGCCGCAGCCAGGGGGCACGGGCGCTGGCAAAGGACTCTCGAGGGCCCAACGCCCCTGGACTCAGCGTGCTCCAGAGCTGGGTGTTGAGAGAAGCTGTGCTTTCACAAAGCTCGGGAGAGAACGGAGCGCGTTCGGTGTGAGACTTGGGGAGCCAGCGGGACGCCCCAGGTCGCCCAGTACGACGCGGCTGCACGCACCGTCCACAAGGTGAGGGGCGCACGCTTCCGGGGACGACCTCGGCCTCCCTGCTCACCCCCTCCCCAGGCCAGGGGCTCAAGCTCTGGTTGAGGGATTTTTGCCCCCTCTGAGGCGCGAAGGCGGCCGGATTGGGACAAGGGGAGGGAGACTACAGGGGTCGCGTGGGCACTGTGCCTGCCCCCTGGGCCTCTTAGTAAGGAACGCATTTCTAGGTTAGACAATCCCCAAACGTGTGAAGCTGCGTGTCGACATTGTGTATAATTGTGGTTGAAGAATTTTATCCTGCTGCCCTTGCCAAAAGATTTGAGGCGGCTTAAAGATGAAATGAATGTGGGAGGGGTACTAGGAGGAAAAAACTTGAGTGGAAATCACGCGGAGATGGGTGTGCGGCGAGGACCGCTGGAGGACGAGGTGATTTCAAAGCCAACGCTGATTGAAAAACCTTTGATTGGAAAGGACCGTATGGTTGCTCCAGCCCTCAGAAAATAATGATGTGCTTAGCCTGATAAAGAAAATACCCAGATGGGGAGATGATGGGTTTGACTCATTTTCTTAAATTACAAAATAAACCTTGAAAGTGCAAGTTAAGACGTGAAGTTTAGTCTTTGGCTATTTCCAAACCCAATACTGCAAGGTGAGAGACTGGCCTCCTGCGTAATGAAAAGGAAAAGGAATCCAGGCTAAATGGAAGTGATTCCTGCTCCTATCACAGGATGATACATGATTTTGCCTTAATACATATATACTTTTGCTTTTTTGTGCCTTTTTTTTTAACCTGTATCCAGTTTTGTATAGGACCTTGTATTCAACTCCACCCTGCTTGTCCTTGAGTTACAAGGGTGAGGCAGAGGGTGTCAGCATCCCAGGATGATGCTTTCTAACCTTCCTCACTGTCCTTCCCTGCCTCCTGCACCAAATCTGAGTCCAGGAGGGAATAATAGATGGTCAAGTAAGTTGGGGGAGGGGTGTTTTTCCAAAATATGTCAGGGTTCTCCTACCACTCTTCTTTTACCCCAAGCTCCAGCAGTTTATGCTCTTGTTCTGAACTTGACATTACTAATACATTTTCCATGGTTACACATTTGGACATAATGTGCATGACCTTAGACACCCAGGGTGGACTTATGAATCTACGGCTTCCCTGACTTAACCCTGTTTATGGAGCAGGAAGCAGGGGCCTGGATCTGGCTCTCCATGCAGCTTCTTTCATAGGGAGCATATTTGCAATACTTTCGAAATACAGATTTGAAATACAGAAAGGAAATGATGAGGCAGCCTTTCTGTACTTCTGGTGCACTTGTATTCCTACTGAATTAAATGAGATGACCCTGTCTTCAACAAATAAATGAGTGGAGGCGTTTGAGGCCCATTTAGCAAGCGCAGAAAATATGCCTGCCTGCCTTTCTCCTCCCTTCAGAACTTTAGCCCTTAGACCACAGAACTGTGAAAATGAAGCTAGCCTCCCAAGTGGGACTCAGTTCAATTTCTGTACCATGTTTAAAGCAAAGTGTGTTGCTTATTTCTGAAATTGCACAGCACCTCCACAACTAACTATTTTGCTGCCTTGAAGTGGGAGAAGTACTTCTGCCCAGATATTTCATCACTAGAGATCTATACAGAGAAACTCATTCAAATCCTGACTCATCATTGTTGATAGAACTTAACTATTATGTCATCATGATCTGATATGGGCTTTTGAAACCCAGGGATTTCTACAGATCTCTGTATAAATTGAGACTTGTAATGATGGAACTGGAAAGGAGCTCAAAAAATAATGTAGCCAAAACTGTGGTTCTCAGAGTCTTGGTAAATGCATGCCTAAATATTCCTTTAGGTGGTAATTCTTCCTCTTATAAAGATTTCCAGGGATGAAGACTTCACAGATTGCTTTTATATTAAAAAGTATTCAAATTGACTATTTATATCTACAAGCTGGCAAATTTAAAATTCTACAGGAATCAACATCACAAACAGTAAACTCAAGTTTTCATTTTCTCTTCTCCTGCCCATGGTAACTTGACTTGGGGCATATTCCTAGGCCAAGTGTTCCTGGGTATCTTCCTGGACACACCTTTCCCTTGGGCACATGATGACACATCAACCACAGCGTACCTTGATACTCACCCTGATGTCACCTTTGTTAGCCATTTTGGTATCTATTCAAAACATTTCCTCCCCATTTCTTCTTATTGATGCCTGGCCAGCATTAATTATGTAAACAAACTTCCTTTTCTTTTGAGATAAATAACCAAGTCAGGATTTCTCAGAGATAGTATTTAGGAAGAAACAAAATCTAGGACACACCACAAGCTCAGGTGATGCTGCAATATGTTCCTGTTCCTGTTTGATGAGGTTATTATTGGAGAGCAAAGTGAGGTTATCACCAACAGCATCTCATCCCCAACTAGCTGAAGCTCCTCTCTATCAACATATTACACCATCACCACCACCAAGATTCCAAGGCTTCAGATTGAAAGCAGATCCCTTTACAGAAAACCTTAGGCCCTGACCTGATGGGTTATCTTCTCATTGCTCAAGCATCTGATTCCCTACACCTCACCTTTATACACATGTCATTTTTTCATGCCTGTGGTCCTTCTTGGAATTTTATTTCTATGCTAGCCTTTAAAAGTAAAAGATCTGAAGCTAATAATTTAATATGGGGAGGCTTTTCCTCCATTTCTGTAGGCTTATTTACATGAGAAAATAAGCTTGAGGCTGCTCAAGAAGTGAGTTTCCACAAAATAGGGATTTATTATTCATACCATATGTTATCAAGGCCATTTCAGGGTAGAGGTGAATCTGGGCATCTCATGCTATATGCTCCTTTCCCCTCCACCTCCCACATTTTTATATGTATGAAATTATATGAACATTAACTTCATGAAAACACTGAATATGCTCTATGGGCAAGGAGGGGGCAGATGGATGGACAAGGAAGGAGAAAAGGGAGAAGAAATGGGTGAACAAGGGAGAGAAAGGGGGCAATGGGGCAGCAACTCTTTAGAGTGGCTGACTACTCCCTTGTTTCCTCCTCCCTGAGTCGTTTTGTAGAACCAGTATTGTGGCCCCTAAAGCTTAGGGCCCAGGTGAGTGAATTTACCAAAGTCCATCCTCCTGGGAATAAAAGGACTTTCATCAATATTCTATCTACTTTTCATAATTTGGTGTCCCTTTTCAAATTTTTTGGATTAAAAAACTAAGAACCAGAATTTATAAAGATCAATTAATCAATTTGTTGTTCCTAAATCATAACAAATTGGTAAAATCCTTGAGAATTCTATTTCTAATACAGTTTGATTCTAATCTTGTTTTTCATTTTTAGTGTTCTCTCTCTCTTTCTTTTTCTCTTTCTCTTTTTTGTCTTGCCCACTGTGGATTAGCTGATTCACTATGGTCCTTATCCTAATAGATTTCAATGCTTTCATTTCATGATTTTATTCTCCTAAGACATGCCAAATGAAAAATAACATAGCCAGTGGAAAACTTGTAATAGGTTCATTGTTAGCACTCTCTCCTGTTGGTCAGTCCTCAACACATACAGCTGTAGGATTAGGAAGACAAAATCCTTTAGAAAAAGCTGTAAAACCCAATTCTTCTACATCTGGATCATTTAAAACTACAAGTTGTAAGAGGAATGAGCATCTCAAGATTCTAGTTATCGGTACAGACCAGATGGAAAGTCTTTATGAAATGTGGCATGAGAAAGAAAGCATTTTTATAGCAAGAATATAATATTTTGAAAAACAGCAACCAATAGAAGCAGCAGCATGCAATTCTAAAATTCTTAGATCCTTCTAATGACCCCGTCTACCTAAAGCACCCAAATAAAGTAAAACCAGACTCCAGGAAATGTCTTTCCCTAGCTGCAGCTGTTCTTTATCCCTTTATCAGATAATGGGCATGTGGTGATATTTCCAAGGGATTTTGGAGGAATCTGACTTAAACGTTAAAGTATGAGTTTTGTTGGGACAGCTTGCCCAAGGAAGTCACATTTGTGTCAAGATTTGTAATCTTGGGACTTGAAGACAAGCCAGAGTGTCTTTGGGGAGTAAACTTCACCAAATGGATAATGAGAGTTATAGGCAATACCTCTCAAAAAATGACTTCAGCTACAATACCCTAATAATGTTCAGAGGTATCATAGGTCCATTCATCTGCACTGGTGGGAGTGGGGAGGAGGAAGGAACCAATATGATGAACGTCTGCGTCTGCTATGCTTTAGGAACTGTACCAAGAACTACACATACATTCTTTTATTTAATCCTCAGAAAAGCACTGTAGGGTAAGTGTTATCAGCCCCACAATTATCAGCTTCACATTCTTTCATTAAAAACCTGTATTTGTCATCCAACCACCTGACCTGCTGCCCTTTTCAGGGAGCTTCAAAAAATCCAGACAGAGGGAAGTGAACATACACAAGGAGAATACCTAGAGAGAAGGTCTGAGAAGTATGCTGGTAATTGAGGGGATCCTATGAATTTGGACTTTACCCTATAGGCCTGGGGGAATTATTATAGGATTTTAAAAAGTATTTATTAATAATAATGTTCATACAGAGATGTATACAAATCCTAGTTGTTAAGCTCAGCAACTTTTCTCAAACTGAACATACCCATGTTACTAACCACCACCAAGATAAGAAATGGCACATCACCACACAAGTAACCTTCCCAACCCCACCCAGACATCACATCAACCTCCCTAAATGCAACTCCCTGAATTCCAACATCATAGATTATTCTGAGCTTTCTATCTGTGTAAAGTGTAGAGAATGGTATCTTTTATGATTTGGTTCAGTGTTATATTCATGAGATTCATTCATGTGGATGGTTATACTAGTAACTTGTTCACTTGTTGCTGTTGTTATATACCATTGTGTTGTATGAATGTGCCACGATTTAATTACCCATTCTACCACTGATGGGCGTTTGGGTTGTTTCCAGGTTTTTGCTATGATAATGCTTCATTATGGTATTTTAAGCTGTTGACCAAAATAATTAGTTTGGTATTATAGAGAAGCCATTCTCACTACACTACAGAGTGAAAGAGAATAAGTGTGGAGGAGGCAGTTGCCCTGAGAGCCCAAGCCAAGGTAGTAGCAGTAGACAAGGAGAGAGGGAAACAAGAACACAATTAATTAGGGCTACAGTGGAAGAAGGAAATGATAATGTACAAATAATAAATAGACATAGAGAGTGAAGGAAAGTATGGAATGCAGGACAACTCTCAGCTTCCTAAACTTGATGAATAATGTTTCCTTTCACCAAGACTGAGAACACAGGAGAATGAACAAAAACATATTTGTTGGATCTCAGAAGATTAAAAGAATTGCCCAAGATGACTCCAAATCTGTGCTTCTGCCACAAAGCACTTTGTTTCTCCCCTGGCTCCCACCAAGCCCCTTCCTCCTGCAAAATCACCCCTCACACCCCAAATGGTAATAGTCACCTAAAAAGAAACATGAACTACTTCATGTTTCCTGAACTGTTGACCTATGAATCATTTGCTTTTCCCTTCAATTTTGTCTCACAATTACCAAAAGAGAAGGAGATGATAATGAATCAGCTAAAACTTTGTTTTACTGCAAGATAGAATTCTTCGCAAGAGAGTAGAAATAAATGAAATAGACTGCAGATGGCCTAGTCTTGCTCTGGTTCATTCAGGAGGGCAGATGTAGTTAACAAAATGTGCAGAGAGGCTGATTCCGGCACTTCATGGAGGAATTGTCCAACACTATCTGACTCACAGTTAAGACTACCTGTGAAGTATGCACTCTGCATCACTGGGAAGTGCAGCATGTTTGGGGACTTGTCACAGGTTGGGTTCTCAGTGCTCTAAGAGAAACACAGTCTAAGATGGGTTTTATTGTGCAGTATGTTGATTAGGGAATGCCCTTGTCTTGAGAGCCACAATGGAGGAAATGAAGGAACCAGGATTGGACTGAGGGAGAAACTGAGCTGCAGAACAACAGCCTCAGCCAACCCTGTGGGGAATCTGAGCTAAAAGGATCCATCATAGTTGCCCCAAACTAGGTGAAAAGGGTCCAGCTTTCCAACCCCTTCCTCCATCAGGCACTGAGTGGGAGCTACCCCGAAAAGAGCACCATTTTGGGAGAGGCAGCTCTCAATGGCCAAGGACATCCCCGAAGGGGCTGATGGCTGAAGGCTGTCCAGACCCAATCTCAGCAGCTGGCTACAAGCTCTTTCTTGAAGGAGGGATCTGGGCAGTATGCCTCTGTGTCCTTCTCGGAAATTTTTTTATTTGGACTTTGACTACAGAGGATTAAGCTAGATAACCTTGCAGGCCTTCCAGCTCTGACATCTGCATATACTTATTTCATTAGATTTTCCAGGTTCCTGGCAGCATTGGGATTTGCATTTACTTATTTCATATACCCAGTTTTGTAAGCCACTGAAGAGTTTACAAACTTGTAAATATTTTTCCATTTCACCTTTAGTCCCTCCTCCCTCCTATTTCAGCACATAAATATATCACTTGAATCGCTGAACGTGGATGGAAAGCAAGAATTCCTATAAACATATGTGGTCCCTTGATGCAGAACTTCTCGTGAGAAGGTAGAGAGGGTGAACTGCCAACTGTCTTGGGAAGGAATTTTTAAATCATCATAAGAGGACTGTGTGTGTGTGTGTGTGTGTGTGTGTGTGTGTGTGTGTGTGTGTGTTTAATGCTTGAACTTGAAATACACTTTGCCATAACTGCTCCTTTTATGATTGGACCTGCATGACAGCTGAAATATAACAGAAAAACTGCTCACGAAAAACCTCTCCTTGATATCTCTGCCTGTTCAATTAAGTAACATAGTACCCCACAAAGAGATTTTATGCTGTACACTTTTGACAAGGGCTGACTGAAACTTGGCAGCTTGAAGAACCTCTCAGAACAAATTCTACCAGGGAACCCCTGCAGTCACATCTGACACAGCAGTTCCTGAGCTGGAGATGCTGCCTCTGACCTCATGCTGCATTCTACCTTTGCCTTCAATTCTGGGGCTGCTGCTCCCAGCTATACCACAACTGTATTTAGCGAACTGCTACCAAGAACCACTCCACACAATTTCTATGGCCCAGAAAGGACAGAATTACACTCTGTTTTCTACATCCATCCCAGCTCCATTCCTTGGTGCTAGTTTGGTTTTCTTTCAGAAATAATTTTTGTGTCTACAAAAGCACAATCTTTTTAAATTTTTTAATGTTTATTTATTTTTGAGAGAAAGACAGTACATGAGTGGGGGAGGGGCAGAGAGAGAGGGAGACACAGAATCCAAAGCAGGCTCCAGGCTTTGAGCTGTCAACACAGAGCCCAATGCAGGGCTCGAGCTCACAAACAGAGATCACGACCTGAACCAAAGTCAGATGCTTAACCGACTGAGCCACCCAGGTGCCCCAAAAGCATAATCTTTTAAGAAAACATTACTAGTTTTTTGGCCTTTATTGTATTGATTTTCCGTAGTGTTATTATTCTGAGTCTCCAGTTTGCTTCTGTTGATTGTAATCTGATTCTCTCCCCTTTGTCCTTATCACCTAAAGTAATTTATTTGATTCCTCTGTGCTTCATTGTCCCATCTCTAAAATGTGAATCACAACTCCTGCCTTATAGACCAATTGTAAGGAGTAAAGAAAACTTAGTACAACTTAGGCCATGAAGAAATGGTCTTATTACAATTATTGTCATTATTATTCTTATGGGGGTGTTTTACAAATAATCCTGACCTAAAATGAGGTGAAGAATGTGGTCCTGGCTTTGGAGAAAATAAAGAGAAATGGGTCCAGGCCAAGTTCCACTGCCCTGAACCCTGTTGGCAAGAATTTTTCTCTTTTAATTACCACCATTGCCTCTGATCAGATATATCCTCAAACCCCAGAGAATGCCTTTCCCTGCTACTTTCTCCAACCACTGAATCTCTACACCCTGAATCCACTCACACATCCTTTCTTTATACACACAGGACACGAGACTGAGCCCAGTACGTGACTCTGGAGTTTCATTTGCAATTTCTCTGCACCTGGAAAGTGCACACTCTGTAGTGATGCCTCTCAAACCATAGTGTGCAGGAGAAGCACTGGGAAAGCATGTTAAACCTCATGCTCCTGGTCCCCACCTGCAAAGCTACTAATCAGCAGGGGACGGGGGTGAAGCCAAGGATTTAAATTTCTCGCAAAATCCCACGTAATGCCGATGCTGCTTATCTGGCAAACCACACTCTGAGTAGCGCAGATCTATGGGAGTCAGCATGACATACAAAACTAAATGTTTTTGTTAAAGCTAAAGAAACAGGAAAATATGTCAGGGAACTTACTCTTAAAGAACTACAGCCCTGATGAGAGATAAGTAATCTTTAAGCAATAAAATGTGTTGCTGTCATGCTGGAAGTATTTTATTACCAGAGAACTCTTTATGGGGAAGGCAAACTGCCTTTAAAAATGAGTAAGAATATCACATCAATGAGACAATGGCCATCTCAAAGGGTACTAAAAAATTACAAAATTCAATATACAGTAAAACCTTGGATTGAGAGTAACTTGTTCTACTAGTGTTCCTCAAGACATTTCCTCAACACTAGTGTTCCTCAAACATTTCTAATAAATTTTAACTTGATAAGTGAGTGATATCTTGCAACTTGAGTAGTACATGAGGCCAAATGTCACATAATCACAACTGAGCCAATGATTCTTGAAATTTGCTTTGATATATGTGTGCTTTGGATTACAAGCATGTTTCTGGAACTAATTATTCTTGCAAACCAAAGTTTTACTGTATACTTACGATTTTTTTAAAAACTGGCAAACTAGCAAACTAGAAATAGAAGAAATAAATTTGTTAGTAAACTGGAAATAAAAAGGAACAGTTTTTCACATTAAGAACATCTTTCTCAGGGTGCCTGGGTGGCACAGTTGGTTAAGCAGCTGACTTTAGCTCAGGTCATGATCTCACGGTTCATAGGTTTGAGCCTCATGTCTGGCTCTGTGCTGACAGCTCAGAGCCTGGAACCCACTTCAGATTCTGTGTCTCCCTCTCTCTCTGCCCCTCCACCACTAGTGTTCTGTCTCTCTCTGTCTCTCAAAAATGAATAAAAACGTTAAAAAAAATTTTTTTAAAGAACATTTTTCTCAGGGCACCTGGGTGGCTCAGTCAGTTAAGCATCCAGCTCAGGTCATGATCTCGCAGTTCCTAGGATCGAGCACCACGTCAGGCTCTGTGCTGGCAGTGTGGAGTCTGCTTAGGATTCTCTGTCTCTCCCTCTCTCTGCCCCTCCCTCACCCACACTCTCTCTCAAAATAAATAAATTAATTTAAAAAAAAGAATATCTTTCTCAAACAATAGACAACATCATGCTTATTGGTAAAACCCTATAAAGACAAGGATGCCTAACAGCAGCAGTATTTAACAGTCATCTGAATGTTCTAATCAATGTGATAGAAAGAAGGAAAAGAAAAAAATAGAGAAAATATAAATTTATAAGTACTGGTCATGCAGTAACTATATTATTACTTACAGATGATGTGATTATCTACTAGGAAAACACAAGTGAATAAATGAAAATGCCATTAAAAAGTATGCAGACAATAAGATGTCTAGCTACAAACTATACAAAAGCCAATAGTTTGCCTGATTAGCAACAATATAATTGTAGACATTTCTACTAAGCTTGCAAATCACTGGGGAGAAAACAGGCCTGAGAAGTGTAAAAAGATTCTGTCAGAGTCCAGGAAGAATGAGAATTAAATGCTCACCTCATCTGAGGAAGATGGAGGACGAGGACCCTGGAGAAAAAGACTCCACATTCCAAAACCAATCCCTATGAACTCTGTAATATTTATCCCTCCACAATTTCTGACAACACAATGTGGCATTGTAATTAACTCTCTCCTGTATTACTGTAAATGTACAAGAATAGTATACTTACTTAAGTAGCTTACACCTTAAAACTTTATTACATAGTACAAATTTTAATTTGAACTCTGTCCTACTCAAGGAAATTTTTGTCACCTGCATGAGAATTTGGCATTTAGTAATCCATAAATCTCTCCTGCCATTATTGTCCAGCATAATTTAAGTAAACATTCAGGGAAGGAGAACGGTTTCCTTTTTCCTTACATTTTCATTTGATCATTCTGTCCCTCTGAACCTAATTAAATTCCTTACACAGATGTTTTTTAAAAATCAAGTATTAAAGATGACATTTAATTAGTAATTAGCAATTTTGCAAATTACTAAGATGCACTCATATTGGCTAGCATATTTTATTTCAAAGATTCTAAAATGGCAAAGCAATGTCATCTCCTGACCCTTTCTGTGACATGATAAAGCCTGGTTCTGTGGGCAGCTGTGGCCTTAATTTATGCCCAAGGCATTGGAGGACCAAAATGTACTCACCCTAGGTTTTGGTCACTTACATATAAATGTAGCACCTTACAAAAAGGGATGAAAAATGACTTTAGAGGAAACAAAAGTCTCAAAGCTCAGAAGATTTGATTAGTTTTTCAGCCTGGTAGAGCGACAATGGCCCTGTGATTCAGATGGAGCAATTTTCTCCAGCACATCCATGGCAGTTTATGCCTTCGTACCAAAAAGGTGGCCAACTGGGTCCCATTGACTTTTGCAGAATCTCTCACTTTGCCTTGAGTGTACTAAGTGCCTCTTTCGCAGGCATATATAATATTGGTATGCATTTAATTAATAACTGATGATTCTATAATATTGTTATTATGATTGTTATGCATTACTATTATATTAAAATATATAGTATTTGTAGCATATGGTTTGTCTGTTTAAATAAAAGATGAGTATGAATGTAGGGGTAAGAAGGGATGGAGTAGAGATTTAGGGTCAGAAGGCCTAAGTGAATGTCCCAGCTTCCTGGCTGTGTGAGCTATAGGGTCTGTCATCACTATAATAGGACAGTAATACCTGCCCTGCCTCCCTAGCCTTTTAGGGAAGTGACTCAAATCAAAGTGTGGTGTTGGAATTCATCCTTTACATCATCATTGTGTTAAGTCAACTGCATCCTGTCTCACTCCTAGGGAGCAAATCAGCACAGGGCTCAAGCTCTGGTGTCCAATGAGCCAGGTTCAAATACTACCTCTGCCACTTGGTGACCACTTGCTTTGGGGAAAATTACCTCTCTAAACCTTAATTTCCTCCTTTGTCAGGCTGTGGGAATTTAAGATATGTATTAATCATCTGTTGCTGCATAACAAATTACCCCCAAATCTAATGGCTTAAGACAACAGACTAATTTTCTCACAGTTTATGTGGGTTGGGAATCTGGGCATGGCTTAGCTGGGTCAAGTGGCTCAGGTTTCTCTCAAAGCTGCAATCAAAGTGTCAAATAGGACTGCAAACCTCTCAAGACTCAACTGGGGGAGGATATGCTTCCAAACTCACTAATGTAGCTGTTGACAAGCCCAGATCCTGGCTGGCTGTGACCCATTGTCAGGTGTACCTCTATACAGGGCTATGATTAACAGAGCTTGCTTCTCCCAGATGTTGCAGCTTGCTTGCCCCAGAGCAAGGGCTGAGAGCAAGAGATTCCAAAACAGAAGGCACAGCCTCTTTGTCACTTTGTCAGAAGTGACATCCCATCACTTTTGCTGTATTCCATTCATTAGAGGCAAGTCTCTAGTGCCAACATGTACTCAAGGGGGGAGGGAGGGAGTGGCAGAAATACCAGGAGGAACAGATCATCGAGGGCCACCTTAAAGCTGCCTACCACATCGGGGCGCCTGGGTGGTGCAGTCGGTTAAGCGTCCGACTTCAGCCAGGTCACGACCTCACGGTCCGTGAGTTCGAGCCCCGCGTCAGGCTCTGGGCTGATGGCTCAGAGCCTGGAGCCTGTTTCCGATTCTGTGTCTCCCTCTCTCTCTGCCCCTCCCCCGTTCATGCTCTGTCTCTCTCTGTCCCAAAAATAAATAAACGTTGAAAAAAAAAATTTAAAGCTGCCTACCACAATATAATATACTGAAAGCCATTTGATAATGACTCAATTCAGTATCAACTGCCACAACTACCTCAGTACTGTTCTTAGACTGAAATTAGATAATCTATGTAAAAGAAATTTGTAAAATGTAATGAGCAATGCAAAATCAAGATTTTATTAGTTTTGTTTTTGTTTTTGTTTAAATTCCAGTTAATTAAGACACAGTGTAATAATAGTTTCAGGTGTACAATATGGTGATTTGACACTTCCATACATCACCTGTGCTCATCACAACATGTGCCCTCCTTAATCCCCATCACCTACTTAACCCATCTCCTTTCCCTCTTCCCATCTAGTAACCATCAGTTTGTTCTCTATAGATAAGAGTCCGTTTCTTGGTTTGCCTCTCTCTTTCTTTTTTGTTCCTTTGCTCACTTGCTTTGTTTCTTAAATTCCATATGAGTGAAATCATATGGTATTTTTCTCTGACTTATTTAGCTTAGCATAATACACTCTAGCTCTATCCATGTCATTGCAAATGGTAAGATTTCAGTCTTTTTGATAGCTGAGTAATATTCCTGTGTGTGTGTGTGTGTGTGTGTGTGTGTGTGTGTGTACCACCACACCTTCTTTACCCATTCATCAGTTGATGGACATTTGGGTTTTTTCCATAATTTGGCTATTGTTGATAATGTGCCTATAAACACCAGGATGAATGTGCCTCTTCGAATCTGTATTTTTGTATGCTTTGGGCAAATACCTCCTAGTACAATTTCTGGATCATAGGATAGTTCTATTTTTAACTTTTTGAGAAACCTCCATACTGTTTTCCACAGTGGCTGTACCAGTTTGCATTTCCACCAACAGTGAAAGAGGGTCCTTTTTCTCCACATCTTCACTAATACCTGTTGTTTCTTGTGTTTTTGGTTTTAGCCATTCTGACAGATGTGAGGTGATATCTCACTGTAGTTTTGATTTGTATTTCCCTGATGATCAGGATTGTGGGCATCTTTTCATGTGTCTCTTGGTCATCTCTGAAAAATGTCTTCTCTGAAAAATATCTATTCTTGTCTGTCCATTTTTTAACTGGATTATCCATTTTAGGGGTGTTGTGTTTTGTAAGGTTTTTTTTATCTATTTTGGAAACTGTTTATTAGATAGGTTATTTGCAAATATCTTCTCTCATTCCATAGGTTGCCTTTTAGTTTTTTTGATTGTCTTCTTTGCAGTGCTTTTATTTTGATGTAGCAGAAATAGAAATTAAGGAATTAGTCCCATTTACAATTGCACCAAAAACAATAATGTTCCTAGGAATAAACCTAACTGAAGTAGTGACAAACCTGTACTTTAAAAACTCTAAAACACTTATGAAAGAAGTTGAAGATGACACAAATAACTGGAAAGATATTCCATGCTAATTGGTTGGAAGAACAAATATTGTTAAAATGCCTATATTACCCAAAGCAATCTACACATTTGATGCAGTCCCTATCAAAATACCAGCAGCACTTTTCACAGAGCTAGAACAAACAATGCTAAAATTTGTATAGACCCACAAAAGACCACAAATAGCTAAAGCAACCTTGAAAAAGCAAAGCAAAGCTGAAGATATCAAAATTCCAGACTTAAAGCTGTATTACAAAGCTATAGTCACCAAAACGGTATGGTACTAGCACTAAAATAGACACATAGATCAATGGGACAGGATATAAAACTGAGAAATGAACCCAGAACTATATGGTCAATTAATCTTCAACAAAGGAGACAAGAATATACAATGGGAGAAAGACAGTATCTTCAACAAATGGTATTAGGAAAACTGGACAGGGACACCTGGGTGGCTCAGTCAGTTGAGTGTCCAACTTTGGCTCAGGTCATGATTTCACAGTTCATGAGTTCAAGCCCCACATTGGACTCGCTGCTGTTAGCACAAAGCCTGCTTCAAATCCTCTGTCCCTCTCCCTCTCTGCCCCTCCCCTGCTTGCACTCTCTCAAAAATAAATAAAAACATTTTTTTAAACAAGGAAAACTGGACAGCTACATGCAAAAGAATGAAACTGAAAAAAAAAAGAAATCAAAAAAATAATAAAAATAAAAAAAAATAAATGAAACTGGACAACTTTCTTATACCATACACAAAAATAAAGTCAAAATAGATTAAAGACATAAATGTGAGACCTGAAGCCATTAAAATCCTAGAAGACAGCATAGGCAGTAAGTTCTTTGACATCAACCTTAGCAATATCTTTCTAGATATGTCCCCTGAGGCAAGGGAAACAATAGCAAAAATTAAACTATTGGAATTTTATTAATTTTATTAACAGTGAGAATCTAGCTCCAAATTACAGGTGGTGATAAAAGAATAGCAAATCAAGGATTAAGATACCTGAATTCTACACCTTACTCTCTGAATAACCTTGGCAAAACCATCTATTTGTTTTATGACTTAGTTCTCCTATAAGAACAATGATCATAACAGCTTTACCAGGACAAAATGAGATAATATATATGAAGTTATGCTTAAACCTAAAGAAATGAGGTGATGATGATGATGATGACAGCAACGATAAAGACAATTACATATTTCAGCTACTGCTTCTTGGTCCTCTGTTGACAACTGAACTAAGCAGATGTGATTTTTATCAGTTTTGTTTCAAATGTATGTATCAAATCCAGCTTCTTCCAATGTTTACAATACTTTTATATGGCTTAATCTTATCTTGCTTTCCACACTAGATATGCTACCCTGAAAAGAGGGTGAAAATACAATTTTGGGAAACTGACCCATAATTCAAACGCACAGAGGTTTCCATGTATCGAGTGGAATTTTAAAATGTACATGTGATATTGTGATATAATTAATATTTTTGTAATAGAAATCATCTTTAATTAGCTTGAATTTTCTGACATTATATCACATTCTGTAGAATTGGGCACACCAGTTTACACCAATATGTAAATATTCTTCTAGTGTGTAAGTAATCAAGCTTTATAGTGATTGAAGAAAGAACTCACAAAACGGCCTTCTGAAGTAGGCAAATATAACCAACTCTTGATTATCTAAAACAGTGTTCTATGCTTGATTCTTGTGTTATCTACATTTCTTTTCTCACTGTACAGTGACATAAATTTAGCAGATACAAAACAAGTTAAGTTCAAGTCACCTTAAGGGTGACTTCTTTTTTTCCTCTGCTTAAAATGTTATACATATTTATTGTAGAAAATATGGAGATACAGAAAAGTATACGGAAGAGAATTTAAATTACTCATATTCCCACCACCCTCTGCTTAAAAATGTTATACATATTTATTGTAGAAAATATGGAGATACAGAAAAGTATACGGAAGAGAATTTAAATTACTCATATTCCCACCACCAAGAGATTGCCACTATTAACTTCTGCCTCTGGGGCTTTCCTCTATATGGATGGAATTTTTTTATATAATTAGAAACATACTATGTATTTTTTTATTTCTACATTTTTCCAATTAACATTTTATCTTTAGTACTTTCACATATAATTAAATATTCTTTTAAAACATTACTTCTAGTAAATATGTAACATTCTACTGTATGGATATACCAGAAGTTTAACCAATCATTATTATTATACTTTCAGGTTGTGACCAAGGTTTTTTTTCAAACACTATAAATCATAGTGTAAAAAGAAATTTTGTACATACATCTTTGTCCTTTATCATTCTGGTTATTTTAGTAAAAATCCTATAGTAAAGGAGTCCTTGAAGTCATTGGGAGGAAATAAGGTTTGGTAATTTAAGTGTGGTAAGGATTTATACACACCCCATGGCCTTCTTTTACCCCTCCCTGCCCATTCCCCTTTGGTAGCAATGTATAGGCTTTATTGCTGGAAATTGCCAAGGCAACAATCTAATTGGGGTAGCCATCTGTCCTATTTTTGCCCACCCAGCATCCATGCCCCTCTTCTGGTAATAGTGTCCTAGTTTTCCTCACCTAGTGTCCTAGTGTCCTAGGAACCTCACCTCTTCATTCTCAATTCGTATGGCTAAGGTCAAATTGAATGCACCCTTTGCTCCAAAAGTTATGTGTGACCTAGACTAATCGCAATATCTTGTTCTCCTGGCCACTGTGATTGGTTCAAAGATGGCCCATAATCCAGAATAGGCCAATCAGATTCAGTGCAACACAGTTGAGAGATTTACAAATACCATCAAGGCATTCTGTCTACACTTGCTTCAGAAATTTGAGGATCAGTGCCTGGAACTGCTGGGACCAGATTTAATGAGACAACCTCCTAAGGATAAACCTCCTTACATGGAGGAAAAAAGAAATGGATCAAGATTCTTGATTTTTACTATTTGGGTTTGGGTTTTTGGATCCACCTGTGCCTGATCTCCTGTGGACACTGAAGTCTCATGAGCAAATACATTCCTGTTTTTGCATAAACCAATTTAAGAGGATTTCTGTTATATGCCTTTGAAAGGATCTTCAATAATCCAGAGATCTTATACCCTCAATTGATGAAGATGAGTTTTGGCTAAGATAGTGTAAGTACATACTTGATGAGTTGTTGGTTAAGGCAGATCCTGGAGCTGAACCCTAGTTCCACTGCTTACTATGTAATGGAGGGAAAGTTACAAGACCTTTCCCCACCTCAGTTTCCCTATCTCATTCCCTAATGAGGAGAATGTTAATACTTAATCCGTAGGGTTTTTGTAAGGGTTAAAGAAGTTGATATGTAAAAAGTGCTTTGAACAGTGCCTGGCACCTCATAAGTGCTGTGTGTGTCCCTGCTGTTGCTGTTGATTTTTTTAAGGTGGAAAGCGAAACACAGGAGAGTAAATTTCACTCATGCA
Source organism: Felis catus (assembly GCF_018350175.1). Classification (NCBI taxonomy): domain Eukaryota; kingdom Metazoa; phylum Chordata; class Mammalia; order Carnivora; family Felidae; genus Felis; species Felis catus. The sequence continues at coordinate 77,690,059 of NC_058372.1, forward strand.
GAGATTGATTGGCTAAGCGAAAATTCAAACTTAGGTCTTCTCTATTCTCTGCTTGGTGTGCCTTCTCAAAAGTTAACCTTATCATCATCTTTATGACAGAGATTTAAGCATTAGCTTTGAGAGGGTTTCTGTCCACATATTTAAATATTTCTCTGAAAAGCATTTGAGAGAAGTCTGAAGCCCATAAAATAGGTATATGTTACAGCAGTGACCAGACCCTATCGTTAGGATTGTAGGTTATTACAACTTGTAACTGAATAGCTTTTATTATAATAAATTTAATTAAATTTATTGTTAAATTTATTGATCAAATTTGTGTTAAAGTTAAAATACATTTTATTGTAATTTCCACTACAACAAGTGACTGAAAAAGAAATACTTGGTAACTTTTGCAGCATTTTTATTTTTTAAATAAAATATACCTTCCCACTAAATCAGTTGCTCTTGCAGAATGCTTGAATCATTTGGCTCTCAGCTGGAAGGTTCCCATTACCTTCTGAGCGCTGGGTGAATGTGTGCTGGGGGAGGCAGCTGGTCTCTCCTAAATGTAAATCAGATTCATCATGTCTGGCTTGGAGAGAATGTGGCATATGGCAAATGAATACAGCTGCCTGGTTAATTTTTCCACCAAGAATTGGTCTAATACTTAAATTCAGAGTGAATAAAACATTTTCTAAATAAGGATATTATGTTCAAATTCCTTATCACTGTTAAGTATTAAATCAGGCCATTCCCCTGAATTAAAACAAAATCCTACTATCCTATTCGAAAAAGTACATGGTATCTAGTATCCAATGTCATACTATTCAAGTCCAACAAGTACCCTCCTTAATGCCCATCACCCATCTAGTCCATCCCCCGCCACCTCCCTCCAGCAACTCTAGGCTGCCTTTTTATTTCTATTATTAAAAAACATTTCTGGGGTACCTGGGTGGCTCAGTCAGTTAAGCAGCTGACTTCAGCTCAGGTCATGATCTCATGGTTTGTGAGTTCGATCCCCACGTCAGGCTCTCTGCTGACAGCTTAGAGCCTGGAGCCTGCTTAGGATTCTGTGGCTCCCTCTCTCTCTGCCACTCCCCTGTTTGTGTTCTCTCTCTCTCTCTCTCTCTCTCTCTCTCTCTCTCTCTCTCTCAAAAATAAATAAACATTTTAAAAAAATATTTCCAAGCAGCTACATTGCCTATTATTAAAACACAGACTATTCTTTGGGTGGAGAGCTTTTCCGTAAGGCTTTTATAAAGTACTGCTGAAGGAGATGGAGAGTATGGACGAATGGTAGAGTTGGGGGAAGATCCATGGCCTGGGGTTTTGGAGCAGTCAGACCAGAGTTCACAGGCCTGCCACTTCTTGGCTACCTGGCATCAAGCAAGCTACGAAACTACCCTCTGCCTTAGTTTCCTCATATATAAAATGATAGTAATATCATGCAATGATGATAATACAAACCTCATAAAAATTGTCAAAATCAAAATGAGGAAATGCATATAATGCTCTCAGCACAGCTCCTGTTGCATAATAAACATTAGCAATAATGTGAGCTGCTTTATTGTTGGTCGTAAAGTTTTGCTGCATTGTCTTTATAACCATGGGATAATTATCAAACCTTTCTGGGCCTCAGTTTTGTCATCTTTCTGAGTAAACTGGGTCAGTCCATATAAAATGCCTTTCAGGTTTAAAATACTATGACAATGCCTGCAGGTATTGAGGTAAACCAAAAGTCTCTAACAGTGTCAAAGTGGGGAGAATTTTTTCAAACCTATTCATGCAGAGTGAAGTTGAGCCTCATCCCTTCTCCAAGGGTGACCATCCCCTCAAAGAATTCGGCAAGGACCATCTATTCATGACTTTCATCCATCTGGCGCTCAGACTTTTCAGCACTTGTGTGGGGAAGAGAGTTCAACAGCTCATTGTGGAATTTTCCTCATTTATGACAATTTTTTATATTTTTTTTACATTTATTTATTTTTGAGAGACAGACTGAGACAGAGCACAAGTGGGGGGCAGGGGGACAGAGAAAAAAGGAGACATAGAATCCAAAGCAGGCTCCAGGCTCTGAGCAAGCATTCAGCACAGAGCCCGACATGGGGCTAGAACCCACAAACCATGAGATCATGACCTGAGCCGAGGTCAGTCACTTAACCAACCAAGCTACCCAGGCGCGGTTGTCATTTATGACAATTTTAAAAGTACTACAGCCACTCTTTCAGATTCCATAAATGAATTCTTATCATAATCAAAGGGCATCATGAGGTTGATAACACAGACAAATCCAATTCAAGGATTAATTTCATTAGTGAGGATCACTAATACAGCTTATTCCCTCCCAATTGTTTTGGTGAGGTGGGTGTTGGGTGTCCTATTTAGTTGTCCATATTGATCAAGCTAACCTGAAAATCTCCTTCTCAGACCTTAACTTCGTACTTCACCAACAGAACTTTTGAAGTATTTGTGTTTTACTTTTCATGAGGGGCTCTTAAAGTTTTTTTGCTTAGACTCCAAAGTCAAAAATTAATTTAAATAGCATTACTTTCACACTAGACTTCTGAAAGCCTCCACATATCATCATTAAATCTAAATTGGTATTTTTTCCTTAAAATATGTAACTTTTAAAACAAATGCCACTCTCTATGTAAATAGAGCTATATTGATTTATGAACTCCAGGAAGAATTACCACTAGGGAAAAAGACAGACTAGAGGAGTATTAGTTGTTAGGCAGATAAAATATTTTAAACTGGTGGTAATACTCCTCTTACAACATGTACTTGTGTTCGTTGATATTTATACTCATTTTCCAATAGTGAATTGTAGATTGATACAAATATATTCAAAACTCAATTTGCTAAAAGGAAAAACAGTAGACATATCTATTTAAAAATTTTTAATGTATTATTTATTTTTGAGACAGAGAGAGACAGAGCATGAGCAGGGGAGGGGCAGAGAGAAAGGGAGACACAGAATCTGAAGCAGGCTCCAGGCTCTGAGCTGTCAGCACAGAGGCTGAGGCGGGGCTCGAACTCACGAACTGTGAGATCATGGCCTGAGCCGAAGTCGGATGCCCAACCAAGTGAGCCACCCAGGTGCCTCAGACATATCTACTTAAACATACACTGCAGGGCCACCTGGGTGGCTCAACTGGTTAAGTGTGCAACTTCAGCTCAGGTCATGATCTCATAGTTCATAGGTCCACAGCCCCACATCGGATGCGTGCTCTGTGCTGACAGCTCAGAGCCTGGATCCTGCTTCGGATTCTGTGTCTCCTCTCTCTCTGCCCCTCCCCTGCTTATGTTTTCTCTCCTCTCTCTCTCTCTCTCTCTCTCTCTCTATTTCTCTCTCTCAAAAGTAAAGAATAAACATTAAAAAAATTTTTTAAAAGAATCAAATATATCCCCCAAAACTGAAGAATGCCTTCCTAATAATATAAATGGAATAATGCAAATAATGTCACTTGAGTTTAAGTGGCACGCAATATTTTTAGCCCCCAGATTGACTACTGGCATAAGTACCAGAAAATAAAATAGAAACTAGGTACAGCCAGGCATGGGCAAATATCCTTTCATACATTTGTTAAGAAACTCAGAATAACTGCCCCTTCTTTGGTGTGACTTTTCCTTAGTTGAGGCTCTCCTGATTACAAGTAACAGATTCCCACTTCAAATTAGCTTAATTAGCAATCCCTATCAAAATAACACCAGCATTCTTCACAGAACTAGAACAAATAATCCTAAAATTTGTATGGAACCAGAAAAGACCCAAAATAGCCAAAGCAATCCTGAAAAAGAAAACCAAAGCTAGAGGCATCATAATTCCAGATTTCAAGTTGTATTACAAAGCTGTACTCATCAAGACAGTTTGGTACCAGCACAAAAACAGACACTCAGATCAATGGAACAGAATAGAGAACCCAGAAATGGACCCACAAACATATGGCCAACTAATCTTTGACAAAGCAGAAAAGAATATCTAATGGAATAAAGACAGTCTCTTCAGCAAATGGTGCTGGGAAAACTGGACAGCAACATGTAGAAAAATGAATCTGGACAACTTTCTTACACCATACACAAAAATAAACTCAAAATGGATGAAAGACCTAAACATAAGACAGGAAGCTATCAAAACCCTAGGGGAGGAAACAGGCAAAAACCTCTTTGACCTCAGCCACAGCAACTTCTTACTCAACACGTCTCTGGAGGCAAGGGAAACCAAAGTAAAAATGAACTAGTGGGACCTCATCAAAAAGGTTTCTGCACAGCGAAGGAAACAATCAGCAAAACTAAAAGGCAACCAACGGAATGGGAGAAGATATCTGCAAATGACATATCAGATAAAGGGTTAGTATCCAAAATCTATAAAGAACTTATCAAACTCAACACCCAAAAAACAAATAATCCAGTAAAGAAATGGACAAAAGACATGAATAGACACTTCCAAAGAAGACATCCAGATGGCCAACCGACACATGAAAAAATGCTCAATTTCACTCATCATCAAGGAAATACAAATCAAAACCACAATGAGATACCACCTCACACCTGTCAGAATGGCTAACATTAACAAGTCAGGCAACAACAGATGTTGGTGAGGATGCGGAGAGAGAGGATCTCTTTTGCACTGCTGGTGGGAATGCAAACTGGTGCAGCCACTCTGGGAAACAGTATGGAGGTTGCTCAAAAAATTAAAAATAGAACAACCCTACGACCCAGCAGTTGCACTACTAGGTATTTATCCAAGGGACACAGGTGTGCTGTTTCGAAGGGGCACATGCACCCCAATGTTTATAGCAGTGCTATTAACAATAGCCAAAGTATGGAAAGAGCCCAAATGTCCATGGACAGATGAATGGATAAAGAAGATGTGGTGTATACACACACACACACACACACACACACACACACACACACACACACAATGGAGTATTACTCGGCAATCAAAAAGAATGAAATCTTGCCACTTTGTAACTATGTGGATGGAACTGGAGGGTATTATGCTAAGCGAAATTAGAGAAAGACAAATACATGACTTCACTCATATGAGGACTTTAAGATACAAAACAGATGAACATAAGGGAAGGGAAGCAAAAATAATATAAAAACAAGGAGGGGGACAAAACATAAGAGACTCTTAAATATAGAGAACAAACAGAGGGTTGCTGGAGGGGTTGTGGGAGAAGGGATGGGCTAAATGGGTAAGAGGCATTAAGGAATCTACTCCTGAAATCACGGTTGCACTATATGCTAACTAACTTGGATGTAATTTTTTTTAATTAATTAAAAGAAAACAAATTAGCTTAATCATGACAGGAATTATTAAAAGGTGCTAGGATATTTGGTGGAACCCAAGAGCCAGAACTAGCTGCTAGGAAGTTATCAGGATCCTGGGACCTAGTATGTATCTGTCCCTCTTCTCCTCTCTCCCCTTTTCCCTCCCCCAAGCTGGATTTGTCTTTCAGTGCATCTGTATGCATGTAGTCAAATGCTGATGTCTACAGCTCCTTAGTTTAGATGTCCAGGTTGAAGTAATGCAAAGAAAAAAACAGTGTTTCTCACTTGAAGGTCCAAATGTTTAGAAAAGAGACTGATTGACCCAGACATAATTAGGTGTCTATCCCTGGACCCAATAAACAATAGCCAAGCAGTGAGGTTACCGAATGTAAACATGGTGCTGTGAATCTAGTCCTAGCAGGATGAGAACACCATGCAGAAAAAATGAGGATATAGGTTGTAGATACACTCCCCCAAAAGTTGTCTATTCTTTCTTTGGCTGGCACGTGTGCGCACGCGTGCACACACACACACACACACACACACCTACTTTTATACATTTTTATTAAGAGTACTCCTGCCATATATGATTTAAGAATCTCTCATAGGGACAGTTAAGCATCTGACTTTGGCTCAGGTCATGATCTCACAGTTTGTGAGTTCAAGCCTGGCATCAGGCTCTGTGCTGACAGCTCAGAACCTAAAGCCTGCTTTGGATACTGTGTTTCCCTCTCTCTGCCCCTCCCCTGCTCGTGCTGTCTCTCTCTCTTTCTCTCTCTCTTTCTCTCTCTCTCTCTCTCTCTCTCTCTCAAAAATAAACATTAAACAAAATTTTTTTAAAGAATCTTACATTGAACTATGCTCTTATCCACCTTCTTCCTATAGAGAGATAATCCAATCAGTCATCTAGCAACTGAAACCAACATTTCATCAGTTGGCCCCTCACCTCATAGTGAATGATTTCCAGATTCATCCATTTTCCTTCTAAGTCATATTCCATTTTGTTCGGACAATGCTCTTTTCCATTCTGCAACTCAATGCTTAAGTGGCAAAATTAGAAAGCTATCCAAAACACAAACACTCCCACATAGAAAAAGACACAAGAAGCAAAAATGTTCACTGGAACACCACATTATTGGTTACCAGACCACAGAATATATTTCATTCCACAGTACAAGAATTATAAGGTAAAGGGTAGAACAAACATATTTTATGGGCATCCACTGGTGCTGGGTTGGGTTCTTTCCATAATCAGCTGTGTCACCACCTTATAATGCAAATGAAGGAATTCTTTGTGCATGCCACCCTGAGTGACTTAGGCAATCAGTTCCACATTCCTTCTATAACTCTATTAATTGTAGCCTTCTCTATTGATACAATGTCTCCTTTAGTGAACATTCTTTCAGTTGCAAGTAAAAATATACACAGATACAAAACTACACACTTTAAGTTAGTTTAGGTAAAATTTAAGTTAGAAATTTTTTGGAAGGGTACAGGGATGTTATCAGTTAGCTTTTACTGAATAACAAATGATCCCAAAACTTAATGACATAAAACAGCACCCTTTCTTTTGAAAATTGGCTGGGTAGTTTTTGTCACCTCAGCTGGTCTCTGCTGAGATTACTCATGCAACTACATACAGCTGGCAGGTCAGTTACAAGTCTATCTGGTATGTTCTCATATTTCTGGGTCTTGGCAAGCTATCAGCTAGTACAGAAGAAGCAGGTGGACTATGTGGTTCTCATCATCCAGGAAACTAGATGGGATTTCTTCACATGGTGGTCACAGGGTTCTTAAAAGAGCAATAGAGGGGCGCCTGGGTGGCGCAGTCGGTTAAGCGTCCGACTTCAGCCAGGTCACGATCTCGCGGTCTGTGAGTTCGAGCCCCGCGTCAGGCTCTGGGCTGATGGCTCAGAGCCTGGAGCCTGCTTCCGATTCTGTGTCTCCCTCTCTCTCTGCCCCTCCCCCGTTCATGCTCTCTTTCTCTCTGTCCCAAAAATAAATAAAAGTTGAAAAAAAAATTTAAAAAAAAAGAGCAATAGAGTAAACTGCAAAACTCTTAAGACCCAGACTGAAGAGTCACCCAATTCCATTTCTGCTATGTTCTTCAGATCAAAGTAATTCATAAGTTCAGCCCAGATTCAAGGAATGGGGAAACAGATCCACCTCTTGATGGGAAGAGCTACAAAAGACATTTTTGCAATCTCCAGGGAATGATGTTTCAAGGAAGTCAAAGATAATATGTATAGCCAGACACCACTGGAACTAGGAACTGTAGACCTCTCAGAACCTAGGAGATTTCAGTTTTTATTCAGGACATCTATCTGCCTCTCATCACATGGTCTCTTGCTCTGCTTCTCTCAATAAGATAACTAACTTTATTTTGTGACTTTCTTCTCTTTGGTGTATGTATACAAGACAAGAGAGAATGGCCCCACAATTCACCAGTGTGCATGTCTTCAGTTCAAGTGATGTACACAGGAAACTGAATAGTGTTTTTTGATACCAATGGGCAACTGTTCACCCAATTCACCTACTATGTCTGGGTGAAGAGCCACAGGATAGACACAAAATCGCTGGGAGCCCACCTTGTGAAAGGGGGTGTGGGATCCTTCTCAGAGGATGAGACCCAGGAGGCACATTCTATCACAGTGTGTAATGACAAAGCCTGTGTGCCATGAAAAAAACAATTCTTCAAATGATATAACTACTCTATTACCGAGTCATTAACAAGCAAGTGCAACAACAATGGAAAACAAGCTTGTCATTTTCTTTTAGTCCTTCTGAATCTGAAGTTCCTGTAAATACTCTCTGTTCTTTTAAAAGGTTGATAAACAATATTTAATGGGAGTTCAATTTGGTCTACAGCTTATTTTTTTCATTTGCTTTTCTCCCCTTTTCTTCCCCTATTGAAGGAAATAGTCTAGAGCACCATCACAGGATGTGTCTGGGAAATGAGCACGGCATAAACCAGAGAAAATAGACTGTCTGCGTCCTGATAGCAAGCTTGATTTCCAGGAACTTCCCTGAGCCATGTCTTACGACTTCACCACACTCTCCTAAAATTTCCAGAGGCCCAGAAAAGAATCCATTTCCCTGACAGTCTTGATGTGGCAAACAGTATCTCAGGCCGGCACCACTGCTTATTTTCTACAGAGTGAATGAAGGGAACATGGGCCCCATGCAGGTTATCTTCACATCTGCACTCACCAATCATGTGACCAATGCACTTACCAATCAGAGCCTCCCCTCTGTCAACTTGTCATATGAAAAATTTAAATTTAAAATATCTACTCTTGGGCATCTGGTGGCTCAGCTGGTTAAGCGTCTGACTCTTGGTATCAGCTCAGGTCATGATCTCATGGTTCATGGGTTTGAGCCCCACGTCGGGCTCTGCATTGACAGTGTAGACAGACCCTGCTTAGGATTCTGTCTCTCCCTCTCTCTGCCCCTCCCCCGTGCTCATGCTCACTCTCACTCTCTCCCCCCACCCCCGCCCCGCTCAAAATAAATAAATACACTTTAAAAACTTTTAATAAAAATTAAATTAATAAAATATCTGCTGTTGCTAGTATTTCATATATTGGTTATTGAGATCAAATGAGATCATATCTCCATGTGGTAGCACCTTGAAAATAGTAGAATATTCTACATTTGAGAAGAAATGGAACTTCTCTCATAGATACTTGGTAGTGAGATCAATTGTTACAAGTCATTTTATGCCCAGTATCATAGAACGGAAGTAAAAGTCAACCTTACAAATGTAGGTGACCATATGTAGAATTTTTCTCTACCTACCCAAGCCTGCTGCTGCCCCTTGCAATATCTTTGAGGCTTTTCTTCTTAGCCTTCCTCTTTACGTAGAAGCACTTGAATAAATCCATGAGAATAAGATTGAAGTCATGAGAATTTAACAAATTTTGGTTCTTCTGGAAAAAGCCTCCAGAAAGCTTGCCAGTAGTTTCAAAGATGATTTGTCACTCTGGTCTAGTGTAGAACCACTTTGGAATACCCATCTTCTACTATTCCTTCATAGTTTTCTCCTAAATTTATCATTATTGTCTTTTATGATTTCCTGTGAATTTTACTTTAACGGGTCATGTTTTCCCATCCTTTAAGTTACTCCCAAAGTGTCAGGAGGACTCACAAAATGCTAAAACAACCAACCTTCAAATTATGTTCTGGATGGAGTAACTTTTCATATTATTCTTCATTCTTACATTTGAAATTTTCCCATACTCCAATATTTTATTTTGATAAATGTCAAATTTACATAAAATTTGAAAAACTAGTACAATGAGCATGATTCTTTAATTATTCTCTAATTATTCTAGATTCTCTAATTATTAACATTTTCCCACATTTATTTGTCTTCTGACTTTCTCTTTCTCTCTCTATATAGATGGTAGATAGATGATGAATAGATAGATAGAGAGATATAGATATACAAATTAAACATAAATACCTTAGGCATATTCACATATGTCTGTATGTGTGTATACACACACACACATATATAGGTTAAACTATTTGAAGTGACAAGATGTTCTGGGCTCATCTTAGACTTTCCCTACACCAATTTGGAATCATCCATTTCTTGAAGAAGTACTGGTTTCTTAATGGAGAATGATATTTAGAAACCACAGTCTGAGCTTTAGGTGTACTTGTTACTAGGGTGTCATTGCTTCTAGGCATTTTTAATGAAAAGAACTAGGATATGCATAATGTATTTATGTTTAATTTGTATGTATATATATTTCTGTCTCTCTGTCTCTCTATCTCTCTCTCACCCTCCCTCTCTTAGAGAGAAGGCAAATAAATGTGGGAAAATGTTAATAATTGCAGAACTAGAAGAACAATTTTAAATTATGAGTTAATATTGTTTCCAATTCAAATCAAGCACCCTAGAGGTTTTTCTCACCATCCCCTGATTCAAATTAAATGTATCTCCCTTCTTTCATGGTGAGAACTCTTATATAGTTTGCAGCTACATACAGGTATTTACTCATGTAATCTATCTGGCAGTACACACAAAATCATTTCAGAATTACTCATCCAAAACTATTGCTGACAATAAAGCTTCTGGGGGCATCTGGATGGCTCAGTCAGTTAATTGTCTACTGATTTTGGTTCAGGTCATGATCCCACAGTACATGGGTTGGAGCCCCACATCAGGCTCCATGCTGACAGCACAGAGCCTGCTTAGGATTCTCTCTCTCTGCACCTCCCCCACTCATGCACACACTATCTCTCAAAATAAATAAATAAACTTTAAAAATTTAAACAGGAAACCTTCTAAGTAAAGGTCAATATTTCTTTGCAGTTTCTTTTTTTCCCTTAGAATATACATTATTTTGTAATATAGAGTATGTGTCACTGTATTATCAGTTTGATTACATACATTCATTTCTACTTACACTCAGTTTTATAATTTGTTTTTTCCATTGTTTTTCAATTATTTTTTGAAGACAAAATATTTACTGAGTTCAAAAGTCCAAACATATTTTTACAAAGAACTTAGAAAAGTAAGTATGCCTACTCTTGGGGTGCCAGAGTGGCTCAATTGGTTAAGCATCCAACTCTTGGTTTTGGTTCAGGTCATGATTTCACAGTTCATGGGTTGGAACCCCACACTGGGCTCCACACAGTGTGGAGCCTGCTTGGGATTCTCTCTCTTTCCCTCTCTCTCTCTCTCTCTCTGCCCCTCTCTTGCTCACACTCTCTAAATAAATAATATTTATAAGGAAGGGAGGAAGGAAGGAAGGAACGAAGGAAGGAAGGAACGAAGGAAGGAAAGCAAGTATGCCTACTCCTTATTTCCTTCTCACTCACTCTCCTTTGGTAACAATTTATAGTTGTTTCTGGTTTACCTTTCTTGTGTTTGTTTTCACAAACTACAGATATACATTTCCATTTGTCTTACACAAAAAGTAGCATTTAAGATCAATTCTTTTATACCTTTTATTTTTTGCTTATCAGTAAATCTTGGAAATAGTTCCATATAAGTTTATACAGATCTTCCTCTTGATTCTTTTTTCCATTACTACATAGTCATTTTGTGGATGAACCATAGGTTATTCATCCTGTAGCATATGAAATGGCTTTAAAGTTGTTTCTAATATTTTACGTTTCTCTAAGTTTATTTATTTTGAGAGAGAAAGAGAGAGAGAGAGAGAGAGAGAGAGAGAGAGAGAGAGAGAGTGAGACTGGAGGAGCAGGGGAGACGCAGAGAAAAAACAGAGCTAGAGAGAGAGAGAATCCCAAGCAGACTGTCAGCACACAGCCCAATGCTGGTCTCCACCCTACAGAGTCAACACTGGGCTCCAACCCACAAACTGTGAGATCACGACCTGAGCTGAAATCAAGAGTAGGATGCTTAACTGACTGAGCCACTCAGGCACCCCTAATATTTTACCTTTAAAATAATATTGCTATAATTAACATTGTGCTTTTTTAACTTTCAGAGGTAAATTCATAGAAGTAAATTACTAAAACAAGGCTTAAACATCCTTAGAAATGTTATAAATATAAATCAGCAGTGTGGGAGAGTGATGTTTTCTCTCAACCTTGCCTAATAAAGTATATTGCCAAATTTTTAAATTTTTGCCAATCTACCAGGTGACAAATGATATTTCAGTATAACTTCTTTTCATTTCTTTTATTGTGAGTGAATTTGAACACGTTTTCATATGTTTAAAGGTCATCTGCCTATCCTTTCTGTAAACTGTCATTTCATGTCTTTTGCCCATTTTTTTATATTGGGTTTGGGTATTTTTCACTCAATTTTAAGAGGTTTTTTTTTATATTAGGGAGATTAGACCTTTATTTTCAATACATGCTACAAAAAAAATTTTCCCTGTATGTTTGTGTATGTCTGTGTTTTGCAATGTAACTTTTTACATGTAGTCAAGTTTATTAATATTGTTTTCATTGCATTTGTATTTTTAATCAACATTATCAAGGCTTTCCCCTGGGTTATAAAGGAACTCACCTATATTTTCTTCTGTTCTTGGATGGTTCCATTTTTATATTTAAAACAGATTAATTTGGAATTCTGATACAGATCTAATTATATCTTTTTTCAAATTGCTATCCAGTTATCACAACACCATTTATTTACATGTCCATCATTTTCCCAGTGGTTGTAGATGCCACTTTTATCTTAATCTAAATTTCCATATATATTTGGGTCTACTTGGATGTTTCTATTCTGTTTCACCAGTCTATCTATTTATGCATTAATATAAATTTGGTACCTTTTCACTTAGGTTTCATACAACAGCCACTCCTTCTGTAGTTGGTTCCTGTAAGGGCTGAAGTTAAAGAGTCCCATCAGGCCCAATATCTCATGATTTTATGGAAAGTGTTTGTAGTTTTGACAGACCCTAAGGTGATTCCCAATGATTCTGCTGTCTGGTATTCATCCTTTTATATACTCTGCTCTCTTTGAATGTAAGTGAGACCTGTGATTCTCTTCTAACCAATAAAATACAGCAAAGCTGATGGGATGTCATTCCCTTATGTTAGAGAAGGCTGATTCTCGCCAGCAGACATACTCTCACTCTCTTGGTGGCCTTGAAGAAGTAAACAGTTGTGCTGCAAACTATGGATCAGGCCACATGGCAGAGAACTGCTGGCGGCCTCTAGAATGTCCACACCAAGACACATAGTAATTTAAAAGGCAAAAAGTAGTGATAAGGAGAGAGTGTTAAAAGAAGCAAGAGAAAAGAAAACAGTTACATACAAGGGAAACCCTATGTGGCTATCAGCTAATTTTTCAGCAGAAACTTTGATATATTCAAAGAAAAAAACCCTGCCCCCAAGACTACTCTATCCAAAACAGCTATCATTCAGAATATAAGGAGAGATAGTTTCCCACACAAACAAAAACTAAAGGAGTTCGTGACCACTAAACTAACCCCACAAGAAATGTTAAAAGGGACTCTTTGTGTAGAAAAGAAAAACCATATGCAGAAGTAAGAAAAGTGGGGGGGAGCAGAAAAAAATAAGTATATTTATAAAAATCAGTCAAGAGATTCATAAAATAAAAGGATGTAAAGTATGACATCATATACCTAAAACATGGAGGTGGGGGCAAGGAGAAGTAAAGAATGGGTTCAAATTTAAGTGACCATCAACTTAATATAGACAGCTATATGCAGAAGAGGGTATATACAAACCTAATGACAACCACAAATCAAAAACTAGTAATAGATATGCAAAAACTAAAGAGAAAAAATCTAAGCATATCACAAAAGAAATCCAGCAAACCATGAGAGAAGAGAGCAAGAGAAGAAAAGAATAGAGAAGAACTATGAAAACAACCATAAAACAGTAACAAATGGCAGTAAGTACATACCTATCAATAATTACTTTGAGGGGCTCCTGGGTGGCTCAGTGAGTTAAGCGTCCAACTTTGGCTCTGGTCATGAACTCACGGTTCATGAGTTTGAATCCCGCATCAGGCTCTGTGCTGACAGCTCTGAGCCTGGATCCTGCTTCAGATTCTGTGTCTCCCTCTCTCTCTCTGTTCCTCCCCTGCTGGCTCTGGCTCTCTCTTTCTCTCTCTCTCTCTCTCTCTCTCTCTCTCAAAAACAAATAAAAAGATTAAAAAAATTTTTAATAATAATTACTTTGAATGTAAATGAACCAAACACTGCAATCAAAAGATATACAGTGACAGAATGCATAAAGAAGCAAGACCAATGTTGCTTACAAGAGATTCATTTCAGACCTAAAGTCACATGCAGATTGAAAGTGAAGGGATGAGAAAGCATTTATCATGCAAATAAAAATGAAAAGAAAGCCAGGGTGGCAATACTTATATTGGACAAATCGAATTTAAAACAGAGACTATAACATGAGACAAAGAAGAACATTACATAATCATAAAGAGAACAGTCCAATGAGAAGATAAAGCAATTGTAAGTACTTATGCACCCCACATGAAAGCACCCAAATACATAAAGCAGCTAATAATAAACACAAAGGAAATAATTTATAGTAATATAATAATAGTACAGGACTTTAACATCCCACTTACACGAATGTATAGATCATCCAAACAGAAAATTAACAAGGAAATAGTGGCTTTGAATGACACATTGGACCAGATGGGTCTAACAGATATATTCAGGACATTCCATCTTAAAACAGCAGATTACAAATTCTTTTCAAATGCATATGGAACAATCTCCAGAAGAGATCACCTATTAAGCCACAAAACAATTCTTAACAAATTCAAAAATACTGAAGTCATACGATGCATCTTTTCTGGCCACAATGCTATGAAACCAGAAATCAACCACAAAAAAAATCTGGAAAAAACACATATACATGGAGGTTAAATCACATGCTACTAAACAATGAATGGGTCAACCAAGAAATCAAAGAAGAAATCAAAAAATACATGCAGACAAATGAAAATGAAAATTCAGTGGTCTGAAGTCTTTGAGGTTTATCAAGAAAAATTTCAAATAAATAACCTAGCCCTACACCTAAAGGAACCAGAAAAAGAAAAACAAAATCCAAAACAAGTATAAGGAAGGAAATAACAAAGTTCAGAGCTGAAATAAACTAAATGGAAACTAAAAAAAAAACAAAAAAAAAACAGCAGAACTGATCAGTGAAACCAGGAGCTAATTCTTTGACAAGATTAGCAAAATTGATAAGCCTTTAGACAAATGCATCAAAAGAAAGAGAGAGAGAGAGGACTCAAGTAAAGAAAATCAGAAATGAAGGAAGAGAAATAACAACCAACACCACAGAAATACAAACAATTATGAGACTATTATAAAAAATTATGTCAAAAATTGGACAACCTAGGAAAAAAATGATAAATTCCTAGAAACATATAACCTCCCAAAACTGAACCTATAACTTCCAAAAATTTAAACAGACCAATTACCAGCAATGAAATTGAATCAGTAATTTTTAAAAAAAAAACTCCCCAAAAAACAAAAAGTCCAAGATCAGATGGCTTCAGGGAATATTCTACCAAACATCTAAAGAAGAGTTAATATATATTCCTCTCAAACTATTCCAAAAAAAAAAAAAATAGAAGAAGAAGAAGAAGAAGAAGAAGAAGAAGAAGAGCTTCCAAATTCATTCTATGAGGCCTGCATTACCATGATAGCAAAACCAGATAAAGACACCAGAAAAAAAAAAAAAGAGCTACCAAATCTTTGGTGAACATACATGGGAAAAAATCCTCAACAAAATACCAGCAAACAGAATCCAATACATTAAAAAAAAAAAATCATTCATGGGGCACCTGGGTGGCTCAGTCAGTTAAGCGTCTGACTTCAGCTCAGGTCATGGTCTTGCAGTCCATGAGATTGGGCCCCGCATTGGGCTCTGTGCTGACAGCTCACAGCCTGGATCCTGCTTTGGATTCTGTCTGTCTGTCTGTCTCTCTCTCTCTCTCTCTCTCTCTGCCCCTCCTCTGCTCATGCTCTGTCTCTCTCTCTCTCTCAAAAATAAATAAACATTAAAAAAAAATTTTTAATCATTCACCAAAATCAAGTGGGATTTATTCCCTGTATGCAAGGTTGGTTCAATATTTGCAAATCAATCAACATGATAAATCACAGCAACAAGAGAAAGAAAAAAGCATATGATTATTTCACTAGACAATAGATGCATGAAAAGCATTTGACAAAGTACAACATCAATTCATGATAAGAGCCCTCAACAAAGTAGATTTGTACCATTCACACCTCAACATAATAAAGGCATATATGAAAAACCTAGAGCAAACATCATACTCAATGGGGAGAAACTGAGAGCTTTCTCCTTATGGTCAAGAACAAGACTAGGATGTCCACTCTCACCACTTTTATTCAACATAGTACTGGAAGTCCTAGCCACACCCCTCAGAAAATAAAAAGGAATAAAAGGCATCCAGATTGGTGAGGAAAAAGTAAAACGTTCTCTATTTGCAGAAGACATAATACCCTACATAGAAAATCCCAAAGACTCCACTGAAAAACTATTAGAAGTGACAAATGAAGTCAGTAAAGTCACAGGATACAAAATCAATGTGCAGAAACCTGTTGCATTTCTAAATACCAATAATGAAGCATCAGAAAGAGAACTTAAGGAATCAATCCCATTTACAATTGGACTAAAACCAATAAGATACCTAGGAATAGACCTAACCAAGACATGAAACACCTGTACTTTGAAAACTTTAATGAAACAAATTGAAGATGACACAAAGAAATGGAAAGATAGTGCATGCTATTGGATTGGAAGAACAAATATTGTTAAAATGTCCATACTGCCCAAAGAAATCTACAGATTTAATGCAATCCCTATCAATATATCAACAACATTTTTCATAGAACTAGAATAAAAAATCCTAAAATTTATATGGAACAAAACAATCAAAGAAAATTTAAGGAATTTAAGAAACAAAACAAAGGAAAATGAGAGAGAGAGAGAGAGACCAAGAAACAGATTCTTAACTACAGAGAACAAACAGATGGTTGCCAGAGGGGAGGTGGGGGGGGTGCGGTGAAATAGGTGAAGGAGTTTAAGAGTACAGTTACATGATGAGCACTGAGTAATGTATAGAATTGCTGAATCATTATGTTGTACACCTGAAATTAATTAACATGGTATGTTAACAATACTGGTATTAAAACTTTTAAAAAATAATGATTATCAGATATGGGGGGAAATGATGCAACTATATGCTGTCCACAAAAAAAATAAAATGAAATAAAAATAAAGTACCTTCTTTTTCCTCACTCTGTCACTGCTTTCCTTTTTTCCCTCAAACTTGCCACAACCCAAAATTAACTTGTGTAGATGTTTACTGGCCTCTGTCCCAACTAGAGTTAAGGTTTTGTGATAGCAGAATTTTCATCAGTCTTGTTCAATTTCAGTTCTCCAATGTCTAGAAGAGAACTTACATCGAGTAAATGGTCAATAAACACTTGAATGTTTGGATGAATGAGACAGATACCATTTGCTTTGTACCATTCTTCTCAGCTGCACAATCCCAAAGTGGCAAGAGCTACAAGAAAAAGTAGCCATTTTTACAAGTTTTACATCTGCTTCTGAAGAAAACCTCTCTTCTTTGTTAGAAGAACAACTTTTTTCAAGAGCCTCAAATGTTTACCCAACGGAGGATCCTGGCAGTCAGAGACTTGAAAGGGAAGGGAAGTGTCCACCTACCACATGTTGGTCTAGTCCCCAAACAGTATGAGGCAGCATGTTAGTCAGGATTCTCCAGAAAAAAAAAGAATCTCTCTCTCTTCCTCTCTTCCTCTCTTCCTCTCTTCCTCTCTCTGTCTCTCTGTCTCTGTCTCTCTGTCTCTCTCTGTCTCTCTCTCTCTCTCTCTCTCTCTCTCTCCACACATTATAGTTCTGTTTATTTTATAAAAATGCAAAACATGGATTTTTTTTTCCAATAGGGAGAACACAAAAGAAAAACTACAGCCACCATCTTATGTATAGAGCTATGGTCCCATACCAGATTGTGACTCTCATCACAGACTTTTAGTGAGGCAATGATACTGTTCAAAAGAATCCAGAATTGGTCTCAAAGTATCTGTCTACTAGCTGGAAGTAGTAAAGAAGTGAATTATTCTAGAAGAAGAATAGAAAATGTTAGATATAGTATAACATGAAGGAAACAAAATTAAGTAATTAATTCTCAGTAGTCATGGCTTAAAAAAAAAGGAGCATAAATTTAAGCTTGTATCCATCTTCAGGAGGTTAGATGTGATGAAAGAACAGCAGCACATGACAAGGAGGCCCTACTATTGGGAGAGCATAACATGAGCTTCCAGAATTGCCACTGTGACATTTAAGATGTTACTTTGTACTTTGAGCACATTTTGAATTGGGGATTCATCCTCTCTCTTGTCCTATTCAACAGCTCTACTAGCTCTAGAAGCATCACTGCATCTACTACTGAAGAGAGAGAGAGAGAGCGCTTAAGGTACTGGCTTACAAAATTAGTTGCTATGTCCAATATTTAAACAGCAGGCCAGCAGGCTGGAGACCCAGGGAAGAGTTAATGTTCCAACTTAATCCCAAAGCAGTCTGCTGGCAGAATTTCCTCTTCCTTGGGGAAGTATTTTTCTTTTAAGGACTTTGACTGATTGGATGAGGCCTACCCTCATTATAGAAGGTCTGCTTTACTCAAATTCTACTGATTTAAATGTTAACCTCATCTTTAAAAAACACCTTCACAGAAACATTTAGACCATTTGACCAAACATCATGGTGTCATGGCCTAGCCAAGTTGACACATAAAATTAACCATCACAGGCAGGATGACGGAGGTTCAGTGGATGCAGTTGGGATAGAGGATCCTGTGGTAAAAAGATCAGAAACAAGGGCATATATGAGGAAGAAGGGGTAAGTTTATGTAACTTCCTGAAAGATTTTGAAGCTTTCTTAACCTTCTTTTATGCAATTTTTGGAAAGAGAATCAGAGGATAGAGCCAAGTTCATTAAATCACTATGTTGTCCACGAGAAACTAATGTAAATCATGTGTCAACTATACTTCAATATAGAGAGAAGGGAGATTGAGACAAGTTCAGCAATGGAAGGCCTAGCTTTCCAATCCCATTTCAGCCAAGAGCCCACATAAAGCTGTTGGCAGAGGCTGGGTAGCTCTGAATCCCCAGGTTGTCTGTGGTGACACTCTTCCCTAGTGTCGCTATAGTCTTGAGTAACAGTAAGGAAGCCAAGCCATTCTACCCAGTTTACAGATAAGTACATTGAAAGGCAGGGGCACACTGAAAAAGCTGCCCAGATAAGTCAAGATAAAATTTGGCAGATAAGTTTGAAAAGCTTACATTTGGGATTCACATTATTCCAGCTGGTGAGCTTTGCTAGTCAGATACCCTTTAAGAGTCAACTGAGGCGGATGTTCTGTCCTCATAGGTGTCTTTTCAAGTTTTGTTGAGGTGCAAGTGGGGAGAGGAATGGATCAGGTACAACCACTGTAGGAAAGTGGGAGTTAATGAAAGACAGGCCAGACTGGTGTTAGAGCAACAGAATTCTAATAACTTTTAGTACCTGTCTAGGTAATTTGGGACAAGTCACTTATTCCTCAAGCCTCAGCTTCCCCTCTGATTCTCTCCCAGCCTTACAATTTCATGAGATTTCTAATCCCAGACACTCTGTTGGCCATAATGGCCTCAGACCCTTCTCCTAATGCCTGATGCTAACCCTATGTGTCTTCAAATACACTACTGCTGCTGTTGATTTTTATTTCTACCACTTGAGTACTGAAAAATCCAATATTAAAAAACATTGATTTTTCCCACAAGGTGAGTCAGAATACGGGCTCTGAATTGCTTTACACATATACTATATATTTATCCAATTATAAATGGTAATAATACTGTGCTAGTAATAAAAAATGAAGCTAGGATCTATCAAAAGAACCTGGTCATATTTCCAAATACCATTACATTCTTTAATATTTTGGCCTCAAATAAGCTTCTGATATTTGGGGAATTGGTTTTTCTTTTTAATATTCTTGCTGCTCACTTGATTCAGAAAATCTCTTGTTGCTATGGAAGTCAAAGGGGTTTTTCATCTGTTTTAAAATCCTCTCTTCATGCCTTTACAATTAAAAGTCAGACCTAATTATAATGCTAAGCATCTGAGTGCAAGAGCTTGTATGAAATAACGGATACTTTTCCTGATTCAGTTTATTACTCTACCAGACTTTAACTCTTTCCTGCTCTTTCATATGCTACTTGAATCGGACTAGTGTGTCTAAAATCAATTATGAGTTTAATTTTCCCAAGCTCAGGAAAAAATTTTATTACTTTTTTCCTAAGCACTGGGTTATTCTAATTAATTTTCTCTTCCTTATCAGCGGATTTAATGATTCACTTCCATGCCCTTGTCGCCAAGTGCGTCACAGCAGTATTGTTAGCCAGAGGGGTCTCCATTGCTGTTAAGAAGCTCTGACTCTGGATGAAGAAACAGAAGGAATATGCTGAGCAGGAGAAGAGGCATGAGGTCATGCCACTGAGCAATGACTGTCACCTTCAGTTTGCCCTTGGGTTTTATAATGTACACACGTGCACACACAAATACATGGCTCATTGTAGGTATCGTGTTAGATGGGTGGCAAGTGAAGATGAGGGAATATTCCACATTTTTTAACCTAGTCTAAGTTCAGCTCCTTTGTAGAGCTTCACTCCTTTTAAATATGAGCCCTCTAATTACTCCTGATTCATTTAACACTTGGCTACTTATGTGCCTCTGTTGTCAAAGCAAAGTCACAGCCTGACATCCACAGCAGGGAAGATAAGTAACGAATGCATGAACTTGTGGCACAAGATCCAGGCATACATGCTCATGACTGCCATTAAGGGAAATGTCAGATCTTCTTTAAAAAGTAAGAATATGATGTGAGTGCGTGGAATTAAAAATGGAGACATATTAAACCTGAAATGGTATGTACGGCACCTGTCCATGGAAGGTGTGAAAATGTTCCTGGTCCACTCTAGCCCCCGGTAGGTTTATTTACTCCTTCCCTAAGTTGTATCCTGGATACATGGCTCAGCCTCGGACACTGAGTGTCTGCCAATACTGCAAAATGTGTGGGAAAACAGATGCATGAACGTGAATACATCCATGTGGAAGTATACTATCACCACCAAACACTGCACTGAGGCTAACATCAATCATGCAGAAAGAATAAATCAACAACCCATGCCTGTGCTTTTGTTTTGCCTTTAGTTCCCAAGACTAATCTTCTAAGAACTGCCTTCCCAAGGGCATTTTTTCCATGCATCTTTTTCCTTGTTTACAGAAAATGGGCAAAGAAGAAGGGAACATAAAGCAGGTGAGATTTTGTTTGCACATGAAGGAGACTTTCTTAGTTATGAACAATCAAATGGTTTAAAATGTGGTTGTGTGATCTCCAACCCTTGGAGAAGCAACACATAAAGAAAAAAATTTTTAAAGAACGTTTGCCTGAAGTCATTTGGGTCAGAAATAACAAGGATTGAATACAGACTGTCATACCTCATTAAACTGGCCAGACATTGATATAGGGAGATTTACATAATCATTTCTCCTGTAGATACTTGCTGACCACTTACTATATGCCGAACACTACGTGTAGCACTGAAAACACGATGAACACTCTCTTTTCTAGGCCCTCATAATCTTAGGGGCGAGACAAAGAGACAGCCCAAAATTACTATACAATTAGAGACATAATTCTAGAAAACCCTAGAAGGGAAGTATGCACTGGGTACTATGTAGTACAGCAGAGAGTCATCTTACTTGAGGCAATTCATGCTAGGGAAGGCTTCCTAACAGTATGCAGCCCTCCAGTTCTAAAAACTAAATCATCATTGATTTTGAATAAAGCTCATATAATCATCTGTAGGAATAAAATGATATGCATTGGAATCATATCTTGGGGTGTGGGGAAGGTTGCACTATTAGCACACTATACTTACAATTATTTGTAAAATTCTTGCATGTTGTCCATAAAACACTATGTACATGAATATATGCAACTTTATAATTATATTTGGTAATAAAGATGCATAAATATGTGGTCTAAGCAGTAAGAATAAATCATATTCAGGGCACCTGGGTGGCTCAGTTGGTTAAGCATCCAACTTCGGCTCAGGTCATGATCTCACAGTTAGTGAGTTTGAGCCCGACATCGGGCTCTGTGCTGACAGCTCAGAGCCTGGAGCCTGCTTCGGATTCTGTGTCTCCCTCTCTCTCTGCCCCTCCCCTGCTTGCTCTCTGTCTCTCTCTCTCTCTGCCTCTTGAAAATAAATAAACATTAAAAAAAAAAGAATAAATCATATTCAGTGAAGCACAATGCTCTCGATGTGAGAGATGCAAGGAAAATGGGATAGAGGGTCATACACTCATTTAGTGATATAGCAGAGTTGTCTGCAGTGTTTAAATTATTTCTTCCTTCCTGTCTTTATGTATATATTTATTTACGTGTGTATTTATTTATTTATTTAAATGCTTATTTATTTTATATATATGTATTTAAATGCTTATTTAATATATATATATTTAAATATATATATGTAAATGCTTATTTCTGTTTTGGAGAGACAGACTGTGCAAGGAGGAGACAGGGGAAACAGGAAGAAAGAATCCTAAGCAGGCTCTACACTGTCAGTTCAGAGCCCGACATGGGACTCCATCCCATGAACTGTGAGATCATGACCAGAGCCAAAATCAAGAGTCAGATGCTTAACCAACTGAGTCACTCAGGTCCCCCTGTCTTTATATATTTTTTGAAGCATGAGTAGTTAGATTTGCCTAAGTTAAATGAGCACATGGTGTGATTACACTGCGTTACTTCAACTTGTCTTGACAACAGTAATAAATTGCAATTTGAACAAAAGTCTTCGAAGTATCTTAAATTCTCTTAAATGAGAGATTCACAGTATTGAGGAACTAAATGAAAAAGCAATAAAATAAACCTTTACAAGTAACAAATGTTTGCTAATTTTAGTATCCTTATATATTCCTAAAGCTCTGCAATTGTGAAGAATTATTTCATTTGTAAGAATGATAACTTTCACATAAAACTACAATTGATAACTTAAAATTAATAAATGAAACAATATGATACCCTTAAAAGAGAAGGAACATCATTAGAAACATATTCTCCAAATTTCTTGTGCTTCATCTGCCCCCAGATTGTGTTGTTCAGGCTATTGGTTGAGAACCAAATCTGCTCAATTAATATCACCTTCTGCCTTGTTTCCGTTGCCTCAACTGGCCAAGTTCTCCATCACTGCACCCATTCCATGCCCCACTTGCAGCTCTCCAGACCAGTCCTGACTTGAGCAACTTGGCGTCTTGGGCTTCTTGTGCCTTTTAGGGGAGCTGTCTAAAGTGGGGGGGGGGTCTCCATCATTCCTGGGGAGTGCTCACTGTGCTTTGACCCAAAGTGTGACCAGCACTAACCACTGCCTCTAGGCAGTTCATCACCTTGTACAGGAGTGCTCCATACCTGATAATGAGGCTTCTATCCCTGGCATGGAATGTATGTCACTCCCTCAACTTTCTATAAGTCCCAGTTCAGGGATTCTCAGTGATTCTCAACTGAAAACATCAGAATTCTCTAGTCAGTGTTTCTCAAACATGATGCTGTGTTTTACTCATCTGGGAAGTTTTGTTTTTGTTTTCTTAAATATCACTGTCTGGCCCTGCCTCCATAGATTCTGATTTAGTGGTTCTGGGGTGGATTACAGTGATCAGCATTTTGTAGAAATTTCCCAACTAGTTCTAATATGCATGCAGCCAGGGTTGAGAACCACTGCCCTAGTAAGCTTCACAAATAATCTCAGCCTCACCTTCTCAGGTAATGCCAACAGCCATGTTGATCTATCCAGGGGTTCCCAACACACATGCAAACACACACACACACACACACACACACACACACACACACACACACCACTAGCTATAAGTAAATACCTTGAGGAATGATTACAAATAGGTTGGTTTTTCTCTAAAATAAGTACTAATAACTGATAGAGTCTCAGAAGACAATGAGTGATGAAATGATGGGGTGGTTTCATAATTTTCCAGACTCTGAAAAAAAATCAATAAAAGAAATGCCATGGCCATGCAGAATTTAAGAGAGAAAAATGATATACCAAGAAAAAAAAGAGAGGAAAAAAAAGTCAGGTGAAGTAATTGGGTCCAAAGTAAAAAAGAGATACAAGGGAATAGAGTAAAGTAAAGAGGGAATAATTGAGATTTTAAGGAAGGTTAACCTTACTTAAATTAACATTCACAAATAAGAGAAATCTCCAAGTATTAGCATCATCAAATGACTGAGATCCTGTGGTGTAATGAAAAATGTGTAAGTCTTGAACTAAAATGGACAGAGTGAATCTCATCTCTACCTCTTTCTAGATCTGAAACCTTGGGCTATTGTGGCAGATTTTCTAAGATGCTCACAAGATTTCTTATCACACATCCTCTTTTTACAATGAGATGTTAAATCTTCTAATGAGGGGAGACGTCTATTTCGCCATCCCTTGAATGTGATTACAGTAGATATGGCACTACATGACATCTGAAACTATGTCATGAGAAGCAGTACAGCCTTTCTTAGTCCTCTTCAAACACTCCTATTGGATCACAGGCACCATGATATGAGGAAGTGAGAGAACACATGTAGAGGCCAAATGCAGGTGTTTTGGCCAAAGCTCCAGTTGAGGTCTCAGCTAACTACAACCATCAACTTCTAGGCTAAACCCTTATGTGATTCTAACTCCTAGCTTTCCAGGAAGACCCCAAGTCTTCCTAACTGAGGCCCTAGACATAGAAGACCAGAGACAAAGTACACACAAATTCCTATTCCTGACCTGCAGAATCCAGGAGTATAATAAAATAGTCACCATTTTATATAATTATGAAGGTATAAAATAGCGATAGATAAATTGGAAAGAAAGTTATATAACTTTTCTAAGGTTTGGTTCAATGGTTTTATAAGGTTTTAGAAGGTTGTGTTGAAAATTAGAAATAACATGTGTAATTTACATGGCACGAAATAAGTGCTGAATAAAATATCAGTTGCAATAAGGATTATCGTTCATTTCCATTAACCATTGTCTCTTCGCTTTTTTGGTTTTTTGGTTTTTGTTTTGTGTTTTTAATTTACATCCAAGTTAGTTAGCATATAGTGCAATAATGATTTCAGGAACAGAATCCAGTAATTCATGCCCTACATATAACACCCAGTGCTCATCCCAACAAGTGTCTTCCTTAATGTCCCTTACCAATTTAGCCCATCTCTCCACCACAGTCCCTCCAACAACCCTCAGTTTGTTCTCTACACCTAAGAGTCTCTTATGTTTTGTCCCCTTCCTGTTTTTATATTATTTTTGCTTCCCTTCCCTTCTGTTCATTTGTCTTGTATCTCAAATTCCACTTATGAGTGAAGTCATACGATATTTGTCTTTCTCTGATTGACTAATTTTACTTAGAATAATATACTCTAGTTCCATCCACATTGTTGCAAATGTCAAGATTTCATTCTTTTTGATTGCCGAGTAATACTCCATTGTGTATATATATACATACAACATCTTCTTTATCCATTCATCTGCCAATTGACATTTTGGGCTCTTTCCATACTTTGGCCATTGTCAATAGCACTGCTATAAACATTGGGCTGCATGTGCTCCTTTGAAACAGCACACCTGTATCCTTTGGATAAACACCTAGTAGTGCCATTGCTGGATCATAGGGCAGTTATATTTTTAATTTTTTGAGGAACCTCCATACTGTTTTCCAGAGTGGCTGCACTAGTTTGCATTCCCACCAGCAGTGTAAAAGGGTTCCTATTTCTCTGCATCCTCACCAGCATCTATTGTTGCCTAAGTAGTTAACATTAGCCATTCTGAAAGCCAATGAGGTGGTACCTCAGTGTGATTTTCATTTGTATTTCCCTGATGATGAGTGATGTTGAGCATTTTTTCATGTATCTGTTAGCCATCTGGATGTCTTCTTTAGAAAAGTGTCTATTCATTTCTTTTGCCCATTTCTTCACTGGTTTATTTGTTTTTTGGGTGTTGACTTTGATAAGTTCTTTATAGATTTTGGGTACTAGCCCTTTAGTCACTTGCAAATATATCACTTGCAAATATCTTCTCCCATTCTGTCTGTTGACTTTTAGTTTTGCTGATTGTTTCCGTCTCCATGCAGGAGCTTTTTATCTTGATGAGGTCCCAGTAGTTCATTTTTGCTTTTGTTTCCCTTGCCTATGGAGACGTGTTGAGTAAGGAGTTGCTGCGGCCAAGGAAAAAGAGGTTTTTGCCTGCTTTCTCCTCTAGGATTTTGATGGCTTCTTGTCTTACGTTTAGATATTTCATCCATTTTGAGTTTATTTTCGGATACGGTGTAATAAAGTGGCCCGGGTTCATTCTTCCTCACATTGCTGTCCAATTTTCCCAACACTATTTGCTGAAGAGACTGTCTTTATTCCATTGGATGTTCTTTCCTGCTTTGTCAAAGATTAGTTGGCTATATGTTTGTGGGTCTATTTCTGGGTTCTCTGTTCTGTTCCATTGGCCCAAGTGTCTGTTTTTGTGCTAGTACTTGCTTATTACAGCTTTGTAGTACACGTTGAAATACAGAATTGTGATGCCTTCAGCTTTGGTTTTCTTTTTCAGGATTGCTTTGGATATCTGGGGTCTTTTGTGGTTCCATACAAGTTTTAGGATTGTTTGTTCTAGCTCTATGAAGAATGCTGGGGTTATTTTGATAGGGATTGCATTGTATATGTAGATTGCTTTGGGTAATATCGACATTTTAACAATATTTGTTCTTCCAATCCAGGAGCATGGAATATTTTTCCATTTTTTTGTGTCTTCAATTTATTTCACAAGCTTTCTACAGTTTTCAGCATATAGATTTTTCACTCTTTGGTTAGGCTTATTCCTAGCTATTTTATGGTTTTTGGTGCAATTGTAAGTGGGGTCGATTCCTCGATTTCCCTTTCTGCTGCTTCATTATTGGTGTATAGAAACGCAACCAATCTCTGTGCATTGATTTTATATCCTGCGACTTTGCTAGATTCATGAATCAATTCTAGCAGGTTTTTGGTGGAATCTTTTGGGTTTTCCATATAAAGTATCATGTCATCTGTGAAGAGTGAAGGTTTGACTTCCAACTGGCCAATTTGGATGCCTTTTATTCCTTTGTGCTGTCTGATTGCTGAGGCTAAGACTTCCAATACTACGTTGAATAACAGTGGTGAGAGTGGACATCCCCGTCGTGTTCCTGACCTTAGAGGGAAAGCCCTCAGGTTTTCTCCTTTGAGGATGATATTGGTGGTGGGTCTTTTGTATATGGCATTTATGATCTTGAGGTATGATCCTTCTACCCTACTTTCTTGAGGGTTTTTATCAAGAAAGGATGCTGTATTTTGTCAAATGCTTTCTCTGCATCTATTGAGAGGATCATGTGGTTCTTGTCCTTTCTTTTATTAATGTGATATATCATATTGATTGATTTGCAAATATTGAACAAGCCCTGCAACCCAGGTAAAATCCCACTTGATCATGGTAAATAATTATTTTAATGCATTGTTAGGGCTGGTTGGCTAGAATCTAGCTGAGAATTTTTGCATCCATGTTCATCAGGGAAATTGGTATAGTTCTCGTTTTTAGTGGGGTCTTTTGTCTGGTTTGGGGTTCAAGGTAATGCTGGCCTCATAGAATGAGTTTGGAAGTTTTCCTTCCATTTATATTTTTTTGAACAGCTTTAAAAGAATAGGTGTTAACTCTTTAAATGTTTGATAGAATTCCCCTGCAAAGCCATCCAGCCCTGAATTGTTGTTTTGGGGAGGTTTTTGATTACTTATTTAATTTCTTTACTGGTTATAGGTCTGTTCAAATTCTCTATTTCTTCCTGTTTCAGTTTTGGTAGTTTATACGTTTCTAAGAATTTGTCCATTTCTTCCAGATTGCCCAATTTATTGGCATATAATTGCTCATAATATTCTCTTATTATCGTTTGTATTTCTGTATTGTTGGTTGTATCTCTCCTTATTCATTTTTTTATTTATTTGGGTCATTTCCTTTTGATCAAATATGCCAGGGATTATCGATTTTGTTAATTCTTTCAAAGAACCAGCTCCTGCTTTCATTAATCTGTTCTACTGTTTTTTGTTTTGTTTTGGTTTGTTTTGGTTTGGTTTGGGTTTGGTTTGGTTTTTTCTGTAGCATTAATTTCCACCCTAATCTTTATTATTTCCTGTGTTCTGTTGGTTTGAGGTTTTATTTCCTGTTCTTTTTCCAGCTCTTTAAGGTGTAAGATTAGGTTGTGTATCTGAGACCTTTCTTCCTTCTTAAGAAAGTCCTGTATTGCTATATACTTCCCTCTTATGACTGCCTTTGCCACATCCCAGAGGTTTTGAGCTGTCATGTTATCATTTTCATTGGCTTCCAGGTACTTATTAATCTCCTCTTTAATTTCTTGGTAAACCCCTTCATTGTTTAGGAAAATGTTCTTTAACTTCCAAGTATTCATTGTCTTTCCAAATTTTTTCTTATGATTGATTTCAGGTTTCATAGCATTGTGGTCTGAAAATATGCACAGTATGATCTCCATCTTTTCGAACTTGTTGAGGGCTGATTTGTGACCCAGTATGTAATCTATTCTGGAGAATGTTCCATGTGCACTCGAGAAGAATGTGTATTCTGCTGCTTTAGGATGAAATGTTATGAATATATCCATTAAGTCCATCCAGTCCAGTGTGTCATTCAAAGCCATTGTTTCCTTGTTGATTTTCTGTCCATTGCCATAAGTAGGGTGTTGATGTCCCCTACTATTATGGTATTAATATCAGTGAGTTTCTGTATATTTGTGATTAACTGATTTATATATTTGGGTGTTTAGTGTTGGGGGCATAAATGTTTACAATTGTTAGATCTTCTTGGTGGATAGACCCCTTAGTTATGATATAAAGTCCCTTCTTCATATCTTGTTACAGTCTTTATTTTAAAATTTATATTGTCTGATCTAAGTATGGCTACTCCTGTAGCCATGATACATGATACATGATAGGTTCTCCATCCCCTTACTTTCAGTCTGAAAGTGTTTTAGGAGCGCCTGGGTGGCTCAGTCAGTTAGGCATCCGACTTCAGCTCAGGTCATGATTTCATGATTTGTGAGTTCAGGCCCCGCATTGGGCTCTGTGCTGACAGCTCAGGGCCTGAAGCCTGCTTCAGATTCTGTTTCTCCCTCTCTCTTTGCTCCTCCCCACTCATGCTCTGTCTCTCTGTCACTCTCTCTCTCTCAAAAGTAAACAAACATTAAAAAAAAATTGAAGGTAACCTTAGGTCTAAAATGGGTCTCTTGTAAACAGCATATAGATGGATCTTGTTTTCTTATGCATTCTGCTACCCTATGTCTTTTGATTGCAGTGTTTAGACCATTGACATTTAGAGTGAGTACTGAAAGATATGAATTTATTGCCATTGTGTTGCCTGTAGAGTTGGAGTTTCTGGTGGTGTTCTCTGGTTCTTTTTAGTCTTGTTGCTTTTGGTCTTTTTGCTGTTGTTTAATCTTTTCTCCTCTCAGTCCCCCTTCAAATTTATTGCAGGGCTGGTTTAGTGGTCAGAAACCACTAGTTTTGTTTGTCTGGGAAACTATTTCTCCTTATATTTTGAATGACAGCTTTGCTGGATAAGGAATTCTTGGCTGCATATTTTTCTGATTCAGCATGTCCTGCCATTCATTTCTGGCCTGCCAAGTTTCTATGTACAGGTATGCTGTGAACCTGATTGATCTACTCTTATAGGTTAAGGACTTTTTTCCCCTTGATGCTTTCATAATTCTTTCCTTGTCTGTGTATTTTGTGAATTTGACTATTATATGCCTTGTTGATGCTCGGTTTTTGTTGAATCTAGTGGAAGTTCTCTGTGCTTCCTGGATTTTGGTATCTGTGTCTTTCCCCAGGTTAAGAAAGCTTTCTGCTACGAGTTGCTCACATAAACCTACCCCTCTTTCTCTCTCTTCATCTTCTGGGATTCCTATGATTCGGATGTTATTCCTTTACAGTGAGTCACTGAGTTCTCTAATTCTTATATCGTGCTCTTTTGCCTTAGTTTCCCTCTTTTTCTGCTTCATTATTCTCCATAATATTGTCTTCTATATCACTGATTCGCTGCTCCGCTTCATCCATCTTTGCCTCTGTGGCATGCTTTTGAGATTGCATCTTAGTTATAGTGTTTTTAATTTGTCCTGACTAGATTTTACTTCTTTCATCTCTGCAGAAAGGGATTCTGTGATTTTTGAACCCCAGCTAGTATTCTTATAATCGTGATTCTAAATTCTAGTTCAGACATCTTGCTTACATCTGTGTAGATTAATTCCCCAGCTATCGTTTCTTTCTGTTCTTTCTTTTGGGGTGAATTCCTTCATTTTGTCATTTTGGAGGAAGAAAAAGAATTAATACAATAAAAAAGGAAAATTAAAAATAATAAAAACAACACAAAAAAATCAAATAAAGGAAGCTATATCCTGGGTATGTTTTGGTCTGGTTTTTGAAAGAAGCTTGATTGAATAGAGAAAAAAAAGGAAAGAAAAGAAAAGAAAAAGAAAAAAGAAAGTAAGAAAACATTTAAAAATTAAGAAAATGTATACAATGAAATCGAATAAAATGAATTGGAGAAGGTAAAATAGAATAAGAAACAAATCTCAAAAACTATAGTAAAAAAATTTCTTAAACGTTTTATATAAAAACACAAAATAAAAATAATTGTTTTCTCTTTCTGTATCCAAGAATAAGAAAAGTAAGGAAAAAGAAAACACAAAACCAACAACAAAAAAAAAGCCGAATAGATGGACCAGTGAACAGAATGAAACCCAAATGAAATTACATCCAGTTTCCCCTAGAAGTCAAACTATGAAGCACTTTATAGTCCATACACTAAGCAGTGGAAAGACTTGTGGTCCTCTCCCCAGGGCTTGGTTGGTGCTGTTGGTTGGGGCTTGGTGTAATGGCTTCATTATCCACTATGTGGCACTGCTTAGCTTAATGTGGTGGATCAGCGCTGCAGGAGAGGTGAAAATGGTATCATGCAGCTTCCCAGTCTCTAGCATCAGAACTCTGTGCTCTACCCCACCAGCAATCAAGCACCCCTCTTTTGTCTCTGGCTTCCTTCCACTCCCCACTTCTACACTGTCCACATCCAAACCATTAGCCTGCCAGGCAGGACCTCTCTCCCGAATTTTATCTCAGATGGAGCTGTGTTTCCAAACCCCTCACATCTGAGGACCCTGTAGCTTGGACCCACTCTGACCCTCTGGGGGAGGATTGCGAGGAGCAATGGCTGGATGCCAGCTTGACCCTGGGAACGTCCCTGCAATCATGTTGCTGAGGCTCGGAGATTGTGACAGGATGCCGACTTGCCCCAGAATAAGTTTGTGCAATCTCATATCATTTGCATTTCAGTGGTTATGGTAAATCACCACATACAACCCACATCAGGTGCCACTGCACCCTGGAATTTTTGTTCTAATACCAGCAATTGTGTTCTCTGGGGTCCGCTGGGACCTTTGCCTGTGAGGAGGCCATACAGCCTCTAACAAATGCCCTCCTAGCAGGGTGGCAGGGGAACCACTTCTCCCCGTGTGGCCTGTGGACCCCTCGTCCTTGGCTCCCAGTTCCTGGGGATTTTCCCTTCCCACCAGAGCACCGCCAGGTATTGGGCTATGGAATTTCCAATGCTGCTCTGCCCTGTTTATAGAGTCCTAATGATATTGAAACCCTCTCCTTTCTCTTTTCTCCCTTTCTTGTTCAAACAACTGTGGGTGCTTCCATTATTTCTCTTTCTCTCCAGCTACATTTGGGAGGAGTACTTTTCCTGTACTCTCCCCCCTTTCTCTGTCCTTTCTCCACAAATACAGCTCCATATCCTTCGAAGCTTCTCTCTCCCTCAGTTCACCTCTCCCGAGTTCTGTGGCTCAAGTTATGCAGATTGTTATGTTAATCCTCAGATCAAATTTCTAGGTGTGCAAAATGGTTTGATGCTGATCTAACTGCATTTCAGGGCTAAGAGAAGCAGATAACTTGCATGCTGCTCCACCATCTTGGCCCCTCCAACCATTGTCTCTTTGAGACCTGGACTCTGCCACCACTTTATAGTTGCCCTTCAAATCTGAAGATGTATAAGAACATGAACAAATACTTCTGTATAGAAGATACTCTTTTAAAACTAATGATGCATAGGGATTCTTTGGCAAGATGGCGGCTTAGGAGGACGCTGGGCTCACCGCGCGTCCTGCTGACCACTTAGATTCCACCTACACCTGCCTAAATAACCCAGAAAACCACCAGAGGATTAGCAGAACGGAGTCTCCGGAGTCAAGCGCAGACGAGAGGCCCACGGAAGAGGGTAGGAAGGGCGGCGAGGCGGTGCGCGCTCCACGGACTGGCGGGAGGGAGCTGGGGCGGAGGGGCGGCTCGCCGGCCAAGCAGAGCCCCCGAGTCTGGCTGGCAAAAGCGGAGGGGCCTGACGGACTGTGTTCCAATAGCAAGCGCGACTTAGCGTCTGGGAGGTCATAAGTTAACAGCTCTGCTCGGAAAGCGGGAAGGCTGGAGGACAAAGGGAGGGAGAGCTGCTGAGCCCCCTGACGACAGAGCTCAGTTTGGTGGGGAACAAAGGTGCTCGCCAGCGCCATCTCCCCCGCCCATCCCCCAGCCAAAATCCCAAAGAGAACCAGTTCCTGCCAGGGAACTTGCTTGCTCCGCGCAAACACCCAACTCTGTGCTTCTGCGGAGCCAAACCCCCGGCAGCGGATCTGACTCCCTCCCACTGCCACAGGGTCCCTCCTGAAGTGGATCACCTAAGGAGAAGCGAGCTAAGCCTGTCCCTCCTGCCCCTGTGCACCTTGGCTACCCACCCCAGCTAATACGCCAGATCCCCAGCATCACAAGCCTGGCAGTGTGCAAGTAGCCCAGAATGGCCACACCACCCCACAGTGAATCCCGCCCCTAGGAGAGGGGAAGAGAAGGCACACACCAGTCTGACTGTGGCCCCAGCGGTGGGCTGGGGGCAGACATCAGGTCTGACTGCGGCCCCATCCACCAACTCCAGTTATACACCACAGCACAGGGGAAGTGCCCTGCAGGTCCTCACCACGCCAGGGACTATCCAAAATGACCAAGCGGAAGAATTCCCCTCAGAAGAATCTCCAGGAAATAACAACAGCTAATGAGCTGATCAAAAAGGATTTAAATAATATAACAGAAAGTGAATTTAGAATAATAGTCATAAAATTAATCGCTGGGCTTGAAAACAGTATACAGGACAGCAGAGAATCTCTTGCTACAGAGATCAAGGGACTAAGGAACAGTCACGAGGAGCTGAAAAATGCTTTAAACGAAATGCATAACAAAATGCAAACCACCACAGCTTGGCTTGAAGAGGCAGAGGAGAAAATAGGTGAACTCTTAGATAAAGTTACGGAAAAAGAGGAAGCTGAGAAAAAGAGAGATAAAAAAATCCAGGAGTATGAGGGGAAAATTAGAGAACTAAGTGATACACTAAAAAGAAATAATATACGCATAATTGGTATCCCAGAGGAGGAAGAGAGAGGGAAAGGTGCTGAAGGGGTACTTGAAGAAATTAGAGCTGAGAACTTCCCTGAACTGGGGAAGGAAAAAGGCATTGAAATCCAAGAGGCACAGAGAACTCCCTTCAGACGTAACTTGAATCGATCTTCTGCACGACATATCATAGTGAAACTGGCAAAATACAAGGATAAAGAGAAAATTCTGAAAGCAGCAAGGGATAAACGTGCCCTCACGTATAAAGGGAGACCTATAAGACTCGTGACTGATCTCTCTTTTGAAACTTGGCAGGCCAGAAAGAATTGGCACGATATCTTCAGTGTGCTAAACAGAAAAAATATGCAGCCGAGAATCCTCTATCCAGCAAGTCTGTCATTTAGAATAGAAGGAGAGATAAAAGTCTTCCCAAACAAACAAAAACTGAAGGAATTCGTCACCACTAAACCAGCCCTACAAGAGATCCTAAGGGGGATCCTGTGAGACAAAGTACCAGAGACATCACTACAAGCATAAAACATACAGACATCACAATGACTCTAAACCCGTATCTTTCTATAATAACACTGAATGTAAATGGATTAAATGCACCAAGCAAAAGACATAGGGTATCAGAATGGATAAAAAAACAAGAGCCATCTATTTGCTGTCTAGAAGAGACTCATTTTAGACCTGAGGACACCTTTAGATTGAGAGTGAGGGGATGGAGAACTATTTATCATGCGACTGGAAGCCAAAAGAAAGCTGGAGTAGCCATACTTATATCAGACAAACTAGACTTTAAATTAAAGGCTGTAACAAGAGATGAAGAAGGGCATTATATAATAATTACAGGGTCTATCCATCAGGAAGAGCCAACAATTATTATTGTCTATGTGCCGAATACCGGAGCCCCCAAATATATAAAACAATTACTCATAAACATAAGCAACCTTACTGATAAGAATGTGATAATTGCAGGGGACTTTAACACCCCACTTACAGAAATGGATAGATCATCTAGACACACGGTCAATAAAGAAACAAGGGCCCTGAATGAGGCATTGGATCAGATGGACTTGACAATATATTTAGAACTCTACATCCCAAAGCAACAGAATATACTTTCTTCTCGAGTGCACATGGAACATTCTCCAAGATAGATCATATACTGGGTCACAAAACAGCCCTTCATAAGTTTACAAGAATTGAAATTATACCATGCATACTTTCAGACCACAATGCTATGAAGCTTGAAATCAACCACAGAAAAAAGTCTGGAAAACCTGCAAAAGCATGGAGGTTAAAGAACACCCTACTAACGAATGAGTGGGTCAACCAGGCAATTAGAGAAGAAATTAAAAAATATATGGAAACAAACGAAAATGAAAATACAACAATCCAAACGCTTTGGGACGCAGCGAAGGCAGTCCTGAGAGGAAAATACATTGCAATCCAGGCCTATCTCAAGAAACAAGAAAAATCCCAAATACAAAATCTAACAGCACACCTAAAGGAAACAGAAGCAGAACAGCAAAGACAGCCTAAACCCAGCAGAAGAAGAGAAATAATAAACATCAGAGCAGAAATAAACAATATAGAATCTCAAAAAACTGTAGAGCAGATCAACGAAACCAAGAGTTGGTTTTTTGAAAAAATAAACAAAATTGACAAACCTCTAGCCAGGCTTCTCAAAAAGAAAAGGGAGATGACCCAAATAGATAAAATCATGAATGAAAATGGAATTATTACAACCAATCTCTCAGAGATACAAACAATTATCAGGGAATACTATGAAAAATTATATGCCAACAAATTGGACAACCTGGAAGAAATGGACAAATTCCTGAACACCCACACTCTTCCAAAACTCAATCAGGAGGAAATAGAAAGCTTGAACAGACCCATAACCAGCGAAGAAATTGAATCGGTTATCAAAAATCTCCCAACAAATAAGAGTCCAGGACCAGATGGCTTCCCAGGGGAGTTCTACCAGACGTTTAAAGCAGAGATAATACCTATATTTCTCAAGCTATTCCAAGAAATAGAAAGGGAAGGAAAATTCCCAGACTCATTCTATGAAGCCAGTATTACTTTGATTCCTAAACCAGACAGAGACCCAGTAAAAAAAGAGAACTACAGGCCAATATCCCTGATGAATATGGATGCAAAAATTCTCAATAAGATACTAGCAAATCGAATTCAACGGCATATAAAAACAATTATTCACCATGATCAAGTGGGATTCATTCCTGGGATGCAGGGCTGGTTCAACATTCACAAATCAATCAACGTGATACATCACATTAACAAAAAAAAAAAGAGAAGAACCATATGATCCTGTCAATCGATGCAGAAAAGGCCTTTGACAAAATCCAGCACCCTTTCTTAATAAAAACCCTTGAGAAAGTCGGGATAGAAGGAACATACTTAAAGATCATAAAAGCCATTTATGAAAAGCCCACAGCTAACATCATCCTCAATGGGGAAAAACTGAGAGCTTTTTCCCTGAGATCAGGAACACGACAAGGATGCCCACTCTCACCGCTGCTGTTTAACATAGTGTTGGAAGTTCTAGCATCAGCAATCAGACAACAAAAGGAAATCAAAGGCATCAAAATTGGCAAAGATGAAGTCAAGCTTTCGCTTTTTGCAGATGACATATTATACATGGAAAATCTGATAGACTCCACCAAAAGTGTGCTAGAACTGATACATGAATTCAGCAAAGTTGCAGGATACAAAATCAATGTACAGAAATCAGTTGCATTCTTATACACTAACAATGAAGCAACAGAAAGACAAATAAAGAAACTGATCCCATTCACAATTGCACCAAGAAGCATAAAATACCTAGGAATAAATCTAACCAAAGATGTAAAGGATCTGTATGCTGAAAACTATAGAAAGCTTATGAAGGAAATTGAAGAAGATTTAAAGAAATGGAAAGACATTCCCTGCTCATGGATTGGAAAAATAAATATTGTCAAAATGTCAATACTACCCAAAGCTATCTACACATTCAATGCAATCCCAATCAAAATTGGACCAGCATTCTTCTCGAAACTAGAACAAGCAATCCTAAAATTCATATGGAACCACAAAAGGCCCAGAATAGCCAAAGGAATTTTGAAGAAGAAGACCAAAGCAGGAGGCATCACAATCCCAGACTTTAGCCTCTACCACAAAGCTGTCATCATCAAGACAGCATGGTATTGGCACAAAAACAGACACATAGACCAATGGAATAGAATAGAAACCCCAGAACTAGACCCACAAACGTATGGCCAACTCATCTTTGACAAAGCAGGAAAGAACATCCAATGGAAAAAAGACAGCCTCTTTAAGAAATGGTGCTGGGAGAACTGGACAGCAACATGCAGAAGGTTGAAACTAGACCACTTTCTCACACCATTCACAAAAATAAACTCCAAATGGATAAAGGACCTAAATGTGAGACAGGAAACCATCAAAACCTTAGAGGAGAAAGCAGGAAAAGACCTCTCTGACCTCAGCCGTAGCAATCTCTTACTCGACACATCCCCAAAGGCAAGGGAATTAAAAGCAAAAGTGAATTACTGAGACCTTATGAAGATAAAAAGCTTCTGCACAGCAAAGGAAACAACCAACAAAACTAAAAGGCAACCAACGGAATGGGAAAAGATATTCGCAAATGACATATCGGACAAAGGGCTAGTATCCAAAATCTATAAAGAGCTCACCAAACTCCACACCCGAAAAACAAATAACCCAGTGAAGAAATGGGCAGAAAACATGAATAGACACTTCTCTAAAGAAGACATCCGGATGGCCAACAGGCACATGAAAAGATGTTCAGCGTCGCTCCTTATCAGGGAAATACAAATCAAAACCACACTCAGGTATCACCTCACGCCAGTCAGAGTGGCCAAAATGAACAAATCAGGAGACTAGAGATGCTGGAGAGGATGTGGAGAAACGGGAACCCTCTTGCACTGTTGGTGGGAATGCAAATTGGTGCAGCCGCTCTGGAAAGCAGTGTGGAGGTTCCTCAGAAAATTAAAAATAGACCTACCCTATGACCCAGCAATAGCACTGCTAGGAATTTATCCAAGGGATGCAGGAGTACTGATGCATAGGGCCACTTGTACCCCAATGTTCATAGCAGCACTCTCAACAATAGCCAAATTATGGAAAGAGCCTAAATGTCCATCAACTGATGAATGGATAAAGAAATTGTGGTTTATATACACAATGGAATATTACGTGGCAATGAGAAAAAATGAAATATGGCCTTTTGTAGCAACGTGGATGGAATTGGAGAGTGTGATGCTAAGTGAAATAAGCCATACAGAGAAAGACAGATACCATATGGTTTCACTCTTATGTGGATCCTGAGAAACTTAACAGGAACCCATGGGGCAGGGGAAGGAAAAAAAAAAAAAAGAGGTTAGAGTGGGAAAGAGCCAAAGCATAAGAGACTGTTAAAAACTGAGAACAAACTGAGGGTTGATGGGGGGTGGGAGGGAGGAGAGGGTGGGTGATGGGTATTGAGGAGGGCACCTTTTGGGATGAGCACTGGGTGTTGTATGGAAACCAATTTGTCAATAAATTTCATACATAATAATAAAAAATAAATAAATAAATAAAATTAAAAAAAAATAAAACTAATGATGCATAAAGACCAGCCCGTTGGTTTGAGATGATATCTATCATTTGCCCCACAACTCAATCATAGGTTACTTTTTCTATATGTGTTTTTCTGGGTGATGTAATGAATATTTACAGTGTGCTATGCACAATAACACAGAAAATAGAATCCTTGCCAAAAGGAGTTTGTGATCTTAATTAAGAATACAAATCAGCAACTAGACCTGAGAGAGTTTCTAAGATATCCCTTCATTTTATACTTGAGGAAACTGAAATCTGGAAAAGTTCATCAAGTTGCTCAGAACCACACATTATTAGCAGCAGAGCTGAAACTAGAACCTAGGACTCCTCAATTCCAATAATTATGCATTCATGCCTTCAGGAAACATTTGTTGAGCACTTCCTGTGTTCCAGCCACTAGGGATTCAAAGATGAAAAAGAAACACTCTTGCCATTAAGGAGTTCACAGTCTGACGGAAAATGCAATCAGAAAAGCAGATAAGTATAGAGCTCAAGAGAATGTTGCACATTGTAAGATAGCATGGGATCAGAGATGGCTCTTCTTTCTTGGGCAAAGGTTCAGAAAGGAGATGATATTTAGGCTGTTTTAAATGCTGAGTAGGAGTTTGGCAGGTAGAGAAAGGGCATTCCAGGTAAAAATAGCCAATTTTTGTGAATCCTTAGTAATATGAATATGCATTTTCATTGTCCCAAGGTTTCTGAAACTCAGCTCCATGGACGTATTCTTAAAGGATCTAGAGAATTTTTATCCTTTTAGAGGATTACTATTTTATTGAGGCTTATTAAACAGACATAATTCTTCATAACCAAAAACAATACAAGACACATATAATGTACATCTTCTCTAGAGACACATACAGCATCTGAATTGGAGGGGTTCTTAGAGATCATTATCTAAGCGCCTGTGTACACATGTGCCATAGCTGAGAAGTGATATAGTGTAACGAGCAGGAAAACTGGAACTACATACATAGTTAAAGAGCAAAAGCAATTAAAGGTAAAATTAGGTTATTATTCCCTTTGATGCCTTCCTCCCAAGGCAGATCACAAAATGTGAAAGCAAAGGGAAGGGAGAAAAACAGCAAATAGGAAGACTATACTCTCTAGCCAGCCTATCACAGTTATAACATGGTATTTGAAAAAAAAAAAAAAAGACATTTCAAAAGGGCACCATTATTAATGCCACTAAGAAGGAATTGGAAAATTGCAGTTTAAATCATTGGTTTTGTGCCAGTTCTCTTTTTTATATAAATATCAATTCTCACTGTGAGGTTTTGCACCTTAATTTAGTTAGGAATACATTTTAAAAATGGCTTGCTAAAAGGTGTGATTCAATGGAAGGAAAGTATTATCAAGTGATGCAATGTTCCATAAATAGCTATTATTATTATTTAATATTCGTTAAACACCCACAGTGAGCTAAGCACCGTACTAAACTTTGGAAAGATATGGCTCTTTCTCTGACAAGGAAAGATTAAATACATAGAAGATAGGAGAGCTTAAATCTACTTAGGATCTGAAATTTATTTTTCTACTCCAACTTTTCCTTGCTTCACTTGTCAAATTAACATAATTCACTATATTAGAGGAGGACTAATGATAGTTATTCCTTACCTGTGTTCAGTGTTTTATATTTTACAAGGGTTTTTATATGTATATCTTATTAGATAAGTTGACAGATGGTCTCTGGAAGATGTGAGCACTAAACTAAACTAAAAGGTAGTTTCATTTTAAGAGAAGACCAAAAACTTGGAGGGGTCAACTGGCCCGTCAGAGCATCAAAAGGCAGTTGTACTTAGGGGGAGGAGGGAGATTTTTCAGATAGGCAATAGGTGCACAAAACAACTCTCTCTACCACCTCAGCTACCAATTTCCCTCCCTGGAGGCAGTCACCAAAATCGATTTCTTGTGTATACTTCCAGAGATATCAAATGCACTCACTAGCATACATTTACACATGTGGCTTCATACTATATGCACTGTTCTGTACCCCGCTTCTTTCTCTTTGTGAAATATTACAGAGATTATTTCATGCTACATTACCATTTTTAATGGCTACATCAGATATTAGGTATAACTGTACCATAATTTATTTAAAATAGCCTATTCTTAAAGAATATTTAGTGGGTTTTGTTTTGTTTCATGTTTTGTTTGTTCCTGAAAACTTCTGCTGTTATCATGATTCAAGTAGATATATAATTTCCTATAAGGGAATTGCTGGGCTGAAGTATATTTGAATTGCTAATTTTGGTAACTGTTGCCAAATTCTCCTCTGAAAAATCTATATTGATTGAAATTCCCAGCAGCAATGTATAGGAGCACCCATTTCCCACTGTCACTAATGCAATGTTATCAAAATTTGTGGTCTTTGATCATCTGATAAGTGAAAAATAAGATTCCATGATAGTTTCATCTGCCTTCCTTCTAATTATGACACTGTTTGAATTTTCTTTCAAGGTTTAAAAAACTCCAGTATTTCCTTTTCTGTGCACTCTGTTTATACCATTTCAGTTTGTCTTTTGGAGTGGTTGTTCTTTTACTGGTTGATTTTTGGGACTTCTTCTCATAGTAATGAAATTAGTCTTTAGTACATAATCTGAATTACATATATTTTTTCCTAATATGTCATTTATCTTTTGACTTTTTTAATGACATTTTTTGCCTTACAAATTTAGGTTTAATTGTTTGACAAATTAATTTAAACTAATTAATAAATGAATTAATCAATTTGGGTTTACTTACCTATAAAATTATTTACTAATACAAGATTATTTAAAAAAGAAATTCCTTCATTTTCATCCAGTACAATGATTTTATAGGTAAAATATTAACCCATTTGGTATTTATTTGATGTGAGATAGGGATCTAACTCTGGTTTTTTTCTTGATGGGCACTAAGTGGTCCAAAATACACTAATGAATAATATAATTCACCTCCCCCCCAATGTGAAATGCCACCACCATCATATATTAAATTATTTTATAAAGAGTAGTGCTTTAGTAAGACTATTATTCAGTTTAGGAATCTAGAAATTCCTCTGGGGGAATTCACCACAATTGGTGCTAAATATGACCTACTGAATCCAAGTAGATGTATGTGGCAAGGAACACAGAAAAAGTTATATGCAGGAAACAGGCAGAATGCATAGCTGGAATTCAGATAGCAAATAGGAACAATGAAAAGTTGAGATTAAAATATAAGGGGAAAAGTAGAGAAGATTCCAAAACAAATGTCTGAATGATACAGAGGGTAATAGGAAGAGACATATTCCAGTTGCCTTCATGATAAAGTCCAGACTCCACCACGTGAACTCTCACACCTGTCTTATCTGGCTTCTGCCTACCCTTCTAGCCCAGGGCATGTTCCCCTTAACTTTTCTTTCAGATTTCAGCTTACACATTATTTCCCCAGTCTTCTTCCCTGACCTGGCCAAGACTGATATTCCTCTTATGTGTCTCTGCATGATTCTGTACTTTAGACTCTAACAATCTAGTCTCTTAATGCTTTCACCCCTGTTGTGGACATTTTCCTTCACTCCCCAGATTTTGTAGCTCTTTGTCCTGGTAACTAAATTTCTCTCCATGCGTCTTTGTGTGTGTGTGTGTATCCGTGTGTGTGTGTGTGTGTGTGTGTGTGTGTGTGTAGATAGAAGGGGAAGGGGGTAAATTGGACCTGATCTGTAATTAAGCAACTGGTGCTTCTTTCTTTTTTTAATTTTTTTTTCCAGAGTACATCTGACTCACAATGTTACATTAGTTTTGGGTATACAGCATAGTGATTCAACTTCTCTGTACATGATGCTGTGCTCATAGTTGGAGCTTCTTATGAGGTAGGCTCAGTCTATTTCAACACAACTTTCACATTCAGGTTTCTGTATCGACTACTTGGTCAGAAACTCCCAAATACCATTGGGCCCACATGCACAGTTGTCAGTGCAGCACTAAGCCCTAGAGTGGTTTTCATCTCGCAAAGGAGCAGACTGGGCCATAGTCCCCTTGGGCAGCCAGCTCATCTCCTGAGTATCTTCAAGGGAAGGGTTTGGCAAATTACAGGCCATGAGCCAAACCTCCCCCCTGCCTTTTATACATATATATATACATATATATATGTATATGTATATATATATGTATATATATATACATACATACATGTAAAGGTTTATTGGAACACACATGCCATGATAATGATAACTACATATATCAAAAACTTATTCTTAGATCTGATTATTTCACTCTTTTTCTTATACAGGTTTAACGCCCTTCAGAATCTTTATGGATTATAGAACTCTCTAAACTCTGAAAGGAAGATATCATAGCTATGAGAGATTACTCTGAGTTCTGCAAATAAAATTATGTTTTTATTCGGCCTCCAATTGTCTCTGCTAATGAGAGAATGCAAAGTAGTGGATAATCAAAAGTCATGCATGTTTGGAGACTTTGTTCTATGATGGGTGCAGTAGTAAATTTTCCTTCCTAATTGCATTTTCCTACAGTGCCACCAAAATGAGCTTGGATTGTCTGAGCATATATTAACTGGGAGACAAAGATGATAATTGTTGTGCTGGGCAGGAATAGAAGCCATTTAAAAATGTTTAAAAATTTCATTTTCTATTATCCTCAAAGCAGATAATCCACAAAGCAAAGGGGTGAGGGTCAATTGAGTATAAGAAATTTTTTGTTCTAGTACACCATTATGATTTTTAACATAGCATTATAATTTTTATTTTGCAATAATTTTTTTTAAATCTTGCATACTTTAGTTAAGACATTCATTAACTGTAAAATTTTATACAAAATAATCTCGTTTCAATTACTATCTTCTTAAAATAGCTCATGATGTCTAAAGCATTATTTATTCTGTTCATAAGTTAATGCTGTTTAAATTCTGTTAGTGAAATGTATTAAATTTTTTTATGCATTTTTTCACCCTTCATATTTTTAGTTATGCAAGGTTTAAAGGTCAGGCAGAGTATTTTAATAATTTGGGCATTCTTAGAAAAAAAATTAACCTAAACTGGATGAAGCAAACCATTTTTACAAGAATCTGGAACCCTTGTTGTGGTTGGTGGTTGTGCACATTGATATATTATTTCTGGAGATCAGTTTTCCTATTTGTATAAAAATCCATGAAATATTTAGCATCTGACTCAATTACACTTTGAGGAGTTGTCTTAAGAAAATAATTAACACAGGGGGGCCTGGGTGGCTCAGTTGGTTGAGCGTACGACTTCGGCTCAGGTCATGATCTCACAGCTCATGAGTTCGAGCCCCACGTTGGGCTCTGTGCTGACAGCTCAGAGCCTGGAGCCTGTTTCAGATTCTGTGTCTCCCTCTCTCTCTCTGCCCCTAACCCACTCTCACTCTGTCTCTGTCTCTTTCAAAAATAAACAAACATTAAAAAAAATTTTTTTAAAGAATTAACACAAAAAAATGTCATTGCAACACTGTTTATTATAGGGAGAAATCTAAATTTCTAGCAGTAATGGCATATCTATAACTTCAGAAATCATGTTTTCAAAGATAAGTTCATAGCCTGGCAAGATGACTATAATGTAATTATTATTAAGTAAAATTAAACACACACACACACAAAGGCAGAGCATTATCTCATATATCTATATGCATGTGTAGGGGCAAGGGCAGGAGCTGGAGGAAGGAATGTGGAAGAAAATTTGCTAGTGATTATTAGAGTTGTGAGATGATAATTTTTACTTCTCATTTTCAACTTTTACCATCACAAATTTCTGTAACACAAAATTCTGTAGCTTATATAAGAATGAGTTTTATTTCAATAACTAGATGCTGGTTCCCAGAGCAGGTAGATTAGGTAAACAGCCCTCTTTAAAAAATGCTTTCTACAATTGAAACTAGACCACTTTCTCACACCATTCACAAAAATAAACTCAAAATGGATAAAGGACCTGAATGTGAGACAGGAAACCATCAAAACCCTAGACGAGAAAGCAGGAAAAGACCTCTCTGACCTCAGCCGTAGCAATCTCTTACTCGACACATTCCCAAAGGCAAGGGAATTAAAAGCAAAAGTGAATTACTGGGACCTTATGAAGATAAAAAGCTTCTGCACAGCAAAGGAAACAACCAACAAAACTAAAAGGCAACCAACGGAATGGGAAAAGATATTCGCAAATGACATATCGGACAAAG
The DNA here is from genome assembly GCF_018350175.1 of Felis catus. Classification (NCBI taxonomy): domain Eukaryota; kingdom Metazoa; phylum Chordata; class Mammalia; order Carnivora; family Felidae; genus Felis; species Felis catus. Next base: position 77,734,184 of record NC_058372.1, read on the forward strand.
GGCTAGTATCCAAAATCTATAAAGAGCTCACCAAACTCCACACCCGAAAAACAAATAACCCAGTGAAGAAATGGGCAGAAAACATGAATAGACACTTCTCTAAAGAAGACATCCGGATGGCCAACAGGCACATGAAAAGATGCTCAACGTCGCTCCTCATCAGGGAAATACAAATCAAAACCACACTCAGATATCACCTCACGCCAGTCAGAGTGGCCAAAATGAACAAATCAGGAGACTATAGATGCTGGAGAGGATGTGGAGAAACGGGAACCCTCTTGCACTGTTGCTGGGAATGCAAATTGGTGCAGCCACTCTGGAAAACAGTGTGGAGGTTCCTCAGAAAATTAAAAATAGACTTACCCTATGACCCAGCAGTAGCACTGCTAGGAATTTACCCAAGGGATACAGAAGTACTGATGCATAGGGGCACTTGTACCCCAATGTTTATAGCAGCACTCTCAACAATAGCCAAATTATGGAAAGAGCCTAAATGTCCATCAACTGATGAATGGATAAAGAAACTGTGGTTTATATACACAGTGGAGTACTACGTGGCAATGAGAAAGAATGAAATATGGCCCTTTGTAGCAATGTGGATGGAACTGGAGAGCGTGATGCTAAGTGAAATAAGCCATACAGAGAAAGACAGATACCATATGTTTTCACTCTTATGTGGATCCTGAGAAACTTAATAAAAATCCATGGGGGAGGGGAAGAAAAAAAAAAAAAAAGAAGAGGTTAGAGTGGGAGAGAGCCAAAGCATAAGAGACTCTTAAAAACTGAGAACAAACTGAGGGTTGATGGGGGGTGGGAGGGAGGCGGGGGTGGGTGGTGGGTATTGAGGAGGGCACCTTTTGGGATGAGCACTGGGTGTTGTATGGAAACCAATTTGACAATAAATTTCATATACTGAAAAAAAAAGAAAATGCTTTCTACAAAGAGGCTGTAAGACTGAATCTTGTTTTACAGCTGCTATTTCTCATTAGCCAGTTCGTTATCATCATTGCACTTTACAGCTTGGTCTATGATGGAGAAATTATCTAGCAAGGTTGGATACTTCCTTGGTATTCAGAAGGATTTACCTTCCTGGAGAAAAATATTCCCTTTCTCTCTCATGTCTCTCCTCTGCTACGATCCACTTTCTCATCTTAAATCCTTGGCTTAAAACATAGTAGGTTCTATGCTTCTTTTCTAGAAGCAGGAAGATCTGTTAGGGGACTGTTACAATAGTCTGGGCAAGAAATGATAACTCTAAACCAAGTCAGTGGTTTATCACCTCCCTCACATAGACATCTTCCTTACTCCACTCAGGCCATGATCATATATGGATGTTCTCCTCACCCTGTTCAGTCACAAAACCCCATGCCAAGTTACTTACTCTACATAATCCCTTCGTTGTATACCATCTTCAACCTGTTCTATCTCTGACACCCCCATGCCAGGCCACTGGCCCCCATGTGAATGCCAACCTTACCCTGCTTGCGCTCCAGTACCCACCCAGGCCATCCTACATGTGTACCCTCCTAACTCCACCAGGGTGCCCCATACATGTTTTTCCTTATTACAATAATAAATTATTACAAATTTTAAAATAATAAAATTTTTAGTTAAAGGAAAAGAGACACTGGTAGAACTTTTAGTCTAAAGATATTCTAATACCTTAAAGTCCTTGGCCAAATCTGACTTTATTAGAATATGTGAAACACACTCAAGGAACATGGATTCCTTCTTTTGCTACAGTTATCAATGTAATCATTGTTTAAAAGAGTAAGCATATCAGTTTTACATTAAATATCATGCACATGCAGCCACACACTCATATTCTTTCACTGTCATTCATTCCTCTGAGGATCAAAAATTGGCAAAAGATGGGTACCTGGATGGCTTAGTCCACTGAGTGTCCAACTCTTGGTTTTGGCTCAGGTCATGATCTCACAGTTCATTGGTTTGAGCCCCACATCAGGCTCTACAGGCTCTATACTCACAGCACTTGGGATTTCTCTCTCCTTCTCTCTCTGCCCCTCCCCCACTTGCACGTGCATGCTCTCTCTCTCTCAAATAAACTTTTTAAAAATTGGCAAAAATAATAAAATTATTAGCATTTTTAATGAAAACTACTGTCTATTGCATTCTGTTGCTAAGAGTCTTCTGCTACAACAAGAATGATGGTAACAACAAAGGGGATACAAGGAAGGTATTAGGGAAGACAGAAGGAAGGAGAGAGATGAGAAAACAAGAAAGTGAAAAGGTGGGAACAAGGAAGGTAGCAAGAAGAGAGACAGAAAGAGGAGACCTAGGAGAGAAAAGGCAGAAGAGGGAAGCTAAATGTGAAAAGGAAGTGTCAAGATGACATTCAGGAGAGTCTGACTTGGCCACCAAATCCCATGGCACAGGGTTCTAACCCTGTGCCCCAAAGCAGTGTCATTGTCAAAATAAAAACATATCTACTCCAAGACTGCTGACAAGTAATGGAGAAACTGTTAGTTCATACATTTCTTTAATACACAACTGAATGAAGCTGACATCCAGAGTTTGGTACAGCCAACTTCTGGATGTTGTTTATGTATTTGTTTAATGACACCTTTAAATGATTCCTATTTTGAGAGTCACTTTTAGAGGCTACACAAGAATCAGCATCTGCAAATGGTGAGAAAGTTCTTGGTTGGTCAAAACTTCAATGAGGAAGAATATGGATATTATATGTATAACTGGAACACTTGCAATGCTTTGCCCACATCTCATTTTGCTGCTTTGATAAAGAAAGAACTACATATTCTGTAAATAATGATGTCCATGTTTCAGATTCAATCCCCTACCAACCATGCAGAAAGGTGTCTTGTCCAGTGTTGTGGTTCTTGTTAAAGCCAGGTATTAAGCCATTCCCTTTTAAACAGTTTTGTCTCAAAAAAGTGTAACAGAATATAAAGATTTTTCTCTACTATTCATATGATTGTTGGATTTACAAAAGAGTATTCTTGAAACACAATAAAACTTAAGGCAAAACTTTTAGAGAAAAGGGATACCCTTTCCCAGAATAACTCAACAGAGTTATTTCATGGGTTAGGTTAATTGGCAGATATTTTTAGCTGAGGTGAATCTTTCTATATATTTCCTGTAGGTGCTATTATAAATACTACCGAAGATATCAAGAGAGAACGTTACCTTCCCAACATCCGTTTCTTTTTTTTCCTTCCTAATAGAATCCTGATTTTGTCTGGATAGCGCTGTCCCCACCCATCCACCCTCCCCCCAACCCAATGACTGAGGGATAACAGACCTCACTGTCAAGTTATTCCTGCTTCACAGAAAGCAGTCAGCACATGACATGGCTCTGGCTCCTGCTGTAAGTAAAGAAGACACTGGTCTACATTTGTCCAATTATAGTTGGGGGAAAGGGTTTTCTCTCATTTAGGAGGTGAGCAAGAATGTATGTTGATTCAGATAGTGTTGGTATTGTATAACCATAAGAATAGCAAGTCTAAATTCAACACTCTCACACTGAGGATAACAGAGCAGAAATATAGAACATGGATCCTTGATGGTCACCATTGAATTATTGCATCACCAACCTGACCAAAACTAATTCTACTTCTGGACTTTCTGTTATGTAAGATAATTAACTTTTTTACTGTATAATTTTTTCTTGAATTGGGCTTTTTTATTTGCAGCCAAAAGCATACTAGTTGATCAAACTATGTCCAAGCTCCAGTAGGAAAGCCAGAATTGCACACAGACATCCATGCCAACCTTGCAGTGCTAGGGAAGGTGCTTTTATAGGTTATAGTCAAGAGTTACATGGCCTTCTCAGTGTCCCTGCAGAAAGAAATCTGAAAATAATTGGAAATACTGGAGACTTCTCTCACAGATTCCTTCTATTTAGACAACTTTAAAACTTAAATGTGGACTCACAGTCTTTTCTTTTCTGGCATAGAGGAAATCAATAATGCAAGCTTTGCAAAGGTAAACTTATTGATTTGAGGACAAAGGAAATGATGCTATATAAATTCAACCAAAAAGAGTCTTGGGAAATTCTGATATTCTTTGACAACAATCTACCTTTGAGTTATAGTTTTTTAGCACTAGCTGCCATCAAAATTAAAATGTCAAAATCAGCTTAGTGCCCAAGATAAATGTTCACGTTGCTATGACAACCTCTTTTTCAAGTTTAACATCAGAAACCTTAATTTGGGCAGAGTTAATATTTACTTTGGGAGGTTTTTTTGGGGGGGAGGGGGGTTGTACAAATTAGACTTGTTTCAATTATTTCCAGAATATCACTATTAGATTTTACATTATCTTTTCCATAAATAAAATATTCTATGATCAAAATCAATTTCCAGTTTAGTAACATAAATCATATGCAAATTTGTTATATATGTGTTTTATATACTGTTCTAGGGAGAAAAATTCTATTTTCATCTGATTCACAAAGGAGTCATGACTCAAAAAGTTAAAGCTATTGCTGGAGACTGAATAATAACTGTAGGTGGTCAGAGAAATTACCATGAAAAGGTAAAACAGAAGGAATAAAATTAGATGTATTTTTTAAGTTTTGCTGCAATAAATACAATAGAGGACAGATATATGGAAAGTGCCTCCTGGATATGGCAAGTGGTTATATATGTATTTGTATCTGCTACAGTTTGTTGTGGGAAACACTACAAACACACAGGAAGCCACTGGAGCCTTTAAGATATTTAATGATAATATATTGAGGTACATATACAAATTAGATGTATATCTGTCAGTCAAAGTCCTGGCAGGACATTTGAAAACAAAAATGGAGACATTTGGTTCTACAACAACTTTGGTACACATTTTGGGCTAAGATGTATATTTTAGACTCCTTTCCATTTTGTTAATGTTAGTTTTTAGTCATTATACTTCATGTTGACAACTTTTGAATATAAACAAATACATGTTTCATAATCATTAACTTTCTCATAGTAAATCCAATTCTTTTTTCTTCAGGCAAAAATATTCTTCTAGTTCCAGAAACCTGGCACTACTTTATTACTGTCAAAGAGCGAAGTGTTTATGTAAACTTCAAAGACAATTTGCATTGATTCCATTTCCAAACTATACTCTTTCACGTTGGATTCATATTTCTCTTTTAAGTTGTTATGAACATAAATTGTGTGTGGAGTGTGGGTAGGTGCATGGGTGTAGTTTACTGAGCTGATCAATGGAGAATCCAGTACACAGACGATCTCAAGCCACCACCAGCTCATCATGTCTGTGTCTTTTCAGGAACTGACTGAATGGGTTGTTTGGTGCAATGGCAAGTGTTCTGGACTTTAGGTCTGGAGGTAATGGCTATTATTAGTCTTTTCATTAACAAGCTGTAGGACTCTGGCAAGTCCCTTCACCAGCTTATCTTTTATTTCCATAAAAGGGGTTGAGGCACGGAGTCTCTGATGTCACTTCTAGCTTTAAAATTCTGTGGTTCTCACTCACGTCCCTAATTATCATGCTTAATAGAAGCCATAAGTTTTGCTGCTTTAGTTTGAAAGGGCCTTTTTCAAACTGACATTGAGAATGCTAAATACACTATTTTAAAATTTAGATAAAGAAATTAGCAGATGATATTAAAATACAGCAAATCCCCAGTGACTTTTTCAGTCTAACAATTACAGCTTCCCATGAACTTTGACATTTTCCTGAATTGCATAAATTATGTTTATCAATTCGCAGGTAAATATTTATATGCCTAAGTAATGATTCAACAAAACTATGAGAAATGAAGAGGATAATTTACACTCTAGAGTAGATATGTATTTTTAATTCAGCTTCATTGAAGAAACTCTCCTTAATATCCTTAATATCTTCTTCAATGTCTTAGAACAAAGGAAAGAGCTATTTATCCACTGCAAAGGCTGAAGTATTCCATGCAAGCTATCACATGGGTATTCAAAAAACATTACTGCATTGTATAAATTCCTATGTACTTAATACTTGCTATTATTCACTGTATTAAATGTATTATGTATATTGTTTAATTCTCACAACTGTTCTTTGACATTATCTCCATTATTTCTGGTCTCAAAGAAGTCAAGTAACTTAACCATAGACAACAGCTAGTAAGGGACAGAGCCAGGATTTGAACCTAAAATTCTAAAGCCAGTGCCTTCAATCTTGCTACCCTAGTATCTCTGGCAACACTGCCCAGACATATCCACTACATCTCAAATACTTCATCATTTTTCACAGATAAGGAAGCTGTTCACTTAACTTTGCTTTCTCCCTTGAGTGATGCCTCTGCACACTGAACCCCTCCACATGTCCCTCTAGCAACATCCACTGATACCTCAGGAACGAGAACGAAGTAGGTTTGGCCTCAAATGTCAGTGTTCTCAAGCTCTGTTAACAGGGCAACTGACACATCAACATGGCATGTCTTTTGACATCAAAAGCCCTATCTCTTTTCTCTTGATTATAGACCACATTTTTTCGTAAATATCTACCTCGTCTCTCCTTCCACCATAATTACCCAATTGTCCCTACTCCAATTTTCTCTAGAAGACATCTACCTTCTAAATGTGCTTTAGAAAAGTTTTGACCTTTACTGGTCTTTGAGAAATTAAGAAAGATTGGAGGCACTGCCCTGGACTAATCCACTTCTGTCTTAGACTGGATCTCTTGAAAACATTCTGAGATGAAGAATTGTGTGCATAAGGATGGTTGGGGAGTGCTCTCAGGAGATACACTGCAAAGAAGTGAGGAAAGGACTGAGGAAAGGAAGACCCAGTGATAGGTCAGCCCTGGGGAGGGGTCTGGGTGCACTATAACCCTTGTCAGACTGGTGGATCTAATTTGTGTCTTCAGTTTAATTATGTTTCTCTTCCAGAGAAAGGGCTTTTAAGGTTATAAAGACCAGTCTGAAATCTGACTATGCAGAATTTAAGAGCCTGAGCTTTCTCTCCTGGGAAAATAAATGGAATAAAGAAAGGTTATGAAATATGAAAGTTCTAAAAATAATAGCAGATCAAATAATTTAGTTATATTCTACTTACCATGAAGTTTTCACACCCTGAGCCTCCCTGTGTGAAGTCTGTGTTATCTGATTAGAGAAAGCAGAAAGAGAGAGAAAGAGAGAAGCCATATGAAAGAGAAGCTCAGTTAAGGATGGCAGACTGCACTGCAAATTCAGAAACATCTTTAATATGTACAAGAACTGGTACAAATTCATCTTTTGTTTTCTATGAATAATCCAGGTTTGATGATCTTAAACTATTGGTAAGAATATCTTTCCCTTTCATCTTTCCTGGACTTGAGCCAGGAAAGAGTTAACATATAACTCTTTGTTGTTTCAATTGAATTTAGCAAAACCCAGAAAGAAAATTCCTTCCTAAGGCATAATTAATTTCTACAACATGTTGAAATAAGAGCTGCTAACTTAGGCACATACACATATCTCTATTGCTAGGTTCTCCTGGTTGGATTTTAAAGATATTCTTTCAAAGAATATATAAAAGTATAAATATATTTTTAAAGATATTCTTCCAAAGATAGACATATATATATATATATCTATCTCAAGTTCTAGAATAAGGAGGATTTATTTTTAAGGGTTTTTTTAAGTTTATTTATTTTGGGAGAGAGAGAGAGAGAGATAGCACAAGCAGGTGAGGGGCAGAGGGAAGGAGAGAAAGAATCCCAAGCAGGCTCAGAGCCAGATACAGGGCTTGAACTCATGAACCATGAGATCATGACCTGAGCTGAGATCAAGAGTCAGATGCTTAACTGACTGAGACACCCAGGTGCCCCTAGAATAAGGAGGTTTCACTGACTGAAAGATATTGAGGAAAACATAAAGCTCTTATTTAAAAGTATCAAGTCAAATACATCGGTGGTACAATCTAGGCTGAAAACAATTATTTACTTTTCTCCTGATGGGAGATTATATGATAAATATGCAAATAATGTTGATCAAACTAATATGGTCCAATAAATTAATAACTCTATAAACACTAAAGGTTTAAGGAGTGTTTCCATGTAAAGAATAAAGAGGTATGCATGTATGTATGTATTTAAAACATTTCCCATAAGTTACAGTATCCTGGGAATTATATAAAATGTACTTTTAAGTACATTTTAAGTCTCTAAGGGAATCACAATTAATATTTCATTTTAAATAAATTATGCTAGGAACAGGATATAAACTTGTGGAAGGTATAATTTATTTGTTTTCTTTATTTATACTACATCCCCAGCAGGTGAAACAGTAACTACACAAAACAGGTGCTCAATAACTATCTGTTGAGTTAATAAATTAGGACAAGGCCAGTGAGGACTATAAGACAGTACTAAGAATAAGAAATTATCCTGGCCATTCAATGAATATACTTTGTCTTAGAAAGAGAACTAGCAGATATTTAAAGCAAAAGGAGTTCAATCCAGGTTTGGGTTAACACTAAAACACTATTTACATTTGTCCAAATTCTATTCACAATCTTGGGTTCTTACATAAATGTTCCAAATTCTGTTAAAATAGCACAACAGGCATAAGCCCAGAACCATGACAGCTCTGTTTCAACAGAGAGTTAAGAGATGGCCTGTTTATGAAATATCTTTACCATGAATTATTCATGTTGGGAAATTAACAATATACTTACTAATTCCACTGTAATGTCTAACTATGTTATTTGACCAAGACTTTGAAATTGTCCTGGAAAAGCCAGGAGAGAAGTGAGAAACTGGCAAGGAATATCACCCCATAGCGTCACATAAAAACACTAAATACTCTATTATCATCACTATTATATAATGTGCTTTATACTTTACAAAGCAAATTGATAATGTTATCTAAATTGATGATCATGACAACCACGTGAATCAGGTAGCAATACTGAATCATGTTGGAAGTTTGGGAGTACTAGTGCCAATCTTCTGCAATCTAACCAATTGAAAATAATGATAACAATAATCATGATCATACTGATCATAACTAGTACCTAAACAGGACTTATTCATGTGCCAAGTGTGACCTACCTGCCTCTACATGTTAGCTCCATTACTCCTCCAACAATCAGAAGCCACCAAATTGGAATCGAGGCATCTGCTTTATTCAAGTTGGTTGGCAAATTCACTTTCCACCTGGTAAAAAAAATAATGCACTTTTTGTCCCTCTCTCCTGGACTGAAAATAACCAGGGAATGACCACGCTGACCTTTCCACCCAGTGTCATGCTATAAAGCTGGAACAGAGAGAACTGACGTGTAGCTGGGACAGGCTTATGTGGTCTGATGGTCTGTGTACTGACAACCTGAGCATGAGAGCTCCAGCCTCTCCTGCACCCTGGCAGGTCTGTGAGCTGGGGGAGGGGGCGGGCACAAATGCCAGGCTTTCCCCAATCTCACACTCTCAAGTTTTTTCAGTAGGTGGAAAACTGTTACTGAACATGCTGCTGTTCTCTCCTGGGAAGGAAAGCAGATAACCGCCCCCCGACCATGCCTCCATGGGACACTGCGGGGAAGAAAATGAGTGTTCCGGCGCATCCTGCCCCCAGCATCTCCAACAGCCAAATGAGGGAAACTGAGGACTATGTAGGCCTAGTTTCTTCCTCAAAGGCAAGGAACTGGCAAGCAGCAAAGACAGGTCTTGAGCCCCTAGCACTCTGACCACAGATTACACATCATATTTACTCTTCACTATACTAGAAACCTTGCACTCCGACAAGTTTGATGAACACTGAAAGGCAAACATTCTAGAAGTCAAACTCTTGAATGCTCTTCTGGAAATGTTTTCATGTCCTAACCAGATTCTCTTTTCCCATAATTTCTTGTCAAATGTGCTGAAAACAATGTCACTGAAACCATTTCTTTCCAAGCCAAGTTAAGAGATAAACAACAAAAAAGGAAAGGAAAAAAAATTGTAATTATAGTTCATCTCACAATGGTATATTTAAAATTTGACTCAATCTGACTTTGGTGTATTTCCATTACTCTATAAGTACTCATTATATTGTATAACAGGGTAAAACATCTGTTCATAGAGTTACCATTTGTGCCAAAAGCACTAATATTTTGCTTTCCTAAATATCAGACTCAGGAACAGATGTTACTTTATTCTCTTTGTATTTTGTCATCAGTCTTCATTCAACAGGTATCCCAATATGGAACTGTTGTTAGTTTGCTTTCCAGTAAATATATATATATATATATATATATATATATATATATATACACACACACACACATAATTAATATGTGCTGGGTCTTAAAGTGTTTATGTACTGCTTATTAACAAGCTCAAACTGTAGACCATGAATAAATTTGACTGCATTTTGTGAAAAGCAGCTCAGAGTCTTGAACTTCCTAGTGAGAGTAGAATTATATCATTTTCCACCCTGAAAGAAAATTTTATATTTTACATACATGTACTTTGTAACCACTACCACTGTTATTTACTATTTGTGCTGTTATGGAAGGGAAGAAAGTTACATCACTTCCTTGCTGTGATTCTTACAAACAATAAAAAAAGTAGCATTAAGGGTCACAATTCTATCAGTTTTCTGATAAGAGCTTCAGTTCATAAGCATGGTGATTGGAAGAACTTGTTTTTCTCTAGGCAGAACTGGAATTGAAACTAGATTGAATCAAGACGATAGTCCTCAATACCTTTGCTGCCATTTAGAAAGATAATTATTAATTTTTTTATTTCTAGGAAAAAAAAAACTTAAGATTTTCAGATATCAATCTAGGCTAGTTGCTAGTGATTTATCATAATCAGTCATAACTCTGGACTGAGTCCAGACACTACCTCTGAGTCCTCCGCCCAGCACTCCAGCATCTAGGACCCAAGGGTTGGAGTTTATATGAGGTGAAACTATTTGCCTTTCCTATTACATTTGAAGTACCTCACCTGTGGCAGTTTAAAAAAGGAAAAAATAAATAAATATAATCCTATAATATTTACAGAGGTATCAGTGCCCTTTCAAATTCTGATTAGTGCTACTAATCCTTATAGACTCGTTCAACATTTTGCAGGAAAATAATGAAATCTAATTAACTATACTCTAAAAGGGACTGTGGCTGATAATAGTTTAGCAACTAAAAGGGTTCATCAAGTTTAAAAGAAACATAACAAAGCCCCTGTTAAATATTTGAAAAATGGCACCAGTATAACCAGGGAAATGATTTTTTTCATTTAATTTAGTTTTAACTTAAAGGAAATGATTTTTTAATTTAATTTAGTTTTAACTTAAACAGTCATGTATGGCTGCCATATTGGGTAGCACAGGTATATAAAATCTTGTTTTACCTTCATAATAACCTTGTGAAGCAGGTCATCTCCACTAAAAAGAGAAAGAAGTACAGAGATATTAAGTGACTCGCCAGCATTACAAAGCTGGAAAATGACCAAATGTATACTTGAATCCAGTTCTCTGGAAATCCAAGTTCTCAATTCTTTTGATGGTACCACATCAAGCTCAAGGTAAGTATGAATAAAAAAGGACAACCCCCCAAAACTAGTGATTGTACACAACCCTCTGAAAGTTCACAAGGGAAGTATAGTACAAAGAACTAACTGTCAAAATATGCTATTTTATCCTACTTATAAGCTAACAAATAAGCGTGCCACAGTTTTATGGAAACCACATAGACAACAGGAGATTCCTGAGTCAGAGAGTAAGGACTTTACTATAGCAATAGCAGTAGCCTAGAGTATTAGCATTTTCTTGTACCAATTTCCCAAGCCTAAATTCACACAGAGTGATGCCAAGAAGGTCAGCTGACTCTCACATGCAGTGAGTGCCTTACAGGCTGCATACTGAGTTTAGGGAACTCAAATATTTTATAATGGGCATTAAGCATCCTGCTCATTACTCCAAAGCAGGCATTATCTTTATCATACTAGACAATAAGCATGCCTCCCTTTCCCAATCCCTACCTTTCAAGACTATTCTCTATGCAAATATCCTTGAAATTGATAGTATGGAACAAAGGCAATCTCAAGATTTGCATAAATGTGAGAGACCACACACCACCTATGACAAGTGACAAACTGGGAGAAAACCAGCCAAGGAAAGAGACATGGCTAAATATCAACATGAGAGTTAAAGTGAACAGATAAATGTGTATGTTTGATAGAAAGATTATGTGTCCAAAGTAAAAAACAGAAAATTAATGTTGAAACTACAAAATTAAGGTGAAAGTAAATTTGAAAAATAATAGTGCCATATAAATGTCAAGAAACACTGGCATTTTTATGGGGCATCAATAGATGCCCATTTACAAATATAATTTCTCCAAAACTAGAGGCTACTTCACTCTTGGAATTGAATTGTAAATATATGCACATACCCCTCTTCCAGCCACCATAAAATTGTAGCATAAAAATCATAAGACGTTAGATCTGAGAGATGGTCAGAAATAATGAAGTCCTGGTAACACAGGGAAACTGAGATCCAAAGGCATAGAGTGTCTTTTTCAGGGCCACACAGCCAACCATCAATAGATCTGAGATGCATTCACAGGAGTCTCTACTCTTGGCCCCTCCATTTCATTATAATACACTACCTCTTGCTTCTCAGCACGAAGTAGATTGAGCCCCCCACACCCCCCCAAAAAAGATACTTGCAAACCTCCCTCTTGTAGAACATGCCCTTGGAACTAGTTGGAGCAGAGCCAAGTGGTCTGAGTTAGCAATGCTTCCCCAGGTGGAAGCCTTAAGTGCTCATTCCCTTGAGTCTGCCACAAAGGCACATTGCACTGCAGAAGATTTAAAAGAAAATTGTGTGCACAGCACAGGAACGAGCCCAGATCTTCCCTGAAGAATTGAATACTTCAGTAATATCATTAAAGCTGGGTCAAAAAAACATCATTTCATTTTTTTTAATATGCTAATTTAACCTCAGGCACCAGATCACTTAAATGAAAGGCACTCCATAAAGTTCATTTTTATTATTCTCAGCTGAAAAGTAAACAACACTTCTACAGGTGTCCTTCATATTAAAAGGCTTTATTTGCTGGCAATAGAGACTCTCTATTGACTAAAAACCTTATCTATACTTCACAGAGCAGATTGTTTTCCCCCAACACCCTTCAAAGAGGTGTAGCCTGTCCATTCTGGACAAAGGAAAATAGTGTGATAAAAGAGATAATGTATCAACAGCCAACTGAAAGAGCTCTTGATGGCCAATGATGGAACAATTTAAGCAGCAAAATAATGCAGTATTCAATTAAAAAGTATAAAATAAATATTCATAAGTCTATATTGATAAACAAATAATGTAACTAGGCATCAACAGCACTTTTATAAAGATAATTGTCCCAAAACTAGAGGCTATGGTTTTCTTTGGACTGAGTCATAAATGTACAGACATATAAGTACAAATATAAATTACTGAATAAGTAGAATAAATGGTAGAGGAGAGACAAATCTTCCCCACAGAAGAATTCTAAATAATATATACACATATTCTCCCCTCCAGGAGGTGGCGCTTAATTCCCTACCCTTGAGGGTGAGCTACACTCAGTGACTCACTCCCAAAAATTAGAGCAGGGAAAGGGAAAAACAGTCCCTTTGCTGTGGAGAGTCCTGGAGAGAGCTGCCTTAACCAAGTGATGAAGGTTAACATCACCAGTAATGCCATGTGGATATGATGTATTCTGATGTGAGGTAATGAGAAGGTATTCTTCCCAAATCCCATAACCCCAGTCTAACCATGATAAAGACATCAGACAAACCAAGATCAGGAGACATTCTAAAAAATACTTGGCCAGTACTCAAGACCATCAAAGTCATGCAAATCAAGCAGAGTGAGAAATTATCACAGACCAGAGGAGACTAGGAAAATGTGACAACTAACTATAATGTGTCCTGCAATGAAACAGAAAGAAGGCATTAATGGAAAAGCTGGTTAAATCCAACTAAGGTCTGGAGTTTAGTTAATAGTGATGAATAATGTTGCTTTCTTAGTTTTGATAAATGTAATTACATTACATCTGTAATGTAAGATGTTAACAATGGGTAAAACTGGGTGATGGATATACAGGAACTCTGTACTACCTTCACAACTTCTCTATAAATATAAAATTATACCGAAACAAAAAATTTATGTAAAAAAAAACTAGATGGTACAAATATCTCATCATATGCTGTCTGTCTGAAGCATGGCAGAATTCTATAGCTAATGCATTGCCCAATCCAAGACACACATTTTAAAAAAGGTTTGGGGAAGCTGAATGAGTTTAACAGCCAGGGGTGGAGTGGAAACAGCACACTGCACAATAAAAGGAAAAGCAATGTCGGGGCGCCTGGGTGGCTCAGTCAGTTAAGCATCTGACTTTGGCGCAGGTCACGATCTCGTGGTTTTTGAGGTCAAGCCCTGCATGGGGCTCTGCACTGACACTGTGGAGCCTGCTTGGGATTTGCTGTCTCCCTCTCTCTCTGCCCCAGTCCCACTCTCTCTCTCTGTCTCTCAAAATAAATAAACTTTTTAAAAAAAGGAAAAGCAATGTTTGTTCTTCACTGAATAACCTGAGTATTATTTATAATAATTATTTGTAGTAATCTGAGAAACAGAATGTGTTCTGAACATAACAAAAATTGAGGCTCTCCTTTATAGGTCAGCAAAAGTACTAAGGTGAAAGCCCAAACCAGTAAACTAACCAGATTTCAAAGAAACAAAAGTGTGCTAGCTATACAATAGTGTCTATGTTTAATACCATAAAAGACTCAAATTAAAAACATAAGTTTTAGACAAACCTTCAAATTTGAGAAACTTCTCTAAATTCTCTTTACTCTAGAAGTTATCTAGGATATTATAACAATATCTGAAATTTATATTATCATCTCCAAAATAGTAAAATCATTTTGCCCATAAATCATAGCCCCTTCCTGCCACCCAGTTCTCTAAATTACTTCCTTTTCCCAAGAAAAGGCCTTTTCCCACACAGGCCATCCTCTGCTTTCAACCTGGAAGGTTTCAGCCCCAACCTAAACTCCACCACACCCCCATCCTCACTCATCACCTAAATCCCTTAGCTTTGTCAAAGAAATCTCAACCATCTCTTCCTTTGGACATCTTTTTGGATTTGTCTTCTAAACAATAATCCCTTCAAAATGACTTTGTGAATGAATGGAAGTGACTTGGTCAAAAAAAGGCATATATCTGCTTTCCACATAAATTTTATATAGATGGGGAAAACTTCCTTGCTCTTTTTCTCCTCATCTTTTCATATAATTGTGTTTCCAAAAGATACAAGAAAGGCATGAGCATAACCTGTAATACATGTGATATGAATTTTCTTAAAAACAGTCCTTAAAGTCAAATTCGACTATGAATTCTATGTTAGGGGGACTGACAAATGCATAATATTCTGATCAGTATATATGAGGTTTACATTTTGTTTCATCACTTTTATTGCTGAAGAATACATTTTAAAGGGATGGATTAAATATTCAAAGACACAAACACTAGTAAATACCTTTTAGTTCAATATGAAGATAACAAACCCATTAGTATATCTACATATGAGTATGCTCAGCAAACAGGAGACTGAACAAATGTTTATTGAGTACCTCACATTACAGGAAATGTGTAAGCACTTTGGCAAATGCTGTCTCATTTCCTTTTTTTCTATAAATATGTGAGGTCGATATAATTATCCTCATTTTTCAAGTTGTAAAACCAAACATCCAGAGATTAAATCACTCAAGGATGTGTTACTTAAGGTAAATAATTAGTTCCTTTAAGTGATAAGCCCCAATGTATCAGTGACTTAACACAGCAAAATGCTATTTCTCATTTATATCACCATCTAATGCAAGTCAGAAGGAGAAGGGGTTGCATTCTGCCCCACCTCGTCATTCAGAGACACCCCCCCCCCCGGATACTTCCATCCCATCCACTAGTGGATGGAGATTGAGAGTTAGGATAGTACATTAAAAGTTTTTGTACACCAGGCCTAGAAATGGCACATACCACTTATGCTCACCTTCCATTCCCCAAAAATGATCCCTCTTCTGTTAACAGGTAAAGAATGGATGCTTTCTCCCTAAAGTAGGGAGAAGCTAAAGAAGGATGCTCTCATTACTGATAATCAACATAGTACTGGAAGGTCTAGCTACTTCAAAAAGGCAAGAAAAGCAATACAGATAAGAAAGAAGAAAGTGTTCCTATTTGAAAATGGCATGATCATCTATGCAGAAAACACCAGAGTCTACCAAAAGAGTCCTATAACTAATAGGTGAGTTAAGCAAGATCAAAAAACAAAATAAATCACATTTCTGTATCCTAAAAATAAACGTGTCAAACCTGAAATTAAAGAAACAATGCCATTTACAATCCCTCCAGAAAAAACTAGTAAGAAGCTTAGGTATAAATTTACCATCACATGCACAGAACTTGGATGCTGAAAATCATAAAGTGCTAAAAAAAATCAAACAAAAGGATACTTGATTAAATAGAAAGTAAATACAAAGATGGTAGAATTAAAAACAAGCACATCAATAATTACATTATGTGTAAGTAATCTAAACATCCTAATTAAAAGGCAGAGAAAGACTGGACAAAAATGCAAGAGGCTATCTATAAGACATCTATATCTTATAGATAGAGGCTATCTATAAGAAACCCACTAAGTATAAAGACATAAATAGGTTAAAAGTAAAAGTATGGAAAAAGATATACCATGCAAACATTAATTAAAAGAAAGCTGGAGTGGCTTTATTAAAATCATACAAAGTAAACATCATAACATAGAACACTGGGGACAAACAGAGGTATATAATGATATAATGGTCAATTCATCAAGAAGACGGCAATTCTAAATGAGTATATATCTAATAACTTACTTTCAAAATACATGACTCAAAAACTGACCTAACCAAAAGAGGAGATTAGCGTATCTAAAATTATAGTTACAGATTTTAACCCTTCTCTCAACAATTGACAGAAAGTTGACAAAACATCAGCAAAGGTATAAAAAATTTGAACAATTCTGTCAAGCAAATAACATGGAAGAATCACAGAATATACATTCTCTTTAACATATACATAACATCACCACAGAGACTATAAGCTGAGCCATAAAATAAGTCTGAATAAATTTCAAATGACTGAAATCATACAATGTTTTATAAGCCTGAGTATGATGGAATTAAAAGTCAATTTTAAAAGAACATATAAAATCCTTATTTTTGAAGTTAAAAAGTGCACTCCTAAATGTCGCATAAGCCAAATAAGAAACCACGAAGATATTAGAAAATATTTCTGACTAAACAATAATGAAAATACAAATACTAAAATGTATAGAGTGCAGCTAAAATAGTGCTTAGAGCAAAATTTATAATTCTAAATGCTTACATTGTTGGTGAAAAAGTTCTAAACTAATTTTCTTAGCTTCTACATTAAGAGACTAGAAAAAGAAGAGTGAGTTAAACCAAGGTAAGGAAAGGAAGGAAATAATAAATATAAAGGCTAAAAGTAATTAAAGAATAGATAATAGAGAAAAACAAGTCATTCAGAAGCTGATTCTTTGTAAAGATTAATGCAATTGAAAAATCCTTACCTAGATTGATCAAACCAATAGCAAGAATGAAAGAATATCACAAAGATATTATAGGCATTAAAAGAACATGAAAGGAATATTATGACTAACCTTATGACTATTAATTTGACAACTAAGATTAAATTCTTAGTTAATTAAACTAAGATTAAGTGGAAAAATTCCTTAAAGGATATAAGTTACCAAAAGTGACACAAGAATAAATAGAAATCCCATAAAGCCCAATATATGGTGTTTTGGTGTTGCTGTTTATGGGGTTTTTTTTTATTTGAGTAAAGAATTTGTACTTAAAAATCTTCCACAAGGAAAACTCAAGTTCCAAAGAGATCCACAAGTACATTCCATCAAATATTCACAAAAGAAATGACATTGATATTTCTCAAAACCCTTCAGAAAAATTTTTAAACTCATTTTTTAAAAGACAGCATAGCCTTGATACCAAAACTCACAAATTAATACAAGAAAAGAAATTTTCAGACAAATATCACTCCTTAACATAAATGCAAAACTCCTTAACAAAAAATAGCAAATCAAAGTCAGCAATAGATGTTTTTTTAAAAAACAATACATCGAAACTAATTATGATGTTTTTCCAAGACTTGGAAGTTTTTCCAAGACTGCAAGATTGTTTTAACATCCAAAAATCAATTACTGTGATTCACCACATTAACAGAATAAAGAAATCACAAAACCATCTCAGTAGTTGAAAAAGATACATTTGATTAAATTAAATGCCCACTTATTATAAAAACTATCAGCAATTTAGGAATAGAAGAAACTTTCTTCAAACTAATAAAAGGTATCTAAGAAAAACTTGTAGTTAATATATTAATGATAAATGATGAACATTTCCCCCATGTATATTGGGAAGAAGATAACAATGTCTGCCCTTACCACTTCTAATCAGCATTTTTTAAAGGACTATTTATTTATTTAGAGACAGCACACAAGCAGGGAAGGGGGCAGAGTGAGAGAGAGAAAGAGAATTTTTTTTTATTTATTTAGTGTTTAATTTACATCCAAGTTAGTTAGCATATGGTGCAACAATGATTTCAGGAATATATTCCTTAATGTCCCTTATCCATTTATACCATCGCCCCTCCCACAATCCTTCCAGTAACCCTCTGTTTATTCTTTATATTTAAGAGTCTTTTATGTTTTGTCCCCCTCCCTGTTTTATATTCTTTTTACTTCCCTTCCCTTATGTTCATCTGTTTTGTATCTTAAAGTACTCATATGAGTGAAGTCATATATTTGTCTTGAGAGAAAGAGAATCTTTTTTTTAATTTTTTTTTTTACTGTTTATTTTTGAGAGAGAGAGGCCGAGTGTGAGTAAGGGAGGGAGGGCAGAGAGAGCAAGAGGGAGACACAGAATCTGAAACATGTTCCAGGCTCTGTGCTATCAGCACAGAGCCCAAATGTGGGGCTCGAACCCACAAACCATGAGATCATGAACCGAGCCAGTCAGATGCTTAATGGACTAAGCCACCCAGGCAGCCTGACAGAAAGAGAATCTTAAGCAGGCTCCACACTCAACATACAGCCCAATGTGGGGCTCAATCCCAAGACCCTGGAATCATGACCTGAGCTAAAATCTAAAAAGAGATGCTCAACTGACTGAGCCAAACAGGCACCCCCTATTCAGCATTTCACTGTAGTACTAGTCAGTATAACATGGCAAGACAAAGAAATAAAAGGAATAAAACAGAAGAAATAAAACTGTTTGCAAATGAAATGATTGTTTTCACAGAAAGATCATAAGAATCTACAAAATATCTACTAGGATCGATAAGAGTATTTAACAAGATCACAGATTGAAAATCAATATCCAGAAATCCACTGTATTTCCCTATGCAAAAAATAAAAATGGAAATTTAAATACAAGTACCATTTACAAAAACATCAAAAATACTATAATGCATAGGGATATTTCTCTTTTTGCTGCTTGATTATTAGTTTATAGAAATGCTACCAATTTATACACCCTAAGGTTTATTGCAGCATTATTTATAATAGCCAACATATAGAAGCAACCCAAGTGTCCACTGACACACAAATACATAAAAAGATGTTGCATAGATACAGATAAATAGATAGATATTGATAGATATAGATACAGATATAGATATACACAATGGAATATTATGCAGCAATAAAAAAGGTTGAGTTTTTGTTTTGTTTGCCATTTGTGACATCATGGATAGACCTAGAGGGTATTATGCTAAGTAAAATGAGTCAGACTGAGAAAGACAAATACCATATGATTTCACTCATATGTGGAATCTTAAAAACAAAACAAATGATTAAACAAACAAAAAGGACAATCAGACCTATAATACAGAGAACAAACTGATGATTTCCAGAGGGATGGTGGGTGTGTGGGATAGGTAAAATGGGTGAATGGGTGAGAGATATAAGATTCCAGTTACAAAATAAATAAGTCATGGGAATAAAAGGCACAACATAAGGAATACAGTCAATGATGTTGTAACAGCAGTGTGTAGTGACAAATGATAGCTACACTTGTGGTGAGCATAGCATAACATATAAACTTGTCAAATCACTACACTGTACACCTGAAACTAATGTAACGTGTGTCAACTATACTCAAATTTAAAAATTAAATAAAAAATACAGGCCTCTCCCTCGCTCTCTCTCTCTCCCTCAAAAATGAATGAATAAACAAACAAACAAACAAACAAACATTAAAAAAAAAATAATAGAGTGACACATACAGTTGACTGATTTTTGACAAAGACACCAAAGCATTTCAATTGGGGAAATAAAGTCTTTCCTACAAAAGTTGCTGAAATAACCAGATACCCATATTGGGAAAAAAGATAAACCTCAACACTTACCTCATATCCAAATGCTAAAATGTATTCAAGATAGATCATGAACTGTTGGTTTACAAATTTGGGAATTTCTCAGTTGAAATCTGAAATTGGCCCCTGAATGGAGGGCAAGGAGTCTAAGAGACAGACCACTCCAGATTGGTAGGCGGCAGGTTTAATAGGAAAGGAAAATTACACAGGAGGCTTGTCTGCCCATGAGAAGAGTAGACCTCCACACCCATCCTCCAGAATCTTTATATAGAAGCCTTACCTGGGTTCAGTAATGCATTCCATCCAGACAATCTCATCTACAAATTGTTCTCTCAAGGCTGCATCCTTCAAAATGGTTCCCACTATGGGAATGGGTAGGCTGAGCACACATTCCAAGGATAGGGGAAGGTAGGTGGTGAGATGCCTCTGGTTGTCTGGATCCAGCTTACAGGTCAATCAGTGGTCATGTCCGCTGATGACCTCTTCCCACATGAAAACTAAAGATTTTAATCTTCTAGAAGAAAATACAGAAAAACATTTTTGTGAACTTGAAGTCATTTCTTTGACACAGGAAGCTCTAATCATAAAGAAAAAATAGATAACTTAGACTTCATCAAAATTAAAATCTTCTCATCAAAAGAGATCATTAAAAAACATAAAAGCAAAGCTAGAGTAGAAGAAAATGTTCACAAAACATTCTTCTGACAAAAGACTTGTGTCCAGAATATATAAACATCTCCTAAAACTCTATGTATTGTTTTGTTTGATTTTTACAATGATAGTATTTTCCTGTTATTATGAATATAATAACCTCATAATAATCACATGTCATGTCTCAATCACAGTTTACATAAACAAGAAAAAAAAACAATGAACTCCACAATCCAGTATCTCCTGTGCACCTTCCTTTGCTCTCATTGAAGAACTAACCGAGAAACTACTATGTACCCCTTTCTTTCCTATAACAGGCCAAGGAGAAGCTTTATGAAGGCTGAGGAAGTAAATTTAAAACAATTAGAGAGATAAAATTAGTAATATGAGGGCAAGCAGCTACTCCCAAAATTTGAAAAAAAAAACAAAAAGAAATTAGCACCCATTGAAGATTTTTTTCTTTTTTTATTGAAGTATAGTTGACGTGCTATACAATATTAGTTTCAGGTATACAACATAGTGATTTAACATTTATATATATTATTAAGTGGTCACCATGGTAAGTCTCATTACCATCTATCACTATACATAGTTACTACAATATTATTGACTATATTCCTTAATGCTGCACTTCATATCCCATGACTTACTCATTTTATTATTGAAAGTTTATACCTCTTAATCCCCTGCACCTACTTCATCCTCCCATTCTCCTCCCCTCTGGCAACCACCAGTTTGTTCTCTGTAGTAGAGTGTGTTTTGTGTTGTTTTGTGTGTTTTATTTCTTAGATCCTACATTAGAGATTTTTAAAATTTAATTATTTAAAGAAATTAGGGCAAAATGAAAATAATCAAAGAAGAGATGAAAGAATATTTATGGTAAATCATAAAGAGTTGTTGAAAACTGGGGTGCCTGGGTGGCTCAGTTGGTTAAGCCTCCCACTTTGGCTCAGGTCATGATCTCATGGTTGGTGGGTTCAAGCCCCGCGTCGGGCTCTGTGCTGACAGCTTGGAGCCTGGAGCCTGCTTTGGATTCTGTGTCTCCCTCTCTCTGTCTGCCCCTCCCCCGCTTGCGCTCTGTCTCTGTCTCTCTCTCAAAAACAAATGAACATTAAAAAAAATTTTTTTTTAAAAAGAGTTGTTGAAAACCAAGACTATGTAAGATGGTGAAATTAAAAGTAAGTGTGCTAGGGGCGCCTGGGTGGCTCAGTCGGTTAAGCATATGACTTCGGCTCAGGTCATGATCTCACAGTCTGTGAGTTCAAGCCCCACATCAGGCTCTCTGCTGACAGCTCACAGCCTAGAGCCTGCTTCGGATTCTGTGTTTCCATCTCTCTCTGCCCCTCCCCTTCTCATGCTCTGTCTCTCTCAAAAATAAATAAACATTAAAAAATTAAATTAAAAAATAAGTGTGCTAGAGGTGCATGGGTGGCTCATTCAGTTGCGCATCCAACTCTTGATTTCAACTCAGGTCATGATCCCAGGGTCATGGGATCAAGTCCTGCATTGGGCTCCAAGCTAAGCATGGAGCCTTCTTAAGATTCTCTCTCTCTAGAGCCAAAGCATAAGAGACTGTTAAAAACTGAGAACAAACTGAGGGTTGATGGGGGGTGGGGGGGGTGGGTGATGGGTATTGAGGAGGGCACCTTTTGGGATGAGCACTGGGTGTTATATGGAAACCAATTTGACAATAAATTTCATATATTGAAAAAAAAAAAAGATTCTCTCTCCTCTGCCCCCTCCCCTCCTCACAGCTCTCTCTCTCTCTCTCTCTCTTGCTTTCTCAAATAAATAAATAAAAATTAATTAATTAATTAAATTTAATATAAAAATGAGTGTGCTCATGACCTATCCCTGGTGTTCTGCCACTGGAGTAGTATACTAAATCAGAGGCTCTGAAGCATCTCAGTAAATGAAAGCAGTATACCCCAACCCATTTGGTTTACAGTGATTCTCCCTATTTGTAATTTCAATGAAAAACTATTTAAATATGGCTTTGGACTGCACTGGTATTTTCCATGTCATAATCAGAACAGAAACTAAATTTTATAAACCTCCCATTAACTCCTGATAGGATATGTCCACTTTTAGCTGTGATTATTGCAGTTAATTTTGCATCCCAGTGGACTAACGCAAGCTTGGTGTATTGATATTAGTGTTTGGATTGTTCTGCAGCATGTGTTTTGAGTTAAGTGTTACATAGTTCCTCCTCTCCTACTATGTTAAAGGCAAAAGAGACTTAAATTTTGGGAGGCTATTTAACAAGCATTGTTCTAATTAGAAATCATACTACCTCTAGAAAAAATTTTAAAAAAAGATAAAAGAAAAAAAAAAGAAATCATACTACCTCCTAAGGAATTGCTAGTGATTATAAAACCATGTGCTATTTCCTTAACAAGGTAAAGGAACCAAGACAATTGAAGTTGGGTCATTTCCTGAGTATGGCTATATCTTTTTCCCTTTCATGATCCCCAATGTAATCCCCGAAATTGCTCAGAGAATTCTACCTCCCTGGTGCCCCCAACCCACTGACTCCCTGCCTATTCCATCCCTGCTTTCCTCCTTCCTCTTTTACATTTCACTCACTCCTGAAATGCTCTCTGCCCCAATATAAAGTATATTGGGTGTAGCAGCAAAGAAAACTGTAAACAGTCCAGTTTAAAAAGACAATCTCTCATCCTAAAAAGAAAACAACCTTGACCCCACATCTCCCCCCATAGCTACCTTATTTCTCTGTTCCCCTTTTCAAAGGCAAAACTCTTGAAATACTTGTTCTTATCCAATCCTCTATTTCCTTTCTTCCCATTCTTTCTTGAAACTACCACATTCAGACTTTCATCTCCACCACTGCACCAAATGGGTCCTGTCAAGGTCATCAGTGTCATCCACATTGCCCAGCCCAATGATCAAGTCCTCGTCACCCACCACCTGTCAGCAGCACTTACACAGCTGATTGCTCTTCATGCACTTTCTTCACTTGGTCTTGGGATTATCTCCATCATTCTCCTCCACCTCAAGAGCTGTTCTCCTCTGTTTCACTGGTTCCTCCTTTCCTTCCTGACCTTTGATTAGTGAAAAGCTCCAAGGTGCAGTTCTCAGACTTGTTCAATCTGTAATTGCTCCCATGTCATCCCACCCAGTGATTTGAAAGACTGCGTTCCATATGGTGTTATGAAACAAACTTTGAGATATATGTTAAATGAAAAAATGATAAAAGATGGAAAGCTGGATGTGTGCAGGAATTTGGAGTGACTGACAACACAAGGATACAACACTCAACTCCTATTCTGAAAGGCCTGGGCACAAAATAAACCAGGGAGTCACATTAAAGAGCTGACAATATAGCCTCAACCAGTAATGTTTTTCCTAATTTAACTGAAGGCAGCTAAAAAGATGAATCAGGCATACATCCCACCCTCCAGAATGTATAGTCTTCTGGGGGGGAATGAAAAATAAATAGTGACAAAATAAGGAAGAAAATGATGTCACTGGAGAAATGACAGGATGTATGGAAGCTCAGATAAATAGAGCAGCTTTTAATTTTTTTTAACGTTTATTTATTTACTTTGAGAGAGACAGAGAGAGCAGGGAGGGGCAGAGAGAGTGAGTCAGGGGAGGAATCCCAGTCAGAGTCTCTGCTGTCAGCAGAGCCCAATGTGGGGCTCAAACTCACGAATCCTGAGACCATGACCTGAACTGAAATCAAGGGATAACTGACTGAGCCACCCAGGCGCCCCTAGAGCAGCTTTTAAAAGCTTGATAAAGCTGAATTATTTGATTTTTGTTTTACTTGATGCTTTGAAAATAACATTTCCTAATTATCTCTATTATCAAACTAAAACTTCTGAAGTTTTCTGTCTCTTCTCCATGCTACTCTCCAAACTCTCAATCTTCCGATCAGAATGGAAAAGCCTTTTTATTTAGAACTGCTCTCCCAACAAACCTCAAGAACTCAAGAAAAACATAACTTAGGATTAATTTTTGCAGAAAAAAAAAGAACTTTCCTTCATTTAAAGAGAAAGGGGTTGGACAGAGAAATAAACACGTGGGACACAGGGGGAAATGTAGTGAGGGTGCCCCAAGCTGATGATGGCTCAGCAACAACCCGGGTCTCCCTGATTCCAAAGCCCATATACTTTCAATGCTACAGCCTGTCTTAGATATAAATGTAAGTTTAAACTGATTATAAAAGAAGGGTAAATAACCAGTGGAGACGAAAACATTTAATTTACAAAAAGGAGGGGATTGTTGGCAGAACAAGTCCCATGGAAGAACTAGAGAAACATACGAATTTCAAAAAAGGGTACAATCCACAGAAATGCTGTAGAAGCACAATGACAACAGAGAGGCAGAATGAATCTCATTTCACTGCAGAAAAATAGACTGTCTTAAAAACAACTGCCCCATTTTTGGTCTTTAGTGAAATCATTTTCTTTTACTTTCCATATCTAAAGGATAGATGGTAACTATCTCCCCGTCTCCTTGGGTTTTGCCCAATGGGCAGAAGCAATTAAATCCAGAGCCAGAGAGATCTCACCATGGCTGGAGATTTGTATTCCTGCCCCCTGACTTCAGTCCCCATTCCACCCGAAGACTCCTACATGCTCAACTCTCCATTTTACACATGCCTCACCTGTTCCTGTCCTCATTCTTTGCTAACATCATTGTGCCTGTTAAGCCTAATCCATATCAATCCATGTCCCTTCTTAAAACCGCAAAAATGTCAGTTTTCTTTGAAGTTTTCCTGGACAGAATCCCACAGAGACAAATTAGAGGATTTGATTGGCATTCTGACCAGCAGCCATTGGCTGTGAATATTCCTATGTTGATTTTGATTGACTTGTTTTCATGAGTATACATTTATATTTGAGTTTACAGTAGTTCCCCCTTATCCCAGGAGATATATTCCAAGACTTCCAGTAAATGCCTGAAATTGCAGGTAGTACCAAATTCTGTATGTACTATGTTTTTTTCCTATACTTACATACCTATGATAAAGTTTAATTTATCAGTTAGGTTTAGTAAAGATTAACAACAATAACTAATAGACAATAGAACAATTATACCAATATACTATAATAACAGTTAATGTGGGGCACCTGGGCGGCTCAGTCGGTTAAGCGTCTTGATTTCAGCTCAGGTCATCATCTCACAGCTTGTGAGTTCCAGCCCCAAATCGGGCTCCGTGCTGATAGCTCCGAACCTGGAGCCCGCTTCAGATTCTGTGTCACGCTCTCTCTCTGCCCCTCCCCCACTCGTGCTCTGTCTCTCAAAAATAAATAAACATTTTTTAAAAATGTTTTTAATTATGTGAATATGGTCTCTCAAAATATCTTACTGTGCTGTACTCACCTTTCTTGTGATGATGTGACATAAAATGCCTACGTGATGAGATGAAGTGAGGTGGATGACGCAGCCATCGTGACGTATTGTTAGGCTACTACTGACCTTCTGCTGATTCGTCAGAAAGGATCATTGGCTTGCAGACCATGGTAACTGAAAGTGCGGAAGCGAAACTACAGATAAGGCGGACTCTTGTACTTTTTTAAAATTCCTTACAATTATGCATTCAATAAATGTCAGTATCTCAGTGATTGCCCAGCTTAATCACAGCTATCCAGGAGACAGACAGATCATAGATGGTAGGTAGGTAGGTTGATCAATTGATCAACTAATAGATAGATAGATAGATAGATAGATAGATAGATAGATACTAAAAGAACACAAATGTTAACCAAAACTAAACACATTTTTTTAATGTACATTTCTTTGACCTTGATGATAATGCTATTTCACAATCAATTTACCATATTACCCTGAGAACAATTTGTCATAAACATCAAAGTAGTGTTATATGCTTTTTTTCTCTTTTCTCCAAAGAAATGCACAGTGGGATAGTAAAATGTCAGAAATAGACAAAATTGCACAATTCCATTGTGACATTAAAATATCTTTGGAGTTGAAATTTGTTATGGAACTTTAAAACTTGTTTGAGGGGTGCCTGAGTGGCGCAGTGGGTTAAGCATCCGACTTCAGCCAGGTCACCATCTCGCGGTCCGTGAGTTCGAGCCCCGCGTCAGGCTCTGGGCTGATGGCTCAGAGCCTGGAGCCTGTTTCCGATTCTGTGTCTCCCTCTCTCTCTGCCCCTCCCCCGTTCATGCTCTGTCTCTCTCTGTCCCAAAAATAAATAAACGTTGAAAAAAAATTAAAAAAAAAAAACTGGTTTGAAATCTGCTTATTATAAACAATATAATTTTTTCTTTAATGTCCCTGAATTTCTAAAATATGATACAATGTGAATGTATGTTTCCAAATGTAAAGAAAAAAACCCTTTTACATATAAATGTTACATATATATGAATAAATATAAATAAGAAAGTAATTCAGGTGGCAAGATAGACTTTAAAGTTGGTAATGTTTTCATGAGAAAGAGTTTGGGAACTTAACTTTTTAAGAAGTATCTTTTTGGTAGCTACACTTGTGGTTAGCACAGCATAAGGAATAAACTTGTGAATCACTATGTTGTACACCTGAAATTAATGTAACATTGTGTGTCAATTATAATTTTTAAAAGGTATCTTTTGAAGAATAAAAATAAACTTCAAACCCACAGATAAAAAAGGAAATTATATCAAAAATATGTGTAAAGAATTTACGAATACTGAAATATGATAATGTTTTCCAGAGGGAAAAAAATATGATTTTTCACTCATTAACCAGTAGCGTACTATTTTCCAGGAACCCTCCATTCAGAAGAAATGCTGTGGTGCTTCCTTTTACCCCATACAAAATGGAACATAAGAAACTACAAAGCTGAACAAACTACAATCTTCTTATAAATGAGAGGCACTGAAGTCTGGGCAGTTTCCAGCTGAGGGAAAATAACCAACAGCTTCTCCACAGTGTAGATCAAAGCAGGGAAAACATGAATATCACTAACTGTACCACAGAAGCCAGTGTGGCTGTGAGACCCAAGACCGTCACTGAGAAGATGCTCATTTCCATGACTCTGGTGACCATCACCACCCTGACCATGTTGTTGAATTTGGCCGTGATCATGGCCATCTGTACCACCAAGAAGCTCCACCAGCCTGCCAACTACCTGATCTGTTCTCTGGCCGTGACGGACCTCCTGGTGGCAGTGCTCGTCATGCCCCTGAGCATCATGTACATTGCCATGGAAAGCTGGAAACTAGGGTACTTCATCTGTGAGGTGTGGCTGAGTGTGGACATGACCTGCTGCACCTGCTCCATCCTCCATCTCTGTGTGATTGCCCTGGACAGGTACTGGGCCATCACCAATGCTATTGAATATGCCAGGAAGAGGACGGCCAAGAGGGCTGGGCTGATGATCCTCACCGTCTGGACCATCTCCATCTTCATCTCCATGCCCCCTCTGTTCTGGAGGAGCCACCGCCAGCTGAGCCCACGCCCTAGTCAGTGCACAATCCAGCATGACCATGTCATCTACACCATTTACTCCACACTGGGGGCATTTTATATCCCCTTGACTTTGATACTTATTCTGTATTACCGTATTTATCATGCAGCCAAGAGCCTTTACCAGAAAAGAGGATCAAGCCGGCACTTAAGCAACAGAAGCACAGATAGCCAAAATTCTTTTGCGAGTTGTAAACTTACACAGACTTTCTGTGTGTCTGATTTCTCCACCTCAGACCCTACCACAGAGTTTGAGAAGATCCACACCTCTATCAGGATCCCTTCCTTCGACAATGATCTAGATCACCCTGGAGAACGGCAGCAAATCTCTAGCACCAGGGAGCGCAAGGCAGCACGAATCCTAGGACTGATTTTGGGTGCATTCATTTTGTCATGGCTGCCATTTTTCATCAAAGAGTTGATTGTAGGTCTGAGCATCTATACAGTGTCCTCTGAAGTGGCTGATTTTTTGACGTGGCTCGGTTATGTTAATTCTCTGATCAACCCTCTGCTCTACACAAGTTTTAATGAAGACTTTAAGCTGGCTTTTAAAAAGCTCATTAAGTGCCGAGAACATACTTAGATTGCAAAAAGCCAAAAAGCGTCACTTTTACCAGCCTTGTGAGTGGACAAGGGTAAGGGGTGCAACTTATCAATTTGTGAACATAGTTGGTTCAGGAAATTTTGTGAGGTAGTGTGGTCTTTTTGTTTGTTTTGTTCTGTTTTGTTTGAGGTTTGTTATTTGGTGTGCCGTTTTCTACCTCTGGTTTTATTGTGGTACATGATTTCAAATAAACATTATCATATAAAGACAGAAATTTCATAGAAATAATAATAAGGTGAAATAGTAACTACTTTTTTTAGCCATTTCAGTTAATCCTGCAATTAAAGAATGCCAAAATAAATCTTCATTTGCAGAATTTCTTATTACTTATAAATCAAATACCTGATAACTTGCCTTCGTGTGGCATTAAACCTGGGGTCATGGCTCCATATTTGTGCAAATTTTAGTGGGAACTGCATGACTCCATAAAGCATTTTTTAAAAAGTGATGTGCTGCCATCTGCTTGCAGACCTGAACCAAAGTCATTTACTGTGACTACATCCTTTCAGGTGCAAATAGTACAGCTGATGTATCCTTTTTAGTTCATGATTAAATACGCTTCCTCATTCTCTAAAGAGAACCTGGAATGAATCCTCTGCTTTCCTGGGTCTTTAACTATGAACATGAAACATAAACAAATACAAAATAACCTAAATATACTTCGGTCCATGTGTTGCTATACTACCTGACAGGCACACTGGACTTCCTCCTATTCGGAGAAGTGTCCCCCTAAGCCTCGCACACACTCCCTCATGCTGACAGGATTCAGGTGGGAGTACAAGCAGTTTCACAGGGTGGGGTGATCAAATGAAGGAATATATTATCTGAAGAACTGTGCTGGAGAATGCTACTCATTAAATTACCAGTGTGCACTTGGAAAAACAAAAGTTGAACATCTGTGCTTACACCCATCAAGGAGATGAGTGTGAAATTGTGACCCTGGAACCTCTGTGGCTTCCATGCCAGACTGCACCCTGGGGCCAGGAGGCTACAGATGGGACCTGAGGCCACACGCACCTCTCCTCAGCCGGGGTGACTGCTCTAGTCACGAGGAGGAGCTTACCACTAAGTCACGAGTGATGACAGAAGAGAATGAAAGTTTGTAAATGCTTGTGCACTCTCAAGTCAGTGACTGTTCTACACCTCTGCTCCTCATCTCATCCACAGCTTCTCCTCAACTCTTCACCCTCCAAGGGTCATATCTCTTCTTGGTTTACAGAGAAGACCTGCATTTGCTCCCTCTCCACCTCCATGTTTTAGCCTTAAATCTAAGCTCTCTAACCTTTTCTGTAATCTTGCACCTCTCTCCTTTGCCCCCAACTTCTTTCCCCCATACCTCTCCTCCCTCATTTCCCCCCTCCCTACCTCCCATCCCTTCCTCTCCCCACTCTTCTTGAATCTCACCTTTTCATTTGCTCAAGTCTCTTGGACACTGGTGTATACTTCCCCTGACCCTGCTTCCCACTCAAGCTCCTGCTTCGTCTCTCTCCTGTCTCTCCCACCTGAGCTTCTCCACTCGTCAACCCTTCATTCTGCTCCACCTCTCACCTTCCACTGACTTTCACATCCTTTGCCATCTGGGTGTGCCCTTCCTAGCTCTCCTGAAACACGTCTCCCAGTAGGCAAATATAGTGGCCTTCCCTCTGTCCTCATCTGCTTCACAATCTGTCATCAGGTAAAACAGCTAAGGGGAGCCTGGGTGGCTCAGTCGGTTAAGCATCAGACTCTTGGTTTCGGCTCAGGTCGTGATCTCAAGTTTCGTGAGGTTGAGCCCCACATCGGGCTCTGCCCTGACAGCACGGAACCTGATTGGAATTCTCTCACTCCCTCTCCCTCTCTCTCCCTCTCTGCCCCTCCCCTGCTCACATGTGCGTGCTCACTCACTCTCTCTCTCTCTCTCTCAAAACAAATAAATAAACATTAAAAAAAAAACAGCTAAGCCTCCCTTTCTTGTTTAAGCCTGTGCTTTCCAGAATACTTTACTCCCCTGTTTCTCCAACCACCTCATTTTTTGTCTCCTTTCCTTTCTCCTGGAGCATTGTCCTCAGCTCTTACCTCCTGTGTCTCCATACTCAATCCTATCCCATCATTTTAACAATGAGGTCCATTCCTATGGCTCTTCAATTTGTGTCTTTAGTTCTGATCTCTGTGTTTCTCAAATTCCAGACCCATGAATTACATCCAGTGAACATCTCCCTATGAACTGTCTGTTGGTTCCTCAAACACAGCTTTTCTAAACTGAACTCAGGATCATTTTCCCACACTCAAACCTTCTCTTCCTTCCACCTTCCCCACCTCAGATAACAGGATTACCATGCTTTTTATCATTCATATTAAATAAATGTGATCCTCTCTCTTTGTGGCTTGTCTCTCACATCCAGATAGTCTTATCTGTTTACCTCTACAGAAATGTTTGAATATGATCCCTACTTCTCCAATAATGTGGTTTCTTCACCCATTCCAAATCTTCTTATCTGATCTTACCTCTCAAGTCCTTCACCTATCACTCTGTGGCCACATATCTGCACACCTATCAGATATATCTTCCTATGACAGTGGTCTATCAGAGACATCTTCCTAGGACAGTGGTCTATCAGAGACATCTTCCTAGAACAGTGGTTTTCAGAGGGGCAGTTCCTGACCAGCAGCATTAGCATCAGCCAGGAAGTTGTTAAAAATGCAAAGTCTAGGGCCCCACTGAAGACATACTGAATCAGAAATTCAGAGTGGGGGGGGGGCCCATCAACTTCCTCTTATAAGCCCTCCAGGAGATTCTGGTGCACACTAAAGTTTGAGAATCACTATCCCAGAGCATGCCATTGGTTTTTAATTACAGTATTTATAATCCTCTAATATTTCCCTATCAGTTTAAAGTAAAGATTCTTTTTTAAAAAATGAACATTTAAAATAAAAAATAAATAAGGATTCCTTAGTATAATGTTCAAGGCTCCTTCACTATGTGGCCTTAATTTACCTTTCCAGAGTTATGTCTCACCACTTCTTCTCACCCATCCCATACTCCAGCAAAGTCTGGATATTTTATGTGCTCTCTAAATTTCCTTAACAGTTGATCCCACTGCTTCAGAAACCTGACCCCATGGCTTTCCATTATTTCATCAATTCTTTATCATGCAACTCAAATGCAATCTCTTCTGTAAAGTCTTCCTGAGATCCTTCTTCTTTCTCTGTCACTATGAGAGTCCTCTCCCCCAGCTCTATGTTCCTTAGAACCCCATTTCTGTCACTATTATTATATGCATCCTATCTTATAGTGCATTTGTTTCTGTATTTCTGCTGTCTGCCCTAATATACTGTGAGCTCCTTGAGGGCAGGAACTGTGTCTGTTTCATCTCTGTATCCCTAGGGACTCCTACAGTGTTTTACACACAGTGGGTACTCAATAAATGTCTGTTAATGTGAATGGGATTATATCCCTAGAAGAGAATATGTAAATGTGCCATCTTCTCCCAGTGAGAAAACCAAAGTTCTTAATTCCCATGGTGCAATACTGACTTTATTTTTCCCCAAAACTTACCATACAACTTCCCAACTTTGTTCCAAAAAAATGCTAGAAAAAGCTTCCCTATGGAAAGAAAAAGAATTTCCCATTGAATAAATGAATAGACTTTATTCATTAGGATTCAGTCTAAGCTGCTTTCAAAGAAGAAACCTCCAAATATAGTAGTTCAAACAAGACAGTTTTTTTCTCTTTCATGTGACAGTCAGGAGGTAGGAGGGCAGCCCAGAGTGAGTAGGAGACTCTGCTCCACAACATTATCCAGGGACTCAGTTTTATTCCGTCCTGTGGTTCTGCAACACCCCCCCACCACCACCACCACCCAGGTCTTATTCTCATCTGCATGGCCAGAGCTGACGCACCATCATATCAACATTCCAGTCCATAGGAAAGAAGAGAGAGATGTAGAGAGTAATTTCCTTTTAAGGAAGTTATGTGGATCATGTAACTTCTGCTTATACTCCATTGGCAATTATTAGGTCACATGGCCACACCGAGTTGTAAAAGAGAATAGGAGAGTAAATCTCTAGCTGGGCAGCCATGTGCCTTGCTAAAATTGGGGACATTATAATAAGAGGAAGAAAGATAGAATGACCACAAAGGGACAATGAAAAGTCTACCCCAAAGGGATATTGGTTTCTGTGCATACGGCTCATATATTCCAGGCAAGTCAATTGGTTACCCAGCTAGTGGTGATCTATGTACAAGGATGTTGAGGTTTAAATCACGGTTACTTGACTGAAATTGTGCATATGCTGAAAATCCAGTATTTATCATGCCTATATCTCTACTATCTAGAAATTATATGAGCAACCCTCTTGCTTTCCCATCATCAACCACATATCATCATTGAAAATTCTTGGCAATTATAAGCATTTTAAAATGTTAAGAGTCTAAGTAAATAAAAAACAAAAAGAAGATGCATAAGTAATATTTACTTACTCATTTTTACTAACTCATTTCAATTTACTAGATAAGTCCTAGTTAAATGCAATTCTCTCACACCTATCTTTGCCCTTAGCAAAGAAGAATCTGTATTTATTTCCCAGTATAATCAAACCTGTTGGGAAAAAAAATCTGCTGTTTGGTTTACTCATTTAATAGTCTAGCTGGTATTGACCACCATTGCCAGTTTCAATTAAAACTTGAGTGAAGTAATGGTACCTTCTGATATCGTCAGTTTTTCCAGTGTAAACAGCAAATTAAAAGTAAACCCCAGGGGTGATATTTTGAACACTTCCATTAACAATAACTAATAAATTAGAACTTCCTGATTTGTGTACCCAGTGAAAGAATTCTTGGATATAAGTCACTCCCTTGCAGACCTGGTAATTATCTGGTTATAACTGGTAGCAATAAGAATCCTTACGAGCATCGCTACCTCTATCTGCTTTGGATAACTGGATAGTTTCCTATACTTATGAATTTCAGCTTGCAAACTCTGACAGGCATGTAGAAGGGAAGTTCCAAAGTGAAGTTCAGCAACTGTTCTGGCTACCAGCACAAAACATCCATTATCGTACTGATCTCAGACTAATGTGTGTTTGCTGTGTTTGCTTAGTTTTTAAGGTCTTCTATACACAACAACTTTTAAGTCCTTATGTACAATATTTGCAAATACAGTAAGAGGATCAGAAAAGCTAGTGAAAAGAACCTTATGACTACAAAGGAAAGACAAGTAAAGGCAATGTTTTCAATTAAAAGGGCTGAGAAAATGACTATCATTGCATAGAAAAATGGGATCAAATCTTGTTCAGCTTTCAAGGACCATCATATGCAATATGGGAAAAAGTACTGTGCCTCAATTATTGACTGTAATCAGCAGGAAAAAAGGAAAAGTGATTAATGAGATGGGAAAATGTCTGAGCACCACCCAGTAGTTCTAAAAGTTGTTTCAGAGTGTGTGTGGGCATGTCTAGTTATCTCAATAGAGAACCCTAATGGTATTTTGCAGTAGGAGACAATGGAGGCTAAATCTTACATTAAAAAAAGGGGGGGGGGGAAGAGTCCCACTCAATAAAGAAGTACCACACCCAAAATACCAATATCATTACCTGCTAAGAAACACATAAGTACCAGCATTGACATGGGATGCTCAGAAGCTGAATGTTAATTCAGGTGTTGGCTAGGGATTATTTGAGATTTTAGAAGACTAATCATGGTGAAAGTGCTGCTATGAACTTTTATTGCAAGTCATGGAGGGTTTCAGAGTTTCAAGACCAATTTGAATCTGTCTAATATCAAAGTATGGGTCAGGCCAACAAATATAGACACCACATTGGTTAAAGAGTTTCCATTGACATTGACAGAGATCATTAAGAAATGTGACACAATAAAGTACCTATTAGCAAGAAGGAGGTATTGGTACTTCAAAGGATTGACTCATATCCTTATTTGGTGGAAAGGCTTTCAAAGACCAAATATAGTCTCACCTAAGTCACTTCAGACTTAGAATTAAAAGAGACTCTCAGGAACCTGTCAGTAGAAGGAGGAGATATTTCAAAAGTTAGGAAGTATGACATTAGATGTTTCTGGAACACTTAAACTATCCAAGGTCCCTCCTTTCTCCCCATAAACCTCACCCTGGAGAATATACAGCAAGCTTCAGCCTTGCCACAAAAATGGTTTGAAATTATTTCCTTCATAATAGAAAGGGATCACTCTGAAGAAAGAATTATTTAAAGAAAGTAATCTGTTGGCTCCCTAAAAGTTCCTAGTACCTAACACAGAGGGTGGTGCATGATGGCACTCAAGTTATATAATTTACATGTTTATTGAATTTAATTGAAATGAACACATTGATTACAGACTTCAAGAAATTTAGAGGTAGAACTATGTAGTGGGTAAGAAGGTTCTCATATGGAGGTGGAGTCGCCACTTTTTTTAATTTTTTTTAAAGAAAGGGACATCAGGACAATGATGATACAAAAGAAACAGCAATGGGAGGAGTTGGGAGATAATATCAGCAGATATTGAAAAATAAAAATGGTGTAAGAGCAGTGATATGAAGAAAGCAAGACTACAGCAATGGAAAGAGCAAAATTGGGGAGATAGTGGTGGTGGTGGTTTGGGGTTCACAAACACCAAGTGAGCATTTGCCATGAGCTTGACACTGTACTAGGCACTGGGATCTCTATAACGAAAAAAGCAGAGGGACAGAAAGAGGCAGACAATCCAGGTAGAAAACTACAAGGCCCAAATCTTAAGAGCATATTTGTAGGAAGGTGACTTTATTTATTTTCTATTTGGATAAAATAGCATTTCGGAGGGAATTAGAAACATTGCCTTTGCTTAAGGGGATGGGAGAGAAAGAAGACAGAAGAGCACATTTTGCACATCAAAATCTTGGGGGAAAAAAAGTAATACCAGAAACTCTGGAGGATGGATGGTTCTTCAAAGAAAATGTATAAACAACATGGATACAAGAAATAAGGTCACAGATGCATGTGTTTCTAGTTTGCATGGTATCAAATAGTGGTACATCAGAAGATGATTTAAGAAAAGCTGATTTAGGGGCGCCTGGGTGGCTCAGTCAGTTGGGCATCCGACTTCGGCTCAGGTCATGATCTCACCGTTCGTGAGTTCAAGCCCCGCGTTGGGCTCTGTGCTGACAGCTCAGGGCCTGGAGCCTGCTTCGGATTCTGTGTCTCCCTCTCTCTGACCCTCCCCCGTTCATGCTCTGTCTCTCTCTGTCTCAAAAATAAATAAATGTTAAAAAAATTTTTTTTAAAAACTGATTTATGAAGACATCCACAGGAATGAGGATGGAAACAGAACCCTGAGGAAAATTCAGATTTATAAGCAGTCTAATAATAAGTAGACCAGTTACCCCAAGTGTTTCTGGTTCATGGTTAAGCACTCAGTAAGGGATTGGCAAATGAATAAATTCATTACTCAGGCCACCAAGCCTGAGTCAGCATTTAGATGGCAAAGGAGAGCAACTTGGTGGTATAACCAAAGTATCTGTGTGAGTCAGTAAGAAGGATGCTAATAAAATCCACACTCAGAGGTAAGAAGCAGTTATATAAAAATACTAACCCATCAGCCATCCTCTCTTTCTGCACTTTGGAGGGGAGGGGCAGAGAAGAGGTGTTTTATAAAGAACAATAAGAACAACCACAATGTAAACAGTGTTACCTGACAGCTTTACCTGATTACTTCTTATTGATCCATTTCTCACGAAAAACTAAGGCCTAATTGCCCTTTCTAATCACACACACACACATGCATCTAGAAATAAAAACATTATCCCATTAGGAAACCAAAGGCAAGTTTGGTGCAGGCAAATGACATTGGTATAACTGTTACAAGAGTCCGATTAAAAATGAATGCCAAGTGTACTATGTATGTACATGTTATTTCATGTTTAATTGTTGGACATTATACAAACTGGAATAGGAGGATATAAAGATAACAACCTCATTGCTAATACTTAGGAAGAGTCATCAGAGTTTCTAAAATATGTCTATATCAGAGAGATCTTGCCTTAGAATGACTGCCTTGCCAACAAACTCCTTCTAAATGTGTTACAAGACACAGCTCCTACTAAGAAAAGCAGCTCTAAGTGATTCTTTAAGCATAACTCACCATGTGGCACCAGGTGACATCCCCTGCCTGTCCCCAGCTTCCCTATCTGCAGCTGATGAGTTAGGGCAGTTGGGCACTGGACCCAAGAACAGCAGGCCTATATAGTGGCCATGTGCTATGAGCTGGTCTGGTGTGAAAGCTCCCCTTACACATAAAGTGATTGGTTGTGATAATGACATTCTTACCTCTAAAGAATTTGAACAAAAAAAAAAACACATAGAGAGTCATTCCATTGTCAGTGGAAGCAGAAGTAGAAAGACAAGCAAAATAAGACAAAAAAAAAGAAAGAGAAAGAAAGAAAGAAAGAAAGAAAGAAAGAAAGAAAGAAAGAAAGAAAGCAAGCAAGCAGCCTACTGGCATCCATGGCAAAGCACAAGAATGAAACTCAATTAATTCCTGCTGCTAAGAAACTAACAATGTTGCCTGTCCTTTAGAGTTGCCTTTTACAATCCCAGACAACCTTCCGGGTCCCAAACTGTGCTCCAGGTCCTTGAGGTTTAGCTGTGAGAATACTCCAGAGACTCCTTTCTTGCTTATTCCAACAGTTACCATTACAATTGACCACCACTACTTAAGGAAATCTGCATTGTTCTCTTTCTTCCAACTGAAGGATCCTGAATGCACAGAGTTCCTGGGTCTCTGAGCCCTAAGCTTCTGGAATAAGCACACTGGCTCCATTTGGACAGTAAGTGCAGTTGGACCAGATTCAAGTCTTTTCATTTCCATTGACCTTTCTAGTGTGGAAATGTACATAGTCTCCATGACTCTAATATGTCTCAGTTGCCTTCATGAAACTAAATTTTTCCATTTAGTTTTTTACTCCATGGATGTAGTTCTATTCATCATAGGTTGCTTTTTATTTTTAAGTTGTTGTTATTTGTTTTTACTTTACTTCTTAGGATAAAATGACCTTCCTTTCCTTAACTCTTAGCCTTGGGAGTGGGAAGGAATAGAATGGACAGGGTGGGAGGGGCAGTGGGCAGAGATCAAAGGGCTGTGTTAGTCTGTTTGGGCTGCTATAACAAAAATACCATAGACTGGTTGGCTTAGAAACAACAAAAACTTGGGGCGCCTGGGTGGCGCAGTCGGTTAAGCGTCCGACTTCACCCAGGTCACGATCTCGCGGTCCGTGAGTTCGAGCCCCGCGTCGGGCTCTGGGCTGATGGCTCAGAGCCTGGAGCCTGTTTCCAATTCTGTGTCTCCCTCTCTCTCTGCCCCTCCCCCATTCATGCTCTGTCTCTCTCTGTCCCAAAAATAAATAAATGTTGAAAAAAAATTAAAAAAAAAAAAAAAAAAAGAAACAACAGAAACTTATTTCTCACACTTCTGGAGGCTGGAAGTCTGAGATTCAAGGTTCCCGCATGGTTATGTTCTGGTGAAGACCCTCTTGCGGGTTGCAGACTGCTGAGGAAGGTTTTTAATATATGAATTAGAGGAAGACACAATATCCATTTCATGACAGGTACTAACAGTCATCTTTAAAGGGTTTGTCACATTTAAAGGGTGCCTGTGTGGCTCAGTCAGTTAAGCATCCAACTTCGGCTCAAGTCATGTTTGAGCCCTGCATCAGACTCTGTGCTGACGACTCAGAGCCTGGAGCCTGCTTCAGATTCTGCCTCTCTCCCACTCACGCGTTCTCTCTCTCTCTAATACAAATAAACATTAAAAAAGAAAAAAGAAAAATTAAAAAATAAGGGGTTTGTGAACTAGTTACACTTGCGTCCTCAACAGGTGTTTTGAGGGATTTAGGTGAGGAAAGGAAATATTCCTCCTCTACCCTCATGGTCTTCCAACTGGACTAAGAATTACATTTACATGAGACAGACTAATGGGAGAAAAAAAAGTTTTAGTGTGTGCACATGGAGGCCAAATAATGAAATTGAGACATAAAGAAATGACCAAGACAGGCAGGTTTTATACTTTTTAGACAATGAGACAATAAATCTTTGAGTAATTGACAGGACAAAGAAAACTTTGGGAGCTTCAATTAGTAAGAAATTCTAAAGATTTTTTAAAATTTTTTAAGTAATCTCTACACCCAACATGCTGGAACCCACAACCCCAAGATCAAGCGTCACATTCTTTACCAACTGAGCCAACCAGTTGCCCCCAATTAGTAAGAAATTCTAAACAGGATTTGGCCTGGAGTAGTAAATTAGTAATATAATAATAATAACAACAATAACAAAAACAACAACAAGGGTTGTTTCTACAGACTTCTTGGCTCTCAATTTCCCATCTCTAGTGGTAAGGATGTCTCTTTACATCCTGGTACAAGGAGGGTACTTGCATATGGGAGATTTAGTTCCTGCTCTCAGGAAGCAGAGAAGGGTCTAAGTGTCCTTCTTGCACAGGCTGTCTCTTAAGTAATTTTTATTTAAAATAAAATGTGCCACTGTGGCCCATATTGGGGCAGCCTGATCTTGGCCTCTCTAGAGTGGAGCAAAATCATGACATTAACAACCGCTCTATACTCACCCAGGCTTAGCTCAGTCACAAGCATCCTAGGGTATAGAATCACCTCTTTGACTCTTATTAAAATGTCATAGATCTGAATATACTCCAGCAAATGGGCATATTTCCAGTGATATGACCCCTTTCTTAATAAAAATAACCAGGAAAAATTACCAAAATCCAGTAAGGGTGTGTGTGTGTGTGTGTGTGTGTGTGTGTGTGTGTGTGTGTGTGAAATTTAGTCTACTAAATAATAATTTGAAGATAAAGTTCATTCAACACACATTTATTAACATCTGTGTGTCAAGCTTTGCAGCAGATTGTCTTGTGAATGAGACCCTGCTGTAGCCCTTAAGAAAAATATGGTCTATTGGAAGAGAAATCCAAGTAAACAACAGAGTATGATACATTGCATTGTAGAGGTATGTACAATCTGCTATGTTTGTGCAGAAGAAGAAATAATCAGTTCTGTGGGAGATAGAGGAGAGAAGCCTTCACTGGTACATGATGCAAGAGTTCACTAGGCTGGTACATAATATAAGAGTTCACTAGGCTGACAATTCATTCAGATAAACAGCATGAATAAAAGCATGGAGACACAGAGATTTAAATGGCGTTTAGGGAATGAGAAGTGGCCTGAGGTGGTCAGTATATGGGGTAGGAAGGAGAAAGTCAAGAAAGGAGGCTGATGGTCCAGGCATGTCCATGAAGGGTCTCAAATGCCTCACTAAGGACATTAGATCTTACCCTGAAGACAGCAGAAAATTGCCTGATGTTTTCAACCAAGGGAGAACATGATCAGACCTGAAATTTTGAAAGAATCCTTGAATGAAAAAGAATGGAAGAATGAAGACCACAGGTGCTGGAATAAGCCAGGGAGCAAAAAGTGGAGTCTGTACTAAAGAGGAGGAAATTGAGCAGAAGGAGAGGTGGGGGGAGATGTTAGAGAAATTTCAGAAATAAAATTAGAGGACAGACAAATCAGATTTATCCAGAAAATGACCTTTTTAAATTGAAAGAGAGCAAAGTTTCAGAATGCCAAAGAGAACGTACAGTAACTTTAGCAGCAGATCATAAATTCCACAATTTGAGGACATAGTAGAATAAAACAAGAGTCACCTTCTTTGCCAAACAGACCAATCCTTTTTCCACATTGCAGATTGTCTACCCTTGCTTAATCACAGTCAACTGGATAGAAAATCCTTTCTAGGAA
The DNA here is from genome assembly GCF_018350175.1 of Felis catus. Lineage (NCBI taxonomy): Eukaryota > Metazoa > Chordata > Mammalia > Carnivora > Felidae > Felis > Felis catus. Next base: position 77,774,994 of record NC_058372.1, read on the forward strand.
ATAACAATAGGTTAATTACACACCTCATTTGTCTCCACTGTTAGCACTACTCTTTCCCTGAGTCCTTCTAAACACACTGGTTACTTAACAACTCAGTTAAGCAAACAACCCTTACTAAGGCAGATATTCAATTCATTTGTCATTTAACAAATATTTACTGAGCACCTACTACCTGCCAGGAATTATGCTAGGTCTTAGATATTCAGTGGTGAACTAAACAATACAGATTCTTTCTCTAACTGAAAGTTTAGTCTAATGGAAGAGAGAGTTATTTAAGTAGCATTTTCAATACAGTGTGTTAAAGTGTAGTAAAGAGCAATATTTCTCCAACTTCTGATATGGAAGGTCTGAAGTAAGGCCAGAGATTGTATATTTCTTAAAAATTCCCAGGTGATGCTGATGTTACTGGTCTAAGGACCGCACCCTGTATGGCACAGTCTAAGACATCTCCATCCAAAGCCATTTGAGGAGACATTGGCAGGAAAATAAATTCTCCTGCATTTCCTACATTTCATAATTTGAGCCATGGCAATTAAGAACCAAAAAGAAATAACAAGAACAATACAAGTGGTGTATCTCCAGATCTGATGGGATTGAAGCAGAAAATCTGAGCTGATCTTTGAGCAAGTAGGGACAGAAGAGAGTGGGGATGACAGTGCCTACACTTGGGACCTCAAACAGAAACATGGAAACTGAGCCATGAAAGTTTGCAGGATAAGAGCCAAGACAGAGCACTGACCTCATCTTTCAGGCTTATGGTTTTTTGCTCACAGCACAGTGTAGTGGGAATCATATTTAATAGCTTTTCCCCAAATTAGTTGTATCAGTACTTTTTAATAATTTTCTGTGTGCTTTTATGCTTATATTGACTATCCTGTAAGTAAACGCACTTTATCCCATGGGTTCATATCTCCCTAACTAATCCTTATGTTACAAGGCCAAGAGAAATGGGAAAGAAATGGGAAAAAGAAGGAAGTTGCTCCTGTTTAGTTAGCCTGTTTCACACCTGACTGTATTGGACATTGCAAACCCAGAATCCTAACAAATGCAACAGCAAGACACAGAAACATAAAGCAGGAAATCTGGAGACATCAGTGAAAGATTCTTCCTTAAGGGAACAGTTTTTATTTTGCACTTTAATACTGTGTAAAATCTAAAATGTGTGTTTAAGCTCAAAGATCTATACCTGCATCATTAACAGAAGATATTTAAATGTGTACCTAAGTCAGCATCCTAAAAAATGGTTCACCTGGCGTCCAGAGCTCCATCAGACCATATTCAGTGAGCTTTTACCTTCTAGAAAGCTGTACTTCTCAGCCCTGTGCATCCTGAGGGCAGTGAGCCCCAGGTGGGAGGTACATCATGCCTGTCAAGAAAAGCCAGGAATCATAGTTTTGCACAGTTTTCCTTGGCTTTTGTTATATTGGTAACCAAAAAGTACCTTATAGAATACTTCTGAAGATCAACCCTTAACACCATTAGATTCTTTGGGCCTTTCCTATACTTGCTTTTGGTTGCATTTATCAGCCAACCCCCAGTGAAGGCCCACAGATCTTCGCTGAGGCACCCACACTGGGCCAATAACCCATGCTCCAAAATCATTTCTCTGTTCCTCTGGAAACAGCTCCTTCAGTAATTTGGAAAATTCTCCCTTGCCTCCATTTCCTGTGGCTCCAGGGATCCAATCAAAATCTTTTCCTAAAGGTTATGTTTGGTCCCTGAGAATTGTAAAAATAGGAACCCAGTGGCCATAGGCTCTGTTCTTTGGAGGAGACTGAGCTAATGAGACCAACACAAGAGACAAGATGAAATGGAAGTTGAAGATCTGGAGAGAGCCATAAGCATTTTTTTGCTAATGAGGAATTAGAACACCTAATTCCTTCTATCTCTTAAATCTTATGATTCTTGAAAATATATGCATGAGTAGTTGTAGTGTAATAAATTCCTTCTACCAAACAATGCATTTGGAGTTAAGTGTAGACTTTCTCTGGTAGACTGAAAAGAATATTGAACATGAAGTAAGAAAGCCTAGATTTAAGTTTCTATCCCAAAATTAATGAGTGACATCAGGAAGTTGTTTAACCTCTCAGAGCCTCAGTTTCTTCATCTATAAAAATAAGGGTATAAAGACTTACTCTCCAAGTTGCTGTAAGAGTTAAATGACATAATACTCAAAAAAGGTGTTGGGGTGCCTGGGTGGCTCAGTTGTTTAAGTTTCCGGCTCTGGATTTTGGCTCAGGTCATGATCCTGGGGTTTTGGAATGGAGCCTGCTTAAGATTCTCTCTCCTCTCTCTCTCTCTCTCTCTCTCTCTCTCTCTCTCTCTCTCTCTCTCTTTCTCTCTGTCCCTCTTCCTCCCACCCACCACCTCCTGCCATGCGCATGCACACGTACACACACACTCTCTCTAAAAAAAAAGGTGCTTTGGTGAGCCACAAAGCCAGAGAGAGAGAGAGAGAGAGAGAGAGAGAGAGAGAGAGAGAGAGAGAAAAGAAGAAGGGTGGGTGGGAGGGAGAGAGAAAGATTGAAGAGGATGGGAAGTGAAATCAGAAAATCTCTAAAACTGCCTAAGATAATGAATTATCTTTATTTTGATTAAAAAACGCTAAGAAATCAAACACATTATGTCCACAAACTGCAAGGGACTTTTTTTTTTTTTTTTTTTTTTTTTTTGCAAGGGACTTTTAATCCAAGTTCTGATCTGATGCTGGGAGCCCTCCAATGGCTGAGAGGTAAGAATACATCTGAATTCTCCTGTTTGCACTGGTATTCCCAGAAGATGAATAAAGATTCATTGTCACATTGTGATATAAGTAGAAAAGACCTTGGACAGTACTTCTTCAATCTCCCACATTTAAAAGATAAGGAAATGAAGACACTGAGGGGCTGTATATACTTATTTAAAAAGTTAGAAGTTATACTTTTCATTTTTAAATTTAACCCTTTATATTTTTCCGAAGAATGTCAAAATTCAACAGTTTCCGTTTTGACATGAGTAAGAGGTATTCTTATCTCAAAATGTATAACTAAGGCATGTCTATCTATAGTTATAGACTGAGACCCAAAATTACCACTCAGTAGTGTAACCATGATGCTTTGAATATAGTTACATCATGAAATTATTTTTGTATGCATGTTTTGGCTGAAATTGTTCTGCAATTTAAACACCAATATTTTTGTCTTAGCAAAACCTGTACTTGGGACAATTCCTTGATGCCCTCTACTGGCCATAATGTTATTATCCAATGTACAATATGAATTATTTCTACGTAGACAACTAATCTACTTTATAATATGCCTGAACACTAAAAAGGTTGACTTTGGGGGTAAAATAAGTAAATAAAGAAATATACAGAATATAATAATGTATCAAAAACATTTAGGCAATGAAATAAACCAAAAGCAAGCCATCACTGGGGTCAATATTTGGAAAGCTAAGAAATTATGACATCAACTAGTTTCACCTAATATTTGCTCTACAAAATATAATAACTAGGCTGTGAATTTTATTCTTAATTTACATATTCCAACAGTACCAGATTCTATAAGGATGGTCTGTTGAACAATATATTATTGAATTTAATACCAAAAAACAGGATTAGTAGAATTATATTACCAAATGTTGAGAGATGCCATGTTTAGAAGTGCAAGCAACAGAAAAATATGAGTGAATGCACTAAACACCCAGATATCCTTGAGACTAGCCTTCTCCTTCCCTGAAACAATTTTATCAACCTTAGGAACAGCTCCACGGTTCATGTTGACCATTACGCTGGTTCCTCTGGCCTATTGGGTGGGTGTCAAGCTGAATCACAGGTTCATCTACCTCCTCATCTACATCATGTTGCCAAAATATTACTACTACTTATAATAATAATAATTAAAACATTAATTGAGTTGTAGCCATGTTCTAGGCACTGTTACAAGTGCTTTTCATGCATAAATCTCACTACAATGCTGTAAATTTGCTACAAAATAGATGCTCAATAATTGCATGAATAACTTAATGAATGATGACTATAATTGTCCTCATTTTGCAGATAAGAAAAATGTCAGCTCATAGGCATTAAGTAGCTTTTGCATTGCCACATAGACAGCAAGTGGCAGAGCTGGGTTCACCAAAGCCTGTGATCTTTACCATGCCTCACCAACTGCCATGCTTTGTGCGCACCCCCTGAGTTATAACTGCTAAGCCATTTACTGCCTTGTTTCTCTTATGACTCATCCCTGAACATTCAAAGATATGAGACAAGTGAAAATTGTTCTGTGACATTCCAAATCAAAATTCAAATGGTAGATAGACACTGACATGCACTAGGGTAAGAAATGTATTCAACTCAAAACCATGATGAGATATCACCTCACACCTGTCAAAATGGCTAAAATTAACAACACAAGAAACAACAGGTGCTGGTGAGGACTTGAAGGAAAAAATGTGAATGCAGTGTTGTTGTGAATGCAAACTGGTACAGCCACTCTGGAGAACAGTATGGAGGTTCCTCAAAAAGTTCAAAATAGAACTACCCTATGATCCAGCAATTGCACCACTAGGCATTTACCCAAAGGATACAAAAATGTAGATTCAATAGTTGTAAATGCTTGGCTGAGGAGCCAGTGGAGTGAAGCTACCATCTGTGGGACTATGACTGAATGCCTCTAAGTCAGAATCCCACCCAGGCAGAACGATACAGCAGCGCTTTGGGGCCTCAGTTAGCTTCGGATAGCCCGTCCCACACCCACCCTGCAGGTGGCCACTGCGCTTGCCCTGAATATGTGGCAAACTCCACCATTCAGTGTGCTGAGCCCCTCAACCTGGAAAACCGGTGAAGGCTGGAAAGGAGGCCACTCCCTTGCCCATCACTCAAGGCATGTTCACATGTTCAGGGAACCTAGTGCTAAACCATTCATAGACAACCTACTTCTAGGTCAGGGTTTCATAGGTAGCAGAGCAGCTCTCTTGCTGCTCTATTGGAAGTCAGCCCTCCACCGACACAAGGGTTTATAAAAAGGAAAAAAAAGAAAAGAAAAAGTACAGATTCAAAGTGGTACATGCAATTGGATGTTTATAGCAGCATTGTCAACAATAGCCAAATTGTGGAGAGAGCCCAAATGTCCATCAACTGATGAGTGGATAAAGAAGATGTGGTATAGGGGCGCCTGCGTGGCTCACTCGGTTAAACACCCAACTTCGGCTCAGGTCATGATCTCACCGTTCCCGGTTCTGGAGTTCGAGCTCAGAGCCTGGAGCCTGTTTCAGATTCTGTGTCCCCCTCTCTGCCTCCGCCCCTCCCCCACTAGTGCTCTCTCTCTCAAAAATAAACATTAAAAAAATGTTTTTTTAATTTTAAAGATCATCAATTTGAAGATGATCATCATTTTAAAGATGATACACACACACACACACACACACATATATATACATATAATGGAATATTACTCAGCCACCAAAAAGAATAAAATCTTGCCATTTGCAATGACATGGATAGAGCTAGAATGTATCATGCTAAGTGAAATAAGACAGCCAGAGAAAGACAAATATCATATGATTTTACTCATGTGTGGAATTTAAGAAACAAAACAGATGAGCATATGGGAGGGGGAAAAAAGAGAGAAGCAAACCATAGAGACTTTTAAAGATAGAGAACAAACTGAAGGTTGATGGAGGGAGTTGGGTCGGGGATGGGCAGGATGGATGATGGGTATTAAGAAGTGCACTTCTTACATTGAGCATTGGGTGTTGTTTGTAAGTTATGAATCGCTGAATTCTACTCCTGAAACCAATATTGCACTGTATGGTAACTAACTAAAATTTAAATAAAAATTTGAAAAGAAAAAAATTCTCACCACAAACCTACTCAATCATAAAATGATAATAATAATAATAATAATAAAGTTGAAAACACTTATTGCTTATGTCAATTTTAAAACTTAGTCCCCAAATTATATGATACTACCCCAACTTCAAGTTGGGGTATATGTCCTCTTTCTTTGAATCTAGATGTGTTTGTGACTGCCTTGATCAATAGACTAGGAATAAATTGCACTCTGACATCCTCTGCTAAGTCAGAAAAGACCACCACTTTTCTACCTGGTCCTTTTGGGATGCTCACTCTGGAAGAAGCTAGCCACCACACATAATAAATCTACCTACTCTGAGATCACCATGTTGGAGAGTTCAGGTGCCAGTGCTCCAACTAACAGCACCAGATGAGCTCCCTGCTGACAGCTAGCATCCACTGCTTTGAGAGTGAGCCATTGTTTCTCCAATTGACTTGAATCTTCAGACGACTACAGTCCTAATTGACATCTAAAAGCAAATATGTGAGACACTCCAAGCAAAAACTGCCTACCCAAGCCCTTTCTGAAGTATTTACCCAAAAACTGTGAGCAAACAAAATGGCTGCTTTGAGCCAGTATGTTTGGGGGTAATTTCTTATGCTGCGATAGTAAACAGATCATGACTCTGCTCAGTTTTAATTTCTCTTGTTACCCCAAGGTCCTGATCTTGTCTCAGTTGGCTTAACATGGGAAAACTCTAACAACCATGTTCATCTCTGGTTTAGATGTCTGTTAGATATGTTTCACAAAAAAGACTCATAGAAAACAGGGAACTCATGGAACTGCAACAAAGTATATAGACACACTTCCTATAATTTAAGCTAACCAGTTTTTACTTTTTAAAAAGAAATAAATATTGCTGTCTGGAATAAACACACAAAGAAGCATAAATGAACTCAGCTTGTGCACTCCAGAAAAATATGAGAGAAAGCCCTTATTCTCAGGCCATTCTCCTTTCCCAAATGATATGGACCATTGAAGGTGTCATGTTCTGCTGTCACTATATTTTCTTGGTGTCAACTCTGTTGTGGGGACTTCTGAGGCACCCAAGGCCCCCACACTTACTAGGGTACCCACGCAGGCACCCATGCAATGTCTTGCCACCTGTTAAGTGCTACACACAAGTAAGACACAGGGATCCAATACCCATGGAAACAGCCACCTCTGTGCCTTCCTAGCCTCAGGAAATTGAACTCTTAAATGTTGGAACATCTCCTACTTCTCAAAACAAAACTCTTCACCCCCAACCTAGAAAGTCTATCCTAATTACCTGGAAGGTCTTCAACTTATAGTCTAAAACCTCTCTCAGATTTTGGTCTCCAGGTACCAGAGTTGCTGGAAATTTCTTCATTGATTTACGATCCACTCAGATCCACATGTACAACTATTTACTTCTTTTCTGATATTGTGGAAATTCTAAATTTAAAAAATAAAACTAGCCCTCAAGACAATGAGCATATTCAGTGCCCAGATCTTGATCTTCAATGTCATTCTCTAATGAAAAGAACTGGCATTCCTTAGAAAAATGGCTGATTCTAGGGCTGGGGCAGGAAATGCACAAGACAGACTTAAAGCACCTTGTAGTTCCAGAAATCCAGGGTGTCCTCAAAAAACACAATGATAGAGGTATATCAAAGAGACACAGTAGCCCACTGATAGAGCTCCCAATTGCCAAAGCTGGAATAGTTTTAGGAAAAAAATAAATACTGTAGTATTGGATTGTAGCCCAAAATATAAAATAAGTATCTATCCATGAGTCCATAATGATATAAATAAATTATAGAATAAATTAAAAATGACAGAGAATAGGAAACCTACCATACAGAATTCCAAATAATCTATGTGGATAGTGCCCCCTCAAGGTGATACAGCATAACTCCCCATCAATTAAGTGTGGATTGTGCATAGTGACCCCAACCCAAAGAGTACAGTATAGAAAGGGGGACAAAGAGTAATTGTACCAAACTTTACCTGAAAAAATACTACTTCACCCAGGTGATCAAGGTTAATATCAACAATGATAAGTCATGAACCTTAATATGATGTGATGAGAATGGCACTTTACATCTGTGGTCATCCTCCTTAAAACTCGTACCTCCTGTCTAACTAGGAGCAACATTCTAAAAAACACCTGAATCATAGTCCTCAAACCTGTCAAGGTCACTGAAAACAAAGAAAGTCTGAGAAACTGTCACAGCAGAGGTGCCTAAGGAGACATGCTGACAAAATTTAATGTGATATCTGGACAGGATCCTGGGGCAGAAAAAAGAATATTGGGTTAAAAACTACTGAAATATAGTCTGATAATAGTCTATTGTTAGTGTCATATACATTACATATGCATTAGTTGTGACAAATGTGTCATGTGGAATGCAAAATGTTAACTATAAAAGAAATTAGGTACAGAGTACACAGGAACTATCTAGCTATCTTTGCAACTCTTTTGTGAATCTAAAACTGTTCTAAAATAAAAATTTATTTTGGGGGTGCATGGATGGCTCAGTCAGTTAAGTGTATGACTCTTTTTTTAAAGTTTATTTATTTATTTAAAGAGAGACAGCACAAGTAGGGGAAGGGCAGAGAGAGAGGGATAGAGAGAGAGAGTATCCCAAGCAGGCTCTGTACTGTCAGTGCATAGCCCAACACAGGGCTCGAGCTCTCAAAACCGCAATATCATGATCTGAGCCGAAACCAAGAGTTGTGCACTTAATCAACTAAGCCATCCAGGTACCCCAAGTGTCTGACTCTTGACTCTCACACTGGGAGTGGAACCTGCTTAATATTCTCCTCCTCCCTCTCCCTCTCCCCCTGCCCCTCTCTCTCTCTCAAAAATAAATAAATAGATAAGTAAATAAATAATAAAAATTCATTTTAAAAGAATATTCTACTACAATGACATCAAATTTTCACAATTTTACAAATTGTTTACAAAATGTTTACAAAATGTTGGTGTATTTCATCATTCATTTCTATATATTTAATTGTAAACCCAATTAACAATCACGTTATTCTTAGATGTGACACTTAATAAACCCAAGAATTGAATGTTGCACTATTGATTTGAATGCTTTCCTAAGTCGTACTCTCTAATATGTTCCCTGTAGTTTGGCACTTTATGTGCATGCCCTAGAAAGAGTTCTCATAATAAAATATGTGCCTAAGACAGCATATGGTATATTTCCTATCTATCTTTGAATATCCCTGGTAACATGTATTGCAATTCTCACAATTCTAAAATGTACTTTCCTGGGGTGCCTGGGTGGTTCAGTCAGTTAAGTGTCCAACTTCAGCTTAGCTCATGATCTCATGGTTTATGAGTTCGAGCCCCATGTCGGGCTGTGCTAACAGCTCAGAGCCTGGAGCCTGCTTCAGATTCTGTGTCTCCTCCTCTCTCTGCCCCTCCCATGCTCATGCTCTCTCTGTATCTCTCAATAATAAATAAATGTTAAAAAAATTTTTTAATATACTTTCCTGTTATAGCATACTGTTGTAAGTAACAGTATAAGTAACAGTGTGCTACCTAAGCAAGTAAATGCAAGCAAAGAAGTTTCTTGTTCAGGGGTGCCTGGGCAGCTCAATCCATTAAGAGTCCCACTTTGGCTCAGGTCATGATCTCATGGCTCCTGGGTTCAAGCCCCACATTGGGCTCTGTGCTGACAGTTCAGAGCCTGCTTCAGATTCTGTGTCTCCCTCTCTTTCTGCCCCTCCCCCGCTCACATTCTATCTCTCTTTCTCTCTCTCTCTCTCTCTCAAAAATAAACATTCAAAAAATTATTTACAAATATAGGATGTTAAATGGGACCTTCCTAATTTCAGCTGAAATGAATAGGTGTCAGGTATCTCTACATTCTAAATAGAGGTGCCAAATACCCCCACAGGACTGGCTAAGAAGCATCCCCTAAAAAAGAAAATTACAATCCTTAGCATATCACCAATCTCCAGGGTATAGGAAAGAAAGCTAATACATTATTTAAGCTTGTTGGTGAATATTTAAACAAAATCCTGAGTGCTCTGCATGTTTACCCCAACCCCTTTAGAAGAGTACCACCCACTGCCACTAGCCTAGGGACAGAGCTTTCAGAAACTGCTCAAAAAGAACAGAGGTGTTTGCTGGGAGGACAAAGGATGGACAATGAGGACAGGAGCCCCAGGAGAACATTACTGAGCAGGGAGCATATGTAGCCATGGGAAATAGTTTGACTTGTGTCTTGTGGAGTTGGAGAGTGCACATTCTGGGGTCTGTTATTATCTGGGAAAGCTTAAGGTGAGAGCCTGGCTGGAGTGACTTTTAACTAGAGGGGCAAAGAGAGAAAACAGCACTTGCACCCATAGTGAGCTAAGCAGAAGAGCATCAGGCTTGAGTGAGCTGTGAGGGACCCTGCCACAGAGGACTGTTAGAGACATGGGCCGAACCACACTGAAAGATGCCTCATGGCATAGACCAGAGCAGACATTGGAAGGGGGTAGCCAGTGAACACAAAACCAGCTTCAAGGAAATTTTGAAGGCCCTTGGCTAAGGACAGGGAGGGACATCTGAAAAATCCATGAAAAGTTCCACAAGAGAAAGAGCTAGCATTTGGGCATAAGCCACAGAGAGCACCAGTTCTAGATTTAGTCATACCAAGCAAGGCCAAATTGCTTCTGTTCCAAATAAAATGATTCGAACTGATTTCAAACTATATTAATTATCCTACTAAAGGAAACATTTGTAAACCCTGGAAAACAAGACATCTTAACAGGTTCTGCTTGAATTAAGAGATTTTTTATGGCAAAGAGATTAAGAACAGGTAGCAGTTTTGAAAGGAGAGAGGGGGTGAGGGAAGAGGTGATATTATTATTGTGCATCCTGTGGCACAAAATAGTTTCTGGCAGACCAGTTTTTGGGTTTTGTTTTTTTTTTTTTTGAGGGGGAGAGAGAGAGAGAGAGAGAGAGAGAGAGAGAGAGAGAGAGAGAGAGAGAGAGAGAGAATGCAAGTGGGGGAGGGGCAGAGACAGAGGGAGAGAGAGAATGCTAAGCAGGAACTCCACTGTGGACTGGAACCCACAAACTATAAGATCATGACCTAAACTGAAATCAAGAGTTAGACACTTAACCAACTGAGCCACCCAGATGTCCCAGGCAGACCAATTTTAACCTTAGAATCATACAAATTGATATTCAAGGGAATAGAAAACCCAGAAGAGTTCTAGAAAACACAGGTGAGAATCACCTTTCAAAACCATATTGATTCTGCCTGGAAACCAGCTATTATACAAATACAAATTGCAACACCGGTTTGTTCACGAGAAAGAGCTTGTTGGCATAGTACCAAATAAAGACAATCTACTTGCTATGCAAACAGATGTGTTGGTCCCTGCTATTGTCAAGAGATCAATCACTCAGCAACCTCAATTAGAGCCTGTAAGTCAATACTCTGTTTTAAGAAGCATAACTATTCTCATCCACACAAAAGTATGGATCTCCTCAGGGAAATTCTCTCATGAACTTCCCACCCATGACCAAAATCTACAATAGTCCTCGCCAAGGTATTGTCGAAAAAGTATCCCCTGACACTTGAAAGCTGTATGTACATGATGATAACAAAGTCAGGATCTGGGGCCTCACACTCTTTACAGTAATTCGATTAGGAAGCTGCAAGCCTAGATCCTCCCTGTGCCTGGTGTGGACGACAAGCAAGTTAAGCAACTGTAAGCCACAGCCCACAGGGCCCAAATGTCGTTCATTTTGGTGCTTGCTACCTGTGTTGGTTTGCTAAGGCTGCCATAGCAAAGTACCATAGGTTGGGTGGCTTAAACAACAGAAATTTATTTTCTCACAATTCTGGAGGCTGGAAGTCCAAGATCAAGGTGTAGGAAAATTCAGTTTCTGGTGAGATATCACTTCCTGACTCGTAGATGGCCACCTTCTCACTGTGTTCTCGATGACCGCTTTCCTCTATGTTCTCAGGTGTCTTCTCTTCTTATAAAGACGTCAATCCTATTGGATTAGGGCCTCACCCTTGTGACCTCATTTAACCTTAACTACCTCCTCAAAGGCCTTGTCTCCAAAACAGTCACACTACAGGTTAAGCTTTTGATGATATACAGATGTGGATGGGGGAATGATGACACAATTCAGTCCATAACTACTTCATCAGAATTCTAAGGTAACTATTCAACATAAGTAATACTTTATTGATTCAGATACCACTAATTTGAAATGGTGCTGTTCAAACTGGAGAATCCAAAGCTTTCCCTTGTACCCTATAAGCAAAAGTAATTACTGAGGCAATTGCAAGAGGTTAATTGCAATTAACAAGATTGAAGAAGAATTGAGGATCCAATAGAGAATAAATTTCAACCACTCCCATGGGTACATGGGATTACTCCCATGGGTACATAGGGTACATTTGAATTACCCTTATCTGGCCTTAAAAAGCTGCTTGGCCGGCTCTTCCTTCAGTAATCACTACTCATCATTAGTCAGGTAACTATATGTTCACTGCTCTAATCTTCAAAGATATTTCTTTTCAAGAATTTCTGAGTTCCAGGTGCCTGGGTGGCTCAGTCAGTTGAGCGACTGACTCCTGATTTCGGCTCAGGTCATGAATAATGGTTCATGGATTCAAACCCCCCATTGGGCTCTGCACTGACAGCACAGAGTCTGCTTGGGATTCTCTCTCTGCCCCTCCCCCGCTCATGTGTTCATGTGCTCTCTTTCTCTCTAAGTAAATTTTTTAAAAAAACGTAAAAAAAAAAAAAAAGATTTTCTAAGTTCCTAATGTATTTATAAATCATAGCCAAGATTCTCATTCGGATAGTCAAGGCCCTCCTAAATCCAGCTCTATTTACGTGACCACCACTGGCTCCCATTACTCCCCAGTATGACCCCCTACTGACATGAGACCACCCTGCTTTTGGCCCCTGGGCATCCCTGCAGTTTGATTCCCAACTTGCCCTTTCTGTCCTGGGTGCCTCGGGACCTCACCATTGGGAGTGGATTCTAACAAAGCGGAATCTGGAAATTAGAGATGCCTTCTATGCTTAGGACTCCAGCAGCTATGACCCACGGTCTCCATTCCTTAGTCACTTTCACTATTGAGAAATCCCACTGCTTACAAATTTTACCTGAAATCTCACGTCCTTGAAGAAAGACTTATTTTCCTAGTCATTTATACAGAGTTGCTCTTGTCTAAATTTCCAGATCCATTCTACTCACTCTCGCTATGCCATACAGCTTTCTTTCCAGTTATTTTTCATGAGTGGGTCTCAAAATAATTGCAAATTCTTTCAAGTCAGGTACTGTTGACTTTTAATGGTTTTTTTTTTAATTTTTTTTAACCTTTATTTATTTTTGAGACAGAGAGTAAGAGAGCATGAACAGGGGAGGGTCAGAGAAAGAGGGAGACACAGAATCCAAAACAGGCTCCAGGCTCTGAGCTGTCAGCACAGAGCCCGACGCGGGGCTCGAACCCACAGACCGGGAGATCATGACCTGAGCCGAAGTCGGATGCTTAACCGACTGAGCCACACAGGCGCCCCAGTTTTTTTAAAACATCCAAAGGGCTTGGGGCACCTGGGTGGCTCGGTCGGTTAGGTGTCCGACTCCAGTTCAGGCCATGATCTTCACAGTTTGTGGGTTCAAGCCCTGCGTTGGGCTCTGTGCTGACAACTCAGAGCCTGGAGCCTGGTTCGGATTCTGTGTCTCCATCTCTCTCTGTCCCTCCTCCCCTCACACTCTGTGTGTCTCTCTCCCTCAAAAATAAATAAACATTAAAAAAAAATTCTTAAAAAAAAATCCAAAGGGCTCAACACAGTGTGGAAACATAATGTAGTAAATATTTTTCTTTTCAAAGTGGCTTGAGTTCAACCTTTCACTACTTCAATCTTCTCAAGTAATGTTAATTACTGAGGCTGTGCTGCATCTGGCATTTTATTCATGCTTGACATCCCAAACCAATTCTGGAGCAAAAAGTCTGTGATATCAAGAAAGAAACATAAAAGCGGTCTGGAAATTGATAAATTCCTCCAAAGAGGTGGAAAGGATCACTAAGCAGTAGTCAAAGAATGCACCTAGGGAAGTTTTAATATAGAAAGTTCTCACTTGAAATGAGAAAACAATTTAACCTTAGTTTACATGTGTTGGTAGTAATTATTTAGATGATAAGAACAAAAATAATTTATTTTCTTAAGACTAAATAAATTTAGAAGTTTTAATTTTCTGAAATACTAGAACAAAGTTTTGGGTAGAATGGACTAGAGTAGGATGAGGGTAGGATAGTGATTGTTTTTTGTTTTTTTTTTTTCAGATGAATCCATCACCTAAGAGCAACTTCTATCTCTTTCCCAAAAAGTGAGCTACAGGGGTCACATTCTGGCCTCACGCTAACATGAGGCAGTGATGAAAAATTGCCTCTTTCTGTTCTGTGAATCACTTTCAACCCTTTCAAATTGTAACATCTTACTCTAACTTGTCTTTACAACTACCACTCCCCTAAAAGTCAACCATGCTATATAATTATATACACAAAGCCTATAAGCTAAAAATACTTACTTTTACTAAAACTCTAAACACAAAAGGATAGGATAGATTGCACTGAATTACTTAGAATAACCATTCTGGAACCTAAGCAAAGATTCTCAGCACTTTCTAACGCAGACTACAATACTGTAACTCCAAGCAGAGAGAGCTCCTAACTCCTTCTGACTGAATTCCATGAAGTCTAATAATCCGAGCAGCGTCCCCAAAAGGTTTTGGACAAAGCATTAACTTTAGATAAACATATCTATTATTTGCATTAAACTTGTCTTTTTCTTAAATTTTAATTCCAATATAATTAACATACTGTATGGAGGTTCCGCCAAAAGTTAAAAATAGAACTACCTGGGGCACCTGGGTGGCTAAGTCAGTTAATTGTAGACTTTGGCTGATGAGTTCAAGCCCTGCATCGTGCTCTGTGCCGACAGCTCAGAGCCTGGAGCCTGTTTCAGATTCTGTGTCTCCCTCTCTCTCTGCCTCTCCCCCTCCCACACTCTTTCTCTCTCAAAAATAAATAAACATTAAAAATTAAAAAATAAAAATAGAACTACCCATGATCCAGCATCAAGCCTGTCTTTGACCCATCTCCAAAATATTTCTTTAAATGACAGCTTTTGCAGGTCCCTGGGTGGCTCAATTGCTAAGTATCTGACTTCAGCTCAGGTCATGATCGCATGGTTCATGAGTTCTAGTCCCATATCAGGTGAACTCGAGCTCCACTTCAGGTGAGCCCCGCTTCTCTCTCTCTCTCTCTCTCTCTCTCTCTCTCTCTTCCTCCCTCTCTCTCCCTCTGCCCCTCCTAGGATTCTCTCTCTCTGCCCCTTGCTCACTTCTGCCTTCTCTCCCTCAAAAAAATTAATTAATCAAAAATTTAAAAATTAAATAAATGACAGCTTTTGGATTGTGCCAAAATTACACAACTAGGATTCCCTACTTAGGGGTGTCTGAGTGGTTCAGTCAGTTGAGCGACCATCTTCGGCTCAGGTCATAATCTCATGGCTCGTGAGTTCGAGTCCCATGTCAGGCTCTGTGCCGACAGCTCAGAGCCTGGAGCCTGCTTCAGATTCTGTGTCTCCCTCTCTCTCTGCCCCTCCCCTGCTCGCACTCTGTTTCTCTCTCTCTCTCTCTCTCTCTCTCTCTCTCTCAAAATAAATAAACATTAAATTTAAAAAAATAAATTAAAAAAAAAAAAAGGATTCCTTACTTCATTCAGTGGTTGATCTTACTTAATAAACCCTATGCAGCATGTTGGAAAAATGGCCATACATGCTTCCTCTCCCTGTATCCATACCCCATTTATCATGTCAGTTTGAGTGCCCTCAAACTTGACTCTCAGATTGGCCATGGGACATGTTTTGACCAGTGAGATGCTAGCAAGCATGATGCAAGCAAAGGCTTGAAAAGCACTGTGTATTAAGGCCGCCTCTCTTGCCACCACCACCACCATCATGGGAAGCAGCCCCAACCTACTGGATGATGAAAGGTATGTGGTTCAGTGAGCCCTACCAGCCAAGCCAACAGCTACCCCATCCTGAGTAGCAGAGGCAACCAACAGCTGACTGCCGGTAAATAGGAGCCAGCCTAAACCAGAAGAATCACCCAGCACATTCCAAACTGTGGATGCAGGAAAGTGTGCACTAAATAAATGGCTCTTGTTTTAAACAAGTTTAAGTTTTGAAGTGGTTTCCCATTCAGTAAAAGCTAACTGACACACATGGGATTTCAAATAATTGTCAACCATTCCTCCTTAGCTTTTGACTTCAACTCCTATGATCCCCTCTTTAAATTGGTCATTGGCAGATCTTTTATGTTTCCTACACATTGGTATTATGGGATTGCAGTCTGCAACTCAGAGATTAAAGAGATTGTCTCATAAAGAGGAGTGTGGGAGTGTACTCGTTTTCACCAGTTGGGTTTGACTAATTTCCAGCTGTCCTATCTCTGCAATGTATTCCAAATGCCTGGAATATACACACCAAAGTCCAGGATCTTTTACTTGAGAAGTTATTTGTAGCCTAGTGAAACAATGAAAGCTTTCAAGCAAAACGAAAGCTTTTCTTTGTCTCTTTTTAACCCAGCAAGCTGGTGGCATATGGCATACTGTAGCTACAGAAAAAAAATAATAAATAAATCATTCCGATCTCAATCCATCTGAACAGCAACTGGACTGTTATTTGGGTTAATCTTAGATCAAAGCCCAAATATCTAGTTTTTGTACTGGTTAGAGATTCCAAAATTGAACCAAGAGTTAATGGTAAAACTTAGTTGTAGCACATCCAAAATAAACCATTCGTTTGACACTGATAAAAGTCATTGTTTTCATGTTATTACAATTACAGTATTACGGCATCTATTTTTTTCTTTTTTTCTGTTTTCTTTGGAGGGGGTGCTTTTTTGAGAGTGAAAGAGTGCTTTCGGAGTCAGAGAGGAGCAGAGGGAAAGGGAGAGAGAAATCTTAAGCAGACTCCACACCCATCATGGATGGAGGCACCTGGGTGGCTCCACGTTCAGCATGGAACCTGATCAGGGCTCAATCTCACAACCCTGGGATCATGACCTGAGCCAACATCAAGAGTCCAACATTTAACCAACTGAGCCACCCAGGCACCCCATGGCGTCTATTTTCTTCTGATTCCTATCACATAATATGGTATTTTTAAATTTTGCATGCTTGGTAATTATTCTTGCTTAACTTTAGGACATTTGGATAGGTTTCCTCATTAATTTCTCCAGGCTAAAATCCACCTCATACCAAAAGTTATTCTGAATTAATTTTCTCATCAGCCACTGAGGAGGCAAAAATTGACAATTTAAGTGAAGCCTCATCACAAACAAATACACTAAGGAGGATCCTTGTAACATTTGCAGAGTTAAATCTTCAGACAGTTATTATTACTTCTCAAGTTTTTTTTTTTTCTGCCATCTTTATTCTTGTTGCATTTAGGGGAAGCTTTAATAGACTCAGTGGAATTTTGATTGAGATACTGGACCTCTCCTTCTCTGAAGAACGTATTTCAACCAGGGTTTCAGAAACTCTGCTCATGTAATGCCATAATGAACTAAAGTAAGAAACACTCCCTTTAGGAGTGCCTGGGTGGCTCAGTCAGTTGGTTTCAGCTCAGATCATGATCTCACAGTTTGTGGTTTCAAGCGAGGCCACCGGCTCCTCACTGACAGCTCAGAGCCTACTTGGGATTCTCTCTCTTTGCCCCTCCCCTGCTTGTGTGTGTGCTCTCTCTCTCTCTCTCTCTCTCTCTCCCTCTCTCAAAATAAATAAATAAACTTACAAAATAAAAAGAAAGAAAGAAACAATGCCTTTAAAATGCAGGTATCCGATAGGCAGGTCATACATATGGGCAGTTTCTGACTACAGGCTAGCCATTTGGATTTTTTTTTTTTTTTTTGAAAACAAGAAGTTTGATGGAATAAAAACAGTTGACATTTTAGGGGCACCCGGGTGACTCAGTCGGTTAAGTGTCCGACACCAGCTCAGGTTCGTGGGTTCGAGACCCGTTCTGGGCTCTGTGCTGACAGCTCAGAGGCTACAGCCTGCATTGGTTTCTGTGTCTCCCTCTTTCTCTGCCCCACTCCTGCTTGGGCTCCGTTTCTCTCTCTCTATCTCTCAAAAATAAACAAACAATAAAAATAAAAACAGTTGGCATTCTCAAGTTGAACAGGCTCAAATCTTTATTTAAAACAGTGATGATTTTACTTGTATGCTAGATGAGAAAAAGTCACTGAGGAAAGAAAGAGGGAACATATAAGGGTATATACTTAACAAAAGTGACAAATGGATTTCTCTCTCCATCATCTAATGATTAGATATTATTTAATAGCTTATTATGTGCTGGCAGGAAACAGACTGAGATTAATCTCATGATTATTAGAAACTGATACTGACATTTACAAAAGGAAGCTGTTGAAAATTGTACACTGGCTTTTCTACAGTAAAAACACTATAACTTCCTGTCACTTAGATAGTGAACTGGGCTTACGTGATCACAGGCTTGAGTTCACTCTATTATAAAAACAAATAATCCAGCAAACCTTTTTCATGAGAGAACATCTTTCAGAGTCAGAGGAGAAAGAGAAGGCCTGATTTGTTCAACTTGGGAGCTCTATGGTGTCACATTACTTATAGGTGAACTCAATCCCTCAGGACATGTAACAAAGAATGAATAATTACAACCCCTTCATTCAGAATCCAGTAATTAGGTTGACAGCAAAGCAACTCTGTGGGACTTTCTTTTTGGTGGGTGTCAATTGATTATAGCAAGTATAACCTCTTCCAAACTTTCCATAGCTACCAACACTGTATTACGTGCCCTGCATGTCTTATCTCAATTAATCTTCACAAACAATCCTGGCAGACAAATGAAAAAATGGAGGTTAAGGAGTTAAGATAACTTGCCTGTGATCATACAGCTTTATAAATATTGAATTCAGGATTTGGACCAAAGGAGGGTATTGCCAACAGCTACATTTGTAACCGGTGCCTTCTTCTTAACAAAAGAAATAGCAATGAGGAAACTGGAAGACCCTTGGTTGTATGGCTGTAATTCACATTTAACTGCTGTTCTTGGCCCATAAAGACAAACCAAAAACAGTTGATTTGCGCTACAAATAAACCCATGCAGTATATTAGACCTGACCCCTAGTGATATTTTCCTTATGTGCCTGCTGTCACAAAGCTTCAACACTCTTAATCAATGAAACCATATGTCAGCTGAGTTTATAGCACAGGAAAAACACCCAGGAACAAACAGAAGAAATAATATGTTGTTTCCAGGAGAGGTAAGTGATTATCGATCGTGATACATAAAAGTTCACTTAGGTGTTTGCTATAGTTGAGTGGGTAAGAAAGAAGAAACACGGGTTGGTGCAATAGAGCTCCTGTAAAGAGGTGGATATTCTCTACGCTTTCACCAAACGTGACTCATGAGTATCAATTTGTGCCACAGAGCTTGCCACCCAGCAACCATACAAAACCATCTGCACTTCCCCAGGAACCGCTCAGAATAACTTAATTCTCCTCTTTTCAAAGCTAACAATATGAGGCACAAAAAGAAAACACAGGGAATTGAAAGAAATGGCAGGGAGGTGGCATCTTTGCCAATGCTGGACTTAGCATTCTGGCAAAGCTTACTCCAATCAGACAAGATCCTATCTGTAGGACATTTTCCAAGCTAATCTTGCATATACTATGATTTTGAATAATCACAGCTTATAAATTCATTAAGTAAAGCAATTTAAATCTGTCCTGCTTGTAGAATTTCATACAAAGCCAATGTCTGGCACATCTACTCCCTTGCAGTGGCCTTCACTGACTCCTCTACTGCACCATACATATCGTAGTTGGGACCTTCGCCCACCTTTCTTTTCTTCTCTCCCTATTCTCTTGGCTTCAGCTATCATGTCTATGGAGTTATCCTGAATCTGCATCACCAGCTCAAATTTCCCCCTTCAACTCCACACACTTTTTTCCATCAGTGTGTTTGACATCTTTATTTATCAATGCATTTACCTGTTGACTTTTAAAGTCATTAGAATGACCTAGTTTGATCTCATTGTCGTCCTTTGAATATGCCAGCCACATTCTCATCTCTGGGCCTTTGCATCTGCTGTCTCCTCTGTCTGAAACACTGTTTCCCCACACATGCATGCCTTACTCCCTGACTCCTTCGTAGCTTTATCTAATGTCAATGAGATCATTCCAGCCATACTCTGTAAAGCTGCAACACACAGGGCACCTGGACAGCTCAGGTGGTTATGCATCCGACTTTGGCTCAAGTCATGATCTCATTGTTTGTAGGTTCGAGCCCCACGTCAGGCTCTGTGCTGACAGCTCAGAACCTGGTGCCTGTTTTGGATTCTGTGTCTCCCTCCCTCTCTGCCCCTTCCCTGCTCATGCTCTGTCTCTCTCTCTGCCTCAAAAAATGAATAAAAATGTTTTAAAAAATTGTAAATAAATAAATACAATAAAGCTGCAATACAAGCTACCCCAGGATTCCCTGTTCCCTTTCCCTGCCTTATTCGTCTTCATAGCACTTACCCCTTCTGCAACACATGTTTTACTCATTTATTTTGTTTATTGTCTATCTCTCCATGCAAGCTCCTGAGGCCAGGGATTTTTGTCTGTGCTGTTCAATTCTATACCCTGGTGCCTTACACAGTGACTGGTATAAAGTAGGTACCTAATTATTACCTGTTGAATGGAATAAATGAAGAGATGAATGAATAATTGCCCCACTGGAATCCCACATAAAACTTCTTATCTTCCAAAAAATCTGCTTTTCTTCCTCCCCGTACTCATTGGTAGTATCTGCCTCCTCCCACTCATTCAGACCAAAACTGTCAATCACTGTCCACAGTCCCTTTCTTTATTCCTTTGTTCAATAGTGTGCCAAATTATTTTAAGTCATTTCAAAATACCACTTACCCATCTCTTCCTACCTATTCCATTTCTACTTCCCCAGCCCTAGCCCGGGGTCTCATCCCCTCCCATCACAGAGAATACTGTATAACTTCAAGTGTGACTTGTCCCCCCCCCACCTTCAGCCTCTATTCTTCAATTCATCTAGAACACTGACCTAGACTGAGCTTCCTAAAATGCACATGTCAGCTCATATAACGCCCTTGTTCTAAATCCTTAGCATGGAATTCAAGGCTGCCCATGACCTGATCTCAAACAGTTCTGAAATCCTCCCCTGTCCACATGCTCTGTTCCCAGACACACTGGACAACCCCCCATATCCCAAAGCTATAGACTACAGTTGTGATTCCAAGCCTTGCTTGTATTGTTCCCTTGGGCACCCAGGCGGGTTCAGCCACCACTTCTTCTGAAAGCATTCCCTGATCTTTCTCTCTCCTCTGCCTCCCACCTGCTTTAATACTTCTATTTTGGCACATCCCCATTTAGTCTTAAATGTTAAATGTTTGTCTCACCACAAACCAAAAGCCTCCTGAGAACTAGCAGTGGGCATCATTTATCTTTATACAAACCACAGGGCCTAGCCCAGTGTTTGGCACACAGCAGATGCTAAGGAAATGTGTATTGACTCACTGAATGAAATGTGAGTACGTACTGAAAGTTCCATGTAGTGTGATCAGATGGAATTCTCAGACAGATTCAGAAAAAGAGACACCCGTTGAATTAAAGCACAATTTAGGCTAATTTCTACTCATCATTCAGGCCAGACTGGCACCAGTAATGAAGGCCTGCCTCATATCCCCAGTCTAAATCAGCAACGCCTGTGCCTTATTCATAGCAGCAGTTTCCCCAGCCCCACTCCTAAAGTCACACCTACCCTCTCCGTCTTCCAAGCCGGGCAGCTAGCAAGCTATGAAATAGAATCGTTACATATATTACTTATGTAAGCAAATCACAATGAAGAAAAGAGGCAGAAAACGGTGGGAGGAGAGGGGAAAGTGCAGGAGGGATAATTGCACACAGGCTATCTTATTTATTTCGTCACATTTGATTTCACTGTTTCACTTTTACAAATGAATACATAGAAATTGCATAATGCATAAATGTGACTATATCAACATACTTTTATTTTACATCTTTTAAAAAAATGTTTATTTAATTTTGAGAGAGAGAGTGAGAGAGAGCGCACAGCACCGGGCTCAAGTGGGGGAGGGGCAGAGAAGGGGGGAACAGAGGATCCAAAGCAGATTCTGGGCTCACAGCAGCAAGTCTGATGCAGAGCTGGAACTCATGCTCGGTGAGATCATGACCTAAGCCGAAGTCAGAGACTCAATCAACTGAGCCACCCAGGTACCCCAACATACTTTTATATTAACCTTCTTCTTTGTTTAGTTCTCCCTCTTTCCCCTACTCCCCTTTTTGCCTCAGGCAACCCATGTGAACAATCTAGTCTACCATAATTTTCTTCTCTCTCATATAAGCATGTAAGAACTCTATTAATCATATACACACACAGGAGTTTTTAATGGTTCTTTAAAAACTGGATTATTTTACACACTCTTTGGCAACTTGCTTTTCTCACTCATATTACCCCATGAGAATCCCTCCAAATCAACTGGAATAGGTAGAACTAATTCATTCTTTGTAACGGCTACATAAAATTCTGAGACCTGGATGTTACATGATAGTACTTACTTTGCTTCTAGATTTTTTCTACTAATAAACCATGTTATAATAAATGTGATTGCACAGATATTTTAAGCAGTGGTAATTTCATTTATAAGGGATAGATTAACTGGAGTGAAATTTCTGGGTCAGGGTATATATGTGTTTATAATTTTAAAACTGTTGACAGATGTTATATCACCAAAAGGCTGTAACAATGCATATTTGCACCTGCAGTGAATGTGAGAAGGCTTTGCCTGGCATCCTCACCAGCAATAGGTGTTACTGGGCTTTTCCATTTCCATCTGTTTGAGAGTTCTAAAATGAAATTTGCATCACTGGGTCACTAGTGAGTTTGAGAATCTTTTCATGTGTTTGCTACCCATGTGAATTTTCTCTTATGTGAATTGTTTGCTCATGCTTTTTGATATTATCTCTACTGAGGTCTTTTGGCAACTTGTTTGAATTTGTATGAGGTCTTTAAGTATTATAAACATTAACCCTCTGTCTCTTGTCTGTATTACAAATATTTTCCCAAGGCTTTCATTTGCATTTTGATTTAGTTTATAGTATTTTTTGCCCTATTGATATAATCTAATATTCTATCTTTTACTTAACAGTTTCTAGGTTTCCAGTAATGAGTAAGATGCCTAGATTTTTTAAGCACCTAGATTTTTCACAATCATCTAGATTTTCTTCCACAACATTAATATTTTTATGTAAAGTTTCTAATCCATTGGAAATTTTTTTATAATTTAAAATAGGAATAAATGTGGGAGTGTAAATTTACTTTTTTATATTAATAGCCAGTTACACTGGCACCATTTATTAAATAATTCATTCTTTCTCACTGAACTGATATACCTACCAGTTTTGTATTTATTAATTCTCACATATAATGGGATATATTTTTAGATTCTGTTCTCTATTCTTGTCTCATGAATCTACTTGTGTATTCCTAGGTCAATAGCATTTAATATCTATTAGGGAAAGTCCTCTCTTACTATCCTTTTTCCCTAAAATTATATTTATTTTTTGGTTTTGGAGAATTTATTCTTCCATTAAAAAATTAAATCATTGTATTCCATTTTCCAATTCTCCCCCCCCCCCATATTCCTATGGGATTCAATTCAAGATTGCATCAAATGCATTTGTTAATTTTTTGAGAATTGACTTTTATGATATTGTTTTTCAATCCAGGAAAAAGGTATGCATTTCATTTGTTCCAGAGTTGTTTAACTCCTAACTCCTGACCTCTACCAATAAGATGAGACCCTTGAAATACTTTTTCTTTCTCTCTTCATTCATCCTAAATCCTAGATGACACCTTGGGAAAAAATTTTTAATTTTTCTAAAATGTTAAGTATTTTTATTTGTAGATTATTACTAACACTTACCTTGCCATATTTATTCATGCATGCAGCTAAACACTTACTGGGAGCCTACCATATGCTATGCATGGTTTGAGGTACTAGGGATAGGTCAAGGGGAAAAAAATTTCTGCTCTCATAGAGTTTACATATGAAGAGAGAGATACTGGACAAAATAAATGAATAAAATATAACTATGTAGAAGGTGATAAATATTATGGAAAAAAAACAAAACATGAAAGTGGGATGGAATGCCACAGCATAGAGCAGACAGTACATTAAAATGTTGAATAGTGTGATCAGAGAACCCTGAAGGAAAGTGTGGCATTGGAGAAAAGACTTGAAAGATGTAAGAAAGCCATGTAGATGTCTGAGAAACAGCAATTCAGGCAGAGGAATACATAGTAAGAATCCACTGAGGAGGGATCATGCCAGACCTACTCAGGAACAACAAGGAAACCAGAGTGGTTGAGGTGGAGTAAAGGGCAGCATCAGGGGAGGTGAGAACAGAAGAGAAAGTGATGAGACCATAGAGATCATGGGGGTCAGGTCATATAGGGCACCTTGCTGCCTATTATAAGGACTTCAACTTTCACAGTCAGGATAATGATAAAATCATTGGACAGTTCTTCTTAAAAGCACCATGATCTGACTTAATAATTTAACAGAAAGATCACTGCTGTGTTAAGAGTAAAGTTTATGGAAACAAAATGAGTTAGGAGCCTACTGAAATAATCTAAGCAAGAAATAATAGTCTTATAGACCAGGACCAGGGGACTAGTGATTACAAGTGGTTATCAAAGGATATATTTTTAAGATAGAGCAATGAGATCTGCTGAGGAATTACATATAGGGTATATGAGAAAGAAAGAGGTGAAGGATAACAGGATTTTTGCCTGAGCAACTGGAAAGATGAGATTCTATACACTGAGACAGAAAACCATGAACGGACCCACATAGGGAGAGGAATGGAGACATTAAGTCAAGAGATTAATTTTGGACACGTCTACTAGACTTCCAAGTAGCTGAGCTAATAGGTGGATACACCAGATTGGTGTTCAGGAGAGAGGTCCAGAGTAGAGATATAAATTTAGGAATTGTTAATATATGGTTGATATTTGAAAGTACATAACTGGATAAAATCATTAATGAGGTGAGTGAAGGTAATGAAGAGAAGAAGCTGCAGGATTTTACCATGAGAAACTCCAAAACTGGAAGATTGAGAAGATAGGAGAAACCAGAAAAAGAAAACTGTGTGGCTAGTGAGATAGGAGGAGAGCCAGAATAATGTGGTGTCTTGGAAGCCAAATGAATAAAGTATTTCTAGAATGAGGGAATGATCAACTCTGCCAAATGCTGCTGAAAAGACAAGATGAAAACTTAGAAGTTCTCGATGGATTTAGCAGTATGGACATTATTGGTAACCTCAATAAGACATGCTGGGGTCATGTGGATGGCATAAGAGAAGATTTAAAAATATAAATAGCATAGACTTGTGAAAAACATCTGAAAAAGAAGTGATATATTTCTTAAAGTTGGGGTTATATTTACACTTGGATTGTTAACTATAATTTTATTTTTTATCAGGTTTTTCATTGTCTATTGGCAAGAGATAAAAGGCATCTTTATCTCATATTTAACACTTACAGATGCTCGGTAGATGTTTGTTGGCTAAGTAGGTATGATTTTCGTATTATAACACTTCCTAACATGGGCTATATTCATTGAATGAACATGTTAATAGAATGACAGGAGTAAAGAACATAGATGGTCTCCTTAAAAGATATAAACTAATATCTTTTACAGTAGTACCTAAAAGATCTCAGTTGTTCTACATGGTGAAGTAAATAACATGAATTCTAGTCCAGAGCCCTAACTTCAACTTAAATAATGTGTGCAAGTCCCTACATAGGCACTGGGGGAGGGGGGGGGCAGGAGGGTGAATATGTCATCTATGACAGATGGCACTACTATATGATATTTTAATCAAAGAGCCAACTGGCTTTTAAAAGTCAGTTTTCAAAATTGATCTATATATCTAAAAAAAAAAAAAGAGCAATAGCACCAGAAATAATAGCCTAGGAAATAATGTAATCCAATATGCCAGGTTATGGTAAAAGTGTCTTCATGTGAGAATAGTAGATGGTGATCAATCACGGAAGAAAAAGAAATTATTGTAAGAGATAATGTTCATAGTTCCACTCCAGTGGGTTATGTGAATAAACATTTGTGAATTCCCTTGAAGTATCTTGGGACTCAAGACATTAGAAAGGGTATACAATGTTTCTTTTTCATAAAGTAGAATTAAATTAGATTTCTCAAAGCTTCACCGATCTTGCCTCATGTACAGCGATTTGATTACCTGTTTCAACACCTCTAAAATTCAGAGTAAACATTCTCACCCATTTAGAAGAAGCACACAAGAATGAAATTTTACCTTCAGTACATTAGCTAGAAAGTCACATAGTAGAGTCTGTGTGAGGAGAGAAAATTCTAATAAGGTGAGGAACATAAGCAAGGCGGTACCTTTATCCTTAAGGAAATGAAAGAATGTAATAAATAAAGGTGAAAGAAAGTATGGAAAGCCATAAAATGTTAAATATATTTTCCCCTGTTCTGTTAATCTTTGTTTCTAATTTTTCTACAATGAAGCTGAATTACTTATATAGTTTTTAAGGGTTAAGTTTGTTGAAATGATCATGCATGGAAAAGTAATGGTTACTAGTAAACTTAGGGTGCTTGATCTGAAAAATTAGAGAGTACTTCACCCAATGTTTCCATGTTACAGATGAAAGACTGAAGTAGACAAAGATTATGTTAGTTTTGCTAATAATGATCTGAATGTGTAGATCATGTAACTCAATGATCCTCAACCCTGACTGATTTAAAGGATAATAAAAGCATGCCTGACTGGCCCCTACCCGGAACCAACTGGATTGTAATCAGAGCTACTGTGGACCAGAAGTTCTAGGTTCTCCACGCTACCTCCAAAGAACCTAAGACAAAAGATGGGGAGAGGAGATCATTACATCAAAAATAAAATCAACAGAAACTTCACAAGCATCTCTGTAGAAATTTCCCTTTCCTAAGCATACACTTGTCTATGAAATGTGTGAGCCAGCTCATTCCAAAACAGAGCTTGGCAATAGGAATGATGTATCTGTCTCTTATGATAAGGGTGTGAGTTCTTCTTTGCACCCTTTAGATAAATTCACATCTCAGATTCTGCAAAGCATAATAAGAGTAAATATTTATTGAGTGTCTATTCTATGCCAGCTACTGTTCTACATATTTTATTCAGTTAATCATCTCAATCTTAGGAGGTAGGTATTACCTTTATCCCCATTTCACATGAACACTGCAGCTCAGAGAAGTTAGGTAACTTTGCCTACAGTGACAAAGCAATCTAAGTGGGCAAGCCTGGAGCTGAACTCAACCACATTCCAGTGTCTGTGCCCTTACACTGCATACTACCATGGAAATAAGATGTTTATACTTAATCACGTCCAAGGAATTAACTTGTCTTCTGATTTCCACATAATTAAATCAATAGCTGGGCTCCAGAAGAAGAGGGGGAAAAGAAGACACAGGGGAGAAAGAGAGGACTGTGTGAATAGTATCCTAAGCAGAATCTAAGTTGTTTAAGTGGTTCCTCTGGATAAAGTCTCTAAGCTTCAGAGTGTGGACTGCAAGTCCTCTTTTAACTGTGCAGCAAACTTCTTGATTCATGGTTGTGCTCTGAAAAACTGAGGTTGCCAGAGAGTGTCCACTATATAGGGATGACTCAGTCAGTTAAGTGTCCAACTTTGGCTCAGGTCATGATCTCACAGTTTGTGATTCAAGCCTGGTGATGGGCTCTGTGCTGACAGCTTGGAGCCTGGAGCCTACTTCGGATTCTGTCTCCCTCTCTCTCTCTACTCCTCCCCCTCTTGAACTCTGTATCGCTCTCAAAAAAATTAAATAAACATTAAATAATAATAATAATAATAAATAAAAACACACAGTAGTGTTGCCTGGGTGGCTCAGTCGGTTAAGCATCCAAGTCTTGATTTCATCTCAAGTCATGATCTCACGGTGGTAAGATGGAGCCCTGTGTTGGGCTCTGAGCTGGACACAGAGTTTGCTTGGGATTCTCTCTCTCCCTCTCCTTCTGCCCCTCCCCTGCTCACATGCACGCACATGCAAACTCTCTTCCTCTCTCTCTCTCTCAAAAAAAAAAAAAAAAAAAAAAAAAAAATATATATATATATATATATATATATATATATATATATATAAGCAGAATAATGTGTTCCTTGTCACAGGCTAATGGAAAGAAAATAGATGTAGATGTAATAGATAAATCATTCAATTTACACCAAGTTACATGGTAACCTTTCTCCATTCCTCATTCCACCCTGGGCTCACTCACTCTGTGCAAGCTAAACTCATATTGTCCAGAAATGTCAGCTCTCCTAGAAGTCCTTGACAACCTTGTTTCTCTTCCTTCACTCACCATCTGCCCTACATGAAGACTGATATGGTTAACATTTGCATAACCCTTTACAACTTTTTTTCCTTTTTATTTTTATTTTAGACAGACAGACAGCATGAGTGGGG
The DNA here is from genome assembly GCF_018350175.1 of Felis catus. Taxonomy (NCBI): domain Eukaryota; kingdom Metazoa; phylum Chordata; class Mammalia; order Carnivora; family Felidae; genus Felis; species Felis catus. Next base: position 77,803,413 of record NC_058372.1, read on the forward strand.
AAGAGGGGCAGAGTGAGAGAGAGAGAATCTTAAGCAGTCTCCACGCCCAGCTAGAACCCATCTCAGGGCTCGATTTCACAACAGGGATCATGACCTAAGGCAGAAATCAAGAGTCGGATGCTTAACCAAGTGAGCCACCCAGGCACCCCCAGTGACTGATCATCCTTGAGTACAGCACGTGGAGCTGGTTTAGGGGCTGAGCTATTGCACAGGATGGATCAGTGAGAAGAAAGTTAGGGAAAAAGAAGGAATGGCTGGCATGGGGCACAGGGCCAGGAGGGAAGAGGTGTTCCAGGTGGCATCACACTACAATCCTAAATTAGCCCTATGTTATCTCAAATTCATTTCAAAACTCACAAGAAACTTTGCTGCTTAAAATGCAGAAGAAGAAACAGAACCAGAAGCAGGAGGAGTAAAGGTAAGTAGGCTGCCTTTCCCATGGGATTGATCCCAAAAGAACTCCAACTAGAATGTGCAGAGCATGCCAGGATGCCTCCTTCCTGTCATTCAGCAGAGGGAGTGACAGATTCAGCCTGCAATGACGCATTTCCAGGGGGGGCTACGGATGGACAGTAGAGCTGAAAACAGCAATTCAGAACTCTGTAACACATCACATATTCCAAATGTAGGTAAGAACTAGGAAATAAGCAGAAATGTGGCTGAACCGCCAATATAGTTTGTCTACTGCACTTCATGCATTTTCTCAGAGAAGCAACACGTGCTCTTTTCTGTATCCACTTACTGGTTTTTTATGCAAAACTCTATCAAGTGTAACATCTACATTCAAGCCCTCAACAGATTAGAAGCAGGAGAAAAACCAACACACTAATTTCCATGAGAAATAGCAGACAAGAGTTTGATATGGTAGGAAGAAAGAAAAAAATCAGAAGCCTAATAGTCTGACGTTTCATCTAAAGGCAAAGAGCAAAAAAAATCTTACACATCTCAATAGTCCCATGACACCATTAAGTTAGAACAAATCATAATGAAAGAATTGCTCAATTTATATACTCAAAAGTATTTATTCAGCACCTAGTATGTGTCAAGAAGTGGGCTAGTTGCTTGAGACATAACCGTAAATGAGACAAAGGTCCTATTCATAAGGAAGGTTTCATCTAAATGACAAAATATAACATTTTAATGCAATACAGTTGATGGTGGAGAAAAGCAAAGAATGCTATTACAACACAGAGGACCAACATAAAACTTCACAGAAGAAGCTCAGAAGAGACTTTTCAGAGACATTGGGGTCTACGCCAGAGCTTGAGGGATACGTAGGAGTTAGAAGGGGAAGGAGAGGAAGGAGAGAGGATATCCCAAGCAACAAGAACACAATGTGCAAAAGTCCAGAGGCAAATAATGGCACAGGGTCAGTTTGATGGGCATGCAACCCGTCCTCAGATTCCCTATTCAGAAGCCTGACCCCCGGCCATTTGGTTTAATATTCTACTTTCACCGTCTTGAAATTCTTGATGATTTTATCTTTGAACTTGCAGACCAATGGATAATGGGGCATGTGCTCGCGCAGAGGAGACACAACATACAGTGGGTGCCCACCATCACTTGCTGCTCCATTCGCCTACAGCATTCATCTGATGAGCACAGAATTTCAGTAGATCCACAAAATGTGGAAGTTCAGCAAGACAAGACCCAAAGCAATTTCAAAATAAGTATGTTAATCTTTGATTGGGTGAGTGAGGACTCTAATGGCCCCAAGAGGCTACATGTTCTGTTGCAACCAGAACTTGCTTCAAGTGGAGAAAGAAGGCAATGGTGTTCTAAGAAATATCACTGACCAAAGACACTTAAGATATCTTTTCTTACTGTTACTTCTCTGTATTAGTGAATGACTTAAGCTGAAAATAACGACGTCAAAAGAAAGGGAAATAAAAGGTAACTCACAGTTCTTTATAATTTCAGTCTTTCCTTACTCGTCAGTAGATGAGTAAGGTGCTGGTAGAATGTGTGTCAAAAAGCCAAAGAGGAACAGTTGAGTTGGTTTTGTGAAGTGTTTCCACTGTACTGAAGAAAACCAAATATGTATGCATGTATGAACTACAAAATACAACCTGTATAATTTCAATGATTAAGTGTACAAGATAAATGCTATTATATATATTTAAAAACTGTCATGACATGATATAAAATGAAAGATAAAAATCATGATGATTCAAAATTTCAATTTTTCTTTACTTACAATGACATTAGGTGGCAAATAAAAACACTGTACAATTGAATAGAGAGACTGTGGAAGAAAGGAAAAACTATATATTTCTCCTGCTTTTGGAAAAAGGACCCCACATTTTCAGTTTGTACTTGGCCATGCAAATTACGTAGCTGGCAGTGACAACATAAGAAGTTTGTGTGATCTAGAGAGGAGACTGGGTGGCTCAGTTGGTTAAGCGTCCGACTTTGGCTCAGGTCATGATCGATCTCATGGCTCGTGAGTTCAAGCCCCACATCAGGCTCTGTGCTGACAGCTAAAACCTGGAGCCTGCTTCAGATTCTGTGTCTCTGTCTGTCTCTGCCCCTTTCCCTGCTTATTCTCTCTTTCTCTCTCTCAAAAATAAACATTAAAAAAAAGGAAGTTTATGTGACACAGAGAATTCTGAGTTAGAGAAATATACAATATGTATATCTGTGGTTGTGGGAAGGAAGGAGAGATTCAAGTCAGGAAAGACCATCCAGCGATCTGGTTGTAAGGGGAGAACAGTGACTGAATATCAGTGAGAAAATACCAATTTTCAGAATCAAATAATGGAGGAAGACTGATAGGAATTTTAGAAGGGCTAAGGTCTTGCCAAAAATTCACCTAAGGGTAAAAGACACTGATTAAAGAAAAACAGTCAAACAGATTTGCAGATGGAAAGACTACTTCCATGGCCACCACAGGGAAAAAATGGTACATGTGTTCCATGGGGTATATACATAAATATTTATAGCACAGTGTTAATGATAGTCCCGAACTGGAAATAATCCAAATGACCATCAACAGCAGGATGATGAATCCATAGCAGCACAAGCATACAGGGGAATGCTACTCAGCAACTAATGGACTACCACTACCGTGCAATGACAAACAATGTTGGACCCCAAAAAAGGAAGTTGCAGAAGAATAATGAAATACAGTAATTCCATTTATCAAGCTCAAGTATAGGCAAAATTAAATTAGGTATTCTTAAAATTAAATTTTTTTAATGTTTATTTATTTTTGAGACAGAGAGAGACAGAGCATGAATGGGGAAGGGTCAGAGAGAGAGGGAGACACAGAATCCAAAGCAGGCTCCAGGCTCTGAGCTGTCAGCACAGAGCCTGATGTGGGGCTCAAACCCACAGACCGTGAGATCATGACCTGAGCTGAAGTCAGAAGCTCAACCGACTGAGCCACCCAGGCGCCCCATAAATTAGGTATTCTTAAGATATGTACATTGACAGTGAGACCATAAAGAAAACAAACCATTAACATAAGTGTTAGGATAATAATTACCAATGGGAAGAAAGGAGGGAAGTCTCAGTGGGCTTCTAAGAGACTTTAACTGACAAATGAGTTGATGCAAGGGTATTAATTCTAATATTGTTCTTTGGACTGTGCATACATACTTTAGAGACTTTTTTCTATGTATGATGTATTTTTCGATGAAAAAGTTTAATATAACCATTTTATTAGACATATAAAAACATTTGCTTTTTAAAAAAATTCTTTCGGCAAGCTAGGTATAGAAAAAAAACTTCTTCATTCTAATGAAAGCTAATCAGAAACCTGCATTAAGCATCACAAGTAAGAACAGAACATTAAAAGCATCCCCAGTAGGGTCAGGGGAGGTACAAGGCTGCACTGTCACTCCTAGTCTTCATCCTGGAGGAGACGCATATAATTTTTTTATAAACTTGAAAACATCTAATTCACTAAAGAGTAGTTGGTACTTATTCCATTTATCATATTGACAAAAAGTAGTCTGACATTCTCATCACAATGTGACTTTGCCTTATTCCCAGGAACAATTACAATTATGCATTCCGACTGCATTGAATAATGAACTAATTGTTCCAACAATACTAATTGTTTGAACTGAGCTTTGTGGACTTGTAATTCTATTTCTCTGCTTCTTTTGACCACGGATTACCTTTTAGAGATCCATGAGATTCATCCAAGATGAAACGGTGAAGCAATTTGGTATAGCAAAAATGTGTAGACCTTGAAGTCAGTCAGGTGTATGTGCAAATCCAGCTCAATCACTTTCGAGTTGGGTGTGACCAAGGGCATATCACTTAATATTTCCATTCTTCCGCTTGATATCTTAAAAACTGAGGATAATAGTATAGACTTCAAAGTCTACTTTGCAGAAATGTCACCAACCTTTGAAATCATACATGGTAATAATACAAACCTAGATATGAAAGATGATTCAAAACAGTGTAGTTGAAAGTTGCCTGGCTCACTCAGTCATTAGAGCATGCAACTCTTGACATCAGGGTTGTAAGTTCAAGCCCCATGTTGGGTGTAGAGATTACTTTAAAACAATAAAATATTTTTAAAAATAAAATAAAGGGCACCTGGTTGGCTCAGTTATTTAAACGATTGACTCTTGATTTTGGGTCAGGTCATGATTTCATGCTTGATGAGACTGAGCCCCACCTTGAGCTCTGTGCTGACAACATGGAGCTTGGGATTCTGTCTCCCTCTCTCTCAGCCCCTCCCCTGCTTGCACCTTCTCTCTAAATAAATAAATAAATAAATAAATAAATAAACATTTTTTAAAATAAAAATAAATACATACATACATACATACATAAAATCATGTAGTTATGATTATTTTCTTAATTTCATAAGAACCAGCCTCCTAAGTTCCTAAAACCAACTCACAAAATGCTGCCTAAGAGTCCTGAACAGAACTCTGCTGTGCTGCCTCTGTATTTGCTGACTTTCTCGTATTCAACATGTTTACCAATAGCGTGAGACATGGATGGAATGGTTATTACATTTCTAGATGACATGAAACTAGACCAGATAAATAAAACAATTCAGTGGTCCCAACAACACTGGGACCAGAACCAATGAGGTAAAATTCGATGTGAGTGGAAGGAAGGCCCCGTGCTCAATCTTTCTGGCATTTGCGCCTCACCCTACACTAGCAGCCAGTCGTGTCTGAAAGACCTACGTGGCTTTGAGTTTGATATGAGCTAACATGAGAGCCCTGTCACAGATGAAAATTTAGACTGCAGTAGTCCTTCTTGTCCACAGGGGTACATTCCAAGACCCATAGTGGATGCCTGAAACCATGGATAGTAAGACCCTGTATATATTATGTTTTTTTCCTATACAGACATACCTATGACAAAGTTCAATTTATAAATTAGGCCTAGTAACAAATAATTATTTTATTATTAGTTATAATAGAATAGTATACTGTAATAAAAGTTATGTGAATATAGTCTCTCTCTCTCTCTCAAAATGTCTAAGTGTACTGTACTCACCCTTCTTGAGATGATGTGAGACTATAAAACGCCTACATCGTGCATGAGATGAAGTGAGATGAATGATACAAGCTTTGTGACATTAGCATCAGGCTACTACTGACTTTCGGATGATACAGCAGTAGGAGGATCATCTGCTTGTGGATCACAGTTGACCGTGTGTAACTAAAGCTGTAAATAAGGAAGGACTACCGTACTCAAGACAGGCAGTGTCCTGGAGGAAGCAACAGAGACACATGATGTGGCAGGCCCCAGAGCAACAGGCAGGGAAGGAAGCTCTCTGCTCATCACAGTCCTATTACTCTCCTTAAAGGTCCATGTAAAATGGTGGTGGGAACATGCAGACTTGGATTACATGGATATCGATCCAGTTTTTAAACTACTGAAGTGTCAGGGGCACCTGGGTGGCTCAGTCAGTTAAGCAGCTGACTTCGGCTCAGGTCATGATCTCACGGTTCCTAGGTTCAAGCCCTGCATCAGACTCTGTGCTAACAGCTCAGAGCCTGGAGCCTGCTTCAGATTCTGTGTCTCTGTTTCTGTCTCTCTCTGTCTCTGCCCCTCCCTCACTCACCCTCTGTCTCTCTCTCTCCTTCAAAATTAAACACTTTTTAAAAATTAAAAACATGAACTACTGAAGTGTCCATTTCAATAACAGCCTCAGGGGGTGCCTGGGTGGCTCAGGTGGTTGAGCACCGACTCAGGCTTAGGTGGTGATCCCGGGGTCGTGGGATCGAGTCCCACCTTGGGCTCTGCACTGGATATAGAGCCTGTTTAAGATTCTCTCTCTGTCTCTCCCTCTGTCCCTCTCCCTCTCTCCTCACTCACACTCTCTTTCTCTCTCAAGAAACAAAAAGAAAAGTTATTAACAGCCTCAGTGAATAGACACTACAAACTATCACAAAACTCAGGTTTAGATTTTGGGGGGTGTTTGTTTTTGTTTTAACACATGGCAGCAACAATATAATAAAATGTCATGAAATAACCAAAGAAACAAAAGCAAAGAGAATGAAAAGGTAAGAAATACAGTCATGGTGATCGCAATGACCTCTTCATATGCCAACTTTGGAATCACCAGTTTCCTCAGTTCATTTCAAAGAAAACTAATCAATTATTTCTAATATTTTCCTCCAAGTAATTTTTTTTACGTTTTTGGCCACATATTGCCACTGGGTGGTGCTCAATGTCCACAAAAGCACCTTGGGGTTGCGGAAAGCAAGTAAATAAAAGACAGCCACTGACTGGTTTTCAGACACACACAAAACATTTAAAACATTTTGTCTCTTGTGTTGATGCATAAAGGAGCACAAACACCAAAGGAGAGGAAGTGGCCATCTTTATAAAGAAAAAAAGCCTCTCCGCTACTGAAGGGGAAAAAAACAAAAAACAAAAAACCAGCCAGCTATGAAAGAGGTTGCTGAAGCAGTTTTCAGAGATCAATAATGTGCAATCTCCTGAAGGTGTGATCGGTGGCTTTCAATAGTGACGGAATTGTGCTTATACAGAGATTTGTTTATTTTTTATTCAGCTTTTTCACTTGCACAGAGGCGCTTGCCTCTTTTGAAGCTATGTTTTGCATATAGACATTGTGTGGATATGTTCTTCTTTTTGAGTATATGTTAAATGCATTCCTGCAAAGAAGGCCAGGGGATGCCCTTGGGGTCCAGACTGTCTGTCTGGCTCCAGTATCTATCCCTTTGGGAAAAGCAAATACAAAATGTCGCCTGGACAACCAATTATTGCACTGTTATAGATGAGGCAACTTGCACTTTCCCCCGTTGTCAAATTCCTGAAAGCAAGTGTTGCAAACCAGAGAAGAAAAGAATAATGAGCTTTTCATTACCTATAGAGCGTGTGCTGAAAGGTCCTTTGACAAAGAGAAGATGGAAGTCGATGTGTCTTCATTGGCTCTCGCGTTTTCTTTTGTAGCTAGAATGACATTTTTCTTCAATTTTCAGTTTCCTTTTATTGTAATGATTTACCTAATAAGGTTTAACAAAATACAGTTGAGTAATAACAAAATGCTGGTGGTGCTGGGTAATAATAATAATAATTTTAAAAAGCTGACACTTAATGAGCTTTTATTACATGCCTGGTGCTAAGCAATTTACTTCCTCATTCCCTTTAATACAACAATCCTATAAGGAAGGAATTATTATCTACACTTTGCAAGTATAGAAATGAAATCTCAGCAACGTTAAGTAACTTATGCAGGACACACAGCTGGGAAATGGCAGTACCTGGCTCAGATGCATCTCTGCACCAAAACACATGCTCTTCCTTTTCTATAAGTCCATTTCACTGAGATTTCAGGATGTCCTAGTTAATGCACTGAGCCTGAGGGAAGGTGTCCTGGTTATGAGCTACTTTGCTGGCCCCACCCTGTCAGCTCCTTGGTCCCACAGAGCAGCACTGTGATCTGAGGGTAAAGGGAAACCTGGCTTTCCGGTAGGACTTTTCTTTTTCTTTTCTTTTTTTAATGTTTATTCATTTTGAGAGACAGAGTAGGGGAAGGGCAGAGAGGGAGGGGGACAGAGGATCCAAAGCTGACTCTGAGGTGACAGAGGTAAGCCTGATGCAGGGCTCCAACTCATGAACCCTGAGATCATGACCTGAGCCAAAGTCAGATTCTCAACCAACTGAGCCACACAGGCTCCCCTCCAGTGGGACTTTTCACCCAAAATAAGCTCCGCATCCCCTTTGCTCCCAAAGGGACTCAGTGGAGTCTAGATTCTGCTGACTTTAATTTCCATCCATTGTAGTCACTGGAGAGCACCTAAATCTAACTAGCTGCAAGGTTACATAACCTCACTTGTGCTTTTCTTCTTTGTTTTTTTTTCCTTTGATTTTTTTGTTTTTGTTGTTGTTGTTGTTTTTTGGGGTTTTTTTTGCTTTTGTTTTCGTTTTTGTTGCGTTGTCATTTTGAGAAAGGGAGGGAGCACGAACAGAGGAGAAGGGCAGAGGGAGAAAGAGAGAAAATTTTAAGCAGATTAATCTTAATCTCCACACTCAGCTCAGAGCCTGAGGTGGGGTTCAATCCCACGACCCTGGGATCATGACCTGAGCCGAAATCAAAAGTCAGACGTTCAAATGAGTGTGCCACCGAGGCACCCCATGTTTTTGTATCTTTGAAACACAAATCATAACAATACCTACCACTTAGGTTGTTGTGAGAATTGAATGAATTAATGTATATAACATTGCCTGACACACTATACAAGCTAACAAATGTTGACCATTGATTATCAGTATCATTGATCCTACATCTCCAGATTTGCATCCCTTTTTCTTTTTATTTTTTTAAGTAAGCTCCATGCTTACTCCCAACATGGGGCTTGAATTCACAATGCTGAGACAGAGAGTCAGATAATTGAGCCACCCAGGTGCCTCTGCACCACATTTTCTAATCACAGCCTCTCTACCTGCCACCTCTCTGCACACACGACTGCTGGTCTACCATGGAAGCATCCACACTTCCAGCCCACCCCCGTCTCCAAAGAATCTTGCAGCTAGCTGACAAGATTCACATCACTAAAATGCCACCAGCTTCCTCACACTCTCCATATTAAGTAATAATGATAATTCTCCATTAGCTGGAGAGTAAAGTTTTCTGTCCTTAGTCCACTACCCAATGCCTTCTACAATCTGCTTCCAACTTATCTTTCCAAGGTTTTCTCCCCAGTTCTTGCTTTATTTCAGTCATGCCTCATGACCATACCAAGCCTTTATACACACCATTTTACATATCTGTATACCCACCCCCATTTGTCAGAAGTTGACTTACCACTTAAGACATAGATTAAATTCTACTTTCCACCAGCCTGAAATAACCTTTTTCTAATAAGAATTCCCAAAGCTTTCTTTTTTCACCACTCATTTATTTCTCTGCACTTATTCATTCACTTTATTGTTATCCTACCCTTGCTTTATGGCTTTTTCCCCAGGTAGATTATAAGCAGAATGAGGGCAGGGACTGTTGAAATTGTATATATTAATTTCCATAGCTTAAAGGTCCCAAGCTGGTATATGAGAAACTCTGAAAGAATTATTTACCAGAACAAACTTCCTCCCCCAGACTAACAGGAGTCAATATTTGTTGTCCTGAGAGCCTGAAAGCATAAATGGAAGCTTCTAAGAAGGTGGATGTGAGTCCAGGACTCTGGATTTCCTGAGATAACAAAGTCTTGTTGGAATTGCCAAAGGGAGAAAATAGCAACCTCTCTGGCATCAAGCACTGAGCCGATTAATTCTTCCTGAAGGCTCTGGTCAACAAAACACTCCAGCAACCTCTAAGGATGTCATAGGAACTGCTGTTAGCAGGAAATTTTAGAAATAACTAAGCAAGGACATACAGCATTTTTTTTAAATGATTTTAACATTCTTGAATATGGAGCTATTCTCTAACTAAGTGCCAGAGTCTTCTGGCCCAAAAGTTTGTGAAATAAAATGTGTGTTATTTTATTTTATTTTATTTTATTTTATTTTATTTTATTTTATTTTATTTTATTTATTTTCATTTTCTGTATCTATGAATTTCATTGCTTTAAGTTGTACCTCCCCCTACAGGTTTCATTTTGATGTTCCAAACACTGATCACTCTAAAGAAAACATAGCAAATGAGCCCATGTCTTGGGGAATTTTTTGGTACCTTATAATGCTTACATTGGTCAAGTCTAGGTAGGCAGTTCTAGTGTGGTCAATCCCAAAATTTCAGTGGCTCAGTAGAACTAAGCTTAATTTTTTTACTCGTGTTACATGTCCATTGCAGCTGGGGAGCCCTGGTGCATACAGTTACCCAGGGACCCAGACTCAGAGAGTCTCCATCATCTGGAAATTCACCCTGGAACAGTCCAGTGGGAGGCAAAGAGAATGTATAGGAAAGTCACTTCACTCCTATTTAATCTATTTAATTGGTCAGAAATGGTCATATGGCTCTACCCACCTGTAAGCATGAAATATACTTGGACCTCTTGGTGGGCATTACTGTATTCATACAAGACACACTGATCTAGATTTCTCCTCTAGTGGATATCAGTTTTTGTTGCTTCTGTAAAAAGGTACAAGAAATTCAATAATGTTACTTCAGTAAGTGAACACAGTGGGGAGAACAGATATCCAAGCAGATGACTTCAGTATTCTTAATTCCTGGATCAAGAAATTAAATTACTTCTGAATCCCACCAGTATGTGTCTCTTTGAGTTAAAATAGTCATCGAGGCCTTCTTTGATATTTTGATTAATGGAATGATCACAGAATGTGACTAAGTGGAACATTTTCTCTTTCCCTTCTAAATAGAGAATGGACAGACAATACACAATTGAATTTATTTGGTCAAGAACAAGGTTAAAGACTTAATATTTTCCTTTGTGCTATGACTTCATGGAGTTGTTGTTTGTGGTAGCAGTGATTTTTTTTTATTTCCTGCAACCTATGAGAAAGAATATGCCTTAATGAGAATCCCCTAACCAACTTTCTTCACATAAAAATGTGAAGTGACATGACAAGTGAATCTACTGGGAAATTCCTCTAATTTGAGTACAGCCAAAAAACTACAGGGACTAAACACAATAATCATTGCTGCTTTCTCTTGCTAAAACTTAGCCCAAGATGTTTATTCAAGAGAGTTAGGGGGGAAAATGCAAAATAAAGGATTTTCAAGAAGTACGTCAAAATTAAGATGGAATGTCCTTGAGGGAAGCAATTTCAGAAATAAAAATAGTTAACACCAGTCCCCATTCTTATTTGCATTCTTACAGCAAATACGACTTTTATAATCATCTGAAACACCATTTTTCAAGAAATGATGGACATTAGAAACACCTGTGGAGGGTTGCCTGGCTGGCTCAGTCAATAGAGCATGCAACTCTTGATCTCTGGGTTGTGAGTTCAAGCCCTGCGTTGGGCGTAGAGATTACTTAGAAATAAAATTTTAATAAACACCTGTGGAGTTTTAAAGTACGCATATACTTGACCTCAAAAAACTAGGGATACTGATTCATTGGGTCTGGGGTTGGGCACCAGGATCTAAAATTTTTTTTAAGTCTTATATGAGATTATGATTTTTTTATTTTTTTACTTTTATTTTCTTTAATATATGAAATTTATTGTCAAATTGGTTTCCATACAACGCCCAGTGCTCATCCCAAAAGGTGCCCTCCTCAATACCCATCACCCACACTCCCCTCCCTCCCACCCCCCGTCAACCCTCAGTTTGTTCTCAGTTTTTAAGAGTCTCTTATGCTTTGGCTCTCTCCCACTCTAACCTCTTTTTTTTTTTTTCCTTCCCCTCCCCCATGGGTTTCTGTTAAGTTTCTCAGGATCCACATAAGAGTGAAACCATATGGTATCTGTCTTTCTTTGTATGGCTTATTTCACTTAGCATCACACTCTCCAGTTCCATCCATGTTGCTACAAAAGGCCATATTATATTTTTTCTCATTGCCACGTAGTATTCCATTGTGTATACAAACCACAATTTCTTTATCCATTCATCAGTTGATGGACACTTAGGCTATTTCCACAATTTGGCTATTGTTGAGAGTGCTGCTATAAACATTGGGGTACAGTGCCCCTATGCATCAGTACTCCTGTATCTCTTGGGTAAATTCCTAGCAGTGCTATTGCTGGGTCATAGGGTAGGTCTATTTTTAATTTTCTGAGGAACCTCCACACTGCTTTCCAGAGCGGCTGCACCAATTTGCATTCCCACCAACAGTGCAAGAGGGTTCCCGTTTCTCCACATCCTCTCCAGCATCTATAGTCTCCTGATTTGTTCATTTTGGCCACTCTGACTGGCGTGAGGTGATACCTGAGTGTGGTTTTGATTTGTATTTCCCTGATAAGGAGCGACGCTGAATATCTTTTCATGTGCCTGTTGGCCATCCGGATGTCTTCTTTAGAGAAATGTCTATTCATGTTTTCTGCCCATTTCTTCACTGGGTTATTTGTTTTTCGGGTGTGGAGTTTGGTGAGCTCTTTATAGATTTGGGATACTAGCCCTTTGTCCGATATGTCATTTGCAAATATCTTTTCCCATTCCATTGGTTGCCTTTTAGTTTTGTTGGTTGTTTCCTTTGCTGTGCAGAAGCTTTTTATCTTCATAAGGTCCCAGTAGGTCACTTTTGCTTTTAATTCCCTTGCCTTTGGGGATGTATCAAGTAAGAGATTGCTACGGCTGAGGTCAGAGAGGTCTTTTCCTGCTTTCTCGTCTAGGGTTTTGATGGTTTCCTGTCTCACATTCAGGTCCTTTATCCATTTTGAGTTTATTTTTGTGAATGGTGTGAGAAAGTGGTCTAGTTTCAACCTTCTGCATGTTGCTGTCCAGTTCTCCCAGCACCATTTGTTAAAGAGACTGTCTTTGTTCCATTGGATGTTCTTTCCTGCTTTGTCAAAGATGAGCTGGCCATACGTTTGTGGGTCTAGTTCTGGGGTTTCTATTCTATTCCATTGGTCTATGGGTCTGTTTTTGTGCCAATACCATGCTGTCTTGATGATGACAGCTTTGTAGTAGAGGCTAAAGTCTGGGATTGTGATGCCTCCTGCTTTGGTCTTCTTCTTCAAGATTACCTTGGCTATTTGGGGCCTTTTGTGGTTCCATATGAATTTTAGGATTGCTTGTTCTAGTTTTGAGAAGAATGCTGGTGCAATTTTGATTGGGATTGCATTGAATGTGTAGATAGCTTTGGGTAGTATTGACATTTTCACAATATTTATTCTTCCAATCCATGAGCAGGGAATGTCTTTCCATTTCTTTATATCTTCTTTAATTTCTTTGATAAGCTTTCTATAGTTTTCAGCATACAGATCTTTTACATCTTTGGTTAGATTTATTCCTAGGTATTTTATGCTTCTTGGTGCAATTGTGAATGGGATCAGTTTCTTTATTTGTCTTTCTGTTGCTTCATTGTTAGTGTATAAGAACGCAACTGATTTCTGTACATTGATTTTGTATCCTGCAACTTTGCTGAATTCATGTATCAGTTCTAGCAGACTTTTGGTGGAGTCTATCGGATTTTCCGTGTATAATATCATGTCATCTGCAAAAAGTGAAAGCTTGACTTCATCTTTGCCAATTTGGATGCCTTTGATTTCCTTTTGTTGTCTGATTGCTGATGCTAGAACTTCCAATACTATGTTAAACAACAGCGGTGAGAGTGGGCATCCCTGTCGTGTTCCTGATCTCAGGGAAAAAGTTCTCAGTTTTTCCCCATTGAGGATGATGTTAGCTGTGGGCCTTTCCTAAATGGCTTTTATGATCTTTAAGTATGTTTCTTCTATCCCGACTTTCTCGAGGGTTTTTATTAAGAAAGGTTGCTGAATTTTGTCAAAGGCCTTCTCTGCATTGATTGACAGGATCATATGGTTCTTCTCTTTTCTTTTAGTAATGTGATGTAACACTGATTGATTTGTGAATGTTGAACCAGCCCTGAATCCCAGGAATGAATCCCATTTGATCATGGTGAATAATTCTTTTGATACACTGTTGAATTAGATTTGCTAGTACCTTATTGAGAATGTTTGCATCCATATTCATCAGGGATATTGGCCTGTAGTTCTCTTTTTTTACTGGGTCTCTGTCTGGTTTAGGAATCAAAGTAATACTGGCTTCATAGAATGAGTCTGGGAGTTTTCCTTCCCTTTCTATTTCTTGGAATAGCTTGAGAAGGATAGGTATTATCTCTGCTTTAAACGTCTGGTAGAACTCCCCTGGGAAGCCATCTGGTCCTGGACTCTTATTTGTTGGGAGATTTTTGATAACTGATTCAATTTCTTCGCTGGTTATGGGTCTGTTCAAGCTTTCTATTTCCTCCTGATTGAGTTTTGGAAGAGTGTGGGTGTTCAGGAATTTGTCCATTTCTTCCAGGTTGTCCAATTTGTTGGCATATAATTTTTCATAGTATTCCCTGATAATTGTTTGTATCTCTGAGGGATTGGTTGTAATAATTCCATTTTCATTCATGATTTTATCTATTTGGGTCATCTCCCTTTTCTTTTTGAGAAGCCTGGCTAGAGGTTTGTCAATTTTGTTTATTTTTTCAAAAAACCAACTCTTGGTTTCGTTGATCTGCTCTACAGTTTTTTGAGATTCTATATTGTTTATTTCTGCTCTGATCTTTATTATTTCTCTTCTTGTGCTGGGTTTAGGCTGCCTTAGGCTGAGAACAGCTAGTTCTCAGTTCTGCTTCTAGTTCCTTTAGTTGTGCTGTTAGATTTTGTATTTGGGATTTTTCTTGTTTCTTGAGATAGGCCTGGATTGCGATGTATTTTGTTTTCAGGACTGCCTTCGCTGCATCCCAAAGCATCTGGATTGTTGTATTTTCATTTTCGTTTGTTTCCATGTACTTTTTAATTTCTTCTCTAATTGCCTGGTTGACCCACTCATTCTTTAGTAGGGTGTTCTTTAACCTCCATGCTTTTGGAGGTTTTCCAGACTTTTTTCTGTGGTTGATTTCAAGCTTCATAGCATTGTGGTCTGAAAGTATGCATGGTATAATTTCAATTCTTGTAAACTTATGAAGGGCTGTTTTGTGACCCAGTATATGATCTATCTTGGAGAATGTTCCATGTGCACTCGAGAAGAAAGTATATTCTGTTGCTTTGGGATGCAGAGTTCTAAATATATCTGTCAAGTCGATCTGATCCAATGTCTCATTCAGGGCCCTTGTTTCTTTATTGACCGTGTGTCTAGATGATCTATCCATTTCTGTAAGTGGGGTGTTAAAGTCCCCTGCATTACCACATTCTTATCAATAAGGTTGCTTATGTTTATGAGTAATTGTTTTATATATTTGGGGGCTCCGGTATTCGGCACATAGACAATAATAATTGTTGGCTCTTCCTGATGGATAGACCCTGTAATTATTATATAATGCCCTTCTTCATCTCTTGTTACAGCCTTTAATTTAAAGTCTAGTTTGTCTGATATAAGTATGGCTACTCCAGCTTTCTTTTGGCTTCCAGTCGCATGATAAATAGTTCTCCATCCCCTCACTCTCAATCTAAAGGTGTCCTCAGGTCTAAAATGAGTCTCTTCTAGACAGCAAATAGATGGGTCTTGTTTTTTTATCCATTCTGATACCCTATGTCTTTTGCTTGGTGCATTTAATCCATTTACATTCAGTGTTATTATAGAAAGATACGGGTTTAGAGTCATTGTGATGTCTGTATGTTTTATGCTTGTAGTGATGTCTCTGGTACTTTGTCTCACAGGATCCCCCTTAGGATCTCTTGTAGGGCTGGTTTAGTGGTGACGAATTCCTTCAGTTTTTGTTTGTTTGGGAAGACTTTTATCTCTCCTTCTATTCTAAATGACAGACTTGCTGGATAGAGGATTCTCGGCTGCATATTTTTTCTGTTTAGCACACTGAAGATATCGTGCCAATTCTTTCTGGCCTGCCAAGTTTCAAAAGAGAGATCAGTCACGAGTCTTATAGGTCTCCCTTTATACGTGAGGGCACGTTTATCCCTTGCTGCTTTCAGAATTTTCTCTTTATCCTTGTATTTTGCCAGTTTCACTATGATATGTCGTGCAGAAGATCGATTCAAGTTACGTCTGAAGGGAGTTCTCTGTGCCTCTTGGATTTCAATGCCTTTTTCCTTCCCCAGTTCAGGGAAGTTCTCAGCTCTAATTTCTTCAAGTACCCCTTCAGCACCTTTCCCTCTCTCTTCCTCCTCTGGGATACCAATTATGCGTATATTATTTCTTTTTAGTGTATCACTTAGTTCTCTAATTTTCCCCTCATACTCCTGGATTTTGTTATCTCTTTCTCTCAGCTTCCTCTTTTTCCGTAACTTTATCTTCTAGTTCACCTATTCTCTCCTCTGCCTCTTCAATCCGAGCTGTGTTGGTTTCCATTTTGTTTTGCATTTCATTTAAAGCGTTTTTCAGCTCCTCGTGACTGTTCCTTAGTCCCTTGATCTCTGTAGCAACAGATTCTCTGCTGTCCTGTATACTGTTTTCAAGCCCAGCGATTAATTTTATGACTATTATTCTAAATTCACTTTCTGTTATATTATTTAAATCCTTTTTGATCAGCTCATTAGCTGTTGTTATTTCCTGGAGATTCTTCTGAGGGGAATTCTTCCGCTTGGTCATTTTGGATAGTCCCTGGCGTGGTGAGGACCTGCAGGGCACTTCCCCTGTGCTGTGGTGTATAACTGGAGTTGGTGGGCGGGCCGCAGTCAGACCTGATGTCTGCCCCCAGCCCACCGCTGGGGCCACAGTCAGACTGGTGTGTGCCTTCTCTTCCCCTCTCCTAGGGGCGGGATTCACTGTGGGGTGGCGTGGCCCGTCTGGGCTACTTGCACACTGCCAGGCTTGTGATGCTGGGGATCTGGCGTATTAGCTGGGGTGGGTAGCCAAGGTGCACAGGGGCAGGAGGGGCAGGCTTAGCCCGCTTCTCCTTAGGTGATCCACTTCAGGAGGGGCCCTGTGGCAGCGGGAGAGAGTCAGATCTGCTGCCGGAGGTTTGGCTCCGCTGAAGCACAGAGTTGGGTGTTTGCGCGGAGCGAGCAAGTTCCCTGGCAGGAACTGGTTCCCTTTGGGATTTTGGCTGGGGGATGGGCGGGGGAGATGGCGCTGGCGAGCGCCTTTGTTCCCCACCAAACTGAGCTCTGTCGTCAGGGGGCTCAGCAGCTCTCCCTCCCTTTGTCCTCCAGCCTTCCCGCTCTCCGAGCAGAGCTGTTAACTTATGACCTCCCAGACGCTAAGTTGCGCTTGCTGTCGGAACACAGTCCGTCAGGCCCCTCCGCTTTTGCAAGCCAGACTCGGGGGCTCTGCTTGGCCGGCGAGCCGCCCCTCCGCCCCGGCTCCCTCCCGCCAGTCCGTGGAGCGCGCACCGCCTCGCCGCCCTTCCTACCCTCTTCCGTGGGCCTCTCGTCTGCGTTTGGCTCCGGCGACTCCGTTCTGCTAATCCTCTGGTGGTTTTCTGGGTTATTTAGGCAGGTGTAGGTGGAATCTAAGTGATCAGCAGGACGCGCGGTGAGCCCAGCGTCCTCCTACGCCGCCATCTTCCCTCTCCGGTAGGCTCTGTACTCTGTCTAATCCTTACAACCCTGCAGAAGACCAAGCATGAAGCCCATGTTGCAGAAGAGGAAACTGAGGCTTGCTCGAGACCACATGGCTTGTTGGTGTCAGAACCAGTCAAAGAAGGATATGGGATGCCTGACTGAGAATCTGAGGTCTGGATTAGCTCACTTCATCAAAACATTTCTCGGGTGGGGAAAAAAAAAATTCTTGCCAGTTTAGTGCTGGGTGCCGAGGACACCAGCCGACTGAGACAGCCCCTTCAAATGTTACACTCCAGGCAGAGTGTCGAGATTATGCTTTTTTTAATTAGAAAACGCATCTAAAGGCATGACCTCTATTACCTAAAGGAACATGGCATTCTGCCTTTTATTCTCCAGTGCAATTTCTAATCACTAATGTATGCTCCATTTATTGAACTAAGGAAACTGAGTCAGGCCACCAAGGGAAATAGTCATTATTAGAGCTAAAATTACACCTAGGATTTTCTTAACCAACAATCATTTACCCATTATTTGCAGCCACATAAGTGATAATTAAATCCTGCTTATCAAAGTTACTCTCTGAACTGTGTATGGTCTTTATCTGGCTATGAGCAGATTGTCAGTACAAGACAACACAATAACTGGCATTTATCTTCTTTCTATACTTGGAACAAAAGCAAATCCTTTGTGATGTGACCCCTGCCTACCTTCACTCATTCCAGCCATACCATCCAGCTTTGGCTATTTCAACATGTCAGCTGGACTTTAAAAGGTGGGGAAGGAACATGGACTAGATTCCCCCTGTGTGGAACAGGTGCCAGGGCAGGGACCCAGCTGTGGCCCTGGGAGCAGTCCTGTCTGGCTGAAAGGACATGTGCTTTACTGAGAAGGGGCCCATCAGTATCAGGACGATCCACCACAAATTAACATGTGTGAGGAGAACACAGTCACCAGGAATTCAGAGGTAATTGAAACCTGGAGAGCCATTAGCAGCTAGACTTTCAGAGTCTGGAAAGGCATTGAATTAGGACCCATGGCTGGTCCTGAGTCTCCTCAAAACTAAGGCGAAGAGACAACAAGCTGATTTTCATAAGATTCATTTTCTGCTCTAATAAACATAGAAAAGTATCTTAGATAGATGCTTAATAAGATTGAAAGTAGCAAGAGTCTGTGATTAAAGAACAATTAAGCCCCTTAATTGAATTTCTTTACTAATCTTTTTAATGAAAACACAAATAATTCTTTCACTGACCCCTTTGCATAGATTGAGAACAAAACTCAATTGAGAACAAAATAATTTCCTTAGAGCAGCCCCTTTGTCATGTCTCCCGTACAGACTTAGCCAGGGCTCCACATTCCCCAGCCCACAGCACCGAACTACTGTGCCAATGTGCCGGACTACTCCCTCACTCACACCAGCTCACAGAGCCCCAGAGCACATGGACGAGCCTTTGCCTCTGGCTGGAATGTCCTTGGTTTTCCTTTCCTGCCTTGTGAAGCTATGTTTCTCCACCAAAGACTGCCTCAGATATTACCACCCATGTAAAGTGATCCTTGCCCCAACCTCCTGTCCCAGGCAGAGCTGAATACCCGACATCACCACATTGTGCTAGGACGCCTCAAGGCATTTTCATGGGCAGCCACAGTTGAGAATCATTGCCTTATTACTAGTATCTAGTATATATTTGTTTGAAAGTCGACAATTCTCTTTTTCACTTAGGTTGAATCCAAATGAAACTGAAATAAAACAGCATATACAGTGTGGCCATGTTAGTATGTATATTTATTCTTCTTTTTATGTACATATTAAAATATCTGATTATGATTATTGTTTCTGAGTGGTGGAACTATGAGCAATTTTTTGCACTGATTTTTGAATTTTCCATATTAACCAAATTGTTTTTTTATATATTTTTTTTTAACGTTTATTTATTTTTGAGACAGAGAAAGACAGAGCATGAATGGGGGAGGGTCAGAGAGAGAGGGAGACACAGAATCCGAAACAGGCCCCAGGTTCTGAGCTGTCAGCACAGAGCCTGACGCGGGGCTCGAACCCACGGACCGTGAGATCATGACCTGAGCCGAAGTTGGACGCTTAACCGACCAAGCCACCCAGGCGCCCCTAACCAAATTGTTTTAATAAGGATGTTTTCATAAAATTAACACTCATTTTAAAAAAGACCTTCTCAGGGGCACCTTCTCAGGGGTGAATCAGTCTGTTAAGCAACTGACTCTTGATTTCAACTCATTTCAGAATCTCATAGTTCGTGAGATCAAGCCCTGCATTGGGCTCTGCACTAAATGTGGAGAGTGGAGCCTGCTTGGGATTCTCTATCTCTGACTCTCTCTCTCCCCCTCCCCAGCTCCTGCTCTCTCTCACTCTGTCTCTCCCAAAATAAATAAACATTAAAAAATCATAAAACAAAAGAAAAGAACCATATGATCCTGTCAATCGATGCAGAAAAGGCCTTTGACAAAATTCAGCAACTTTCTTAATAAAAACCCTCGAGAAAGTTGGGATAGAAGGAACATACTTAAACATCATAAAAGCCATTTATGAAAAGCCCACAGCTAACATCATCCTCAATGGGGAAAAACTGAGAGCTTTTCCCCTGAGATCAGGAAGACAACAGGGATGCCCACTCTCACCGCTGTTGTTTACCATAGCGTTGGAAGTTCTAGCATCAACAATCAGACAACAAAAGGAAATCAAAGGCATCCAAATTGGCAAAGATGAAGTCAAGCTTTCACTTTTTGGAGATGACATGATATTATACATGGAAAACCAGACACACTCCACCAAAAGTCTGCTAGAACTGATACATGAATTCAGCAACGTCGCAGGATAAAAAATTAATGTACGCAAATCAGTTGCGTTCTTATACACTAATAAGGAAGCAACAGAAGACAAATAAAGAAACTGATCCCATTCACAATTGCACCAAGAAGCATAAAATACCTAGGAATAAATCTAACCAAAGATGTAAAAGATCTGTATGCTGAAAACTATAGAAAGCTTATCAAGGAAATTAAAGAAGATATAAAGAAATGGAAAAACATTCCATGCTCATGGATTGGAAGAACAAATATTGTCAAAATGTCAATACTACCCAAAGCTATCTACACATTCAATGCAATCCCAATCAAAATTGCACCAGCATTCTTCTCAAAACTAGAACAAGCAATCCTAAAATTCATATGGAACCACAAAAGGCCCCAAATAGCCAAAGTAATCTTGAAGAAGACCAAAGCAGGAGGCATCACAATCCCAGACTTTAGCCTCTACTACAAAGCTGTCATCATCAAGACAGCATGGTATTGGCACAAAAACAGACACATAGACCAAGGGAATAGAATAGAAACCCCAGAACTAGACCCACAAACGTATGGCCAACTCATCTTTGACAAAGCAGGAAAGAATATCCAATGGAACAAAGACGGTCTCTTTAACAAATGGTGCTGGGAGAACTGGACAGCAACATGCAGAAGATTGAAACTAGACCACTTTCTCACACCATTCACAAAAATAAACTCAAAATGGATAAAGGACCTGAATGTGAGACAGGAAACCATCAAAACCCTAGAGGAGAAAGCAGGAAAAGACCTCTCTGACCTCAGCCGTAGCAATTTCTTACTCGACACATCCCCAAAGGCAAGGGAATTAAAAGCAAAAGTGAACTACTGGGACCTTATGAAGATAAAAAGCTTCTGCACAGCAAAGGAAACAACCAACAAAACTAAAAGGCAACCAATGGAATGGGAAAAGATATTCGCAAATGATATATCGGACAAAGGGCTAGTATCCCAAATCTATAAAGAGCTCACCAAACTCCACACCCGAAAAACAAATAACCCAGTGAAGAAATGGGCAGAAAACATGAACAGACACTTCTCTAAAGAAGACATCCGGATGGCCAACAGGCACATGAAAAGATGCTCAACGTTGCTCCTCATCAGGGAAATACAAATCAAAACCACACTCAGGTATCACCTCACACCAGTCAGAGTGGCCAAAATGAACAAATCAGGAGACCATAGATGCTGGAGAGGATGTGGAGAAACGGGAACTCTCTTGCACTGTTGGTGAAAATGCAAATTGGTGCAGCCACTCTGGAAAACATGGAGGTTCCTCAAAAAATTAAAAATAGACCTACTCTATTACCCAGCTGGGAATTTACCCAAGGGACACAGGAGTACTGATGCATAGGGGCACTTGTACCCCAATGTTCATAGCAGCACTCTCAACAATAGCCAAATTATGGAAAGAGCCTAAATGTCCATCAACTGATGAATGGATAAAAAATTGTGGTTTATATATACAATGGAGTACTACATGGCAATGAGAAAGAATGAAATATGGCCTTTTGTAGCAATGTGGATGGAACTGGAGAGTGTGATGCTAAGTGAAATAAGCCATACAGAGAAAGACAGATACCATATGGTTTCACTCTTGTGTGGATCCTGAGAAACTTAACAGAAACCCATGGGGGAGGGGAAGAAAAAAAAAAAGAGGTTAGAGTGGGAGAGAGCCAAAACATAAGAGACTCTTAAAAACTGAGAACAAACTGAGGGTTGACAGGGGGTGGGAGGGAGGGGAGTGTGGGTGATGGGTATTGAGGAGGGCACCTTTTGGGATGAGCACGGGTGTTGTATGGAAACCAATTTGACAATAAACTTCATATATTGAAAAAAATAAAAATAAAAAATCATAAAACAAAGAGACATTCTGTTTCATAAAAACGTCTAATATACCCTCACCCCATTATTCTCTATCACTTCATGACATTGGTTTTCTTAATAGCCCTTACCACTATTTGTAGTTACATACTTACTAATTTATTTGTTTCTTTGTTTATTTTCTGTCTTTGCCTCTTGCCTATAAACTCCTCAAGGGAAGAACTATGTTATTTCACTCCATGTATACACAAAACCTAGCTCAGTGCCTGGTACAGAGCAGCTGCTCCAAAATCTTTATTGCTTGATGGATGGGTGGACAAACAAATATGATGTAAGAGAAGGGAGTGCAGCATGCCTTCAGGAAAAAAGAAGAGAATGAATACTGTTAGAGAAGATCAAAGAAAGCATCACAGAGAAGACGACACATGAACCGAGTGTGGAACAATTAATAGGATTCGGGGCAGTGAAGAAGGAAAGCTATATAGGCAGTGAGAATATCCAGAGCAAGGGTACAGAAGCATGAAAGCATATAAGTGTTTGTGAAACACAAGTTGGGTGTGGCCGGAAGGTAGGTAGAATTATACAAAAAACTGAGGCAGAAGGGTTGGTTTGGAGCCCACTGTGAAGAGCCTGTCATTACACAGGGGAATTTTAATGGGAATTTTAATTTACAAGGCAACCTTAGAGCCTAGATCTAAAAGGAAAGGAGGGCAAAGGCCAAAACTCTGGGAAATACCTTCTTGAGAGACATAGAAAGGAAATGGGTTTAAATAGAACAGTTGGAGAGAAGGATGTGATGTGAGGAGAGAAGAAAGTGTTATATGACGCAAGGAAAAAGAGGTTCATTTTCAAGGTTTATTTGTTTATTTGGGGGAGGACAGAGGGAGGGACAGAGAGGGAGAGAGGGGATCCCAAGTGGGCTCTGAGGCAGATTCAGATGATCTCACAAACCATAAGATCATGACCTGAGCCAAAATCCAGCATGGGATGCTTAACCACTGAGCCACCCAGGGGTCCCTGAAAAGAAAAAGAGATTTAAGGAGTAAGGGCCCAGAGGATCAGATGTTGCAAAGAGACAAAAAAAAACATTGGACTTTGGCACATAAACAAATCGGTAATGACCATAAAGAGACTCAATACAGTAGAGGAGGGGATACAGGACTATGATCCTAAGAAGGATTTCTGTGAACTTTTTACTAAAATAATTTAGATCGGCAGAAAAGTAGGAAAGTAGAACAGAGTTCCCATATACCCCTCACTCGCCTCCCGCTAATGTACATCTTGCATAACCATAGTGCAATTATCAAAACCAAGAAATTAACATTTGCACAATACTATTAACTGAAGTACTGACTTTATTTGGATTTCACCAATTTTTCACTAATGTTCTTTTTGTGTTCTGCAGTCTAAGCCGAGAACCCCACTTTGCAATTTGTTGTTGTATCTCCTCAGTCTTCTCCCATCTGTGATGGTTTCTCATCTCTCCATGACTTTCATGACCTTGACATTTTTAAAAAGAACTGGTCCGTTATTTTGTAGGTTGTCCCTCAATTTGGGTTTGTCTGATGCTTTCGTATGAAAGCAAAATTCAAGGTTATGAATTTTTGGCCCTTCTCAGCACGTCATTTTGGGGGCTTTGATATTGATAACACCTGATTACTGGTGTAAAGTTATGACTTTCCCCTTTGTAATGAGTAAGTGTCTTTGAGTAAATACTTTTTGATAAAGTAATATCCTGTATTTCCTCAAAGTTCTGCCCACTAATTTTAGCGTCCAACAGTGGACCTACCTATGATTATTACTGTGGTGGTGACTTTCTATTTTTATCATTCTTTCCTCATCTATTAATTGGGATTCTGCCATAAGGAGAAGCTGTTTCTTGTCCTCATTTACATACACAGTTAAGCATTTGTATTAGCATGGATTCATAGATATTTGTACAATGGGTTTAATCAATTATTATTGTTATTTATTTTGTTACTCAAATTCTTCCAGCTTTGGTCATTGGCAGTTCTTTTAGGTTGGTTCCTGTGCTTTTCAAATGCTCTATCAGGTGGAGTTTCTAATCTAAAGATTTGATTTCAGCTTTTAAAATAAAATCAGCTTTTGGGCATGTGGATGGTTCAGTTGGTTAAGCATCCAACTGCTGATTTCAGTTCAGGTCGTGATCTCAAGGCTATGAGATCGAGTCCCACTTCGGGTTCTGTGCTGGGCATGGAGACTGCTTAAGATTCTCTCTCTCTCTCTCTCTCTCTCTCTCTCTCTCTCTGTCTCTCGCCTCTCTACCTCTCTACCTCTCTCTCTCCCTCCCCCCTACAGGCTCTCTCTCTCTCTAAAAACATAAAATCAGCCTTGTAGAAAGATTGCACTATAATGCTCTACTCTGATAAAACTCTCCACTCATTTCCTTCCCAAACCTTAGGACAGATTGACTGGGAGCCTTGGATAATGTCGAAGGCTGTTATAAAGCAGCCAGTATGATTTTAAATTATCTGCTTCCATCTTACAGGTGGATGAGAGGAGGCACATTCTCCCAGAGGGAGGGTCAGAATCACCTGTGGGGCCCCAACCACAGCACCTCCTTCAAAGCTGCAGTGAGCACCTGTTACTAATGTATGTATACAATCCTTCATGTCAGTTGTGATGGGCAGGAGAGTAAAGGTAGAGAAACACACTAATATAGGAAATTCTGGAAATGAGAACACAGTTGTTTGTTGTTAAACCCCCTTCTAACCTGCCTTTGGCCTTAGATTTATTGTCT
Source organism: Felis catus (assembly GCF_018350175.1). Classification (NCBI taxonomy): domain Eukaryota; kingdom Metazoa; phylum Chordata; class Mammalia; order Carnivora; family Felidae; genus Felis; species Felis catus. The sequence goes on from NC_058372.1 coordinate 77,828,332, forward strand.
TTTTAAAACATAACTTTAATCTACAACTCTCTTGAATTCCCAGGCTCATCAGCCCTCCTACGGCAATTCTGAAAGGCAAAGGGACCATCTGGGACGCAAGTGGACCTGTCTGGGGAGCCAGAAGAGCTTCAGAGATTTTAATATTCCTGGTGTGGGGTAAGCATCAGCCTTCAGGAAGTTCTCCTCCACCCCCAACTTTCACCACAAATTGCTGCTTCCCATTTTTATGATGAAACTGGTCATGCCAAAAGGTGAAAGTACATTGTTTTTATTCTAAATTTGTGATAAAAAATTTACTGAGGTTCTGATATCTGGAATAAAACAGCCTAAAAATTTCAAAAGTTATTGCAACTGGAGATGCCCTTAGAGAAATTATGGAATTGATAACAGAATTTCTTCCAAGACATGGGGTAGAATTCTTTGAGAAGGAAGTTTGTGACGTGTCCAGTGAGAGCCCATAAACCTGCCCAACTTCGGTCTTTATCTACCACTCCTTTACTTCCTTTTCCTTCTCTTCCCTTCATGTCCTGAGGGAGTAGGAATGGCCAATTAGGGCAGCAAAGGGGTCCAGCTATAACCTCTCCCCCCCTAGCAAACAGTGGATAGGTGGAGAGAAACTATTCCCTTCAAAGTTCAGGAGTTAAATAAATCCTGGGGATGTAATGTACAGCAGGGCAACGAAGTTAACAATAATAACAATACTGTACTGTGTATTTGAAAGTTGCTAAGAGAGTATACTTTAAAAGTTTTCATCACATGCAAAACATTTAACTCTGTGAGGTGATGGATGTTAACTTACAGCAGGCAATCACTTCACAGTAAACATGTATCAAGTCATTATGTTGCATACATTAAACTAATTCAATGTTTTATGTCAAATATATCTCAGTAAAAGTGGGGAAAAAACAAATGAATTAAAAAGCATAGTGGTTTTCAACAATATCTCCTGAATAAACTAATTAAGAATTTAATGTTATGAAAAAAAAAAAAAAAGCCACGATCACTGGTCACAATTTATCTGTTATTTATCTGTACAGTAAACTGGGCTCAGAACTCTCTGAATTCTGGGGTGCCTGGGTGGTTTAGTTGGTTAAGTGCCTGACTCTTGATTTCAGCTAAGGTCATGACATCACAATTCATGAGATCCAGCCCCTTGTCAGATTCTGCACTGACAGAACGGAGCCTGCTTGGGATTTTCTCTCCCTCTCTCTGCCCCTCCCCTACTTGTGCTCACTTGCGCTCTCTCTCTCTCTCTCTCTCTCTCTCAAAATACATTTTAAAACTTTAAAAGAAGAACTCTCTGAATCCTTGTTAACAAGTCATTCTCACCATCTTATCCAAATTCAGCTCTCAAATGAGTAAATGAGCCCATAAAGATGAAGAGATATTTAGTGGCCCTTTTTCCAGCCACAGAGAGAAAATGGACTTGGCAGAATGAACGTATGAAGGCACTTAATGAATATTTTTATGTTCACTAGTGTAAAACAATAAAGACAGCAAAACAAATGAAGATAATGTTAATGGCATTTCACACATCTTAAATTATCTAATTTAAATTATCTAATTATATACATTACTATAGAATTATTCTATTTCCCATCCTTATCTTGCTAAACATTTTTCAGGATCTCTCCTGAATGTTCAGTAGATGCATTTGTGTATGCTTTGTTATAGATGACAACCAGTCTTTCTTTGTCTTTTTTTTTTTTTAATCTTGTCTTTTATCCTACTGCTTCCTAACCTTTCATGTCAAGCAAGACACACAGAAAAAAAAAGTAGGACGAACTAGGGCATTTTGGAGATGCCCATATGGGGCTTGATTTTTAAAAAGGTGGGGGGGGGGCACCTGGGTGGCTCAGTTGGTTGAGCGTCTGACTTCGGCTCAGGTCATGATCTCACGGTCTGTGAGTTCAAGCCCCACTTCGGGCTCTGTGCTGACAGCTCAGAGCCTGGAGCCTGCTTTGGATTCTGTGTCTCCCTCTCTCTGCCCCTCCCCCATTCACACTCTCTCTTTCTCTCTCTCAAAAATAATAAACATTAAAGAAAATCCTTAAAAAAAAAAAGGTGGAGGGCATCTGGGTGGTTTAGTTGGTTAAGCATCTGACTCTTGATCTCTGTCAGCTCAGGTTTGATCTCAGGGTTGTGAGTTCAAGCCCGTATTAGGTTCCATGCAGCCTACTTGTAAAAAATAAATTAACTAAATTAAATTAAAACTAAAAGAGGAAATGTGAAATTCATCATCAAGACTTTTTCATGAAAATCTCTTCAAATTCTTGATAGTCCTCACCAAATAAAAACTTTGTTCATGTAAGGAATTTTAAAAAATTTTAAGCCATTATTTCACAAGCATGCAAAATTTTATAATAATTTAAACTAAATGTAAAGGACCCAATGGCTTTTCCTTTTCTTTCATTGACAATTGTCACATTGAAATTCATGTAATAATGTGAATAGATTTTGAGCTTTAACTTTAGCTCATCAAATATTTCTGAAGAATGTTGAAGCTACAATTTGCTGAGTGCCCATGCATTGAAGCTGTCCCCCTGCAGCTAGTTGAATGTGTCTAAAAGGGCACATGAAGAGGTAAATGAACAGAAGGATCCCATCAACATAAAGACAAATGTACCCAGTCAGCTGGACCCATCCTGCCAGGCCTCCCTGGAAAACACACAGGCTCCCTCCCCAGCCTCACCCACCAACTCTTCCAAAAGCTCAATGTGCCTCTTGTCCACTAGGGCCAGCGGCACCTCTGCTTCTGATTGATGGACTGGAGGAGTCCACCACGTAGGGGAGCACCTCTCTTTGGTCAGGCTCAGCTTCATAACGCTGTGGTGAGCACTTGTGTCTTCAGCTTCAGTCCCCACTAGGGCGCACCTTCAGAGGTCTCTCTGTCTCAGCAAATGGTGAACACATCCCTGATGTTACGACCGTCTTCCATATTACAGAGTGATACTAGAGACACAGTCACTAGACTAACCATACTTTAATTTAAATAGTTAATAAGTTCTATCCTTATTACCCAAAGTTAAGGCTTTAATTCCTCCCACCATAACTTCAACCTAAGCTTCTGCCAGCAACCTCTTCCACGCACACACACACACACACACACACACACACACACCACTTCCTCCATGCTCACAAAGCTGCAGTGCATTTGTAGGTCAAGCCCTGGTTTCCTTTCTTCCTCTTCGTTCATCCCTCTGAAACTATCCTGGGCAAACCACCACTTCTGCTTTGCCTCCCCGTTCTCCTGTTTCCTCGGCCTAGCCCTAATGCTGCCTTTTTCTAATTACTCTGAACGTGAGTTGCAACTGAGAAAAAGGTGTGTGTCAGGAAATCTGTACATGCTGAAATCCTACTGTCAACTCAGTTGAGAATCAATTACTGTTACAGACAATTTACAGATGAATAAGTGACTAGAAGTCAAACACACTTTCTGATCAAGAGCGTTTAGAGAAAATTAATACAGCTTCTTGTGCTTTCCCCTTTACTATCCTACTCTTCTGCGACAATTTCATTAATGGAAATGGCCTTAAGACAGCAGAACATCTTCACTGGAAACATTCTTACCAATTTTCAGTTGTGTGCCAAACTTTCTGGTTGCTTCTTCAAAGAGTCCTCCCTGACCCCCATTTTCCTCATTCTCTTTCCAAAGCTTGCAAATCCTTCAGATGAGTGAGCTCTGGAAGTCAGGTTCAATAGGAAAGTACTTATCAGAGCGTGAGCTTCTCTAGGGTTCAGAAGGGAAATTCATTAAAAAAACATCCAACCATCATTTCCTTTTTATGTCTCCCATTTTGAAGTTTGATGCAATAATTAACTTCTCTCTTTGCTTCAAGCAGACTCAGATTTGGCTTCAGTTCTTTACGAAAACAGCATTTAATATTTACAATTCCACATGCTACACAGTTTTGAATAGGAGAATATGGAAATCCTACTTGGGTTTCAGAAGAGAAAATCTCTTTGTGTTTCTCCTAATCCAGTTCAAAAAGAAAGTGTCTGGAGGATATATTGAATGAACCAAAAAGTGTAATAAAGGTAAAACTGAAGTTCAAGCTTCCAGACAAAACATCAATGGACGATTCATAGTTCAGACTTCATTTCTTTTAATACGATGGCTTTTCACCTTGGGCAATCTGCAAGAGAGTTCTATTCAGTACCCAGGGAGAAATAGGTTCTTTGTAGTTAAAGCAAAAACTTCATACCTTGAGAAGAAATTGGAATTCGAAAGAAGCAGCACAAAACTGGACATGGGGAACCCCGTTGGTTCCATACATTCTCAGTCCTGTACAACTAAAGTTCCTTGTGCCTCCATTTATCCAACTGTCGGATAGAGACAGTGCCACCAGCCTTGACCTGCAGTCCACAAGAGGCTGAGTCAGACTCACCGATATTAGACACAGAAATCTCTGAGAAAGTAAAAGTGCTATACTATTGTCAGGTGGTTTGATGTCGATTAACTTTTTATCAAGTAAGGGGACCTCTCTGGACCTCTTGAGGTTTGTGGTCCTAACCACCTTCGTCATATCAGCTCCATGGTCATTTACACGTGGATTCTTTGGTTTTACCTTCCTATTGGACCAGATTATGAGCAACTCTACTAGTTTCCCTATAGCTAGTAAAAGTGAAACCAAACTATTTGGGGCAATATTTTCTCCAGAAGCCTCCCAGCCGTATGTAGATAATTAGGAATCAACAGTTGGAATCTCAGATGTCAACTAAGATTCTCACCAATTTAAGACATGATCTCCCATGGTCATATTAGGATAAAGAGATTGTGATCAGGGCTGCCATGTAAGATTGCACAGTGTGTATGCTACACAAAGATGCCCAGCCAGGGATTAAGAACTGACTAATACTCACTTTTCTGTGCCCTTTAGTTATGAAGCCATTTACTCAAGGTGCTCTGCCTGCCCAGAGAGGGTGTCTTTGTCCATTTGCACAAAGGCTCCATATAGGCCAGAGGTCTTGACTGTGGGTGATTACTTAGATTCCGGCAGTGGTGGGGGAAGAGGCGGAGGTATGCAGAGCCATGGCTTTCTCCTCTTGCCCTAGTCCAGGACAGCCACCTCTGAGACCGCAGACTCCTCCAGCACCTTTTCTTGCCTCTCCGCCTTCCTTCTTACACATTTTTCCTGCCCCGTCTTTTTCTGTCCCCTCATTCTTTTTTTTCCTCTTCTCTTCCCCCTGGCTCTTTTCCTTTCATCTTTGCCTGCCCTTTCCTCCCACTCTCAGGGGACAGACTGATGCACAGGAGCCATCCCTGTTCCCTTGACCTCTTCCTTGAGCCCTAAGCATCAGTGACATCGCTGTAATCACTTAGGGGTCAATTCTGGACACAACTACAAAGTAACAGAAGTCTTGCTGCTTTGTCCTTTTATCACTCTGCCTGACACCCCTCTCTCCCTGGTGACCAGGGTCCCAGACCCATGCAGACAGACCTAGTGGTCCGTTTCACTTATCTTGTGGTGTTACCTCAGTCAGATGCGTTATCATTTTGTTTGTTTGTTTGTTTGCTTGCTTTTTGGGTTTGTTTTTTGTTTGGGGTGTGTGTGTGTGTTTGGTTTTTTAGAGGCGTTATCATTTAAAAGCAAGGTGCCTGGGATACTGTGTTTTAGTCCAAAAGAGAGAATCTCAAATGGGAGAATTTCAGGCAGCATTCTGGCTGAGATAAATGATTGAGAATTTTTTGATAGAATAACACCTCAAACACCTCATTCTACCTCTTTCTTTCAGGAATTTTTCAGATAGACTTTTAAAAAATGCCCAGCCTTGGGGCGCCTGGGTGACCCAGTTGGTTGAGCATCCGACTTCGGCTCAGCTCATGATATCACATTTCGCAGGTTCAGGCCCCATACTGGGCTCTGTGCTGACAGCTCAGAGAGTGGAGCCTGCTTCAGATTCTCTCTCTCTCTCTCTCTCTCTCTCTCTCTGCCACTCACCTGCTCACCCTGTCTCTCTCTCTTTCTCAAAAATAAATAAAATATTTTTAATAAATGTTTAGATGTCCAGCCTCTACACTTGTCTCTCTTTCTCCTTGCTACTTATATACTTGAGGGTATAATCTTTTCTCTAGAGCGCTCATATCAGGGCTTTCAAATTGACTGTCCCACAAGACAACAATCATTTTGTCAGCCAGGCTGGCCCATGTCTATCCTCGGTGGTTCAACATCTTCTCTTCTCCACACCTCTCACACCCTCCTGAACAATCCTAGCCACCCCCTGTGCTTTTGGCACCACCGACAACTGATAAGCCTCAAGCCTGTACCTCCAGGCTGGAATTCTTTCCTTAGCCTCCTATCACTGTACATGATGCTTATCAAACATGTTCACCTGGTACTTCTTAGACACTTCAACTGAGAAGGCTCCAGAGTGAACGTCATCTTCCCACTCTCCTACCATGCAAACTGTTTCCATTTCCCAGTTATTGACATGATCATCCACCAGCCACCAAAAAACAAAACAAAACAAACAAAAAACAGGAGCCACACCCACAATTACTTCTTCATTTCCTCCCAATTCCTCCCAAATCTGTCCCTTTCTCTTATCCTCACCCTCACTGCCAGTAGACCAAGACATCTCTCTTGCCAAGACATCTCTTGCCAAGACAACTGAAAGGACCCCAACTTGTGATCCTGTGCCCAGTCTCTCTTTTTCAAATCACCCTTTGCTTGCTGCCAGAATGATTTTTCTAAAGTGTAAAGCTGACCAAATTATTTCTTTAATAGTAGCTTCTCCACTTAAGTATTCCTAAAGAAGAAAAGTGCAGGAGCTTCCAACAGTCTTCAGAGAGGCAAGATCTTGGATGCTCCACCTTGCTTTTTTAATCCCATTTTTGCAATTTTGCATTCTATTTAAAATGTATCAGTTTTTGTTTTAAAATTAAAATAACATCTTCCCAAATCTTCAAGCAAAATTGATCCTGTAGAAAAGTGCATGTTTGGGGCTCCTGGGTGGTTCAGTCAGTTAGGCATCAGGCTCTTGATTTCAACTCAGATCATGGTCTCCCAGTCCATGAGATAGAGCCCCTCATTGGGTTCTGTGCTTACAGCGTGGAGCACGCTTGGGATTCTCTCTCTCTCTCTCTCTCTCTCTCTCTCTCCCTCTCTCTGTCCCTTCCCTGCTCCCACATGTGTTCTTTCTCTCAAAGTAAATAAACAGAAGAAGAAGAAGAAGAAGAAGAAGAAGAAGAAGAAGAAGAAGAAGAAGAAGAAAGATGCACGTTTATTGTGTGGCTTCAGGAAACTTCAGGCCCTCCAGTTTGAGAAGCTAGGATCCCCACTGGAATGCACGTTTCTCTGCATATTATACAAGGAACTTCTTGACAGCTATCTATTTGTCTCTGCAGCTCCAGCCCTCCACCCATCTCCTAGCAATACAGTCACACTGAACTTCTTGCAATTCTGTGATCATCATACTGGTTACCATCTCAGGATGTTTTCTTATGCTCTTTTCCTCAAACTAAGCTGAGCCCCTCTCCCATCTTGCTACTTAGCTTCTAGACCCAACTCAAGTATCACCTGCCCTGGGAAGCTCTCCATGACAAACCCTACCAGGCTGAGTTAACCATCCCTGTTTCTGTGCTACCAAAGTCCACACCTCTCCCATAGCATGCATCTCATTAGATTATAATTCTTCATTTATGCCTCTCTTTCCCACTGGACTATGGATTGCTTCAGAGCAAGGTCTGTGTCTTATTCATCTTGACCTTCCCAAGACCAGCACCATACCTGGCACATGCTCAGATAAGACATCAGTATGGCCAATACATTTCATCCTAGTGCTCTCCAGGGTTGATCTGACTTATCTGAATGACCTTGAAGATGTCTCCTTCCCCTCTGTCAATTAGATGATCCCAGATGGACAAGGACACTCTGATCAAGGCTTTCCTCTCCTGCTGAATCCTCCCTTGAGCTCTCAAGACCTGACACATAGTAGATTCTCAATGAATATCTATTAAATGTCTGGATGAACTAATGATCAGCACCACTGTTCTCTCAATCAAGCTGCATTATATTTTCTCAATCTTATCTTTCAAAGAATCCTGTTATCTCTGAATCCCCATGATGTAGCAATGTGCCAGCACTTACTAGACACTAAAAAAAAAGTGTAACAAATGAATGAAAAAATGAAGTAATGTCTTCATCTGTTTTTCTTTAAAAGTATATGCACTCATTCTCGTTTTTCATCCTGACACCTGGTGCATTTACCAACCTGTTAGGAACTAGCTTTTCACTTAGAAATGGAATCTTGACAAATTGGTGATAACTGAAAAATTTTTTGAAAACCTTATCTGTGACCAGTGTGAATTTTTTTTAAATTTCAGCCTCCTTTAGAAGTAGATTTTTTTGAGTGGCTTTGATCTCTTCCATAGCTAACATAATTTAATGTATAAAACTATAATCCTCAGAGTAGGGAGTATCTGTTTTTAAAATATAAATTCTCAATAAATGTGGCACTGCTCTTATGCATTTGGATAGAACTACACAAAATTCTACTAAAGTAAAAAGCTTGGCACCCTACCTGGCCCGCAGCGAGTGTTCAGTGAGTATTTCGCTCATCATTTATTCATTCCCACCTAGGCTTGAATGTGGAGTATAAGAGCCAATGCCTCTGGAATATCAGAGCAACGCCCAATTTTAGTTGAGGACAACAATGCCCTTTCCTTAGCCACTATTCGATTATAACCTAGTTGCCAGAGACTAATAAAATGTGCTTCTATTTGGCTAGATATAAGCCAAGTGGATAGAAATTTCAGGGTGGGAAGGATTTTTTTTGTCTTGCTCAAAACTTAGAGCAGTGTTCTCTAATTTTTTTTTTATTTTTCACACTTCTACCAGTAAAAAGTACCTGACCACATATCCTCAATATGTGCATAATTATTTATTTATAAATTTTATACGTTTATTGTCATACTCATGTATATGTACTTTTACAAAAACTCATCAGAGGGGAATATAATAACGAATAGCAGTAGAAGTTCTTGTTTTCTTTCCTCACTCAAACAAATTGCTTTATAACTAGACCACTGGCTAGGGTGCTGGGGTGGCTCATTAGGTTAAGCAAACTGCCTCCTGATCTAGACTCAGGTCATGGTCTCACAGTTCATGAATTCAACCCCTCTTGGGATTCTCTCTCTCCCTCTCTCTCAAAATAAATAAACTTCAGAAAAAATAATAACCAGACCACTGGCTGAAGGATATACAGCTTGTTCTAGAAGCCTTGGTAGGGGCAAGGTCTTCCAGGGTAAGTTCACTGAGTGCATGGGACCCCCACTCACCCATTGACCCACTCCCTTCAATTAGTCCTATCAAAAGTAACTGACTTTAAACTCTTAAGGGATGCCTGGGTGGCTCAGTCAGTTAAGTGTCAGACTTTAGCTCAGGTCATGATCTCATGGTTCATGAGTTCAAGTCCCGCATTAGGCTCTATGCTGACAACTCAGAGCCTGGAGCCTGCTGCTTTATGAGTTTGAGTCCCACATTGGGCTCTGTGCTGACAGCTCAGAGCCTGGAACCTGCTTTGGATTCTGTTTCTCTCTTCTGTCTCTGCTCTTCCTTCGCTCTCTCTCTCTCTCTGCCTTTCTCTCTCTCTCTTAAAAATAAACTCTTGAGAAAAAAATTAGAATCCAGACATAGAATGATGATTTGAAAGGCTTTATTTCCAGAGGAACCAGCTTTTTATGGTCACACTAAATGCTGTATTACACTCCAAATGAAAGAAATTAGACTTCTGATTATACTGTAGGATAAAGAGACAGGCAACAAAGCCGCAGCGCATCCTTGAAGCATGCCAAAGTCGTTTAGTGAGGAAAAGAGGGCTTTATCTCACAAGGCCATAAACGCTGAAAAAATTAATTTTTCATTCCAGGAAATCAGCCGTCATCAACACGCACTTTGCAAAATATTTAAGATTTGTGATAATAACAAGTACTGCAGTGGCACTCTGTGTGATTCTCCACTTTGGCATTTCCCATTACCGTGGCCTAAAGAGAAAGGGGGGAAAAAGTGGATGGATGGATGGACAAAATTGAAAAATGCTAAATACAATTGTCTGTAGTCATCTGTACTAAATAGATGTTTGCTACATTTGTACATTCTCCATTTCAGCTAATATTTCATTCTAAAACATTGGGTTTGCACTATGTATGCTATACTCTCTTCCAGCCTACCCATTATCACCTCCACAGCTATTCCTTTCATTCTGAATAAATCCAGCCTGTCCCCACAAGGTTATTCTTTTGATTAAAGGGGAGAAGTCTTTGTACAAATGCCCAGCAAAGATGGGTCATTAGACAACTGTGACATTAAACCCCATGGGTGTGTTCTGAGGACATTTCTCTGGCTGAACTGTTAGAAAGCTGCTGGGGCCCTTTAATTCTCACCTTGGTAAAGGCTTTGGCCACACAGCATGTGGCTTCTGAGGTGATGTTCTTTGGGACCAACATTGTCTTCTTGGACCTTGCTGGAGTGGGGTATGCTCTGGAGAAGCAGCAGCCCATGCATTGATAAATTGGGGCACCCAACTTGGAGAAGTATTTGTTTTCCTTTAGCTTGCATTCTGGGCACCCTATCACCAAAAAAAGGCAGAGTAGAATAATCCAAGGATGATTCAAAAAGAAACTGAGGAACACCTGGCTGCATGTGACTCTTGATCTCGGGATCATAAGTCCAAGCTCCACACTGGACATAGAGTTTACTTAAAAAAATTTTTTTAATAAAATTAAAAAAAATAATAAACTGAATGTTTCCTTATTATGAGACAGTAAATATTCTTTTTCTATTGTAAATAAAAGGAAAATAATAAACACTGTTAATCTTCATGCATATAATCTATTTGTATTGATTATAGTTATTTTCATGGGAAACAATTTTTGCAGATATGTGTAGGAGATCTCAAGAGTAGTAGTTTCTCATATAAATATTTAAAAAAGAGTAGTGGTTCCTCTTTCTTCAACCATAGATTCTCTATCCCAATGCTAACGGCATGCCTATAGGGAGCACAAAATATGACAGATGAAAACACCATGTTCATCTGAAAGGAGAGTTTTGCCCAGAGGCGAAATATTTTCCCCTTTAGAATCTGCTATTGTTTTCCCCATGGAAACTCTAAATATTGACAGAGAAAAATATGTCAGAATTAAGAAAGCTTGTTGAGTGTAGAGAGCTGATATTGGATGGAGTACCCGCACTTGAGAACTGAGATTAAAATATTACCACTTGTCTAAGAAAAACCATAACCAAGAGTAGGTCACAGTTTCTTAGCAGATGGACTTATATCAGCTTCTATGTGAGATTTTTCAAACAATACAGCAAAATAAATGTACTGCACAAAATGGTTTTGTTTTTCTCACTTGTTAACTGATGTGAAAATTCATCAACAAAAGTAATGCTGAAATCTTCTCAAATCTGAGAGAACTGTAAAAAAAAAAACTGAGCTAACTGAATAAGGAGCATTTTCTGCTTGTAAAACTCAGATAAAAAATAATATGAAATCTGTTTCATATGACAATGTATATGCTGCTATTTAAATGGACATGTTAGATAAACTTCACTATAGATTTTCTGAAACTAATTTAACTTCATGTTTACAATCTAAAAGTGCCTAGGTATGTATCCAGCAGCAAAGATTTATCACATTTAAAAAGGAAGTAGAAATGTAATTAATGGAGTTATTGACATATATCTAGAAATGTGTGTTTTCCCTATTGCTGAAAATCTGTTTGGTCACATACCCTGCATTGTAAACTCTCCATCAGGAAAAGAATGGAGAATATGCAGAAACACAGAGAGTATGGCCAGAATGACAGCTGCATATTTTCTGTAGTAATCCATGGCTCTCCTGCAAAACAGAAGAGGAAGAAAAAAGTTACTCTAAAATTGGCTTACCAGTCATTACAACAACTAGTAGTTTCAGCATTACTACTAATAATAGTCATCGGTGTCTTGACCCCTCTTCTTACAGCTCCCAATACACTCTGGAGCCAGGTAAAGAAGAAAAAAAATTTCCTAGGGAAGAAACTAAGGCATCTAATCTTTCCATTTCTCATATAAACAAATAGAATTGGACTTGATGCTAATAAAAAAATTCTCTTTTTAAATATATCATTCTGTCAAGCCTCAGTGTCCTTATTTGTAAGACATGAAACTTAAACTAGATAATATCTAAGAATACAGACAGAGAAATAATAGATGATAGATAGATAGATAGATAAGCTCATATAAAATAAATAAGCTTATATACAATGTATAAATTGTACAAGCAGATGAGTTCATCCTTCCCATTCCTATATTGTCAGGTGGAAGAATAGAAGGAAAGGACAATGTCTGCCCTTCTTTTTATTCACTGGTGGTAAATGAGCTCTAAGTTTCATTATCAGTGTGCAACAGAAAATGCTAGCCTAGCAATGTGGCAAGAGTAGACAGCAGAGAATATTTATCAAAGTTTTCCTAACTGCACTTCTTGACTTATTTGTACCTGTAGATACAGCTTTACCTGAGCATTTTTAGTGCTTAAGGTCAGGCTAGCCAAAGTCATCTGAGTGACTGACCATATCCAGCATTGACAGCACTGCACCTGAGAATGGGAAGACAAGGAATTGGACTGTGTTCCCACATGTCCTAGAAAATTTTCATGTAAGATAAAATGGGCAAGTTTTTATTCCTATTTTTTAAGTGAGAGTGTTATGGATTGCCTATGTTCAAACCATGAGAGATAAGATGAACAGAGCATCAATTACCAATAAAAAGACAATTCAGAATATTTAAAGGAGAATTAAAACCAACTTTACACAATCTATTTTAGAAAATAGAGGAGGAAGGAATAGTTCCAACTCATTTTGTGAGACCAGGATTACCCTGACACAAAAGTCAGACAAATTCAGAAAGAAAGAAAGAAAGAAAGAAAGAAAGAAAGAAAGAAAGAAAGAAAGAAAGAAAGAAGAAAGAAAGAAAGAAAGACTAGTATACATCATGAAATTAGATGCCAAATCCTAAACAAAATAATAGCAAATTGAACCCAGCAATGTATAAAAAGATTTATACATGACCAACATGGAATAATTCACATATGCAAGGCTGGTTCAGTATTTGAAAATCATTTAATATAATCTACCATATCAACGGGATAAAGAAGAAAAAAGTCATATGATTTATCAGTTGACGCAGAAAAGCATTTGACAGTATTCAATACGCTTTCATAATAAAAAGTATCAGCAAACAAATGTTTTTCTCAGCTTGATAAAGAGCATTTATAAAAAACCTGGAGGTAATATCATACTTAATGGTGAAAACTGAATGTTTCCCCCCCAAGATCAGCAATGTGGCAAGGATGTCCACTTTCACCTCTGTTATTCAATACAGTACTGAAAGTTCTAGCCAGTGCAATATGGCAAGAAAAAGAAATTAAAAGCACACAAATTGAAAGGGAGAAATACATCCTTATATGTAGATGACATGATCATCTATGTTTAAAAAAAAAAGGAACTTACAGAAAAATTCCTGGAACTAAGCAAAGAGTTCAACAAGATTGCATGATATAAGATCAATACACAAAATGAATTGCATTTCTTCATACTAAAAACAATAATGTAGAAACAAATTTAAAACACAATACCATTTGCAATTGCTCCAAAGAAAAGAAAATTACCTAACTATAAATCTACAAAAATATGTACAGGACTTGTATGCTGAAAGTTACAAAATACTGATGAAAGAAATCAAAGACCTAAATAAATGGAGAGACATATCATGTTAATGAATTGGAAGACTCAACATGATAAAGATGTCAATTATTTCCAAACTGATCTTTTTGTTAAATGAAATGTCTATCAAAATCCCAGTACAGCTTTTATAGACATAGACAAGATTATTATTATTATTGAAAGGCAAAAGATCTACAATAGCTAAAACGATTTTAGAAAGCAAGTGGGAGGAATCACTGTTCCCAATGTTAAGACTTAGTATATAGCTAATCAAAACTGTGTGATATTGGCAGAAAGATAGATACATAGGCCAAGAGAACAAAATAGAGAACCCAGAAATAGACCTACACAAATATGACCAGCTGCCTTTTGACAAAGATGCCAAAGCAATTTAACAAAGAAATTCAACCTTTTCAACAATGTCTGCCTGTACAATTGGACATCCATAGACAAAAAAAAAAAAAGAAAAAAGAATAATGTAAACTTCATACCCTGTATGAAAACTACTGAAAATGAGTCAAAGACAAATGTAAAATGTGAAACTATAAACATTTTTTGGAAAAAAAATAGAAAAAAAATTGGGGGGACCAAGGTCTAGGTTAAGAGTTTTAAGAGTTAACAATAAAAACATGACCCATAAAAGAAAAATTGATAAATTGGACCTCATCCAAATTATAGGTTAATCCTTTGTTAAGAAGATAAAAATACAGGGGCACCTGAGTGGCTCAGTCAGTTATGCATCATTATGCACTCTTGATTTCAGCTCAGGTCATGATCTCGTGGTTCTTGGGACTGAGCCCCACATTGGGCAGTGAGGAGCCTTCTTGGGATTCTCTCTCTCTCTCTCTCTCTCTCTCTCTCTCTCTCTGCCCCTATCCCCCTTGCTCATTCTCTCCTTGTCTCAAAATAAATAAATAAATAAACTTAAAAAAAAAAGAAGATAGGGGCGCCTGGGTGGCGCAGTCAGTTAAGCGTCCGACTTCAGCCAGGTCACGATCTCGCGGTCCGTGAGTTCGAGCCCCGCGTGGGCTCTGGGCTGATGGCTCAGAGCCTGGAGCCTGTTTCCGATTCTGTGTCTCCCTCTCTCTCTCTGCCCTTCCCCCGTTCATGCTCTGTCTCTCTCTGTCCCAAAAATAAATAAAAACGTTGGAAAAAAAATTAAAAAAAAAAAAAAGAAGATAGAAACACAAGATACAGGCTTGAAAAAAATATTCACAAGCCACATATCAACAAAGGGCTAGTATCTAGAATATATAACAAACTCTGAAAAGTCAACAGAAAAAAATCCAATTAGAAAATGGGTGTTGCAGCAGAAAGGATATATGGATGGCAAATAAGGACATGGAAAGTATTCAACATCATCAGCCATCAGTAACAAGCAAATTACAGTGAAATATTAAACTACAGTGAGAAATAAAACTACAGTGAAATATTATATACCTACCAGAATAGCTAAAATAAAAGACAACGATAATACCAAATGCTGGCGTGGATGCAGAGACACAGGATAATTCAAACATTACTCATGGGAATACAAAATGGAAAATCATTTATAAATTTCTTATAAAACTTACCATATAATCCAGTATTTGTACTTAGACATTTACGTCAAAGAAAGGAAAATTGTGTTCGTATAAAACCTGTATATGAAGGTTCAGAGCAGCTTTATTTATAATAGCCAAAAACTGGAAACAATCCAAATGCCTTCAACAGATAAATGGTGATACATCCACACCAAGAAAGGCTATGTAGCAACTAAAAAGGACACATTATTGATATAGATACACATGTAACGTGGATGGATCTCAGATATTGTGTTGAGTGAAGGTTGCATACTGCATGATTCTGTTTATGTAACACTCTTGAAATAGTAAAATTAGAGAAATGCAGAATAAATTAGCAGTTTTAAGGAGTTAGTATTGGGAAGGGAGTTGATGGAGGAGAAGTGTGGCTATAAAGAGGTAGCACGAGTGAGCTGTGTGGTGATGAAACAGTTGTGAAGCTTTATTGTGATAGTTGTCACACTAATATATAATGGGATTAAATTACATGGAACCACACACACACACACACACACACACATACTACCAGTGAAATCTAAATAAGCTCTGTGGGTTGCACGAACATCTATTTCCTGGTTTGCACATTGTACTAGAGTTAGGCACAGTATTATCTTTGGGAGAAACTGGCTAAAGTATACCCAGGACTTCTCTGTACATATTTTTACAACTTCTTGTAAATCTATAATTCTTCAAAACAAAAAGTTTACTTTTTAAAAAAAAAGGCATTCTAAAATAAAGTTTAAAATTGCATGAGTCAAAATTTGTGGTTATTTTTCATGTAGACTGACATAAGACCATATTTTTGCCAAAAGTTTATATCAACCTATACATCTTTTAAGAAAAAATTGTCAGACAGCAGAACTAACAGTTTAAAATATAGAAAAACAAACTGCATAAATATAGGTAAGGCTAAAACAAAGGTATGTTATTATTTCTACCTGATGTATATACTTATACGTAAGTAATTATGGGTTTTATTTGTCTCCATACGTAATTAGAACTAACTAAATATTGTTCTAGATTGGTGGTTCTCAAAGTGTGATGTGGGGACTCTAAACACTTTTCAGTGGATTTGTGAGATCAAAATGATTTTCATAGCAATACTGAGATGCTACTGAGTGTTTTCACTCTCAGCCTCCCAGGAGTCTTCAGAGATATTTTGTAGAAGCTACATGACATGTACATTGCAACAGATTGATTAAAGATATACATGAAAATCCAACTATTAGATCAGTCTTTTAAAAAATTATGAAAAAAAATTTTAAATGCCACTTTTCTCACTGATTTTTTTTGTTTGAAAGTGATCATTTTAAAAAATTAACGTTTATTCATTTTTGATAGAGAAAGGCAGAGCATAAGCAGGGGTGGGGCAGAGAAAGAGACACAGAATCTGAAGCAGGTTCCAACCTCGGAGCTGTCAGCACAGACCCAACACAGGGCTCGAACCCATGAACTGTGAGATCAGAACCTGAGCTGAAGTTGAAGGCTTAACCGACTGAGCCACCCAGGTGCCCCCCGAAGTTGGCATTTTTTTTTTTTATAAATATACAGTTGTGTTAACATGTGATAGGTTAATTGTGGTTGTTTTAAAATGAGTAAATGAGAGCCTGGGTGACTCAGCTGGTTAAGCAACCAACTCTTGATTTGGGCTCAGGCCATGATGTCACAGTTAGTGAATTTGAGGCCCAAGTCAGGCTCCATGCTGACAGTGTGAGGCCTGCTTGTGATCCTCTCTCTCCTTCTCTCTGCCCCTCCCCTGCTTCTGCATGCACACACTCTCTCTCTCACTCTCTCTCTCTCAAAATAAATAAATAAACGTTATTCTTTTTAAAATGTTTAATGCTTGGGGCGCCTGGGTGGCGCAGTCGGTTAAGCGTCCGACTTCAGCCAGGTCACGATCTGGCGGTCCGTGAGTTCGAGCCCCGCGTCAGGCTCTGGGCTGATGGCTCAGAGCCTGGAGCCTGTTTCCGATTCTGTGTCTCCCTCTCTCTCTGCCCCTCCCCCGTTCATGCTCTGTCTCTCTCTGTCCCAAAAATAAATAAAAAATAAATGTCAAAAAAAAAAATTAAAAAAAAAAATGTTTAATGCTTATTTATTTGTGTGAGAGAGAGAGAGGGAGAGACAGCAAGGGGGGAGGGGCAGAAAGAGAGGGAGACAGAGGATCTAAAGCAGGCTCTGTGCAGACAGCAAAGACACTGATGAAGGGCTCAAACTCTCGAACAGTGACGTCATGATCCCAGCCGAAGTCAGATGCCTAACTCACTGAGCCACCCAGGCACCCCTAAATAAATAAACTTTAAAATAAATTAAAAAAAAAAATGAATAAATATGCTACAACTTTTTCTAACATAATTTCTAAATCAGTAAATATTGACAAATATAACTTCATAAAATAATTCTTTGAACTCTTCAACAATTTTTAAGAGCATAAACAGTTTTTTGAGACCCAAAAGTCTGAGAACCACTGCTTAAGTGATACACAAAGCCACAAGAAAATTTTCAGAATTGAAACTAGTTTCCTTTTTTAAACTAGTATCATTTTTGTGCTTTGATATTGCAGCTCATATATTATGAAAATTCAGCATTATGCAGTGAACAATTATATCAGAATTAATTCAGAGAGAAACATTTATAACAAGATTGCAGAATGTGAGAGCATGAAGTCAATGCACATTTTAGAATTTGCTTTATGATAAAGTGAAAAGAAGATTGAAAAGGCAGAACCAAAGTCACCATCAAAGTCCCCATTGCTGTAGCGTTCAGTAACAGAAGTGACTTTATTTTGAGAAGAAACGAGATTAACCAAGCAGAAAAGGATTAACCTCCAAATCTTGAAAACATTTTAATAAATGTTTTTATCATTCTAATCACCTTTAGATCTTTCTGTTTTGGAATTTGGAAGGAAAATATTAACAATCAAGACAGGGAAAATAATTACATTTGGCTGAGATTTATGCTATCTTGCAAGATGTGCTCAAGCGAAATCAGATTTACTACCCCAACCTCTTCTGGCATTCCAAGCGAGTACCTTGCAGACATCACAGACTGTGCACATCTGACCCCACAGTGCACCTGCAATGTCCACTCGACATGGTTTTACCTCCTGCCCCCTGACACATCAGAATGATGTCAGTCCAAGAGAATGTGTGTTTTCTCAACTTGGCCCAGTGCCTTTCTCCCCCTTCTCAGTCCATCCACCTCAGTGCTTTAAGGATCCGCCAAGCTGCCAGCTTCCCTGTGAAGGTTTTACCCAAGCCCAAAGCCAGAATACATAATTGTCTCCACTGCATCCACCTATCACTTTGCTCAGAATTCTTAGACGAAGTTCCACAATCTGCCCTGATCTCTAGCCCGTTATGTATATGTTTGTCTCTCCATTTCTGTGAAAAGCTCCTAAGGGTAGAAACTAGGCCCCTCTGACCTGCCACCACCCCAGCATAGGTCCTTGTACAGACTAGATGTAAGTATGTTGCACTGGGAATTTAGAACAGTAATAATAATATAACTCAAAGTTGCTAATGTAGAGTTCTCGTTAAGGAACAAGATAACTCTTGAATGAGGACTTTGAGTACATGTTTAATAAAATAAAATAATTTCAAATAATAAATTCATTAGAGGCCTTATGTTCTCACTTAGTTCTACAATTTGTAGCTGGCTAACATGTGAACCTATAAGTGGTAAATATGCCACAGCTAGAAGCCATCTCTCTCTCTTTTTTAAGTTTATTTATTTTGAGAGAGAGCAAGCACAGAGGGGAGATGGGCAGAGACGAGGGAGAAAGAGAATCCCAAGCAGGCTCCCCACTGTCAGCACAGAGCCCGATGCGGGGCTCAAACTCACTAACCTCGAGATCATGCCCTGAGCCAAAATCAAGAGTCAGATGCTCAACCAACTGAGCCGCCTAGGTGCCCCCAAGCAGAAGCCATCTTATGCAAAGATATAAAAGTCATAAAAGTTCAAAAGAAAGCATTCATAAAAAGCATACATAAGAGCTTCAAGGTTTAAACTGGGCATCTCTTAGTTTATATCAAACTATATGTGTGCACAGATTTGGATTCTTGATAAGACTGTGGGGAAAACATAGCATTCTTAAAAGTATAAAAGAATATTATTGCTATAATTTACTATTATTATTTAATGTTTTCATAGTATTATTCATTGTGATTATATATAATATATTAAATGACTTATGAAACAGGTAAACGCTCTATCAGCATACCATACAAGCTAGTTAGATAGACCAAGTACCCTACACATACACACACACACACAATTCACATACCACTTTTGGAGATGCAAAGCAGACACACCTCTTTTTGATATGGTAATGGCACACGTACTCTCATACTGCAGAGCGAATTTAGTCTAAGAGATATTTTTGTGGCCTTCTTTGGAACTACAACCTGCTATCACATGAAAACTTAGGGGCAATGAATAACCAGGGGGCTTCTCTTTGCCTCCTCTGCTCTGTTTTCATTACAGAAAAAAAACCTTATAAAGTAAGATGCCTGTCTATCGATAATCCTGGCCTATCTATCCTATTATGGAAAGACTTCAAGGCAAATTGAATATCTTTTCACATACTTATCCATGGGTAGATGTGCACATCTATATGTGTGTACCTATCTGCTCACATATGTATACATACACATATGTATACACATATATGTAGATGTACACATATGGAAGAGACTGCGCCAGGAAGACTACAAGTGCCTGGTACAATGTGACATCCTGCCCTTCACTTGCAAAGATGCTGCCATTGCTCCCCCACTGCCAGAGTAAAATTTTCGGTTTTTCTAACGTTGGTGACGGCAGGGGTGACTCATCCATACTCTCCACATGGGGAAGCCCATCTGACTCATAGCACACTTTCGAGATGACTGGCTACGATTAGAAGCACAATTCTTTGTTAACAAAACAGTAGAAATCTAACTGACTTCTAGACGGTTAACCTAAGGCTTCTCCTCATTAGCCCCATCTAACCCAGCTAACTACCAAGGAGGGGACAAGTAGGCTGCCTTCAATGAACATAACTAATGAAGGGGAACCCTGAAAATAAAGCCTTTAATCCCTAGCACATTGCCTGGAATGAGGTGGGTATTCAATAATTGTTTATTAAACAGAGGATAGGCCTGTAAGTTTTAGCATCTTGCCTGGTGCCAAGGACATGGCCATAGTTCACCTTGATGAAAGATTTGAAGGAGAAAAGCCACAAGGGAAAGTAGAAGGTTTGGAATTCATCTTCCCACAACTTCCACCAAGCATCCACCTCCCGCCGAGTGACCGTCTCTGCCTCCGGGTGGATGAATTTAAAGAGCCTGCAGTCAGTAATAGGGGATCTCAGGTTGGAGTGACCCTGGCAAGTATTTTTCTTTCCTCGTGTGCTCTACTTGCAGTAATTGAGTTTCTACCTTGTTATGGTAGCATGTTCTGCACCGTGGGTCCAGCATGAGCGCCTTTCATGATCCGATGCTCCAGCCCCTAGTCTCAGTAAACCTCCAGCTTCCCAGTTCTTCCACGTAGACATTCAAACACTGCTCCCAGGTACCACAATGACCTTCAGACCCCTTAACACCTTCACAGATAGTTTTTCCAAAGGTGGTGATGTGGATGGCTGAGCAATTGGGGGAACAAGAAGAGACTGCTCGATGCTCCCTCAATGTGTCCCCAGTCATCTCATCCACTCTTGGGTATAGGTAATTACTGTTTTCTCTATCTTATAAAAAGATGAGTTTGGGAAAAGTTGACGGGAGCTCGGTGTTATTAAGTGCAACATTTAATGTCCAAATTGAACACGTGAAAGATTTAAAGACTTTGAATAAGCCCCTGCTACCTGCCAGCACTATGCCAAGTATGGATGACACAAACAGGAAGAAGTCTCCCACTCTCTGACCCAGATACAAAGGCAAGTCACCATGAGAGGGAAGAAAGGTGGAATGAGAGCATCTGTGGACATGGAGGCATTTGCTGGGCTGAGGACATGAAAAGGGAGAGATGACAAGCAAATGACAATAGAGAGCATCCACTTGATGGAAAAAGAATCACTACAGCAGCAAATATATACATTAGTATCTTGACATTTGTCCAGGAACTTCATGGATTCGGTGGTCCTCAAAATTCACACAGCAGGTAGAGGTCCCTGTTCCTCAAAGTGCCCCAGGATCCAGAGGAAAATAAGGCTTAGGGAAGCCACACAGTTTGCTGGCAATATTTGGGATGGATTTCTCTCTCTCAGTCACTTAACAGTGCTTTGTGCCTCTTTTGTCTGGGCTGCTGACACGCCATCCTGACTGAGGACGACCCAGAAACTTCAGGACCACGTCAGGCACGGCCAGGGCCACATGGGCAAGCACCAAAAGCACCCAGGAGGCCAGGATAATGCTGGTGGCACCACCACAGGATCAACTTCCACAAATATCACCCAAGTGACTTTGGAAAAGCTGCTATGAGGCATTACCACTTAAAGAGGAATCAGAGCCTCAGCCCAACTTTCAACCTTGATGAACTTCGGACCTTGATCAGTGAGGGCACACGGGTAAATGCCGCCAAAAACAAGACCAGAGCCGTTCCTGTCATTGATGTGATGAGGTTGGGCTACTACAACGTTTTGGGAAAGGGAAAGTTCCCAGAACAGCCTGTCATTATGAAGAAGATTCAGGGCCAGGCCAGTTGGAGGGGGGGGGGGGGGGGGGGGGGGCGGGGATTGGGAAGAGGAGCCTGCGTCCTGGTAGCTTGAAGCCATGTGGAGGAAGGTTCATTAAATGCTAACAAGTGCTTTTCAAAAAAAAAAACCAAAAAGTGTTTTGTGCCTTCACTAAAGTTTTGAAGGGAGCAGCTTGTTTTCCAATTGAAATGGAGAGAAAAGGAATGGGAAACAAGGATCTCATGGACAGAAGAAATATACAACACAACTTATACAACTATGCTTTACCAAACACAGGTGTTTCCATAAAGAAACACTGAACAAAAGATGACCTTAAAACTCATTTTAAAAGTAAAGGGAAAAATGTAAGCAGGAATTAGAAGAAAACTGAAAGGCTCATGGATTTATAAAAATGATTTCAATCCCTTTATGACCATTCTTGTAACAATCATATCTTGAGAAGTTTCTTTTCTTTTTTTCTTTTTGAGAGAGAGAGAGCACACAAGCATGAGCATGGGGGAGGAGCATGGTGGGGGCACGGTGGGGTGGGGACAGAGAGAGAAAGAGAGAGAGGGAGCTCATAGGGTCATGACCTGAGCTGAAATCAAGAGCTGGACACTCAACCAACTGAGCCATCCAGGCAGTTTATCCTCATCCTGAAAGGTTTTTTTTTTTTTTAAATTAAATAAATTTAAGGGTCATATAGTAAAATGTGTACTTTCTACTTCGTTATTTAAAGGCACTTTACAATGTTAACTTAATTATGTAATTAAAATCTTGGTTTTTCCATTACCCTCTGGTTTTCCTAGCACATCAGTCTGTTTTTAAATTGTCTGCATACTACGGGGCGCCTGGGTGGCGCAGTCGGTTAAGCGTCCGACTTCAGCCAGGTCACGATCTCGCGGTCCGTGAGTTCGAGCCCCGCGTCGGGCTCTGGGCTGATGGCTCAGAGCCTGGAGCCTGTTTCCGATTCTGTGTCTCCCTCTCTCTCTGGCCCTCCCCCGTTCATGCTCTGTCTCTCTCTGTCCCAAAAATAAATAAAAAACGTTGAAAAAAAAATTTAAATTGTCTGCATACTAAATCATAGAAATAAGAAATTTTGATAGGACAAACTCTATGCACCATAAAATATTGTTTTAAATGAGAATTTCAAATGTTTGTTGTTTAAAAATACCCAATTTTTAAGATTAAGATTATCGTAGTAATAAATGCTGTCAAGGATCAAATACTGGATAGTATCAATTTATCACTCAGAAAAGTAAGATAGCCAAAGGCTAGAAAAGTTTTATACGGAGCATGATTAGAGTCATAGAAGAATGTTTCTTATAACTTTTAAAATTCGTGCATTGTATTTTCTCATGTTTATCTGAGCTATTTTTATGCAGTCTTTTGACACACAAACTTTAATTCCCATTTAAAAGCATTAAAGCAGGGGTGCCTGGGTGGCAGAGTCGGTTAAGCGTCCGACTTCAGCCAGGTCACGATCTCGCAGTCCGTGAGCTCAAGCCCCGCATCAGGTTCTGGGCTGATGGCTCAGAGCCTGGAGCCTGTTTCTGATTCTGTGTCTCCTTCTCTCTCTGCCCCTCCCCCGTTCATGCTCTGTCTCTCTCTGTCCCAAAAATAAATAAACGTTGAAAAAAAAAATTTTTTTTTAAAATAAAAGCATTAAAGCATTAAAACATATTTCATTTGCCTTGAAGTTTTTCAATAATGGAATAGACAGACCAAGATTATTGATTTCTCCTCCCTCACACCTGACTTTATAAGGATTTTTTTTCTGTGATAAAAACAGCAGAAGAACTTCAAAGAGAAACTCCTTTATTGTTCCCGGCCCCTAAGTTTCCATTGCTATGGAAGGTTGTGCTTCCCAAACATGGCAACAAACATCTCTCTCAACCTACGTTCCTTCTGCAGTATGGCCTTGCCACTTCCACATCAAAACATGGTGTGTCTATTTTTGTGCCCCATTTGATGTTGGTGGATCCTCTGACTACTTAACCAATAGAATATGGCAGGAGCAACATTGTGCCAGTTGTGGTGTATCCCTGCAGTTCCTCCTTCCGGTCTCTTAGAAGACAGTTGCTGCTACTCTGAGCCCACCATCGGTAAGAAGCCAAGCCACATGGAGAGAGAAAAGAAGGCCAAGAAGTAAGAAATGAAGAAGCCATCCTGGATGACCAGTCCAGTGGCGCCTCCAGATGACTCCAGCCCCAGGCACTGTCTGATAGCAAATACACGAGAAACCCGTTTCTCACCCTGCCCAGGTGAGCCCAGGCCACCTACAGAACCATGACAGAATAATAACTTGTTGTTTTACCCAATAAGTTTTTGGGTAGTTTGATGCACAGCGATAGATAACTGGAACAATTATCTATCGCTCTCTCTTATAACAAAAATTTTTCCTCCAGGGTCTGAAATATAGGACTCCAATCTTGCTTTTCTGCTTTCTCCTCTTTCTACTTTCTCCTTACTTTTCCTCTGTGGATGGTTATTTATATAACACATATCCAGTTACTCTATTTGGGAAATGTAGCAATGTGTGAAAAAATGTTGGAGTTAGCGTTCTACACAGTATCTGCAATACTGGCTTTGGTAATAATAATAACTATACTTTAAAAATAATGCCTACAGTTAATGGAGCACTTGTGTGTGATAAATATTCCTTTGGGCACTTTGAACACACAAACATATTCAACACTCATGACAATCCTGTGAAGTGTTATTCTCATTTTGGCAGATAATGAAATTCTTGAGGCAAAGTAACCCATACAAAGTCACAAAATGTTTTGCTGGTGGAGCCAAGATTTTAGAACATCTCTTTATAACTCCAAACTCGAAGCTCTGAACCACACTTCACTATACTGCCTGCAAATCTTTATATTTTACAATGAAGTTCTTAAATGATTTTTTCAGATGGTATGTCCCTAAATAAGATGCTGACATTTTTTGTTTAGAGCAACATTATATTGTGCCAGCTTAAATATAACTTGCCAATGCAATTTTTTATTTTACATATTTGTCTGACTTCACCTTCTTCAGAACAGCCTTAAGAAAGCCATTTCAGGGGTGCCTGGGTGGCACAGTCGGTTAAGCGTCCGACTTCAGCCAGGTCACGACCTCGCGGTCCGTGAGTTCGAGCCCCGCGTCAGGCTCTGGGCTGATGGCTCAGAGCCTGGAGCCTGTTTCCGATTCTGTGTCTCCCTCTCTCTCTGCCCCTCCCCCGTTCATGCTCTGTCTCTCTCTGTCCCAAAAATAAATAAATGTTGAAAAAAAATTAAAAAAAAAGAAAGCCATTTCATTTATATCGAGAGGCATTTTATACTTGATCAATTATGAGGACTAGTGTCTGAGTGTGGGAGAAAGGGAGAAACATTGGCTTTCGCATGCATTCCCTTGTTTGATTCTTTTTACACCTCTGGGAGGAAAGCATTCTTATGGCACCTATTTTATAGACCAGAAAACTACACTTCAGAAAATTAAAAAGATCTGCCAAAGTCACTTGGAAAGTGATCTGATCCTAAGATCGTGCTTTTCCACCTGTACTACCCCTACAGCCCAGAGGTATATAGTTAATCCATTACCTCCTTTAGGACATTGATTTACACATAGATCATGCTGTTACAAATGTCTTTTGCATTTTTTTCCAAAGTTTATTTATTTTTGAAAGAGAGAGCACAAGCAGGGAAGGAGCAGAGAGAGGAGAGAAAGAATCCCAAGCAGACTCCATGCTGTCAGCCCAGCCGATGCAGGGCTCAAACCCACCAACGGTGGGATCATGACCTGAGCCCAAATCAAGAGTCAGACGCTTAACCGACTGAGCCACCCAGGTGCCTTGTCTTTTCTATTTTGACTCCCAACACTGCCCTTGGTTCCACTCTCAGTTCAGCCTAAGCCCCATCTAAACCCTCACTTCCTCTTAGACCCCAGCGTATTAAGGAAGGTAGAGCATTTTTATAATGCTATCTCTGAGTCTGATGAACCGAGGAATGACCAGATTACTTTGTGCAACATTACAATAGGTAATGCTGAAATGTGATACACCAAACCCAGAATTTGCAAGGGTCACAAATTGATAGCAAACTACCCTAGGATTCACAGTCTGTAAAAACAGAAGTTTGGTGCTATGGGTCATACTGTTCTCAATGGAAATCTTGATTGCTCTACATTTTCTCTCTGTGAAAGTCAGATTTATCTTGATCTGTTTTTGAGCAAGATGCACATTAACCTTCTAATTTTGCTATTTCTATTTCCCAGCTCTTACTTTGAGTTTTCACGTAAATTTGAGTCCCACATTTATAAGAAATGTACAATGAAACCAAGAATCTGTTCTGGAACATAATCAATTGCTTTTCTAACATTGTTCGCATGCTATCTTTTTCAGCAGGAAATGGTAAGAAATATGACTCAAAATTTCAAAAACTCTGTTACCGAAAAAAAAAAAAGAAACTTAAACCAAAACCAAAGTTAAAATTGAAATGAAAGCACATGAACCTTTCATAAATGGTAACTGTTCTTATCTCTTTAAAATAATTCAAGACTATATAGCAACATATTACAATGCAGTTTGGGTGACTAATAGTTTGAATAATTAATTTGGTATTAGGTCAAGTAATTATTTAAAAGACATCTTCAGAAAATTAAGAAGATTCCTTTGTTCTAATATAAAATATCTCATTTTTTTTTAATTTTTTTTTCAACGTTTATTTATTTTTGCGACAGAGAGAGACAGAGCATGAATTGGGGAGGGGCAGAGAGAGAGGGAGACACAGAATCGGAAATAGGCTCCAGGCTCCGAGCCATCAGCCCAGAGCCCGACGCGGGCTCGAACTCACGGACCGCGAGATCATGACCTGGCTGAAGTCGGACGCTTAACCGACTGCGCCACCCAGGCGCCCCTAAAATATCTCATTTTTGAGTGAGGAAAGGATTGGAAGTTCTTAGGGAATGAAAGTTCCTATGCAGATTAAATGGAGCTTCCACATTCCCAAAGGACCCATAATTCTTCCATGCGCCCAAATCCTATTCCTCAACACAAACAAGAGAGCACTTTTATTTTCTAGTCTCAATTTCTCAGTAAGCTGCCATTTCAACTAGTGCTCATGTAAATATAACTAAGGTTAGCAAAAGTGTCCAGAAACTCTCACTGGAACAAACCAACTGGATTTGGTCAAGAGATTCAGAATTACAAGGTCATCAGTAATAGTTGGAGAAATAGCACTGACTCTTATTTTTGTAGCATTTTATGAAAGAAGAAAATGGAAACAATGTTGTCCAAAAATTGTTAGTGTTGCTATATTCAAGTCTACAGGAGAACATGTACTCAAAAGATGTCAGAAGCTATGGTCCTTCAGCTGAAGAGGTGAGCTGCTTTATCACTGGTCAGCTTGAAGATATAGTTAATGCATCATTTAAAAACTTATGGTAAAACAATATCAGCAACTTACATAATGTCTACTCTCCTTCTACCTGACCCCTGTAAGCCACTCAAACAAATGTCTTTCAAATGACATCCAGTATTTCTTAAGGAAATTTTTTAGATACTGACAGGCACTTGCACATCTCAGCAGGAGACATTTGGTTTCTGGTTTCTGTTAGATAACATCTTAGCCTGTGATCACAGACCACAGTTTTGCAGACTTCCTCCCAATTCAATCATGAGTGTTGAAAAGAGAATGTGTAAATGTCTGTCTCTCTCCTCACTAAGGCTTATGCACAGTTGCCCTATATTATTGAATATTTCACTCTGCACTCAATTAAAATCTCAAAAATTGTTTCATTCATATTACCTTCCTCCGGACTTTTTGCAGGATGTGATCAGGGCAGTTGACCGTGGATCTGAAGAGGGATTTTGGCTTTGCCTTGTGATTTCTCAGTAACTACAGTTAATAAAGTCCTCACTTGTCTTTTATACCAGCAGAGTAATAAAAACTGCATGTTCCCACCTGCATCTAAGCCCAGGGATCAACAGTAAATTCCACCCAATGATTGAATGGTCCTTCATGTAATTACCATGACATCAATTTGATCTTATCTTGTTTCAATCCTCAGATCATTTTTTGTTTTGAGCCATTTTCAAGCGGTGGTGACTGCAAGGTCAGCCTATGAAAAGAGGGTACACTGTCATTTTCTACGTAATTTTATCAAGACTTGCACACAACATCCTGAAAGCTGACACTTTCCTATAAACAAGATCCTATGAGTATTGCATTTAATTAGCTAAGTACCTGATGTTTACTTAAAATAGGAGATGAGCTGTAAATTTCAGATAAAGATACAGAACATTTCCAGGCTTATGTTATTCTAGGAGGAAACAGAAAAATAAAACCCATACCTATTTAGACTTTTCTAACATTAAATATGTATTTGGATTTGATAAGGATGCATAAAGAATGAGATGATTCTGAGAAGGACTGATTGGTTCTTAATATTGTGCCCTTTTTTTTTTCCACTTTGATAAAGCTGTATTTCTTCTTAAACAAAAAAATACATGTTACGGCTTGCCAGCTATGGGACATTTAACTCCAAGATTCCCAATCCATGACTCTCTAAAACTACCATGCTCCTCAGGACTCAGCTATGGCTTTGACCCAGAGATTATATAATCCCTCAAAGGTCCCTCTTTCCATTTCTGTAAGAATTGGCATTAGATATAAACCACCAAGGACCTCCCCAGGGGAGGGTTTAGAAGATTCTTGTGATACAAAAAGCAACTCTTGTTTAACAAAAAGACACAGATCAAAGAAAGCAATGTTGTTCTGTGATTTATTATCTGTGATAAGTTGATTGTTTCAGTTCTTACACCTTTTCAGATTTCCATTATCTCCTTCCAATGGTTTCTCCTAGTATCCACTCTATCCATTTACCTTTGCCTGGTGACAGTTGCTGTCACCGTTATTCATGAATTTCTATCATTTACATCTTGAAGGATTAGCAGTACATTCTCAAAGTCGCACACTTATTGTGGAAATCTTGAGTCTTTATAGCTCCAGGGGAAGGAAATCTCTCTAGTCTTAGGGATAGCCTCCTTTTCCCTCCATTCAGACATTTTGTTCTATTCTTTCTCCTCCATTTGTGCCTTCTTTTGATCATTCTTTTTTTTTATCTGCATGATTAAGTAAATAGCATGTTTCTTGTGTGCTGTTATGAAATTGTTTTCATTTGGTTTATGATTTAGTAATGGGTTTCATTTTTATTTCATGTTTCTGCATAAGAATGAGGCATATTAGAGGATTCATATGAAAGTTTTCATAGTGTTTTTAAAGTTTACAGTGCTTTCATATTTTAAAAAAATGGTGTGGCAAATAATAAATTAGACAAAAAAAGTTATTGAAACAGTCCCTTCCATGTGTGACTTCTCCCCCTCCCCAGGCCCCCAGTTTCCCTATTCAGGAGTCACATTTGATTCACTACATCCTAGACTTGAAACCAATATTATCCTACACGTTATTAAACTACAATTTAAATAAGAACTTGAAGGGTGCCTGGGTGGCTTGGTCTGTTGAGCATCGACTTCGGCTCAGGTCATGATCTCATGGTTCATGAGTTCAAGCCCCGCGTCAGGCTCTGTGCTGTCAGCTCAGAGCCTGGAGTCTGCTTCAGATTCCACGTCCCCCCCCCCCCCCCATCTGTCCCTCCTCGGCTCATGTTCTGCCTCTCTCTCTCTCTCTCTCAAAAATAAACATTTAAAAAAACTGAGACAAAAATAAAAGGAGTGATGTTTTCAGTTTTTATATATATTTCTGCTTTTATTCTATGTATGTATATATAAGTAAATTATATCTAACTCCCCTTCCCCATTCAAATTCTCATTAACAGGATAAACAGAATACAAGTTGGAGGAAATTGAATTTGTGCTCATAATTTAGGGATATTTCTTTCTGTTAACATAGTATAAATTATAGTTCTCCATACCTTCAAAAATGAGCATCTATTACTTTTCATTATAATTGGGGAAATGAATTTTTAGTTAATGGGGAAATAACACTCTTCAATTACAACTGGGTCAAGTACCAATAGCAAAAATATGTTCTTAAGTCTCATTGTTTTATGTAGCTGCTTTCCTGTATTATTGACAGTTCTATCCCGTACCTGGCAGCTCGATTTTCCCTCTTCTTGGAGAACTGGTAGGGCCTGGTGGGTAAGAGATCCAAGCCACTCCTCATTCATTTATACTTACCCCCCAGATCCTAAAATTTGGAGTGCCCATTTCCAAGAAGGTAGACTGGCTGAAGACACTGGGATGACAAGGCAACTAGCCACCCCTACTGGGCAAGGTGCTGAAAGCCTAGCATGGTATGGAGACTATGTCAGGATCTTTACATAGTAGCAGGACACAGTGAGTTTTATGAGGTTATGCTAAATGCATGAATTTTTCCCAGTGAAGTTTTGTCATCTACGCACTGAATTTTTTTAAGTAACAACCTTTACAAGTGTTTCATATACTTACTTGATTTGTTTTATTAAACCTAATTTGATCTTTCTAATAGCAAAGTGTGATATCACAAACACTGTGCTATAATCAGAAGAACAGCTGAGGCATGATAAATGCTTGCTTTTTCAAGTAGTGTATTTTTCAGTAATCTCAATAACAAATTACATTACATGATTTTAAAGTTTCAAGCAACCCAAGAGTAGATACAATGAAAAATAAGTCTTCCTTCTACCTCAAAACCTTCACTCCCTGTCCTAAAGTTAATTTTTAACAATTTCTTGTTTGCTGACATTTTCTATGTATATAGACATGTTTTCAGAGATTACACTGTGTCAGGGAGCAAGAATTCCTGTCCTTTCAAAGGTACTTCTAACTGGACTAAGAATCAAATTGACATGAGACAGATTAATAGGAGAAAATAAAATTTAATGGGCATTTGTACAGGGAATCCACATAGACATGGAAATTCCAAAGACAGTCAGGCAAAATGAAGTATATACTGTATGTCATTCTGAACTAAGGAGAAGGAGATAGGGGCCTGGGACTTTAGAGGAAAAGAATGCACTTTACAGGCAATAAGGAGAGCACATGTTTGCCCTGCAATACAGATGGGTCACTCAGATAAAATTTATCTCCGTTAATAATCCTTCTTCTGGGAAAGACTCACAATTTAGATTCTTCTGTGTGCTTGAAGGAAGGGGGGCAGAAGTTTCTCTTGACTCCACAGGGTCTCAAGTGCCTTCAGTGCCTTCAGCTCAAAATAATCCACATGCCAAAATGGCACATTCTGGGGCGGAGGGCTGTACTGAACCCCTCCAACTGTAGAGAAATATAATATACGTATTGTTTAGTGCCCTGGCTTCTTTCTTCTTTTTATTTTCTTTAACATTTGTTTGTTCGTGTATGTTTGTATGTATGTATACATTTTAAGTACTCTCTATACCCAGCATGGGGCTCAAACTCACAACCTCAAGGATCAAGAGTTGCATGCTTTTCCAACTGAGCCACCCAGGCGCTCCTTTCTTCTTTTTAAACCTAATGATGTATTTTAGTGGGTTTTCCCACATGCAGATATGCAGATCTAACCATACTTTTTTAAATAACACAAAGGATTATGGACCATTAATTATTTAACCAGCCCTCTGTTAATGATCATTTGCATCATTTCCAGTTTTTTACTACTGTAAACAATGCTATAATTATCATCCTTGTTCTGGTTGCACATACAATCATAGTTCTAGAACACATTTTTATAAGTGCAATTGCTGAATCAAAGAATATGAGTATTTAAAACTTGTATAGAGATTACTCAAGTGCTTTGCACCATTCTTCAAAGCCAGTGCTCTAAAATATGTTAGTTTTATGAAATACATAAAAAAATAATTTTATTTTCATTTGCATCTATATAATTTTGAGCAGGGTTCAGCATCACTTCATAAATTATAGTTCAGGTGTGCCTGGGCAGCTCAGTCAAATGAGCATCTGACTCTTGATTTTGGCTCAGGTCATGATCTCAGTGTTATGGGATCAAGTCCAAGGATAGCCTCTGCCCTGAACACCGAGCCTGCATAAGATTGTCTCCTTCTGCCCCTTCCCCCTGCTCACACACATTCTCTCTCTCTCTCTCTCTAAAAAATAAAACATATAATTAAATAAAAATAAATTATAGTTCATTCATGGGTTATTTTTCCATGAACTCCCTGTTCAAAAATCTTTCTCAGGGCACCCAGATGGCTCAATTAGTTAGTTGTCCGACTCTTGATTTGGCTCAGGTCATGATCTTGGTGTCATGAGATCAAGCCCCATATAGGGCTTCATGCTAGGAGTGAGTCTGCTTAAGATTCTTTCTCTCTCTCGCTCTGCCTCTCCTCAACTCGTGCTCTCTCTCCCTCTCTCTCTCTCTCAAAAAAAAAAAAAATCTCAAGCTGTTAATTTCATCTTTAATTTTAAGCCTGACTTTTAACTCTTTTATGGTACTTTTACCATACAATAGTATATGTAGGCAAAGGTATCTATCTTTAACTTTTAGACTTGTTGATTTTATGTAATGCCAAGATACTAAAAAGAAGTATTCATTCTTTACTCCAGAATGTGTACAGCTTTATTTATTTTCAGTTTAGATCTTTAACTCACCTATAACTTATTTGGGAATGAAGAGTGAAGTAGAAATCCAGCTTCTTTTTAAATCTAAATAGCAGGGAGCCTGGGTGGCTCAGTTGGTTAAATGACTGACTCTTGGTTTGGGCTCAGGTCATGAGATCAAGCCCTGCATGGGGCTCCACCCTGAGTGTGGAGCCTGCTTGGGATTCTCTCTCCCTCTCTCTCTGCCCCTCCCCAGCTCATGCATGCATTCTCTCTCTCTCTCTCTCTCTCTCTCTCTCTCTCTCAAAAATAAATAAATATACTTAAAAAAATAAATCTAAATGGGAAATCAGTTGTTATAATACCATGTGGGGGAGGAATAATCAATCCTTTTTCTTTCTGGGCTAATTTGAAATGTTACTAAATTCTCAAATATTTGGGGTCTAGTTTTGGGTTTTTTGCTGTGATTCATATTAATAAAAATTGTTCCATAAATGATAATAGATGTTCTAATTTGGTTAAGATAATTAAGTATTTTATTTCATTACTTAGTGCCTACCTATCAAGTTTACCAAGCAAAGTACATCACCAACCAAAGAGAAATTAGATGTAAATCATATCCTTAAGTTGCTAACCATTTGGTTGCTATAAATTGAGGTATTGGGACTTTCCCTCAACATTTTCTTTGACTTACCATGAAGCTACTAAGACAGAATCTTGATTTCCTAACTTCCACTCAGCTCTTTGATGCTGTGTAGCTGTATTTCTTGCAGTATGTCCCATTTCTCCACTAAATCAGAATTTTCAGGCTGTTTAAGATACGTATTCCTGGGTCCCATCTGAGACCTACTGAATCAAAATCTCTGTCAGTTGAGCCAAGAAATTTGCATTTTACATACCAAAGCTTGAGAACCATGAGTGTACAACACTGTTTAGTAAGCCAGAAACATAGTTAAGAAACAATATGGTTTGTTTTCATCTTCGGCTGCCCCTGTAGCATAACTAAATTGAAAATGGTAAAGTCATTTGTTCAGCTATGTGAGTCTCCATTCCACAAAAACAGCTGAAACACGCAGCCATGGGAATCTACAATAAAGATAGCCCAAAACACCAAACAACTACCCCATGGTCACAGACACAAAAACAGCAGCAGAGTTTCTTGGTTGAGATAAGATTTTTAATCAGCACAGCAGGTAAGGTGACTGACAGTCTGAAAGAACAACCTGAGATGTGATATCTAATACATGCAGCAACAAAATCTCCCCAGACTTGATGGACAAGAAGCAGACCAACTGACCCATGCAAAGCAGCCAAGAATATTCTCCACTATTTCAGTCAAAACAGCATAGCCTAATCAATAATGCAAACATCCTGTTTCTCAGGCTAACAACCCCTGTCACTCGAACCCTCAGAGAGATAAAGAGCCTGCTGGTACAATTATGCGTAATCTTCCTCTAGTCTGAAATGTCAATAGATGAGGCAAATAAGGCTGCGGAGAAAGGGAGAAAAATCTCACAGGTGAAAAGTAATTTGTTTAACAATTTCCCATTTCTTTCTGATTTGCACATATCTTCTGCTTCCATTCCAGAAAGCTTTTGGTGATGGACTATCAATGAAAAGCTTCACAAAAGAAACGGGTTTTGTACACAACCAAAAAAGAAGCAATGGTACTGATAGAGAGAGGTTCAGTTGTATTTATAGTGCAGTATGGGAGACAGGCAAATGAGGTCCAACAGAACTTCCTACCCTAATTTTTCAGGGGAAGTCTTAGGAGACATTAGATGTCATGTGGGTTTGCCTAAAGCATCTCTTCCCTAAAGGGCTTGGCTATTTTGCCCTGAGGAGCTAGGGTGCTACATTCAGAAATCTACGTACTTTCCTTCTGTGGCTATATGAATGACCATGTGCAGCTTTAGAGACAGTGAAGAACTTGGTGGGAGAGAAATGGAGCCACTTTTATAAAGTAAAGGAGATTTCCTTTGGACAAGGTTTTTGGTGTGGCTAACAGAAATCCCGTTGTTCCTACAAAAAGGAGGGGCCAGCAGTGCCAGTTTTCCTGGCCTCAAATCTTGGTTTCTATTCAAAAGAAAATGTGTTTAAGGAAAAAGAGACCCTGTCACAAACATTATCCTGACATCCCCCTCCCCACATACCCAACCACCCTGGAGCTCAAACTGAATCGGAGGATGGAAAGAGTCTAATTTCAGCCCTTAATTGCTGCCAAACCCTTATTTGAGCTGGTGTGAGTCCCAGTCATCATTCATTGGGAGACTCTGCCTCCCACAGAGGCATCCCTCCATGTTTCGCCAGCATTTTAGAGGCCATGTGACTCAGCCATTACCCACCAACCCTTCTCCACACCCATATATTGCCCATAGTCACATCTTCAGGATAAATGTACTCTCTTGGATTTGGGGACCAGTTGGAAATAGGGGTAAAGGTTTCCCCACTTCATCCTTCTCTATGCCTGACCAGATTCCATGGGAGCCGTTTTAACTTGGATCACTCCATGAAACACTAAAGCTGGATTCCAAGGATAAAAAGAAGAAAGAGAAGGGGGAGGAAGTGCGGAAGGTAAAGAACTTTACCTGAAAAATACCTGAAAATTGTCAAAAGAATAGAATGTCATAAAACATAGCATTACAATTGTTGATAAAGAGATGGAAAAAACCAGTGTGGAGACTGACACCTAAAATTCAGAGAGTTGAGACAACACAATCGTTATTTGAGTATGTGGCCCCCCAAAACTGTATTTTTTTAAATTAATTTTGTTTTGAAAATTATTTATACCCTTTGAGATAAAGATATTCTGGATGCGGTCCCAGAGCTAGGGTGGTAATCTCTGACCTCAAGAATAATCCATGCAAAACTAGTCCTCTCTTATAGTTCCACATGAAATCTCTATCCCAGACCTGGCATCTCTGTTGACCTTCATGACAGTGTCTTAGTCCAGTGTACGAATTATCTATTGCTGTATAACCATTTACCCCAAACTTAGCACCTTAAGACATTTATTATCTCACATAGTCTCTCAGGGTCAGAATTCTGGGAGCCTCTGAGCCTGGAGGTTTCAAATCAGGGTCTTTCATGAGACTGCACCCAAGTTATCAGATGGGGCTGCGATCATCTCAAGGTCCGACAGGAGTGAGGAACCCACTTTTACACTCACTCATGTAGTTCCTGGCAAGCCTCAGTCCCTCAACGGCTGCTGGGCAGGGGCAGGGGGTTTACCACATAGGCGTCTCCATGGAGCTGCTAACAACTTGTAGTTGGCTTTCCTGAGAGAGACAGAGAGAGAAAGAGAAGACACCCAAAACAACCACAGCCTGTGAGGATACAGAGGAACTGGACTCATACATTATTAGTGGGAATGCAAATGGTACAATCACTATAGGAAACAGTTTAGCAATTTCTTATACAGTTAAATATATATTTATATTATGATCCAGCAATCTCCCTCCTAGGTCCTTATTCAAGAAACTTTTAAACATATGTCCATGCAAAGACCTGTATGTGGAAGGTTATAGTAACTTTAAGCATAAAGCCAAAAACTAAAAATAATTCAATTGTTCTTCAACTAGTGAACGTATACATACAAAGTATGGCACACCTATACATAGAAATGCTATTAAGCGATCCAAAGAAATGAACTGCTGATACATACAACACATGAATGAAACTCAAAATCTTTATGCTAAGGAAAGAAGCCAGACACAAAAGACTACACAAAGTATGATTCCATTTATATGGCATTCTGGAAAAGACAAAAGTTTGGTACCAAAATCAGATTAGTGTTTGGAAGATGGGATGAGGGGATTGACTCCAAAGAAACACACACAAAAATGTCTATATCTTGAGTGTAGTGGTGATTACATGACTGTATATTTTTGTAGATACTCAAACCATACATCTTAGAAAGGATGGATTTTATTGTACATACATTATACATCACTAAACATGACTTTGAAAAATAATAAAAATAAGTGTAGGAAGGACATTTCATCAGAGACAACAGCAAAAGTCATGGAATTATGCCAGTATGGTGCATGCAAAAAGAGACTATAATATTACCGTATTCAATATTACAAGGACATAACATTCAAAGCAAGGAGTTGCAGGCAGTGAAATTCTGACCTTTTCACATGCATCTCCAGCTTTCACCTCAAATTCAATATATCCAACACTAAAGTCTGCTTCCCTCTCTCCCCCAAAGGGTACCATCTTGTCTATTGATGATGTCATTTTCCTAGTCACTGAACTTCTAAAGCTTAGAATCATTCTTGACTACTTTCCTTACCCATCCTACCAAAACCAAAATCCATGCTACTCTCTTGCAGTGCTTTGGTTTTTGTGGTATTTGTGGTGGTGCAATGATGACAGTAGTGATTTTCCATTTCCCTCATATACCATTCTTTCTTACTCCACTGCTGTCATACGGTTCAGGCTTTTATTTCTTCTCACCAGGTTTGGCATGGCTGTCCTCTGACCTGTCTTGGCACACCTGGTCACTCTCTCTTCTTGCCAGATGAGTCTTCTAAAGATACCAATCTAGGGGCGCCTGGGTGGCTCAGTCGTTTAAGCGTCCGACTTCAGCTCAGGTCATCATCTCATGGTTTGTGAGTTCTAGCCCCGCATTGGTCACTGTGCTAACAACTTGGAGACTGGAGCCTGCTTTGGATTCTGTGAAGATACTAACCTCCTCCCACTATATCCTAATCAAACACCTAAGGTCCTTGTCGATGAAAAGACCCTCTCCACTTAATCCCAATCTACTTTTTAAGTTTACTCCTCAATACACCTAAGTCAACAACCTGCTTCAGAGGCAGCCAGCTTGAGTTGTTCATTCCCACCTGTGTGCATTTTCACATCTTACAGCTCTTTCTGAGGTGACCACTGCTCTCCTCTCCATGTATTTAACTCCACCATGACACTGCACAAATCCTACCTCCCCACTCTCACTTCTCGCTCTCAAAGAGATTCCTCAAATCACACTATCTTCCTTCTCCAAACTTCAGCACTTATTGTTACATCATTTGGGGTTTTAGGGTAACATTGATAATGGTAGCCAGTATTTCTACAGCCCTTGACAGGCTTTTCAAAGCCCCTTCCTATTCTTCGTCCTCTTTGAGGTCTTCTCAACAAACCTATGAGACTATTCCTATCTCAGAGATAAAGAAGCTACAGCTCTATAGTGCACAGTAAGTTGCCCAAAGGCCCATGGCTAAGTAGACAATTTTTAATATATTTTTTAAGTGAACAAATGAAAACAGAGCCAGAATATTGACTTGGCAATCAAGAGGAAGAGGCAGGATGTGTTTTATTTGCTGTTTTGTTTTGTTTTGTTTTGTTTTGTTTTGTTTTGTTTAATAGTATCTTCTACTTAACCCAATGTATCCAAAGAGGCAGGACTGATTTTATTGGAGAAGAAACTATTTTAAATCCAAAAAAGACTACATAAAGTCAAAATGTGACCATGATTACATTCAAACTGACCACTCTGTCTGCTCAGTCTTTGTGAGACTGATAAGATAAAGGGCAGAATTTAATCTAAACACTTCAACAGATGAATTTTTTAAAAGCTTAAAACTGGGAAACTGTACCCTCAGCAAGCATATTTCTGCTTTTGCGGCTGTTGGAGTTGACTGTGTGGGAGAGTTAACTGCTGCGTAAAAAGTGAAATTAAAATTAAAAAGTTCTCATGTATATTTTTAGAGAACAGAAACAATTAAGATTAAATGTAACTCAAAATCCAGTTAGTAGAGTTGGCATTTAAATTGACTGTTTAATTAGCTGAATTCTATATGATTTAAGTAGTCACTTGAAAATGTCTTTCAAAGCAAAGCATTTTAATATGATATGCTTCAGTTCTTAGATGACCTGTATTACTGGATCTCCGTGTTCCCCTCTGGAATTGGCTTGTTCGGCAGTCTGAGTTAAGGAGCTCCTGGACTAATGATTTCTCAGAATGGAGCAGAAAGTGAATCTTGACAATAAAACACACTAGGCCTTGAAAAACTTCAGCTATCGCTAGTAAATCAAGGATTATAGGGAGAAACCTTTTTTCCATATTGAAGGCTTAGACTCCTAGCCTACATTCCATCTGAGGCACCAGGTGGGTGACTACCTTTGAGGGCATTGTTGAATCAGAGGATTCTTCAGATTGTGCTCCTGCTCTAAAGCACTTTTGGGGTGCCTGGGTGGCTCCCTCAGTTAAGTGTCCAACTTCGGCTCAGGTCATGTTCTCACAGCTTGTGAATTTGAGCCCCATACCGGGCTCTGGGCTGATGGTTCAGAACCTGGAGCCTACATCCGATTCCATGTCTCCCTCTCTCTCTTCCCCTACCCTGCTCACAATCTGTCTCTCTCTCTCTCTCTCAAAATAAATAAACATTTTTTAAAAATTTAATAAAATAAAACACTTTTTAAACAAAGGACGCACTTTTAAAAACCCTCATGCACAACCATAAGAAGGCCTTTGAGAATGGATATCTAGTTCAATTCCTCTTTTTCATTTAGAATTAGACCAAAACCATAACCAGCAGATAAAAATCCAAACAGTTGTTTATTTTTTATTTATTTTTCAAAGATTTTATTTTTAAGTAATCTCTAAGCCCAAAGTGGGGCTCCAACTTACAACCCCTGAGATCAAGAGTCACGTGCTCTACCAACCTGGTAAAGCCAACCAGGTGCCCCCAAATACTTTTTTAAAACTCCCCATGGAAGAGACTATCCAGATATTCACCAAATGTATTTCCTTTTCCTGTGCACCCTGATAAGCTACATTTTATGGACTTCCTTATACCTAGAAGTGGGATCATATGATCTCTTCTTGGGAATGAAATGTGAGAAAGGCTGTGTTACTGTGCCATCATGGCAGTCAGGAAGGGCATGCCTTCCCCATGTGCTCTTGCTTTTCCCTTGTGTGCCACCTGGATGATGCCAGGGCCTTGAAGGTGACACGTTGAAGCTGGCAGAGCCAGAGCATGGAAGGAGCCTAATCTAATCTTTAAAGGCCTGTATATAGGAGACCCTCCCACACATTGTGTTGCATAGCCCCATACCGCCCCACCTCCCACCACTGACTGCATTGATCTATGAGGTGAGGCAGAAATAAATTACACCTGTGATAAGGCACTGGGGTTTGGGGGATTGTTTATTAGACCACTGGGTATTGGCCTACCTGCTAACCCTACACTGACTTGAAAAGAAATTCCCACTCCCACTATAATTCACAACGCAATGTGTAAACAATGTTGCTCCATGTCCTTTTGAACTAGTTGCCTGTCATGGAGGCAAGTGGATCCTAACCTTTGCAGAGTCAAGGACTTTTTTGAACCTGGTAAAAATTCAAAATCCATTTCCCTTGGAAAATAAATACATGTATACTCAAAATTTTGCCTAAAATTTCAAGACATTTTAAGAACTCCCAAGAAACAGGCGCCTGGGTGGCTCAGTCAGTTAAGTGTCCAACTTTGGCTCAGGTCATGATCTCACCATTCATGAGTTCAAGCCCTACATGGGGCTCTCTGCTGTCAGCACAGAGACCACTTGGGATCCTCTATCCCCCTCTCTCCCTGCCCCTCCCCTACTTGTACTCTCTCTCTCTCAAAAATAAAATAAACATTAAAAAATCTATTAAAAAAAAACTACCAGAAGCTCATCAATAGATTCCCAGCAAAGATCCTTGCTATCAAAAACTAGTGCATCAGAAATATAGAGGCTCTTTGAGTATGTATTAAATGTGTATTATTTCCAAGCTTTCCAATTTTACTCATCACTCCTTTCATATACAGCTTCCCTGTCATATTCATGCCTGTGATCTTTAGATTTTAAAAATGTAGAAAATTTAGTGTTTTCACATTGATGTTTCTCTCCCAAAGCAAAGATGTCAGTATAACAGTCCCAGTGCCAAACATCAATTCTGTGACCATGCCTTTTGATGTCTGGATCGATTGTGAGCAGCCTCTACATCAGAACCATCAGCAATGTGATGGTCAATAATATTTTATGCCAGGCACTGTGCAATTGCTTTTGGAAACAAAATCTTAACTACCTAGCATGACCCTTGAGACCTTTTCAATTTTGCCTTGCCAAGCTCCCTGACTTCATTGCCATCACTCCCCCACATACACTTTTTATTCTTTTAATATCACACTGATTATGGCACACTGAATCTACCATGTTCTTCATGTCCCATGACTTTGCCCTAAATGTCCCTTCCTTTATTGTCCAACAACTCCTGTTACCCTCTAAGATTCAGTCCAAGTATCACCTTTCTGGTAATCATCCCTGGCCTGACCTCTCCTGAGTGAAGCGTCCCCAAGAGTGCTCCCACAGTGCTGTCTAACCCCTGCCATAGTACTCATCAGACATGGTGAGGATTTACTGCTCTGCCTCCCATTGAACTGTTGGCTCCTTTAGGGTAAAGACTATATTCTATTGCATATTCTTTATGTAGCACAGTGCCTGACACAGACTGAAGCATGTCACCCATATAACATGTTTATGTTCCAGGTTACACTGGAGAGTCCACAGTTGTGAAGTTATTTTTGTTTGATTAAGCTACTAAACTCCATTGAGTACCCTCAACACCTAAGATTTCTTTGTTGCAATATGACAAGTTGGTAAATTAAAGGTAAGGATTCTAACATGTTGACCTTCTGGGATACATACATTCTACAGATTCTATGGATAGAATAATATATCCATTCTAAAAAGAACTTAATTTTATAACATACATAAAATTATAACATAGGATGCAACTGTATATTCACAACTTTCATTAATATCTCCCATGTACCAGACACTGTCCATCCAGACACTAGTGATGGATGAACAAAAATTTATACATGAGTAAAATATGTATGATCCTTGCTTTCCCAGTGCGGTATAGTTGTGTAGGGGTGATAAATGCTACATGAACACAAGTAAATATATAATTACAAATTGTAGTCATGTTCTGAAGGAAAAGAGGAGACAAAATGTGAGACAAAATTTAAAGGAGATGATATTTAGCTGGGAAATAGGCCAGAGAACTTCTACAGTTTTTCTCTCCAGATTAAAAAAACTCCATCAGAAATAGGATGAATTAGCCACATTTACCTCTTTCATCCTTAGGTAATATAACACTTACATTTCCCTAGTATAGGCCCACCCTGGATTTTGGATGTATAGCTTCTCTTTCATGTTCTTATTTTATTTTTTCTAAATAGCCCATGAAGGATTGGGGGTGACTTCCTGAGGAGCCCTATCTTAAGCTTTCTGGTGAGCCACTCCTTAAGATTTAGACATATTTATCTGAAAGGAAAAATTCTCTCTAAATGTATTTAAGCCCAGAATCTGGGTGTGTTGAAAGGTAGCAAGTAAGATAAATCTAGAAAAAGTTTTGGCCATATCTCTACCTTGGATATATTACAGATGATATCATGTTTATTTTCCCCCTGCTTTCTCTCAAATTGACTATTTGGACTGGGATAAAGTGATTATTTTTCCTCCCCTTTTCCATTCCTTTACATAGTTTGTCTAGAAGCTATTTACTCTCAGGATTGTATGGCAAAAAGTAAGGCCCAGTAGTTAAAGGGATCAGGAATCCTCCTCCTGAGTCTATGGGTGGCTTTTTGCTATACAGTGTCTTCTAAATTCAGCATTGCTGCTTCAAGGGCAAGAGCATTGCTCCTCTCAGTCTTATCTATAGATTGCTGATCACACACACATGCCATTCTCTCAAAACACTGGGCTCTCCCAGCAAGCAGTTTGATAAAGACGGCAGGAATAAAAAAAAGCCATAATTAGTAACAAGACATCTGAAACAAATTGGAAGATGCTTTTGACTTATTATTCACTAAAAATGATTAATCTCTTTGTATTTTTTTAAGGAGGAAAGAACACATACAAACACACACTCAAACTCATCTTGTATTACAGCAGGATCTGAGTTTAACTATCGGATCAGATAGTATAATGAGGGCAAGTTCTGGAGCCACGTTATTCAAGGCATGCATTTTTGAATTAAATTGTGGAGCCTCAGATTTTGGTTGTTGAAACTATCACCATTATCATCAGAGTTATAAGTGATTTCTGAGGGTCAGAACCCATAGTAAGCATTTGATATATAGAGTATATCATACACATACAGTACATATTACCATAATATGATCATAACAACTCTGATCAATAGGAACAACCCTGAGATCTCAGAAATTTTATCCCCATTTTGCAAATCAGTGAAAAGACACTGAGGAAACTGGGAAGCAGTAGAACCAACATTTGAACTCAAACCCCAACTTCCCACATCCTAGGATGCTCTCTGATTAGGTATCGGTATTGTCTTCATCTGTTGTATATTGACTTTAAAAGCTCAACCTAAATGAATAAAAGAGTAGTAGCACAAGATTTTGTGACTGTAAATTATCAAGACTGAAGCACTGGTTTTGAATGCATGCTTATCTGTTTACCTTCATTAACTTTACACATAGAAACCTGTCACTTTACACACCTTAATCTCATTTTTCAGAGGGCAATTCTTTAACCTGCTAACTTACTACATCTCCCATCCAATGTGTATGCTAATACTGTGTTTTTTAAACCAATGCTGGTTTTCTCAGACCAATGTTTGCTGTGAAGAGCAGGCATTCTTGTTTAGAGAAAACCATTTCCCTATTAACATTATTAAGCTCTCCAATCATCTTGTAGAGAAATCTATTACAAAAAAAAATCAATTAGGAATGTGGAAGAAAAACATGTGTTAGTTGAAAGCTAGTACCTAGAGTATCATTTCCACCTTCCCTTTCATGTAGGGTCCAACAGTGATTCCTATTGATAGAGACTCCAAAGTTGTCACAAATCTGTTCACCTGTCTGTCTCTCCCCCACCTCCTCCCCCCGTGGAACTCTGACCGTCTGTTCTCCAGCAGTGCCACCAAGAATCTTTTAAAGCACATCTACCCTGTCCACCTCCTGCTCACAACCCTCTTGTCCCTGCCCTTGCCAACTGGGCAATGTCCCAGCCCCATCCCAAGGTTTCCTGAGCCCTGAAGGGTCTGCCTGACTCAGGCCCACGTCCTAAGGTTTCTCTTTGTGCACCCGATCTTGGAACATACCAGTGTCTCTCTTGCCTTTGCATGTCCTGCCCTGCTAAACCTTGACTTGCATTTTGCTTGTCATCCCCACCACCCACACTTCCTTTTCAGGGATGGAACAAGACCATCCACCCAAACCTTTTCACACTGGCCCATTTCCATCCTTCTCTGTGACCTGAACTACTCTCTCCGTTGTTCTGTCCTCTCCAGCCATGACATTCTTTCTGATTCTAGAGATAGCAGACAGTTTTCCACTTCAGGGCTATGCCTTCTGCCCCAAAAACAATTTCCTCAGACACAGCTCATCTCCCTACTTCACATATGTTCAGTTATCATCTTTCAGTGGGGCCTTCTGTAAGCATTACAATTAACATCACATCCCCTTGCACATCCTACTCCTCTCCTTTTTTGTTTCTCTCCAAACAGCCATCACCACCCTCTAATACACTGTCATCAAAGTAGCAGTCTTCTCTTTCATTCCATAACAAACTCCTAGTAAAGCTCAATGATTTAATCTAAACATTTACCCTAGTATGAGAATTAGGAAGGAAGATGATTAATTTATGGGATGTATACTAACTCACACATTTGATTCAAAAAATAAATCAGATTTATTCTGATGGAAAGTAGGTGTGATTTGGCTCATCAGTTGGACAAAAGGATTGGTGTGGCCATTTTACATGTTGGACATTTCTCACAGATTGAATGAACTAAACCTAAAGCTCCAAAGATTTTACAGCACACCCCCCCAAAAAAAAGTAAATTGCATATAAGGTAAAATATATTTGCAAAGGTAAATCGACATCAATAGTTTCTCAATTTTCCCAACCCTTTCTGAGTATACTGACA
Source organism: Felis catus (assembly GCF_018350175.1). NCBI lineage: Eukaryota > Metazoa > Chordata > Mammalia > Carnivora > Felidae > Felis > Felis catus. The sequence goes on from NC_058372.1 coordinate 77,872,681, forward strand.
TGCCTCAAAGTGAACAAGAGTAACTAATACTCATTTCGTAACTCTTAGTGAAGCCTCTTTGGGAGACTTCTCAGAAATCAAAGGACTCTAATGACTGAGTAACAAATACTTTTTAAGTTAGGTGGCTTCTAATTCTGAGCTTTCAACAAAATTGAAAGAGCCCCTAATCAAGTTGTCAGTTGCAATATTTTTAGCACATAAGTGGAAAGAAGTTTGACAAAATGAGTAATATTGCCACAATAAAACTTCTTCCATTCCCATTACTTATGGGGAGCTTACCTTATTAAAATAAACAAAAATAGAATAGAATTAATGCTAAATTCCCATCTTCTAGTGATAACAGTTGCCCGTAGATACACGTAAAATATAAGTGGTAAGAGTCATCATACAGCATACCATTGGTGTAAAAAGTACACAACACAAAAAGGGCTTAGACAATATGTGGCACAAAATGAATGGCAATATATATGAACCATGATTATCATCATCATCGTCATCATTACCATTGTACATGGCATAGAGGTGACAGTCATGTATCACAGCTATCTCTACATGCATTTCCAAATGTTTTTTGTTAATATTTATTAATCAAGTCATAATATGTGAATGCTCTTTTGGTAAATTGCACTGAAAATAATTTTTGTGGCATAAAAGGATGTTAGAATTATCTACTAAAGATTTTTCAAATATTGAAATATATTACATTGGTATAAAATGATGTGGGGAGGTGCAATAGAAAGGAGTTTGAAAAGAAAAGGTGACAATGGGGGCGCCTGGGTGGCGCAGTCGGTTAAGCGTCCGACTTCAGCCAGGTCACGATCTTGTAGTCCGGGAGTTCGAGCCCCGCGTCGGGCTCTGGGCTGATGGCTCGGAGCCTGGAGCCTGTTTCCGATTCTGTGTCTCCCTCTCTCTCTCTGCCCCTCCCCCGTTCATGCTCTGTCTCTCTCTGTCCCAAAAATAAATAAAAAATGTTGAAAAAAAATTAAAAAAAAAAGAAAAGGTGACAATGTAAAATTCCTTTATTAAAGAAGAATTTGTTCATATATTTTTTAAATGGCTTATGATACATATCAAATTGGTATGGCATTTGGATTACATGTGATACATTTAAAAGAGTGATATTATCATTTTAATTTAAAATGTCAAACTTAGAATATGCAGGAAGTTACACACTTTGCAATACTCCAACTTATGATGGAAATTTTTTTAGAACCTAAAAAATATATTGACTGAGCACATGTATTGTGAAAATATTATGAAGACCACTGCCCTGGAACTTCATCTTTGGTTTTCCATTTCCTCTATATCACCAGCTTAGTCACACTCCTTGTTTAATTAGCCTCCCAATCATCAACTTTAACTGTTAAAGGGAAATTGAGCAGATATCCCCACATATTTGCATTTTAGTTTATATTTTCAAATGTCTGTGGAACATCTCCAGTGACTGTTCTAACAACCAAACTTATTTCTCTTGCAAATTCTTATTCTATTTGTGTTAGTATATATATTTTTAAGTTACAAAAAAACTAATACAAATGGAGTTCACTTATTTATTTATTTTAATATGAAATCTATTGTCAAATTGGCTTCCATACAACACCCAGTGCTCATCCCAACAGGTGCCTTCCTCAATACCCATCACCCACCTTCCCCTCCTCCCACCCCCCATCAACCCTCAGATTGTTCTCAGTTTTTAAGAGTCTCTTACTGTTTTGGCTCCCCCCTCTCTAATTTTTTTTCCTTTTTTTTTTCCTTTCCCTCCCCAAATGGAGTTCGTTTTTAAAAAAAAAATTTTAGGGGTGCCTGGGTGGCTCAGTTGGTTAAGCCTCCGACTTCAGCTCAGGTCATGATCTCACAGCTCGTGAGTTTGAGCCCCACGTGAAGCTCTGTGATTACAGCTCGGAGCCTGGAGCCTGGAGCCTGCATCGGATTCTGTGTTTCCCTGTCTCTCTCCCCCTCCCTTGCTCGTGCTTTGTTTCTCTCTCTCTCTCTCGCTCTCAAAAATAAATAAACATTAAAAAAATTTTAAAAACTTTTTAAATGTTTATTTATTTTTGAGAGCGAGAGAGAGGCAGAGCGCAAGCGGGGAGAACGAGGGAGACAGAATCTGAAACAGGTTCCAGGCTGTGAGCTGTGAGTACAGAGCCCAACACGGGGGCTTGAATTCACTAGAGCGGTGAGATCCTGACCTGAGCCGAAGTCGGAGGCTTAACCGACTGAGCCACCCAGGCACCACTGGAGTTCATTTTAAAAGGGAATTTGTTGGTTCATAAACCTGAAGTTTTCATTAAGAGGAATAGTTGGACTGGCTTTGAGTCTCAAGCCTTGTCTTTGGTGCTCAGTATCCCTCCACAGCCTGATTCTCCCTCCTACTGTGTGGGCATTAGTCACAGGCTCCATATGATAGCAGACGGCTACAGCCGATCTGGACTCAACAATCTCTGAGTTCTAACTCAGCAGTCAAGAGCATCTGTCTTTCTCCTCAGAAAAGGCTCCTACTGTCTTATGGACTCCTTTGGGATCAGTCACCCATGGAGGACCATGGAAGGCGTGGCCAGGAGGGAATCCCCTGAATCGTCTGCCTCCACATTTTAGGGCCTGATGGAGTCCGATGCATGAGAGCTACACGGAGTGAGATTCTGAGAGGAGAGATCACAAACGAAACTTGAGGATTATATCTACAAGGGAGTTTAGATGCCAGGCCACAATTCCATTGTCTAGCTCTACAAACTCAGTTCCATTCCAACCTCGTTCTCCATCTTGCTAATAGTATCACCACTTTTTCTTGGGATTACTTTTGACTTTATTCTTGTTTGATCCCCATACTCATTCACTCAGAGTGAAGTCTGTCTGGGCTTAAATCCCACCTCTACTCTTTCGTAGCTCCATAAATTTGGGCAAGCTTGCTTCACTGCTCTTTTAGTTAGTCTTTTCATCTGTGAGATGTAGATATAGTATCCTTTTCATGCGGTTGCTGTGAAAAGTAAATAAGCTAATTCACATAAAGTATTTAGACAATGCTGGTGCATAAAAAATGTTCTGTGCATGGGGTGCCTAGGTGGCTCAGTCAGTTGAGTGTCCAATGCTTGATTTCAGCTCAGGCCATGATCCCAGAGTCGTGGGATGGAGCCCTGCATCAGGCTCCATGCTGAGCATGGAGGCTGCTTAAGATTCTCTGTCTCTCTCTCTTCTCTCTCTCTCTCAAATAAAAAAAAATGTTCTCTGCAAATTAACTATTATTATTGTATTATTATTGTTGCTGTTATTATTGTTAATATACCCCCTACACTTGGCACAAAGGTTATAAAGATTAATAATGGAGACACTTTCGCACATGCATATGTGCTATTATTTGTTTGTTTGTTTGTTTGTTTGTTTGTTTAGAGAATACATGCAAGCAGAGAAAGGGCAGAGAGAGAAAGAGGAAAAGAGAGAGAATCCCAAGCAGGAAGTCCCAAGAGTTGGATGCTGAACTGACTGAGCAACCCAGGTGCCCCTTGAGCCTGTCCTTCTGACCAGCATCACCAAACAAGATTACTCCAGAGGTTCTGTGCATGCTTGCTCTCTATGAGGAAATACCTTCACAGTCTGCTCCTGTGGAGGATGCCATATCAGTCCATCTCTACCCTTTACTTTGTCCAACCCAGATTCTATGACCTCACTTGTCATTGAAACAGTATAACTTGGCATATAGAACTCCATAGTTCTCAGCCAAAACTGAGTCTTGGCTTAAAAAAAAAAAGTAATGTAAGTTCACAATCCCACAGCCCTACATCTGAAATCTAAAAATCTCTTAAAACTGAAATTTCATTCTTAACTCAGTTGGCAGTAAAACTGGACCCAACTTAGACTCAGTTGGCAGTAAATCCTGGCCTGAACTGAGGAGACCATTTATAATCTTTATTTTGCTTTGAGTGAATATTTATGTTGTGCTGAGAAATATTCTTACACTTGATTATGAATTGCTTTTCCAAACTCTACCAAAGAGAGACACCAAATAGTATTATATTCTCTCTATATATCTATATCCATAACCTCTGGTAGAGTTGGGGAAAGTAACTCACAAGTAATCAAGCATCCCAATATTTCTCAGCAAAACATATAAATACATATACTTTTCTAAAATCATTATCGTCTTTAAAAAAACATCTTTGGGAGTGCCTGGGTAGCTCAGTCAGTTAAGCTTCCAACTCTTGATTTTGGCTCAGGTCATGATCTCACAGTTTATGAGTTCCAGCCTCACATCAGGCTCTCCGCTCTCAGCTGCAGAGCCTGCTTCAGATCCTCTGTTCACCTCTCTCTCACTGCCTCTCCCCTGCTCATGGTGTCTCTCTCAAAAATAAATAAACATTTTTTAAAAATCTATGAATTCTTAGGGCGCCTGGGTTGCTCAATTGGTTGTGCGTCTGACTTCAGCTCAGGTCATGATCTCACAGTTCATGAGTTTGAGCCCCACATTGGGCTCTGTGCTGACAGCTCAGAGTCTGGATCCTGCTTCAGATTCTGTGTCTCCCTCTCTCTTTGGCCCTCCCCTGCTTGCACTCTGTCTCTCTCCCTCAAAACTAAACATTAAATTTTTTTTTTAATTTTTAAATTTTTTTAAAAAAATCTATGAATTCTGACATCTGTCCCCAAGGATTGCAGACATGGAAACTATGAACCTGAACAGATATAAACACATCTACCAAATGCAGTCTTCCTTCACCATGTGTTTGACCTATTAGATATGGCCTGGGGTTGATTGAGGCTGGGTTTAAAAGCATTTTAAATGAGTAATAATGGGCACCATACAATTAATTTTTATCTACCTTTTCCTGATTACTAGAGAGTTTTCCAAATCTCTTTCACTTACAATCTCAAGGAAATGCTAGTAAACTTGTCTCACTTTCCTGAAGATAGTACACATCCTAAACGTTAGCTTTTTTGTGCACCTGCTTCTTCATCCAAATGCTAAAGACTTTCTGCTTTTATTACTCAGGACTTGTAGTTGTCCCCAGAATCCCAATGTAGGCCTGAAGAGGGGCCCCAATTCACCTGCCCCTTTTGGGGGCATCTCAGTGTCCTTTGTTCTAACAGACATAGCAGGCTGGTTCCAACATTTGGCTTTTTTTTTATCTTTGTCTAACTCAAGCTTTCTAAAATCTTGCTCTCGTAATCTGCCATTAATACTTTTGGCATTTTCTTCTTTTCTATTCTCAGTTCTCTCTTTCCTTTATTGCTCCCAAAATAATTACTCACCTATTTTGGAAATAAAAATTTCATGCTTCTTAAAATGCATACAAAAATAAAATTAAGTATACTAGAATGTCATATAGAAGGAACTTGCGCCCAGGGGAGGATTGCTGGCCTTATGAGACTTCAAATATAACTTCTAGATGTCACTTTCATGCAGACAGTCCTGATTCTGTATATGCAGCCTAGTTGCAATAATTTATGAGATATTGTGAACTTTCCCCCAAAGGTGAGATTGATAAATTCTTGTTCCTGGTTTATGAATGGCTTGAATAACTCAAGCAGGTTTTCTCCTGCACATGCCTTCACACCCATCTTCCAGTCTGGAACTAGTTTAATAATTCAGTCTGATTATCCTGAAGGTTCTCTACACCACAATTTTCTGAGAAGGCATTGCTACAGAGTCCAGCACTTTCTCCAGTAGATGGTTCGAATCATAGGCACTAAATTCTGCTTTTTAGGTTTATACTTGTCAAACTGGACATACACATCAAGCAAAAAAAAATCTTGTGCTCTGTGTATGCAACAATAATTAGCAGCACAGGATTATTTTTCCATGAGACTCTCAGAGAAAGTTCATAAGCTGTACAAATTGTTAAAGCATGGCCTGAACAGAGAAAAATGTGAAACTTCCTAACTCTTGAGACAACATGAAGGGCTTCTCTGTCATTTGTGCACAGTTCTGTTCTCTAAGTGATACTCTCTTAAGTGACAACTGGTATGTCTTTGCCACTGGCATTTTATGACCAGACCCAGCTAAAGCACTGACATGATAATATGTAAGTGGTAAGAAGCAGTAGTTTTTGTTCATCTTAATGCATTCCTGCAGACTAAAAGTCAATAACCACTTGACATTCAGAAAACATCCGCATGCTGGCAAGCCCAATTCTTCTGTCTTAGTTTGTTCAGGCTGTCATAACAAAATAATTGGTGGGGTTTAAACAACAGAAATTTATTTTCTCACAGTTCTGGAAGCTGGAAATCTGAGATAAGGGTACCAGCATGGTAGGTTCTGGCAAGAATCCTTTTCCTGGTTTGTAGACAACCACCTTCTCATCATGTCCTCACATGGCAGAAAGAAAGAGTGAGCTGTGGCATCTCTCCTTAAAGGGGCACTAAACCCATTACAAGGGCCTCACTCTGATGACCTCATCTAAACCTAATTACCTCCCCAAAGCCCCATCTCCAAATATCATGACATTGGGAGTTAGGGCTTAACCATTAATTTCAGGGGGACACAATTTAGTCCATAGCAACTTCCTAATAACCTTTCTAAGTAAGCAATGGAATAGTTATGCAGAAGCTGAGCTTTGGGGGAAAACTACCTGGAGAGAATGATGTAGCAGGTACAGGTGCAAGGGCTTTACTGTGAACTACACACACACACACACACACACACACACACACATTCCCAATTTTACAACATGGCATCTGAGAAAATCCCGTAAACTGCACTGCTTGGTTCTTAACATGAGCAATAATGGGCCTTCTGGTTTGATGATTCTGTTAAAGAAATTTACATTTCAGAATAATTTTTGGTGTTTTTTGACAATTCCACCTGAAGACTAGCCAGAGAAATAAAAATAGGAGGCAATAATTCTCCCCTGGCCCTTTTTCCCGCTGAGGTGATCTCCTTGCATATCCACATGCACCACTGAGCCTTCACAAAGGCACCCTTTGCCCATTACTGGTTTGAACAAGTTGAGAGGAAAGGAGTTGTTGTTTATTACTCATTTTTAATATTTTCAGTTTCCATATGTCCGTGCTTCAGTGATTGATTTCAGCCTACAGGGATTCCAGGAAGAAAAGATTCTTCTTCTGAAGACCTATTCCTTCCTTGCCTGGTTTTTGTGTTTGGGGTATGTTTTATCTTTACTAAAACCCAGTAAGTTTCCACCTCTCACCCAAGATTTATCTCCTTCATGAATCTTATTTCATTCTACTCTGAATTTTCCCTTTCTCTGCCTCTTAAAACATGGGTTACATGGGCTGCACAATAACTTTCTCAAAAGTTTTCAAAGGTGGACACATACAACATTCAATAAATATTTGATTTGTTGATATTCCTTATAAATAGCTCTTCATCTATTAATTATGTATCTATTTTGTACAGTTTTTAAAAAGAAAGAAGGAGCAAGGTGAAAGGCAGGTTTTGTGCACTTGGATTTCTTCCTGGAAGCCCCTTTATTGTCTATGCTGCCCAAAGCATATCATCTGACCCTTTGGGCCACCCAGAAGAAAGCAGGACACTAGACACACCCACTCTCAGATACCAAAATTTATCGGAGAGTCTATTAACATCCCTCTCCCCACCCAGAGTGTTGTTTGAAGAGGTGCAGACCTCTTTTCAAGGGACCTCTCACTGACACCTGCCTACTGTTTCTTTCCAATGTTCTCTTCCTCTTCCCGTGCAGGATGAGGTTCTAATGGGGGTATGGTTTGGTTTGGTTGTTTTGTTTTCATTGCTATCAGGCAGGAACAAAGGGAGGTAGGGGCAGAGTGAAACTCATTGATCAAGTATTCTTTCCAATCTTTTCGCGTTATACTTGGTCCTGGAGATTTGAAAGCAAACAAAACAGGAAGTTGCTGCCTTGGTTCTCTGGTTCACTTGTCCTTGGGGCAATGATGACCTATTGTGTGCTATTGGGGAAGAGTTAAGGGAACAAGAACAAAAAAAAGGGGGGGGGGCGCCTGAGTGGCTCAGTTGGTTAAGCGGCCGACTTCAGCTCAGGTCATGATCTCACGGTCCATGAGTTCGAGCCCCGCGTCGGGCTCTGTGCTGACAGCTCAGAGCCTGGAGCCCATTTCAGATTCTGTGTCTCCCTCTCTCTCTGACCCTCCCCTGCTCATGCTCTGTCTCTCTCTGTCTCAAAAATAAATAAACGTTAAAAAAAATTTTTTTTAATAAAAAAAATAAAAAAATAAAAAAATAAAAAAAAAAGAAGGGGACCACATCCATCCATATTTTGAAACATCATCTAGTTGCAGATTATGATAATTTGGTTCAATGTCGGTGGTACTGCAATAATTATTGAAGAAGTTATTAAAATAATACTTCCAGGTAGGGCACCTGGGTGGCTCAGTCAGTTAAGCATCCGACTTAGTCTCAGGTCATAATCTGCAGTTTGTGACTTCGAGCCCTCCTTCGGGCTCTGTGCTGACAACTCAGAGCCTGGAGCCTGCTTGTAATTCTGTGTCTCCCTCTCTTTCTGCCCCTCCGCAGCTCGTGCTCTCTCTCTCTCTCTTTCAAAAATAAATAAACATTTAAAAAAATTTTTCACTAATACTTCTGGGAAGCAGGATTTTATAATAAATTTAAATACTACTTTTAAATGAATCAAAATTAAGTTTATTGAATTTTGTAATAAATTTAAATAATATTTTTAAATGAATCATAAAATTAAGTTTATCCTGGATTCCTTCAGGATTCCCCGCGTCTTAGCTCAGGCAACAACTTGACACTATCAACAACCTTTATTCCTATGAAAATCCATGTTTAATTTCCATCTATAAAGTGGGGTTTTGATCTTTGATTGCTGTGAAAGCAGTGGGTTGCTTTCAGCAAAGGTGACATTTTGCCCCTAATCAAGTAAGAGAATAGTTGTGTAAGGCGCTGTTATCTTGGTGTTAAAAAACGGAGACAGTGCATCTCTGACAAGGAATGTATTTGTAAAACAAAACAAAACAAAAAAATTTAAAAAAAAAAAATGGGGCGCCTGGGTGGCGCAGTCGGTTAAGCTTCCGACTTCAGCCAGGTCACGATCTCGCGGTCCGGGAGTTCGAGCCCCGCATCAGGCTTTGGGCTGATGGCTCGGAGCCTGGAGCCTGTTTCCGATTCTGTGTGTCCCTCTCTCTCTGCCCCTCCCCCGTTCATGCTCTGTCTCTCTCTGTCCCAAAAATAAATAAACGTTGAAAAAAAAAAATTTAAAGGAATGTATTTGCAAGTTGTTGATCTCGGGGGAGTAAGTTAATATTTTCTTGCTAAAATTTCTATCACCATGAACTGTGAACTAATTGTAAATAATGCAAAAGCTTGTATGAGTGAAAATTATCTGTATACGAAGAGCTGTAGGAAATTAAATTTAGCTGCTGAAGATATATGTTATAAAGACTTTTCATTAAAAAGTGGTTAATATTACATTCTTCTCCCAATAGTTTCTACATTCTTATTACTGCTAGTCAACTATGTTACAAGAGGAATTTATTACATTCATTGAATTCCTATTCATCTTTTTAAAAATAAATATTATAGTGTTTTCCATTTTATCATTTCACAGCTATTGTTTTCCACTAAGCAATGATTTTTACCATATGGCTGGAATCAACAGACATTTCACAAGTAATATACATGGGTATATCATCAATCAAAAACCCCAAGGACCTAACATAACACTTACTAAATTGAGTTTGAATGCACCCTTGCTATTGTGTGCTGTGAAGTCTTTTTTTAAAGGCTCTGATTTGTTTTACTGAGAAAATAATGCGATTCTCAATACTCATTGACAAAAATCAAAGGAAATATAATTCAGAAAAATAATTATTTACTTCACATAGCTGGAATGTGAAAATTTGGAAACGTTTTCCTTCCAAACTTGCTCCGTCTCTGGTAACGCAGTACAGCAGGATATTTTGAGACTACTTGGATTTTCTGCAATTTTTGCATAGAAAACCTTCACTTAGAACAAGGGTTGGAGGTAGAGTGTTTGCTTTCTAAGAAGGCAAAACCAAACTCCTCTCTTTAGGAAAAGCTGTATGAACATGAATTGCTTGTGGTTATTTGATTATACCACCTGCCCCCGAGTCAAGACAAGGTCCAGGGTACCTGGCTGATTCACTCTGTACAGCATACGACTCGATTTCAGGATTGTGAGTGAAGCCTACTTAAAATAAAAATTAAAAAAAAACTTAAATATTAAATTATTAAAGTGATTGTGGCACCTAAATTAGAATATGACACTAATTCATTTGAGAGTAGAAGGGGAAATACATAGCTGCAATTAAGGAGATTTAAAAATGTGTCGGGGCGCCTGGGTGGCGCAGTCGGTTAAGCGTCCGACTTCAGCCAGGTCACGATCTCGCGGTCCGGGAGTTCAAGCCCCGCGTCAGGCTCTGGGCTGCTGGCTGTGAGCCTGGAGCCTGTTTCCGATTCTGTGTCTCCCTCTCTCTCTGCCCCTCCCCCGTTCAAGCTCTGTCTCTCTCTGTCCCAAAAATAAATAAACATTGGGAAAAAAAACATTAAAAATAAATAAATAAATAAATAAATAAATAAATAAATAAATAAATAAAAATGTGGCTATGGGGACACCTGTGTGGCTCAGTCAGTTGAGCGTCCAACTTCAGCTCAGGTCATGGCCTCACAGTCTGTGAGGTCGAGTCCCACATGTTTAAATAAACATTAAAAATTTTTTTAGGGGCACCTGAGTGGTTCAGTCAGTTGAGCGTCCAACTCCAGCTCAGGTCACGATCTTGTGTTTATGAGTTTGAGCCCCACATCGAGCTCTGTGCTGACAGCTCAGAGCCTGCTTCAGATTCTGTGTCTCACTCTCTCTCTGTCCCTCTCCCACTCATGCTCTCTCTATCAAAAATAAATAAACATTAAAAAAATTTAATAAATAGACAATTTATGGGGCGCCTGGGTGGCTCAGTCGGTAAAGCGTCCAACTTCAACTCAGGTCACGATCTCACAGTCCGCGAGTTCGAGCCCCGTGTCCGGCTCTGTGCTGATAGCTCAGAGCGTGGAGCATGCTTCAGATTCTGTGTCTCCCCCCTCTCTGCCCCTCCCATGCTCATGCTCTGCCTCTCTGTCTCTCAATAATAAATAAATGTTAAAAAAATTTTTTTTAATAAAATAAATAGACAATTTAAAAATTAAAAGAAAAGAAAAGAGAATGTGACTGTGGATGGGTCCATATATAAAAGAATTTAAGTATCACTTAGAGGTCGTGGTAATGAAACCCAGACAATTCCAGGTATAGAAAATATGGAGATCACAGGAATCAGCTGTTGCTATGCCAGGACCTCAGACTTTTCATACATCAGTTTCCATGTTCACAGAGTGCCTGGGAATTCCTGATTTCTATATATAGTATAATGCTCCTTAATACGGGTACCTAGTCCTTTATCACAGCCTATCAATCCAATCTGCTGCAGGTTTCTCCCACCTGCCAGGAGGAATTTCATGGCTGAGTGTTTACCAGAGAGTAAGTCTCACCTACACTGATATGGCAGAGCATCACCAGTACTATAAGCACTCTTTCTCAATTTAAAGAAACTTGCTGCAAGGCCACCCAGCTGGCTCAGTCAGTGGAGCATGCAACCCTTGATCTTGGGGTTGTGAGTTCAAGCCCCATATTGGGTATAGGGCTTACTTACTTACTTGGTTTAAAGAAACTTGCTACAATGATTTTTACACATTATCCTCATGAAATTGAACTTGGTATTATTTGGAATGGCAGTATGCATGTACATGCACACATACAGTTCTAAAGGAACTCACTAGAAGTGTTTTGATAGTAGAGAGAAGGAAAGGAAGGGAGTAAACACTTGGTACAGAATTAAATTTAACAATTAGCAATAAATCGCTGCAAGATACTGGGAATTTTATAAAATAACCATAAACTCTCTGGGCTCACAAATCATTTTATAATCATTCTGACCTCTCTCCTGCCTTTTGGTATATAAATTAGAATCAGAGGTATTTTGTTGGAAAAGACCAACAAACCAAAGGGGATAAGGATCATTTGAAATTTGCAGTTTGAAGAAAAGTCAAAGCCAGAAACTTCCTGACTTCTCTATGGCTAATCTTATTTTTGCAGAATATGATACAACTTGACTACACAGTAACCCATAAAATGTTAGAAGCATAATTAGGGCAACAATCATCACTTCAAGCTTTAGTTAGTATTCCTTTAGAATAGGGTGATTTTTCAGAAACTTAAATGCTTGCAGCTGAAAACAGCTTTTATGAATAAGAATAAGGTAGATTCTTACCAGATCAATACCTTGTTTTCAAGGAGCCAGGTTCTCATTCCATGTAACTATGGAAATCAGATTACACAGGAAGGCAATCTTCCCCAGAGGGAGCTGGTTACAGGTGAACTTTCTGATACAGCCAGTGAAATTGAAATTCTAAATCCAGCCATGTTAATTGAATTCAACACACTCTAACGGGCATACACATCATTTTAGTAAGTTTTATTCTGGTAAAGGGAAACAAAGCACAAGAAATATAACTGAAAGGCTTACTTATCCTCTAAGTATATGCTACTGAACAAATGTGGAAACATTCTCTGCATCAAAATCTCTTGTCTATTTAACACAGCATCTTTTAACTACTTCCAGCAGTAACACATTAGCAATTGATTTTTATAAATCGTTCTGAGCCAAATTACTAACACCTACCTTAAATATGTCTATTTTAAAGTCTACCAAGATGTTGTTCCTAATTATACTAAAATTGACCAGTTTAAATACTATCTTCCTTTTACGACACTAGCACTTGTATTCGTTTCCTATGACTGCTAAAATAAAGTAATCACAGACTTGGTGGCTTAAAACAATGCAAACTTGTTACCCTATAGCTTTGGAGTTTGGAAGTCCTAAATGGGTCTTACTGTGCTGAAATCAAGGTTTGGACAGGTCTGCATTCCTTCTGGAGGCTCTAGAAGAGAATCCATTTTCTGGTCTTTTTCAGTTTCTAGAGGCTGCTACATTCCTTGGCTGGTGGCCCCCTCACATCTTCAAAGCCAGCAATGCTTTGTCAAGCTTTTCTCACATCCTTCTCTTCTGCCTCATTCTTGTACATTTAAGGGACACTTGTGATGACATTAGGTCCCCTCTGAGTAATCACCTATGTTAAAGTCAGATTAGCAACCGTAATCCCGTCTGCAACTCTAAATCTCCCCGGTCTGGTAACCTAACATATTCACAGGTCCTGGGGATTAGGGCATGGACATCTATAGGTGAGAGGGCATTATTCTGACCACCAGCATACTCCAGGGCTTATTGTAATTTATCACATCCTCAAAGACTCATTTTTGGACTAAAATACATTTCAACTTTAAAAGATCTTTGTAGGCATGTCAGAGTGGCTCAGTTGGCTAAGTGCCTAATTTCAGCTCAGGCCATGATCTCACAGTTCGTGAGTACAAGCCCTGTCTGGCTCCATGCTAAGTGTGGAGCCTGCTTGAGATTCTCTGTCTCCCTCTCCCTCTGTACCCACTCCCCCCCCCCCATGTGTGTGCGCGTGCTCTCTCTCTCAAAATAAATAAATAACTCAAAAAAAAAAAAGATCTCTGTAGGTCGTACCCTGTTACAGGTTGGATTGTGTCCCCCCAGAAAGTTATGTCAAAGTCCTCACTTCTGTTATCTGTGAATGTGACCTCATTTGGAAATAGGGTCTTTGCAGATGTAATTAAGATGAAGTCATTAAGGTGGGCCCTACTCCAATACGATTGGTGTCCTTAAAAGAAGAGAGAAATTCCTTGTGACACATAGATACATAGACAAACCACCGCAGAGACACATGGGGAGAATGGCATGTGATGGCAGAGGTAGAGACTGGAATTGCAAACAAAGCAATAACAAGGACTTACAGCCACCACCACCAGAACCTAGGAAGAGGCAAAGAAGGATTCTCCCCCACAGCTTCAGAGTGAGCATGGTGCTGCCAACATCTTAATTTTAGAACTCTAGCCTCCAGAACGATGAGACCATAAATTTCTGTTGTTTTAGGCCACGTAGCGCTTGTGTTACAGCAGTCCTAAGAAACTAATGCTTACTCTCGGTTCTTATCACCCTCATTGACTCTGTACAGATTCTTTTTTATTTTTTTAATTTTTTTTTCAACATTTATTTATTTTTGGGACAGAGAGAGACAGAGCATGAACGGGGGAGGGGCAGAGAGAGAGGGAGACACAGAATCGGAAACAGGCTCCAGACTCTGAGCCATCAGCCCAGAGCCTGACGCGGGGCTCGAACTCCCGGACCACGAGATCGTGACCTGGCTGAAGTCGGACGCTTAACCGACTGCACCACCCAGGCGCCCCAACTCTGTACAGATTCTTTCTGGTCTATCAACGTCATTCTTCTAATGGGCTCCAAAGTACACAAAGCTTTACGCAAAATGGAGTTTTACCAAAGATGAGTTGAGATGACTTCTTGCATTTCTTCAAAAGTCCCTTGTCTAGACTTGTTCAAGTATTTCCTCCATTTTGTGGCAAAAATATCCA